>NW_026515734.1:739236-1478473 GCF_025528875.1 Mycotypha africana | reverse complement strand
CGTTGGTATGAAACCAATATCAACCCCAGGCCTGCAAAGACGAACTGGTCAAGCATTAAAGAAGCCATCATTGAGCGCTTTGGGTACCTTTCAACACCCAGTAACAAAATAGAAAACTTTGTTACGATGCGCCAGTCGAAAACTGAGCTTCTGCGCGACTATGTGGATCGCTATAGACAAGCCATTCACCGTCTTCCTGGCGCCCCTCTCCCCAACTCTGTTGTTGCTGTTGCTTTGTTCGTCGAGTCTCTTTTGCCTATGACGAAAAAAGAGGTTAAAAAATCGTTGAAGAAACACAACGATAAGGGCCCCAAAGCGACTTATTACCCTGATACGCTAGAGGACGTATATAAACACATTGAAGTTTATTACGGTCCTATTCAGGAAGCCCTTTACCATGCCTTGGCTACCGACGTTTCGCCAAAAAAGAAAGTTGAGACGAGCCACAGTGGCATTAAAAGAAAACAAACCGGTTCTGAAAACGATTTTCAGAAAAAGCAACGTCCCGCTCCCGCTAATGGTAAAAACCTTTGCAATTATTGCAAAAAGGAGGCATTCTCCTACGAGCACTTAAAACGTTGCATCGATTATTTGCACAGTGATAAATATAAACAGTATTTGATCAAGCAAAACGATCGCCGTCATAACAAGGTACAGTTACATGTTTCAGAAAAGAACAATGAAAACTTTAACCTTAATGAAAATGGAACTGATAAGATTAATATCTTCTATAGTAATCTCGAAAATGAAATTGCTGAAGGCTTTACCAGTGAAATTCTCACTGATAATAAGTTTAATTCTATCGTTTATCATTCTAAATTCAAACCCTTGCCATCAGATGATAACATTAAAAATAAAAATTATCTGTTTGCTAAGGACAAAAACCAAAATATTGTCTGCTTTCATGTTGCTGACTTGACAGAAAAAGAGGTTCAGAACATGACACCTTATTCTCCTGCTATTACCATCAACAATGAACAATTAATTGGTATGCTCGATACAGGTGCTCAAAAATCAATAATCAATGAAAACTTCGATTTTGCAGATAAATCTATATTTGACAAATTAATTCCTACAAAGGGTAAGATTACATATGTGGGCAAAAACGTTTCGTCTGAACGTAAAGGAGAAACGCAACCACTCGAAGTCAAATATAGAGGTAAGCCCGGATTTCTCCATTGCTTTGAGGTTATGGAAATGCCTGAAAACATGAGCAAATTACCGGTACTCTTGGGAAGAGATATAATTCCTAAACTTGGTATCAGAATAGAAAATATTGCTTTTTCTTTCGAAGACAGAGAAGAACTTATTTTCGAAGATTCCGTTAACCACGAGGTTTATATTCCAAATGTTAGCAAATCATGTTCTGAACAAGAGTATGAAGATTTCATGAAGGTACTTCAGCCGTATATTAAGGCGAATGCAGAAATCAATCTTCACAATTTATGTCCGATTCCTGAGGCAATCGTACATTTGAAAACAGCTCCTAATGCAGTGGCTTACACTAGACAGTACCCTGTCGCTTATGCTCTTCAACCTGTTGTAAGAGAACAAATTCAAAAATGGGCAGATGATAGAACTATTGAGCCTGCTAAACCATCCGGTTTTAATAGTCCTCTGACCATCGCACCTAAGGGTTCCCCCGACCCTTCAGGTAAACAAAAATGGAGAATTTGTTTGGATACAAGACGTATTAACAATCTCTTGGAAGACGTATCAAACGTCAACACACCTCTCATCGATGACATTTATCATGAGATGCGCGAGTCAAAGATTTACAGTGTCTTTGATATTTCTGGTGCTTTCCACAGATTGGAAATTGCTAAAGAAGATCGCCACAAGTTAACATTTACTTTTGAAGGCAAAAGCTGGCAATTTAGAGGTGCTTGCTTTGGCTTGAAATCCCTTTCTGGTATATTTCAGAATGTTATGGAAACAATATTCCAGGATATGAAACAATTTGTATGTATATACATTGATGATTTGGTTGTACATTCAAAAGATTTACCATCTCATTTGGAACACTGCCAACGTGTTATTGAGGCATTGACAAAAAACAATATGCCTATCAATGTTGAAAAAACTCATTTTGCTCGGAACTCTGTGTATTTACTTGGCTTCTGTATTTCAGAGCAAGGAAAATCCATTGATCCTCGTCGTTTGAAACATCGACGATTGGCCAAAACCAATGACAGCAAAAGCCATGATGAAATTTTGTGGTTGGGTGTCATACGTTCGTGCTCATTTACCACAAGCTAGTGCATTGACGGCTCCGCTTGATCACTTACGTTACAGCACTAAGAAAACGCTGGTATGGACCCCTGAGATGCATCAACATTACGATAGCATCATCAAAATTATAAAAGAAAACCTTGTCTTAAGTCATCCCGATTTGAATCATGAATTCAGTTTGGCTGTAGACGCTAGTGCGTATTCAATTGGTGCTTGTTTGTTCCAAGAATATGTCGATAAAGAAAAGGGTACAAGAACAATCAAATATATTGCTTTTGCATCCAAGGCTTTGTCTAAGAGCCAACGCAATTACAGTGTGACCCGAAAAGAACTTTTGGCATTGACCACTGGATTGACAAAATTCTATAAATTTCTGCATGGATCGAAACCATTCACATGTTATACGGATCACAGAAGTTTATCATATCTTTTTACTACCAAACACCTGTCCATGATGATGATGCGTTACATGGAAGTGATTCTCTCCTTTCCAAATATGAAAGTTGTCTGGATTCCTGGCGTCGAAAATGTAATGAGCGATAAATTGTCTCGTATGTTTCCCCAGGAACAGGATCGTGTTCTCTTTGAAAAAGATGAGAAAGCTTTGTTTCCTGAATTATTTCAGCAAAACCGTAATCAAAAGGCCAAAGCTCTCAAGAAAAAGAAGAGTGGCAATAAAATCATAAAGACAAACAAAGACAAGTTCATTGAAGAAAATGAACTAATCAACATTGAAAGAATTCCCAACTTTCAAAACTTTTATTGTCATATCGGCAATAATGATAACGAAGTCGAATCTAACGAATTAGTTGATGATGACTTACCTCTCGCGAATAATAGCGTTCGCATCAAACAATGGTCAATCCGCACCATCCATGATACGTTGGATGAACAACTCAATTACTTGTGTGATGTGGATGAAAACATTCAAATCAACTATGTCCAAAATATGGATGACAGTTACATCATTCCTCCTGAGGACGATCGCTCTGATATTTTGAAAAGAGCACATGAATTCGGTCACTTTGGTGCTGAAGCCATTGTTAAGCGTATACGACAAGATGAAGGTATGCACTGGCCCAATATCATGAAAGACGCACTTGAAATTGTCAAACAATGTTCTACGTGTCAAAAATTCGTCATTTCCAAGCGTGGATATAACCCTTTGAAACCATTATACTGTTATACTCCAGGTTGGCATTATCAAATGGATTTGTGTGGACCTTTCCCCTGCACTTCCAAAAATAATACATACATCTTGGTTTTACTTGATGTAGCTGTTGTATCCAAGATACAACTATACGTCTTAAACTACAGAACGACTTCAGTACCTGCTTGACAATCTGATACACATCTACTTTGACACCCGCTTGCGGCTAAGATCTTATCATTCTCATGATAGTTTTAGTTCAGTTGTATTAATAGTTGAATACCCGTTAATAACCCCGTTTCTCATATAAAAGTATCATTCTCAACAAACTTGAATAAAGAGTATCTTTGTTGTGTCTGGTCATTTTACTGTCTTATTTTATTTTATTTTTATAAGTCTTTTAAAGTAACTGGATATATCATTTTTTTTTTGACCTTATCGAAACAAGAAACTCTATAATATTCGATATCAAGAATACTATCAATCTGCACTTACCGAAATGTCTGATAATAGTCATAATAACCATTCTGTCGCTGCTACTGGAGAACCTTTCTCTTCTGTTGACGGTGTCATCACGTCTACGAGCTTTCCGGATGTTGTACCTGTCAACATTACTACTGCTGCTACCCCGTCATTTCAGGAATCCAGTTCTGCTGCTATTCAACATGAGGATGATTCCATGGTAGTTGATCCAACTCCCGTTGTTGAAGGTGAAGCTTCTTTTGAGGCTTTCGTTCCTTCTGACACAACTGGGATGGTTAACTTGCCCTCTGCTGAGTCGTCTTCGATAGTAGCCCTCAAAGAAGGCCTACATCAAATGGTTATGGAAAACCGTAACTTGTCTTTGCAGTTGCTTGCTAAACGCAACTTGCCGGAAGAACAACTGTTACCTCTCCGTAATCGTTTGGCACAAAACCTAAGGGACATGGAGCAATTAGAAGCAATTTTGGCTCAGGATGCAAAGTGTATTGCTTTGTTGTCTAGCATTGGTTCGTCTTCCCTCTGTTTCTTCAGGAAATACATAGTACGTCTTCTGTCAGTGGTCAATCGTCTGCTGATATATCCTTGTCTTCGACTAACAGTAAGCCTGCTGTTCAAAAGGCGGTAGTTCCTAATGATCTACCTCTTTTTCAGTGGAGTGCTCGCGTCTATGACAATAAACTTTTTGTTTATGAGGATATTGAGGATTGTCTTCAAAAATTTGAAGATATTCTGGATACATGGCAACTTCCCCTTGAAGATCACTGGTATCGTCTTGTCCGCAAATGCCTTACCAAGGAAATGCGCGACTGGCTTCGTTCGTTTGTCAAACAACATTCCAAAGAATCTTCCTGGTCTATTTTTGTTGACGAATTTAAGAAGGAGTTTGGTCCTGCTGCTGAGGTTGAACGTACCAAGGCGACATCCGAATTGATGGATCTAAAAAAACACGCATCTGAAACTATGCGAGATTTTTGCAACCGTTTCAAGAATCTTCGTAAGAAATCAGGTGTCACTGATAAATCTGTGCTGTTGAATAGCTTCAACCGTGGCTTGGATTCCCAGTTTTTCCAAGGACTCTCCTTTTCGCTCAACTTGGCCAATGAACGCCAACGCAAGGATATCGACTTCGTTCTTGCTGCGGCTAAAACGTTAGCCATTCAACTCAATCAATGGGATGCGACTGATTTTGCTACTTCCGCTAGTACTCGAAATTCAGCTGGTGACAAGCGTTCTTCTTCTTCTCTGGAAGACTATGAGCGTAAGTTCAAGAAATCTAAGGGTCGTTCGAATCTCAGCTCGTCCAATGAACGTTACCATTATGATCATTCTCCCGTCGTCCGTTCTCCTAACGGTACCAATGCTAGCAAGTATGCTAATGGAGCTAAAATTAAAAAACAAGGTGTCTATTGTACCTTCCATGAGGTCGATACACACAGTACGGCTGATTGCAAAGCCCTGAAGAAGCAGGCCCGTCAGGAAAATCAGCAACCACGTCGCCAACCTTGTTCCGTCTGTCGTGCTCCTGGCTCCTTTGAAGGCCATAATTGCCAATATGCCAAACGCTCTTCAAGTCATCGTCAGAGCTATGGTAATGGTGGTCCAGCCAAGGATTTAAAAGCGCGCGAGATGATCTTGAGTGCCATGTCTGATCCTGCTTTCCCCCGATCTCACCACGGTGCTTCTTCTGCTTGGACCAGCGTTAAGCAAACTGGTTTATCTTTGGATGCCATGGAAGTAGATTCTTCTGAATCTGCTTCTGCATCTGATAATGAATCTTTGCAAGAGCGTGCTCAAGCCCAAGAATGTAAGTACCATGAGCAATTCTCTGCTTTTCCGAGTAATAAGTCTAACTCACTTATTGTTCCTCTTGTTATAGAGAACATCGTAACATATGCTTTGGTTGACACTGGTGCTACTTTCTCATGCATTAGTCTTGCTTTCTTTGACTTCCTAAAATGCCCACTGTCTAGTTCAGGTGGTCGTGTTCAATTAGGATCTAGAAATGTAACAACCACATCAATTGGCTCATGTTTACTCAATGTTTTTTATAATAAAAAAGTTTTAAAAAACCATCCTTTTGAAGTCCTCGACTTTCATGTTGCTGAAGATGTACCTGTATTGATCGGCTTAGATCTTTTACCTAAGTTGAACATTGGCATCATTGGGTTGATCAGTACTCATTTCGATACTGCTGGTCCTAAACTCCCTGATCCTATCGATCCTGACATTATTAAACCTAATGAAGATCCTTTTGGGTCTACAGCAGAACGCTTACCTATGGTTCAAATAATTAATGATTTGCTACAGCTGAATTCTCGTATTGACATGAAGAACACTTACTGTGACCTTCCTGGTGCTATCATTTATTTGACTACTAAGCCTGGGTTAACTGCGTATCGTAAGCCTTATGATCTACCTGAATATTATCGCGAACCTATTGCTAATCAAATTGACATTTGGTTAAAAGAAGGTGTTATTGACAAAGCTCCCGCTAACACAGCTTTCAATAATCCTCTCCTTGTTGTTCGAAAAAAGGATGATAAAGGTCGCTATACTATGGATAAACCTCGAGTTGTACTTGATGTCCGTTCTCTTAATCAAATCTTAACTGTCGATGATCGCCATCCTTTACCCTTGATTAGTGACATCCATGAACGCATCGGCTTTGCCAAAATTCATACAATTCTTGACATCCATTCCTGTTTTACTAGTTTTAAGGTTGCACCTGAAGATTGCCACAAACTAGCCTTTACTTGCCTATTCACTCACGTGCAATACGTTCATCTTAAAGCTGCCTTTGGTATACGTCATGTTGGCTCTGTCTGTCAACGTGTTCTCACCAATCTATTTGCTGATCTTCCTCACGTGAACGTTTACATTGATGATATCGTTATCTCTACTGACTTATCTCTTACTCATCATACTGAATGTGTTGCTGAGGTAATTCGTCGTCTTACAAAGGCCAATCTCGTTCTTAATCCTAAGAAAGTTGTCTTTGCACAAAAAAGTATCAATATACTTGGTTGGACTATCGTCAATGGGCAACGCTTACCTGATCCTCGTAAGGTGAGTACTATCCATAATTGGAGTTCCATTACTACTGGTAAACAGCTTGCCTCGTTTCTGGGATTTATGTCTTTCTTCCGAAGTTCCATCCCGAATTACTCTAAACTTGCTGGTAATCTTGATGAACTTAAGCAATATAAATCTCTCAAGGATATCTGGACTCCTGCGCATTCACGTTCTGTTGAACGACTTAAATCCGCCCTGGTAAATGCTCCTGTCATTTCTCCAGTTACGCCTGGTGTTCCTTTGCATGTGGCTACTGATGCTTCTCTCACTGGAATTGGGGGTATCTTATATCAAGTCATTGACAACAAGGTTCACTATCTCAACATGGTCTCTCGCAAACTGACTGTGTCTGAATGTAACTATAGTACTACTAAGCGTGAACTGCTTGCTGTGGTCTATGCATTCTCGAAATTCCACAAATGGATTTTTATGAATCCGTTCACTCTGCACACTGATCATAAAAGTCTCATTTATCTGAATACACAAGAACGACCTAACGCTCTCATGCTTGGTTGGTGGGATTCCATTTTCTCTTATTACTTTTCAGTTGTTCATCTCCTGGACTTGAAAACAAAATTCCTGATTATCTTTCTCGCCTCTACGAAGATGACCCTGATGTCACTTCTCGTCGTCTGGTGGGGGTAAATCATCGTCTAACAAGAATTTTGGTAAAGGACAATTGAAGGTAACTAAGCAAAATAAAAAAGTGCGTTTCCCTGGAAATGTGTTGCGGTCGTCATCGACAAGTCTTGTTGCTGCCAATTCGAACTCCAACAAAAAGACCGTTACCCCACCATATCTTAACGAGGTCGATCACCTTGTGTCACCTCCTAATCAGAATGTTTCGCATTCAACGATTTTACAGCATACCATCGCTTCCATGTCAACTAATTCATCACGAATTTCTGATATCGCTGATCCTGTAGCTAAAGAATTGGTATTACGTTCCTTGAAGTTTAGTGATTATATCACTCCACCTCCTGAGGCTCGTGATAATCTGATTGTTGAAGCTCATTTGTTAGGACATTTTGGCCTTAAAAGCGCTGAAGACGCTCTTCATCACAATGGCTACCATTGGACTAATATGAGACAGGATATTGAGCGTATTCTTGGTAATTGCTACGAATGCAATCGATTCGTTATTGGTAAAGTTGGATATCATCCTCCTCGCTCTGTGCATCCTGATCAACCACTTGATCATTGGTGTATGGACCTTGGATCTTTTGATGTTACGTCTCAAAGAGGCAACAACTTTCTACTCGTAATGGTGGATTATTATACTCGATTTACTATTCTAAAATCCATCCCTAACAAGAAAGCCTCTACTATCGCAGAGCAATTGATTGATGTTTTCAGTACGTTTGGTTTTCCTAAAGCTCTCAATTCTGATTGGGGAAAGGAATTCACTGCTGAAATCGTTGAAGAACTTATTAAGAGTTGTGGTATTGATCGTCGTCTCAGTCTACCCTACAATCCTTTGGGCAACTCTGTTAATGAAGCTTACGTTGGTATTGCTAAACGTACTATTATCAAGAAGTTGGAAGGTAAAGGAGATAATTGGGATTTCTATGTACCTTATTGCCAATTGAGTATGAACTTGAAATATTCTCGGCTACATAAATCTCGTCCTTACACGCTCTTGTTCAATCGACAACCCAACGGATTCAACGATTACTCTAAAGTACAACCTACTTTGAGTATGCAGAAAGCTGATAATGAAGCTATTGACGAACGATACAAGTTTGTTAATGAAGTTGTTATCCCTGCTATTTCTGATCGTATCAGAGCTACTGTTGTATCCAACAGCATATTACTCTTGGATTATTACATAATACTGAAATAAGAGATTGCGGATCCTTATGAAGGTTAGAATAACCGTGAGTGATAGATTTGTTAGAACAATTCTTTTCTTTAGCGGAAGAATATTTCATCTGTGTATCCGAGACAACATTGGATGAGTAATTGACTTCATTTAGAAATAAGATATTATAGTATTTGGATTTGATTAAATCAGATAACTTTATTTAGCACATCAAACCACAATACATAAATCTAATCTACTTAAGCTATTATCTTCTAACTTGTTGACCCTTACTTTAACCCTTTACATTCTGACAGAATTCAATAAAACTGAAACGTAGACGTCGGCAGAATTAAAGAATAGTTTATCCTGTCCGTCACGTTAGTTATAATGAAACTGCTGAAGTACGGGTCAAAGGAACCTTTAGTTATGTCGTATTTGAGGCACGATGGCAATATTATATGAGTAAATCATCACTCAAAACGTCTAACGAAATGTAAAATAAAACTTGATCTCAGATATGAGTACTGCTCATATCTTCGTTCCCGTTTGGTAAGCGGTGTGTTCGATTGCATACATTTGAACCTTAGATCAAATGTATAACAAATAAAGATAAGATAAGAAAAGAATATGGATCAAGGATAATTCTTATGTGAGATTAGCTACCTCACATAAGACTCGAACAGGTTATCTTTATGAAATATATTTTACTTAGATTATCTATGGCTATATGACATTCAGGTATATAGCAGGATTGGTATATGTACTCGTAGGATATATTGATTCAACAACCAAAACATAGTAGGTCACGGTACTGCTCCCTGTTCTGGAAATAAAGTATGGTTGGAGATAAAAAAGGCTCAATCACTCTTTATTAATACAATAACTGTTCACGCAATCAAAAGAACACCACGCACGAATATCTCTTCCTAGCCAACATCTATAATCATTCCCACAGTATCTGAGCTACACAACTGGTGGCCGATAGATATTGGATTATAGATGTAGCTGCATGATCACCCTGGATCTGCCAGGATAGCACATTACAAATCAATCCGCTCTGGGATGGACGAGTAATTATCCACCTAAAGGGAAGACCTATTCTTTTACGGAAACCTCTGATTCACTGAGTATTATTTGACCATAATACATCAGTGTCAGCTATAGATCCCGATACAATCATTTCGTAGACAGCAAACACAATAAGTCTTTATTAATAGCAGTAATTTTAGTTTTCTTTTCTTTTTCTTTAGTTTGTTTTGGAAAGAGAAATAAAGACGGTGGTTTGATTTCGTTAAGCTTTCGTGTTTATTTTCTCTTGTGTTATTCTTTACCTTTTACTTCATAATTAAAACTAGCGAATACCACAAGTTAGATCAACCCACTTACCTCCTGTCACCGATCCAATCGGTCAAGGCACCGCTATAGCATGATGAACCGTGCAGTAACAATTGGGTATGTCTTTTCTTTTATCATCAGGTCATCTTTGTGCTTAAGAGTCTCGATAGAAAAAGTTTTTTACAATATCCACAAATATAAATAGAAGTACTTTTTTCCTACATGGTTTTTGTCTTCATTCTTTATCTGAATAAAAAAGAAGATAACTTGGTTTTCACAGATTTCCTTTTGTTTTCTTTTCTCTCTCTGTTCTTACTACAACATATACAACAGTGCTCATCTACCTAATGCTAGCCAGTTAACTACTCCTCTGGATCGTTTGCGATATAGCACTCAGAAAGTCTTAGAATGGACTCCAGAAATGCATGCACATTACGACAGCGTTATCAATATTTTGAAAAAAAAAATATTGTTTTAAGTCATCCAGATTTAAACCATGAATTCAGCTTAGCCGTTGATGCTAGCAACTATGGTATTGGTGCTTGTTTGTTCCAAGAATTTAAAGATGAACAAACTGGTAAAATTACTATTCGATACATTGGTTTTTCATCAAAGGCACTTTCTAAAAGTCAACGCAATTATAGTGTTACTCGCAAAGAACTTCTACCCTTGACTACTGGATTGACAAAATTCTACAAATTCTTGCATGGTCCTAAACCTTTTACATGTTATACAGACCATCGCAGTCTCTCATACCTTTTCACAACCAAGAATCCCTCCATGATGATAATGCGATCCATGGAAGTTATCTTATCCTTTCCTAACATGAAAGTTCAATGGATTCCTGGCATTACGAATATCATGAGTGATAAATTGTCCCGGTTATTTCCTACAGTGCAAGATAAAGTTGCCTTTGAAAAGGATGAGAAACGACTATTCCCTCATCCATTTAAACAGACACAGAAGAATACAAAATCAAAAATGCGTGCTCAAAAACGTAAATTGGAAAAGAAGATCCTTAAGGATAATCCTTCTCTTAATCCTGAACGTCCGCAGAACCTCACTCAGTTCTATCATTCCATTTCGGAAACATCTGATGTGACTACAACTCTCATATTCACTCCTTCTTTGTCGAACCGTTTCATCCGCATTAAACGCTGGTCTCTTCGCACCATTCATGATAATTTGAATGAACAAATTCGTTATCCCGGACCCACAGATGACTATGAAGAGGACATCATCCAGATTAATTACGCACAAAACATGGATGAATCATATATTGTACCTCCCGTTGAAGAGAGACCGAGTATTTTGAAAGATGCACATGAATTTGGTCATTTCGGTGGTGAAGCCATCGTACAACGTGTGAGACAAGATCTAGGTATGAACTGGCCTAATTTAATGAATGAAGCCTTAGAGGTTGTAAAACAATGCGCAACTTGCCAAAAGTTCACCATTAGTAAGAAAGGATATAATCCGTTGAAACCCATTTACTGTTATACCCCAGGATGGCACTATCAAATGGATTTATGTGGTCCTTTTCCCATCACAACCAACGGCAACACATATATTCTGGTTCTCATCGATGTTGCTACTCGCTTTCTTATCCTACATCCTATTCGTGATAAGTGGGCTAAAACCGTGGCTGAAGAACTCATCTCCATCTTTTCACTTGTCGGTTATCCTCGTATCATTCACTCTGACAATGGCACTGAATGGAAAAATCAGATCCTCAATACTCTATGTGAGGCTATGAAAATTGACAAACGTTTGAGTACAGCTTATTATGCTCAAAGCAATGGTGGAGCTGAAGGTGCCGTTAAAAACACAAAGAAATTGCTCTCTAAACTAATCCTTGGCAATTCTGAAGACAATTGGGATATGATGATCAATTCTGTACAATTGATGCTCAATTGTAAAGTATCCAAACGTTTACTTACTAGCCCTTTTAACCTGATGTTCGCTCGTAAAATGTCCAATGAGTATCCATTACTACATGACTCGAACGATAACATTGAACCCATGTCGAATGATGAACTTCTGCAACGTATACAATACATGTCAGATGTAGTCTTTCCCGCAATTAAAGAACGTACTGAGATATACAACAAAATGATGAAAGGTCAATTTGACAAAAAGCATCGTTTGATTGATTTCCCTGTCGGTAGTTATGTTGTGGTTCAAAAGAAAGGCATTCAGAAATCTCTTACACCTCAATATGAAGGTCCATATGAAATCATTCGCAAAACTGAGGCTGGTAATTACACTCTCCGTGATGAAATGGGTGTTGTTTCCTCTCGCAATTACACACCATCTGAATTAAAGTTGGTTTCGCAAGATGCACTTATTTCTCAGGATGAGATCTATGAATTCGACAACATTGTTGGTCAACGTGGCTCTCCAGGAAAACGTGAATATCGTGTTCGTTGGAAGAATTACGGTCCTGAAGATGATACATGGATTACTGCTGAAAACTTCACTGACTCACAATCCACTGTGGAATATTGGCATCATGTTAAAGTTAGCGTGCCTAAACAAGATTCTGTAGTGTTAAACCAGTTAATGTCTGGTGAACGTGATTACTCCACGGTTGAATTGACAAAGAATGGCCCGTTGATTGAACATGTTGAGCAATTTGCTGATGCGATCACGGATGTACCAATTCTCCCAATACCCTTCAACAACAACAGAAATCTTTCAAATGTCCAACTCGCCGTACGAAAGTGGTAGCGAATAATCCTGCTCATAAAGAGTTTCGTCGCAGTCCTCGTGGTCGTTTCATGCACACATTTGCAATACGTTACGAGTTTTTTACAATTTGCCAATTGCATTTGTTTGAACAAAGTCATTTAAACCATCTTATTGCTTTCAGGTCTACCTCATCTACTATTCTTTTTTAACGCTAAGTTGCATTTTTGCAAAACGACAACCGTCTAACGGAGGCGGGGCAATGTCATATGTGCGGTACGAAGGAGGTATATTTGCGTGAACTAAATCACTCCAACGACAAAAGAAATGTTAAAAGAAAAAGTCAACCGGTTTTAAAAATCTCCAAAACTTTATATTGTTCTTCTGGCGATTTAATAACTTATAAAGATATTTCCTCTCATTCAAAAGGACAGAGTGTATTAACAAAACAGCTAGATTTTTATTGAAGAACAACCGCTTGCCGTACCTGAAGTAGCTCAAGTGGAGTCTGTCGTTTTTGAGGTACGATGGTAATATAATCACATGAATAAATCACTCACAACATCAAACGAAATATATGAGCATTACTCAATTTTGAGAACAAAGTTTTTTTAAAGCTTCGCAAAAATGAAGGTTATCCATTTTAAAAATGATTAACAAGCAAGAAGCAAATATTTTTGACAGGGTAGAAGATGCTCTAGCAAAGACCACTAACATGAACATTACACTGGAAACGATTACCTCTTAAAGTTCCCTAAATAGACACGCACAAGTCTAGTGAAGAGAAAATTGTAAAGAAAGTGATCATATTAAGATAAATAGCTTACTTAAACAAATTGAAAGCGTACTAACTCGTTACAATGGCTAAAACGATAAGGCAAGCTAAACATTTTATGGGGCTTTCTATTTATAAAGAGCAGCTAAATGTATTTATTTATTAGTTTTTATTCTTTTATCGAATTTTGAATAAATTTACTCGACGTTAGTTTTTACTTTCTTTCTGGCGAGCCGAACGACTCGACATAAAGCTGCCGCCTTGTAGGAACAGAGCCAGAAGAGGATTTTGATCGGAATGCTTTTAAGCATCTTTTGACACTTTTACTCATCAACACCTAAATGTACAAATAAGATGGTTTTTTTTCAAAAAAAAAAAAAGAAAAAGAAAAAGGAAGTATGATACATTACATTAACTTTGATCATTGTGTCAAACATATCATCAAGCCTGTTCAAATCTAGTGCATTGTGAGGGAAAAAGAACGACCCGATCTCGAACAATCGGTAGACTTTTGTATGCATCAGATCCATAACATATACAGTGGCATGATATCCTATTGAAGTTATGTTTCCATATTGGTATTTACTCTTCCTGATATCTAATGATGTTTTTATTACCTCCCACCAAAATGCCAAATACCGGTGTATCTTCCGGAAAGTTTCTTTTTAACATCAAATCCACCTCATCCTTCATCAAGTTTGCTAATTTGGTGAAGTCAGGATGGTGTACTTGATCTTCAGATATTACTGTTGGACTTTTGACTTCTATGTGGAGGATGTGCTGTTCGTGCTCCTTATACACAACTTTCAGACCACCATCTGATTTTCTGCCATGAGTCCCCCTTCTTCCTTTGCTGCCATTGGATTCGTCGTCATTGCTTAAACGGAAACGAGTATATCATTCAATAAAAGATGTTTTACTTGTCTTGTTCATAGCTGAGATTCTTACCCAAATTGCTTCAAATACTTATTCTCTCTTAAGAATGGTGAGAGCAATGGTGTAACAACTTTCTTGTTAAAGATGTCCTCTTTGAAACGAGAGGAGAAAGGAAAACAGCATTCATTCAAACTAAATAACAAAGGCGGCAATTAATCATAATTTAACATAACATTCTGTCTACTATCCCTTACAAGTTAACAATAGATTGGCACATTTTCTCTTCCATTCCTTCTACGTCGAACATTAAATTATTTGCCTCTCTTTTGGCTTTTTCAATATCTTTCTTTGCGAGCTACAGTTGTTGAAGCCATTAACCATAGTTGACAACACTTATAATTATATTTGATATGGTTACCTTGTATATTCGCCTTAACTTTTCAACTTGAAATTGATCAAGTTCATCCAGATCGACTTCTCCTCCAACGTCATATTTCTCTTCAAGCTCTTCTATCATTACTTTATAAGTATCTTCTGAAATGCCAGTATACTTGCTGTGCTTAGAAGATATGAAGAAAATGCTGTTCAAAGCCCTACAAACAATAGAAAGTTACTTATTACGCAGAGAGGTTTGACACAATATCGACTTACAATTTATCAATATCGCTCTGTAACTTTTGTCCCTTTGCTCCTTCTTCTTTACAAATCTCCCTAAATTGCAGCAGTTCTCTACTAACATCATTTCCACTAATGAACCACTTTAAACCTTATAATTAGAATACAGAGAGCGTAAAAAGTCTATTCACTATTACTTTCTACCTTAACATCTGCAAGTACAGGTTCATCTGTAATCGTTCTTTTTTCCAAGTAATAGTACATCTACAAAAAAAGGGACAACTTTATAGACTGTACAATTTTTAATGGCGTGCATAACTTACTGGTTTTAACTTTTTATTCTGGGTCGACGCAGCGGCTCCAACAGAAGTAGTATCAGCAGTGCCAGCATCCGCAGCAGCAGTATTGGAAGTAGTAGTGTCCGGAGTAGCTTCATCAGCAGTAGTGGCCTCGTCTCCCTAGTAAAAAAATGAACGAAATGAGCGTCGATCACATTAATAGAAAGAATTGCTTATTATGCTGTACCTCTTCTACAGCCGAAGCGTGAGGCCTCTTGTTGATTTGCATAGTCCCATTACCAAAATTGACATATCTAAACTTGGCGTGACTAAAGTTATTGTTGATTGTGACGCTTGGTTCATTTTGCTATTGTGCAAAAACAGCTTAATATAATTGCTTGATTACAAAATGCCTCTTATATTTCTACCTTTTTACTGGTAGGTTTTACAACCAGAGTTTTCAGATAGTTTGAGATTTCGTCATCTTTGACGAACAGACGAATGTCATTAAGACACTGATTGTAAACTTTTGCCATAGTTCCATCTTTGTAACGGCCTTCGCTTTCTTTGACAATAAAGGACTTATAATTTTCGAAATTCCAATCAGCGATTTTGTGGTTTGCGAAGAAAATCAATTCGCTTTTGGTAGGTACGGTTATGAAGCGATCAAGGCTGAACGTTTTAAGGCAAAAGAGTGGTAGAGTTTCATAATGCAACGATTGAAAACAATTTATGCAAGTTGTGATACGGTGCGTGATAGATTATCGAACCAACCAATAGAATTAGAATGTGCGGATAGATACTATACTTTTGATAAAGGAGCTTTATTTCATATAACAATCTTACATCTGATTTAGGAGACAGAACAACAAAATCTATATTGTTATTTTACGGACTATTACTCTCAACATGTCAATGGCGTGTTTCACGCAGTGACATTAATTAAATTGCGAGGATTCCCGTAGACTTGGGTTAGGTACCTTTTTATTTTTTGCAAATTTGCCGTCCAGGACGTTAAGTGTACCATGCACTGGCTTTCTTGAAACTAAGGCGTATTTGCATGCTGCCATGCACTTTTGCAACAACATTTCATCGCTACTCTTTTATTTTTTCGAAATGATACCAGCCTTTATACATTTGCATTTCTGAAGTCACCCTTAACAAATTATAGTCGCTAACTTCGATCAGCCATTCCCTTTTAACCATTAACAAAGTCTCACACTTTAGAGAACAATGTATATGTTATGCCTTTACTTTTATATCCATTTGTCTTCCTAAGAGAAAGTGAAAGATTTCGTAATATCTATGCTTTTTGTTGCATACTTTAGTAAACGAACCAGTTAATTCAGCTGTGTTTGCAACGTTTAAAAGTATTTTCGGTTCTGAAAGAAGCTTTCTGCTCTATATAAAAAGAAATAGAGTGATGGTACTGAACTTCACAAAACATCATATCTACGATACTTTGTTATTTGTGTGATTTCTGTTAACGTGGCTACTCGATTCTCCTGAATAATTCGAAGCTGCTGTTCTATATTTTAGCAAGCTTTTCAGACTTACAAAAAGTTAGAAAATGCATGAAATAAAAATAAAAGGGGAAAAATAGCCACTTAAGTCTGTTGGCTAATCGATAACGACTACTAATCAACGTTTGCCAAAATCATAGCGCTACTTGTTTCTGTTGGGGTGGTACATAACAGAAGTCAATCTTATTAGTAATAGATGAGTGATGACCTCGTAAATGCTCGTTCTATATGAATAGCTGAAGCTTTACTTTAAACACTGGAAGAAAAGGAAAGCATAAAAAAAGAAACATTTTCGGTGTACCAGCTCGAATCAGGCCTATCTCTTTTTCTTTTCCTTTTCTATTCTTAATGCATTATCAATACCATTTCGATATCTTCCAATTCTACTTTGATTCTGAAGCTGTCATACATGCCGCTCGACTGCTTGAAAGCTCAATAATAACTACGATGGACCGATGGAGTCCTCAGACTGATTTGTTTTTTCCTCCTTGTTCAACGTGTATTTTTCTAACAGTGTTAAAGTTGACTAAGCGACGATAGCACATTGGAAGAGAAAGCTAACACGAAGCTTAAAGGACACGATCTGATTGATGAAAAAGGCAGCACACCTTATATTTCACTTTTCGCTGCAGAATAATCGTGAGTACTAAGCCACAAATATAGCATCATGAATAAGTAATGTGGAAACAGTAGTATTGATTTCAAAATGTGAAGTGATAACTTTAGTATAGATTAAAGAATTATATGTGAATCAAACAAGGTCGAAACGCGAAAGGTTTCAAAAGTCACCAGTATTTTTTAATCAGGCAGGTTCAATAACATTGCTAAAATCTGTTCTAGACGGTTCTTTGTTGCTTAAAGAATGTTAACAACGGCGCTTATGAGGTCAACAAGCCAGAGGATATCAGGTGTTCCACATACAACGTGCTTCCTGTTGGTATCAGTTATGAGTCTGGCCTTTTGTATGATAATATTTAAAAATATGCGGTTTTCATATACTTTTCCAAGAACAAAGTGGCTTCGCGGTTGGGTTTGATCAATTTTTTTCGAAAAGAAGTACTTTGGCAATATACTAGCAGGTTCAATGAACACAGGGAGAATGACTACCGCATATGTAAATTGTAAATAAGGTAAACATGAATAAGGAAAATGATTGAAAATTAGCTTAGCTTACTCATTGCTGTAAATTGTATGTGAATATTTAAACTTGACGTAGTATCCGTCATTTGTGATGTTTTTTTGCTTATACTTGTACAGCTGTGAACGATAGGTGTCATGCTGAAGATTCATTTTGGACGAAAATAGAATTGGGTAGTGTGATATACTTAGATATCAGAAGTTATAATTTAATAAGTTTTAAGTAGGGACTGAGTGAGTCAGCGAGACTGAACAATAGTTCTTGGATGATCTTTATTTTGGTTTAGAAATTGAATGGTCTTATTATAAGAATGCGAGGTAGAACTGAGCTTATAGTGAAATTAAGAAAGTAGTAGTGACAACCGGGTAATATTGTTCCTGTTAATGAATTGTACAACGCCACTGGGATATATCTAGATTACCAGTAAGGTTGAAGTGTGCCTGATGAAATCTGATTTGTCCCACTACACTATAACTGGTAAAGGCAGTAAATCTTTATTGTTTCTCAGATTGTTATATGAATTAGAGTCGGAACGTGACAATTTCTTTACTTGTTGTACGAGCACGATACTTTCTTACATCCGACGATCTACACGAATTACAGATCTATACACATATTGATGTAAATTAGAATTTTGAGCCATGATTATGATCATTTGCAATTGATTGCATACCTTTGATGTACGGAATTCATCAATATCTATTACTAACACTAGCCCTTGTTCCTCTTTAGTTTTCAAATGCTTGTATATTTTGTTT
The DNA here is from genome assembly GCF_025528875.1 of Mycotypha africana. Lineage (NCBI taxonomy): Eukaryota > Fungi > Mucoromycota > Mucoromycetes > Mucorales > Mycotyphaceae > Mycotypha > Mycotypha africana. The sequence continues at coordinate 1,459,746 of NW_026515734.1, read as the reverse complement.
GAAACACCGGCTTGCAAACCTTTAAAGCGAACTTGCGCTCTATTGGTTAACCCATCATCAAACAGTACCAGTGGCTTTTTCGACTTATCGCCAGTTCGAATGACCTTTTGTACGTATGACGACTATCCCTAGAAAAGTGAGAATACATTATTACAGTAACGCATACTGTGCGCATCATCTGACTCATTCTATTTACATGATATCGACTGATTGATGAGCTATGCCGGGATTTCGCCGATTGTTTTGCTTTTTACGTCTCTTGTGATTTCTTTTACTCATATGCCGTGATCTCGTCTGCGGGTTATACTTCTTTCCTCCATTCAGAAGTATGTTTATAGCATACTCTAAGGATACTTGTCTTTGTTGTATATGGTAGAGATAGATCACAATAGAAAGAAAACAAAAAGGAAATCTGTGAAGACCAAGTTATCTTCTTTATTAATTCAATATTCAGATGAAGAATGAAGACAAAAACCATGTAGGAAAAAAGTACTTCTATTATATTTGTGGATATTGTAAAAAAAACTTTTTCTATCGGGACCCTTGAACAGAAGATGACCTGATGATAAAAGAAAAGATATACCCAATTGTTATTGTACGGCTAATCGTGACAGAGCGGTGCCTTGACCATTGGATCGGTAAACGGAGGTAAGTGAGTTGATCTGATGAGAGATTCCTTTGACCCGTACCACGGCAGATTCATTATAGCTAACGGGACGGATAGGATAAACTATTCCTTGATTCTGCCGATGTCTCCTGTTGAAGTCTTCTGAATCTTGCCAGGAGGTAAAGAGTTAAAGTAAAGGAACAACAAGTTGAATAATAGCTTGAATAAATGAGATATATGTATATTGTTTGATATGCAAAATAAAGTTATCTAATTTATACAAATCCAAATACCATATTAACTTATTTCTAAATCAAGTCAATTACTCATATGATGTTGTCTCGGATGTACATACAGATGATCTCTTCTTTTGGGATCGATAAGAATTGTTCTGACAAAGCTATCACCCAAGATTAAACCAATCATTATAAGGAACTGTAGTCTCTTATTTAGCATTATGTAATAATCTACGCGTGATATGATGTTGGATACAACAGTCTTCCACGAAAATTCTTCCAGTTCAGTTCTGCGGTTCAGTACCCATGGAACGGATGCAAAATATTCATATGTGCGCACATATACTTTATATAATCACGATAGTGGCTAGCAGATATTGTTTTACAGATGGGATGAGTAACTCTATGGTTTTGATACCCTGTTGCTGTTTCAATTCTTCTTCTATCTTCATCCTGCCCTTATATCCCATGGCTTAGTAATACTCTTGAGCTGAACACTTCCTAACATCTGTGCCTCCATTGGTACGAAACAAACGCATCTTTGCGCCCGGGGACTACAGCACAGGGACGGAAGTGACTATTGATTTCCTCTTCGGTGAAGTCGGATATGCTCAATTGTACATTTACAATAATGCTACTGGTAGTCTTTCAAGCAAAGGCAATCCGACATGTGTATCCGTCGGTATAGATACAGTTGATGAACATTTTGTTTTTACCTGTAGGTAAATTAATGAACTCTTCAATGCTAGGACAGTAATATGACAGATCTGAATTAGCCCTTTTCAGTTAAAAATAGATATAATTCAAGAAGCTTACCTATCTATTTTGATTATTGTGAAGTTAAGGGTATCAAAAGAAACACCTTGAAATGTAGTCAATTTCTGTTTCGTAGTCCAGTTTCGTCAAACGATCATATGGAAAGAAGTGATGAAAGTTTTGAGAATCCAGTTTTATAAACCGCCATTTCATACTTGGCTTTGGAAACATAGCGAGTTCATCGGTGTAAAAGGGGCAGGAAATTGATGGCCAACAATGCCAGGGTTTTGCAGCTTGTACGCTTCAAAATTCAATTGCTCTAATACATTCCGCAATTGAAAATCCTCGTACTGCAGCATAATATAATGGTAGAGGGGGATCAGCATTGAGGATTTAGAGGATAAAGATAGTTTATTGGCTGATATGGTTGGAAGACGGTTTCTGATTGGTCTTGAAGTAGCATTTAGGAGATGCTCCATCTCTGTGATAAACAGTATAAACTCTCTAAGAGCAGTAGTGGGATTGATGTTGAAAAGTTGGCCAGCTGGCTGAAGAAAGATGTAATCAAGGAGCTCACTATAAACAAGGTCGTTGATAGGGCCAACATTGAAATGCTGTGATTATAGTTGTCAATTTGGTGTATTTAGATAGATAGATAGATATATATTCATTGGGTAATGAAGGCGAAGATAATAGATAAAGTATTTTGCCACCGTGTCTTCAAAGTTCTCAACATAATAGTTTTCATATGTTGTGGCCAAAGTGATACATGCTGACGATACAATCTGGCCGTAATATGCCAAATAACCACAATATACTGAAAGATTGACTTCCTGATGATGTATCGAGAGCGTATAATATGCCTCTGCAAAACCTGTCATTTCAGGGTAACGAGCCTCCACATCTTCAATTCTGGCACTTCCATAGACGACTCGACAGACAGTATACCAGAAGTTTTGCTCAAACAACGCGTTTGTTACATGCTTATGATACGTAAGAATGTAATGGTTGACAATGAATTGAGCCTTGACGACCACTGTTCGCAGAAAGGCTGACTTTTCCAGCACATGTTCATGGCAGGGGACAAAATTGGCAGGATTCGTAACAAATGTTTCTAAAGGCACTGAAATTGACGTGTTTGGTGAGATAATAACTACAATACTGGAGTACGTACAACCAGGTAGAGAATACATTCTACCACGGTCTACCTATATAGCATCTAATATAGGTTATGTACAACATAGAACAAGATACAGGCCTAAGTATAATAATCACACAAGAAGCATCTGAATTTGAAATTAATGACTAGCAACATTTCCCCACAATTATATAAATTCCCTTTAAACCTTACAGAGTAAATAATCCTTCTACTTCATCTGAAGAACAATAAAAACACTTAAGTTCATAGTCATCGACTTACAACAGTTATAAATCTTTAATCAAGCAAATACAGTACGACAGAAATAGTGAAACTTTCGAAACTACCCAATCTGTTTGTTTGTTTCCTCCAAAGCCATTCATGATTGGGGCATAATGGACTTCTTTTGCTTCCATGTCCGAGTTCTCCACATGACTTGCACTTGGTATTGTTTGTGCTGGAAGTTGCTTTTCGCTCGGTTTTTGCGCGTTTCAACGCTCTCGGAATTTTTTCGTTTTTTGGCTTAATACAATATTTACAGTATATTATAAGTTTTCAGTAGACATAAGCAATACTAGGAATTCATACTTCTCAATCTTCTTTCAACTTTCGGCAGTTTCATCATAAAAGAGCAGCTAACTTTGCTTTCTTCTTTTCATTAATGAGAGCTTCAGCTTCGGCATAGAGCTTATGCCGTGTCATAAGAGTATATGAATTTAAGTAACTTTTAAGAAAGGAAGAAAAAGATGAATAAACAAAAAAAAAAGAGGTAAAAGTGAGAGTAGTATAGATGACAACATTTTCCTGACAACAATTATCACTCTATAACTGTTTAATATATTGGAATGGCGTAAAAGTTATCTGTTTCCGTATGCTCAACAGAATCTGCAAGCAGAGCTTTACAGTCAATAAGGTCTATATTTTGGCTCTTCAAAAGGGGCTCTAAGACGAAAATATGTAAAAGAAGGGTTATTTAGGCTGCTATGCTGCCACTTCTAAAGGTGCTTTGGACTGAACAACTGCCATCAGTCCAGCTTTATTCTAGGAAGTGCTTAAAACAGATCGAAATTTAATCGGTGGATTTTGGGTAATCGGTGCGTAATAACTTTTTTAAATATGATGACGTAGGCAGTTTGACGGCGATTCAAATATACCTCAAAAATCCAAGGCTGTAGTAATTGAACGCGTTCCACATTTTTTGTTGACATTATTTCAATTTATACCATCTTCGTTGGGTTCGAAGGTTTTATATTCGGAGGATTGTCGCTTGTAGTCTCCAAACTTTGGTTGATGCCACTCATGGATATTGCAATCTATGAATTTCTTATTCATCTAAGCTGCAAGATTTCCTTATGCTTTAATTGTAGGTAGATTCAAATTAATCTTATTTACTAAATGGAGAAGCGAGTCATTTGCTTCAGAGTTCATCTAACTGTATCCTAAATCCGTAGCTGTATTGTGAAAATGTTTTCAAGTTACACTGTTGTGGAAAATTCTGATTTCGTTCATAAAGAAGGAGCTCTTTATGAAGTTTTTGTAAGAGATATACATATTTACAGATTATTTCGTGAAGCTAAAATCTGCAGTAATTATAGGATTCTCTTTGACCTTACACAATAACCAATGACTTGGACTAGCATTTTATGCTTATCGACAAATGGGTGACCTACTGGGGAACTTTGTAAGGTAGCAATCCCTGTCTGCTTGATCCTTTAACCTGGACTCTTTCCCAGTATCGACCGCAGCCATTCAGTAAATTCTGGATGGTGGTTATTGGATCAATATTGTTATTGTGCAAGCTTCTAATCTGTCAGATGTGTGATGAAACGTAAGACTTGGACTAGCATTTTATGCTTATCGACAACTGGGTGACCTACTGGGGAGCTTTGTAAGGTAGCAATCCCTGTCTGCTTGATCCTTTAACCTGGACTCTTTCCCAGTATCGACCGCAGCCATTCAGTAAATTCTGGATGGTGGTTAATGGATTAATATTTTTCATTATACATTTGATAAGCCTTTTTCTTTTTTTGAAGGTTGGAAGATAAGTAATTAGCATATCGTTTTTGACTCAATAGTAATCATTCCTTGGCTGATACTTTTCGTTCATAGTGATTCTTTTCACCTTGCACAATAACCAATGACTTGGACTAGCAATTTATGCTTATCGACAACTGGGTGACCTACTGGGGAACGTTGTAAGGTAGCAATCCCTGTCTGCTTGATCCTTTAACCTGGACTCTTTCCCAGTATCGACCGCAGCCATTCAGTAAATTCTGGATGGTGGTTAATGGATTAATATTTTTCATTATACATTTGACAAGCCTTTTTTCTTTTGGAAAATTCAAAGGTAAGTAGTTATCATATTGTTTTACTCAATAATATCATTCCTTGGCTAAATTTTTCATAACCACGTATACAAGGCAAACTGTCCTGTCAACAACAGTAACGTCAGTTGAAGCTCCTACAAAAATCTGAAGTTTCCTGAGTATCAATCAGTTTTGGATTTGACTGGTGCACTATCACAATTACAAGGCTAAGGTACGATTTGTGCCGTAGTTAATAGACTTTCATTACTCATGCCATTTAGCCAAGGCTCTATTGCGTCGCAAAAGTTAACTGACCTTATTATTGATTAAAATTTTCGATACCACGAATTACCAGAAGACAACATATCCGATCGAAGCATGTTCTTCACGTTGATTTCTGATAGCACCTGGTACAATTACTACATCACTACGTATGAAAGCAAAAATATCAACAGACGATCAAACCGAAGGCGTAAACGTAATTCCTTGAGCAACATCTTCGCACCTGATGTAATCTAGTGTCTTGAGCAAAGTTCAGTTACAATAAGGGACTCAAGCCTAACCAGTCTATGCCAACTCTGGCTTTCATCCTATTGTAAATCTGACGAAATAATTCCCATATTGAATGGCTTTATTCGGCGATTATTTACAGTGCGAAACAATTACAGGAAGAAGTCTATCTAGCGTAACTGAACACCAAACATTTTAATGAAGACAAGTAGGCCTACTTCTAATTACAATATCGGTGTCTAAGATGTTATATTTGCAATTAAGAACTAAACGACCATTAAAAAAATTTGGATTACAAGGAAAATGTGATGAGTCTATGTATTGATGAATTATTATCACAACGCATACATATTCATGTTTAATAGTTCCTTTTCGTCGACTTGTGCACCGCAGTGTTTTTAATTGTTTTTCTGAATTGCTGACCTATTCTTAAGCAGAGACGTTAAGAACACCAGTCTTCTGTCTTGGGTTGTTCTGTTTGGTGTTTAAGTCAGCTGTTTCCGTTCATTTCGATTTTCAAATACTTCGTCATCAGCAAATCCTTACAAGTGCTTTACGTTCAGCACTTCTTTCGCTCATTTGCCGGACTTGGCTGCTTTAAATAGTTTCTTGGAACAAAAAGATCGGTCGTTGGAATAGCCTTTGAACGCTTTTCATGCGCTTATGCTTCTCTTGCAACTTACTCCATTTTCACCTTATATGAACTTCCATGAATAGTTTTTCTAAGTTAATTTCTTAGTGGCGTGGGTGAGTCTCTTCTTCCTACTCCATGCATCGGCTCTTGTTCAGCAATTTTCTTCTGCCTTTTACATAAGGAAATATGCGCTCCTTTATGAAAAAGAAACGCTATCTTTTGCCGCTTTTTGAGACAAATAAAGCTGTCAGTGACGAAAACCACGAAAATGTGGGTTAGAGATACGGACCTTGACGATATAAATCAGGGAAATTTGGGAAAAATCCACCTTTGGAAGGTTGTGAGCTCTTCCAATTGGCAGGGACGTCATTATTCTTGCGCAGAAAGCCCGCTCTAATGTTTTTCAATGTTGTCCATATTTACCCCACTTTTTCGTTATTAAAAAGCCCACTCACTATTCAGTAATGTCACAAAATGTATTTCGCACATCCTTTCGAGCAAGTGTCCATACTCGAGAGTTACAAAATATTTTCTGCAAACCGAAACTTGCCTATTTCAGTAGTAAAAAGAGAGCCACAACTGCTAATAGTAGTTCTTGGTTAAAACGGTTTCTAACACCAGCGGAAGAGAGGGATCTCTATTTCGACATAACAAGTTCATTCCGTAAGAAGCTGGTTGAACAGTCTGAGAAGAGTCATCAGTCTTACAGTAACATAATAGAACATGCACTTTTGGCATCGAACAATAAAGTGGCTATACAGAAAATAATTCCAGCTCATCGTCTGAAAGATTTACAAACCGAAATAGATAAGGCAGGAAAAGAGAAGGATATTCAAAAATTGCAACAATTAGAGGAGGAATTACTTTCAGAGAGCGGCCTGTATAATCAGCAACTAATTACAATGTATAATAGACTCATTCGAGCGTATTTGTGGAGCGGCAATTTGCAGTATGCCGAGGGGATATTGACTAAAATACGCAATCAAGATTTGCTACCAACAACACGAACATTTACATATCTAATCAAAGCATATCTGGAAGCGAACCAATTATCAAAAGCAAACAATATGGCTGAAACAATGCAGCATCTCTCGCTACTAAACTTGAAGAGATACCACAGTTTTGATGTAGAGGTCATGTTGAGATATTATATCGCATGCGGTGATAAGCATGCTATTGACTACTTATGGCGCGACATGACTCCATTAATAGACATGATTAACCCCACTTTGAAAGTGTTAACTATTTACATTGACTATTTATTATCAACAGCTACTTCAGGTATTGATCGTACCAATGAAAATGGGATAGATATGGTCTCACAAGTAGCGCAGATAGTTTTACATAAATATCAAAAAACTGAAACGGTCAGTTTAGAGGCATTTGTTACATGGCTGAAAGCAACAAAAATATTAGCGAGTCAACAGCATACAAGATATACTCAACAAGCAGAGGAATTATTATGCTACCTGATTGAAAGGGCACCATCGATACAAGATTCAATGTCGATATCGAAACCAGCAATATCAATTGATAACAACTACCAAAAAATGATAACGGAACTGATCAATCACATTGTACAGTTGTACACTACGGAAAATCAAGCCTTGAAGATTCTAGCGTTTTATTACAAATTGCGGAAAGTGATGGCTAGGAGTGTACTACCTGAAGAGCTTCTCGATTCCAAAGCAATACAAACTGTAAAGAGTACCTTACAACGCGTGGAGGAGAAGTCTAAATACGATAGCGACAGCAACAGTCGACAAATAATCACGTCATTGGAAGGCTTAATAACGGATGTCTGAGCAGATTTTGATTAGCGTAGAGACATAGGCTTTCCTTTGCTTTGCCGCTACTGCTGGTGTTATCATTATGTATCGCTGACTAGAATGGATCAATTAATATAAAATAAATCTGTCTTTCTGATCGGTCAATAACTAATGCTTTCTTAAGAGATTACTTGATTCTGCATCAGTGACTTTGACATTTATTATTCTAACAGAAATCACACCCATAAAACACATGTTTCCAAAAATGACTTTATCAGTCTCAATATATCGGTGACCATTAAAGCATGTTTGCAATACTGCTACTAAAAGACGGGGTGAAGCCAAGTGTAGATTGAAAGACGAGTATAGCCGGCATAAGTACGTATTGCTTTTCAAAGCAAAGAAACAAACGAACGCACAGATAAGCTACAGATTCACAGGAGTGATATTTTCATCGTGTGAATTATAATTCCTCAAAAGTATCAAACGGGAATCGAAACAGTATGTTATTTCTTTTCAATATGAAGTAATAGTAGGTATATTTATACGGGAAATTAGATGGAAGGGGTAAAAGGATAACAATAGAGGATATATCGATGTGAATATAAATATGTAACTTAAAAAGATGTAGCTTGTTTTTCAAAAAGTTCGGCGACATGATAAAATTGTTCGTCTTCCAACATCAGTTTTTATGGGTTAAGTAATATATGTAACTGTTTCTGTGACTTATTCAAACTATGATCGATGAAGCTGAGGAAATAGAGCTAATTCAGTATCAACGAAGGCCATATTATCAATTCCACTCTTGCTGGAATACTTGGATGTAGCTAAAACGTCCTGTATATCAAAATCCATACTTTCAAAATTTTCAAACATTGTGGAATGATAGCTGTTATACGTATCATTTATAAAATTGCCAGTAGGCGCTAAAAAGGGTGATGACACCATTGACCCACTGCTCAACCCCTGGCTGTTTAACAGTGCTTTCAAGTCATTGAGTACAAATTCATCGCTAGCACAAGCAGCAGTGGGGTGATACAGATAAGGTTCCATTATTATATTAACTTCGTCATCACTTTCTGCAGCACTGCGAACTGCTATGGCACTATCACTACCATCGCTAATTGAGAATTCTTGACTGTCAATTGATACAAGGGAACAGGGCACAAAGGCTGGTTGCCTTCCAAAAGTGACAGTACTTGACTGTAATGAACCAAGACACTGAGGTGAGCTTTTTTGGAGTGGAGGAGAAGGAAGTAAAATGTTATCTTCTTTAGAACTAGCGTCTTCGAGCCATGCCCGATGTCTCGGTTCTGATTTTATCCGCATTTAATTTATGTGCGTGTATAGCAAATCAAACGGACGTGTTACGCTGTATTGCTGAGTATAGTGATTTTCTGATTGATCGCTTCTCGTTAAAAGAGTAAGCAAGTGAATTCCTTTGTCGTTGATGTTATGTTTGGAGGCTTCTTTTTACTCTGTTTTACAGAAAAGGCTGCTTTCTTTTCAAGTCAGTGAACACAGCCTTCAATCGCTTCCTCTCGTCGAGGGAGAAACTGAAAAAGGAATTCAGATTCGTTTGAATTGAAAAAGAGGCAAAAGAGATCGCTTTTCACCTTTTTCTATTCAAACACGGAAAACCAAATATGAGTGATAACAATCGAAGCAATTTGTTGTTATTGTTGTTGTTGTTGTTGTTGCTTGGTGAACACTAGACTTTTTGTTTTTTTCTTTTTTTTTTTTTTCCTTCACGTCTTCCAGCTTTCTTGAATGGTTGTAAAAGAAGAGGTTGAAGGCAAGAAACACTTTAAACCTCCTTAACAAAAAGTTGCTGCGGCTTCTGATTTTGTATACAGAAGGACTGTCTTTTTCTCCGCGTTGTTATAGCAACCTCTTCCATGGAACAGAAGCCACAGCGTTGTTGAACCATACTTGCTGAGGTTTGTATTAAACTACGGGGTTTTTCCAATATATTTTCAGCCATTGATATCATACTTTGCGCCTTTTGACTTTTTCATTTACAGTTTATGACAACTCTGTGTAAAATGTATTGCAAAAGATATCCAAACCGATGACCGTAAAAGAAGCATAATTGATACTGATGAATGTAAGGACATCAAAAGTCCGCAACAGGCAAGTTGAATATATCAAGCCAATCTGAAATATGATTGATACAACTACCCTTTGGCGCGGTCGATAGCCTGAGCCTAGCACTTTATGATGCCCCTGAGGCGGCAGCATTAGATTAGTATAGTAAAGTTATTGCATACACCAAGCATGGATAAGGGCGCTAATGTACTTGTTAAAATGCGTCAGACTACAATCAAACAGTGGAAAAAGATGTTTCAGATTGCCTCATTTCTTTTTCTGTTCCTAATGTTTTTGATAAACTCAAGACAGGAAAATACTTTACAATGAGCGTGTACACTCAGCTCCGACAAGCTGGAATATTATTGTTTGATGTGATCTTCGTTAGAGACTTCTTTTATTGATACGAAGCTCATTCAGCAGTACTGCTAGGCTTATAGGTTATTGTAGGGACACAAATATTGCAAGATATGACTTCCTTATTCAAGTTGTTCATCGCAGCTATAATATGCTTGAAAAAAGGGGCGATACTCTGTTCTTTTACTGCTGCTACCGATTATTGTAAAGCCACGCAAATAATCAGTTCGATCCATGGATACGTTATTATTTCCGGAAAAGGTTTGTTCCCTTAGATTTTTTTTTTTCAAAGCAGCAGTATCTGAGAAATGCAGAATGAATTTGTGTGAGACAAAAAAAAAAGGGTTGTTTACACAATCGTAATTTTGATTTTAAAGGCAATTTCTCAAAAAATCATACATCTTTCTCCTCTTCTCTTCTATCAGTCAACAATTTCTTCCTCTTTTCTCTAATTTCAGGCTCTTCCGTTATAAGATTAGAAGCGCATACAGATAATTAAATTGAACGTTGAAGCTAATGTCAGTGACAGTCAGGTATGCACGTACATATGGATTTAAACAGTATCTCCTTGCTACTAGTGTAGTATTTGATGTTTATGAAGGCTAAATTGATCTGTTATCAGGGTGGCTTTGCGTGTGCGACCATTGAATGGTAGAGAGTCAAAAGAACAAGAACGTTGCATTATCAAGTTCAGTCAACAGCAACCTCAACAAGTTTTACTCGAACCAGATCGTTATTTTACGTTTGACTATATCTATCCACCCGAAATGGAACAGGCTTGTATATACGATTCATGCATACAGCCATTATTTGACCAGTTTATCTTAGGGTAAGCGTATCTGACATAGTCTACTATCTGATAAGAGAACGAAAATCCCAATTTCATGAAATAATTTGACTGTTTATAGATATAATGCTACTATATTAGCTTACGGGTATGTTTGAGCACTAAAAATCTCTTAAGCACACACATGAAGACAGACATTATAACAATTTTTTCTAGTCAAACAGGTAGTGGAAAGACATACAGCATGGGCACTGCAGGAAATGTCAGCAATGAAAGCAAAGGAATTATACCACGTTTTTCTGAAAATCTATTCAAATGGATTGAAAATCAGCAAAACAGTCAACAACAGGAACAACAACAACAACAACGTGAACATGTAAAATTTGAAGTGAAATGCTCATTTCTTGAATTATATAATGAAGAAATAATAGACTTGTTGAAAAACAATAAAAAGTCAAACATTGTAATTCGAGAAGACAACAATGGAAATATCACTTGGTCAGGGGTTTACGAGAATTTCATTCAAGGTTCTGAGGAATTACTCGAGTAAGTGTACATGCGTACACAATGTATATATATAGATATTGACATAAAGCTTATAGCTGCCTATCAAAAGGCTCTCACTCTAGGACGACTGCTGCAACAGACATGAATTCAAACTCATCAAGATCGCATGCCATTTTTTCAGTCACCTTGATGCAGCATATTTCAACTACACTAAATGGCAATTCAATTGCCAAAAAAATAGAGTCGAAATTCCATTTTGTAGACCTTGCAGGTTCGGAAAGGGTAAATATACGACATGCAGAAACGCCTAGAAACAACTTTTTACTTAATAAAAACGAATTGCTATCCTGTGTGTTAAGCTCAAAAAGACAAATGCTATTGGTGAAAGGGCTAAAGAGGGCATTTCAATCAACTCTGGACTTTTAGCTCTTGGAAATGTTATATCTGCGCTTGGAGATGAGACGCCACAACAACATCTTCATATACCTTACAGAAACTCAAAGCTAACGAGACTTTTACAGGACAGTTTGGGCGGCAATAGTCAAACACTTATGTTAGCCTGCATTTCACCCGCAGAAAGTAATGCCAACGAAACATTGAGCACTTTGAAATACGCTAACAGAGCAAAGAATATTAAAAACACGGTTACCATCAATCATGAACAGTCTTTGTTGGACACGTTGAAGGAAGAGAATTCACGTTTAAAGGAAGAATTAAGAGTGAATGATGCCTTCATGAAGGAAGTCCACTTTGAATTGGACAATTTGAGAGCCAAAAATCAAGAATTACAGACACTGCTTCAACACCAAAATGATATTACTGCTGCTACTACAAACGATACAAAAGCTGATAGCATCCCACAACAATTGCATGTTACTGCGAATTTAAACTCTTGCCAAGAAACATGCAATAGCGACAATACTACAATCATTGATCATCTACCCACAAGATCAAATACGAGTATTCTAGACGAACAAAGTCAAATAACGCCTACTATATCATTGAGCACAAAGAGAAAAAGAAGCAATAGCCCCTTTACCGATGAGTTAGGAAAACCGACATTGCAGCTAATGTTAGAGAAGCAGAAAGGACGTCTGAGAAAAGAATATGTGTTTGCTAAGAAAATCAAGGTAAAAAACAAAGAAAAACAGGAATAACAACACATGCTGGTATTGAATGTAGAATATACACTATCATATCATAGAGCGACCCAAGTGCTTTGGCAGATCCCAACCTATTCTTACGCGTGATCAATATTCTTCAACTGAATATCAAAGAAAAGAAACAGCTCATTACCTTTTTAGAGCAACATCAAATAGAATCTCAACAGAAAGGCATCCCTCAGAGAGCAGCAACAGCAGTGATCTCAGCACAATCTGATGCGATAACTGCGGACATAAACAGCAGCAGTAGCAAGAAAAAGAGACTATTGAAGAATGACAAGTCAGCAAATGTAAATATGACGACAAAGCAAATGGATTCGACATTAACTACTACCACTCGTCACGCAGTGAAATCAGCAACAAATGATTTTGATACGTTGGCTTTACAAAACAATGCTCTTGCAAATCAACTGAAGCAAGTAAATACTGCGATTAAAAAGGTTTTGGCGATGTCTAATAATCCTGCAACATCTTTAACGCAAATACGCTCTATTCTGAATAGAGTGTCAATTGCTGCAGCATCTGATACGAAGGCCTGTAACTTAAGAATATCAGGAGCAACAACAATGAAAAATATTGCTCCCAAAGTAAGTCAGGACACAGTTGCCAACAGAAAACGATTATATACAGGACCTCTCAAAAAAGTGAACGTCGAGGAGAAACTCGTGGAAATTCAAAAAATCGTTGCTTTTGAACACTTGAAATCACATCCAATATGTGCAGAAATGATGAAATCGTTGAAGAGACAGGTAGCGCAATTATTTGAGTGCCCTTCTCATATCACAAACTGACCAATATTATTCCTGCTGGTGTAGAAAATCAAGTTATTGCATGAACAGAGAGATTTGTTAAAGGAGAGAAAAGAAATGTTGAAAGAATTCTACAAGGACAAATTTCAAGAAGAGCAACAAAAGCAGCAATACATGGATGAGAGAATAGATATTATCACTGTACAGGTCGATATGATTACGGAGCAGTTAAATCTACTGTCATCTCCATCCAATAGCGCGTGCTTTTCCGCTTTTGACAACAAGAACAATGTTAAACTCATTAATATACTCAAGCCATTACGTGAAAGTGATTTACGTGCGCTCATATTATTGATAATACAGCGAGATATGGTAACCTTTAACTTGCAATCAGCTCTGTATCAGCATACATTGCAGACATTGCAACAATTTCAACAAGGTTTTATTCAGCTAAGAAGGACAAGTGACAGTATGAACAATCAAATTTTGATTGATATGCTGAAATCACCTGTAAGATGTTTATCGAATGGCCTTGTTCTCATTTCTGGAAAATAGACTCTCTTAAAACCTTAATATTAAGCTAGATTCATACTCATATTGTCTTTTTTAAAAATACTGCATATACTTTATTCCTTTGTGATGACTCTTCACAAGTAATTTATATAATACTGTCACTACTATGTACTATTGTATTTTCGGTTTTAATTTACACTTTTCTTGTATACAAAATTGGATATTTTGATTGACTTAATTCAGAAAATTTAAGTCATTATTTTCGGACTACTTACTTTTTACATTTGGACACTGGTAGTAAACATCTGAGGCCCGCCTCTTTTTGCATGCATTTGTTGCAGTAAGTTTCGTTGTTTGATCGGCCCAGAAGAATTACCTACATTCTCCTTAGCTGCCATTTAAACTGATAGTCTAGTTGTATTCTATGTAAATGACTCACAATCGTGTATTCTCATTGACTGCTCAGCATCTCTCTTGATTTAAAATCGTGTCACAAAGAAAGCAATAACAATAGGTGATTGTATAAATTAAGTTAAAAAAGCCTGTTTATTGTCAGTAACTGATGAAGTGATAAATAAACGTGTCTTTATTAATAAACGTGTCTCGATTTGGTGTCAAAATTTAGCGCGTCTAAAGAAATCTGTCTAGATTGTTTTCGTTGTCAAAACTTTCTTTGTTGTCCAAATATAACATTCTGACAAAAAGTTTCAGTTTATAAAAAGATAAAAAGCTGGTACCTTTTCCCTTTTTTTATCAGAGTCTAGTTATATCTTTTAAAGAATTATTAAAGAAGTGTTGACAGTGGATCATCAGGTAGATTAAAATAAGATCTCATCACGAGCTACTCACAACGACTGTACTGTACATATTTTGTTTGTAACTGAGTGTTTGTATCTTTTGAGTAGCTTTTTTAGCATGCCGTCAAGAGAAGCAAAAGTTTACCTTGCAGCAAAGTTGAAGAAAAAGCAGCAAGAAAATAGAGAAAGTCAGTTCATGCTTGCTGTATTTCGTTTACTATTCGTTTATGTACTCAAACAAAATCATTGAACCATTAATTTCTAGAAACATGTTTCGATTGCGGACGGGAAGGACATGCCCATAAGGGCTCATACTTGTGTCCAGAATATAATGGTAACAGAAAGCTGAAGAGGTAGTATTTCCTGTTCATTTTCACTGATATTCTATTCATATGCTTTTCTAGCCAAGAAACGAAAGTCCGGAAAGGACGACTACGAAACAAAGCAAGCTAAAGATAAAGGCAAAAAGAGAAGGCTAGAAGCAAAAAAAGCATCGCCATCGAATACTCTCATATGCAAGCACTGTGGTCTAAGTGGTCACTCAACTAAAGCTTCCTTTGCTTGCCAACAACATATTACTACTAAAGCGGAGCTCCTTCGAACAAACTATTCAGATAAGTATGAGCTTTACGCTCGGAAACTGCCCCTTGTAACCTACGTGGACGGTGTTTTTGATGCTGAGCGCTGTATCTTACGGAAAGAGCATGAAGGATTCCAGCAAAAAGTGATTGAGCTGTGCAGATTTATACGGGACGTCACAACCAGAGCGCAGCTTTTCATGAATTACTACATTATTAAGAACCGTAATTTAACTGTTCAGGAATACATTTATGAACAAAACTTTTGGTACTGCATCTGTAAGCTAGTCTTGGGCCAAAAAATTACCAACAAAGCCTACATTAACCACACTGTGGCTCTGACGTTCGATGACGTTGCTACTGACGATCCATCCATTATATCCCCCTTCAAGGATCAAAAAATCAAAGGTTATAGTGATGCTATGGCGGCTGCATGCGAGAGTATAGCAACCACTTACATGAACCACATGGTGGAAAACTTCACTAAACGTATCAGATATTACTTGTATTGGGCATTGAAGCCTACTTTCCAGGTAAAATGCTTGACTTATATCTTCATAGAGAAGATTTTAATTGCCCAATTCATTGTCAAATAATAGGAAACAAAGAACAATGTGATTTATGGACTCATTTGACTCATATTGCCTTCCTAAAATTTCGAATGATATGGATACTTGTAAATGGTTGGAGGATGTTGATATAACAAAACAGCCCGAAGTCGATGCAACATGCCAATCATTGATGAAAAAGATGCCATCAACTCCAACAATTGAAAATATCACAGCAGCACCATCAACATTTCTACCACCTTTGGCGTTTATGCTGCAGATGGTTGAAACGAAAGCCCTTACCGCTGGTCCGAATGACAAAAAAACCCAAATTATTCTCATTAACTCCCACTGTGTCATTCAAATGGAAGCATGTCAGCATCAATGAAAAGGCCCTATGCTGTTTGTCCAGACAGTCCATTGGCAACCGGTCCTATGCTAATAATCTCGAGATCTTCTCTAACGTTTTTAATTTTGCAAAGTTCGGATATGAAACGTAAGGAAAAAACTACACTTTGCTTTCAAAACCCAATGGCACTAACAAACATTTGTTGCTCAAATAGCCTACAAGACCTTGTCAGAGCTCCAGCCAACTCTAAGGACATGTTCAATTGTGTAATACACACAGATGGCTTTGCTGTTACCTTTTTGTTTGTCCGTTTCCGGCAAGAAAAAAGTGCAACAGCTACACTCACTCTTGAGGATTTTACTCCTGCTGAAATCAACAAGTATTTCATGCCGGTAGCTGTAGATCCAGGGCGTAATGAGATATTCAAAGCTGTAGTTGGTTACAACACGGATATGCATCAAATTCGCACATGTAGCAAAGAGGAGCGCGCTCAAATTGCTAGATATAACAGACGTGCAAAGGTTGCAACTGGCATTAAAGAAATTGAGACCAATCTACCGACGTGCAAGACTGTTCACTCCGAAATACAATATAAGCTGTACCTTTCTTATGTATTGAGACATATCCAAAGCTTACATGAATTTTATGGCTTCAACTCTGCCAAATTCATATCTAACGACTATCAAGGTCGTCAAAGAGCTGACGAAGAGCTCGCTAACATGCTTTTGGATGGAGGCAAAAAGTATAATCCCAGAAAAAGAAAAAAAACCAACAAGAATAAACGGCGTAAAAGAAAGTTGCCGAGAGGAAGCAAGACAACGAAGAGTAAGGTACATACAAGAAAAGCACAGAGGGCTGCAGAATGGAGGAAGGAACGACAAGAGAAGAAGTTAACGATCAATGTGAAAGCAGCTGCGCAAGAAAGGTACGCATTCATTACTACTGCTTCTACAGTAACTGGTGAATATATAATATATTAACATGTCCTTTGCAGATACAAAGCCAAGACTGTTAAGAAATGGACCGCTGCTCCATTCTTTGAAGACCGCAAGAAAATTCCAATAGTCATTTTCGGTGACGGGATGAAGAATAAGGATTGTGTATCATTCAAAGGCCACCCATCAGGTGTGACAGGAAAGTTGTATCGCACATTGTTAAAGAGACAAAGATGTTCACTTGCAGTCGTTGTAGACATTAACGAATTCAGAACGTCAATCGTAAGTTATGTTGAGAAGAATGCACGTGCAAGTTGGTTTTAATTTGATGGACACCTTATTTGTAGGTCTGTAACGGCTGCCTGGCTAAAAACATGAATGAAGTGAAGGTTGCTGATGGATCGTCAATTTACGGTACCAAAGCTTGTAACGCTTGCGGTATCGTATGGCAGCGCGATTTGAATGCAGCAAAGAACATGCTTCATATTGCAAATTCCATATGGAACAGCAATGGTCGACCCGAAATCTTCTCTCGATATCGCCATAACGAAAATGGTGCCGCAGGTTCTCCGGAACCGACGGCTTAAAGATCTGTACGCGTTTAGGCGAGTCCATCTTGTGAAATTTCTCACTGTACATTTCCGAAGTTTTTTTTAACTGCTGCTTGACGTTACTACATACTCAAACAGGGTAGATATTTTGTGCTTCGGCACAGTATATTTACCTTGTTTGAGTAAGAGTAGGTCGCACATTTGGTATTGAGCATTTTGACAGAAAAGGTATGATCTGAAAAACTATACTTTTCATCCAAAATAATGTTTTAAACTACTCTGAATTTTGATTGTAAGATAGACTCAATTCGATAGCCATTTCGTGCGAAAGTCAAGCGAAAAAACAGTATTGTAAAATTGGGGGCCTAGCCCCCGGTGGAGGTAGTTAACACGTTAGCTTTCCAAACTTAACGATTGTTGGTTCGATTCTTGTACGCCGCTGAAATTTTTTCAGCTTTGATCCCTTTCTCTCTGCTTCCTAGGGTTTTTTAATGCCGCTATCAAGGTGGTTCTCGGTCGGTGTTGGTGTTTAAACAAGTTATGAATAATTGCGGTGCCCGCCCAGGCTTAATTAAGCAAGATCCCGAACCGCGCCCAAAGTCTTAGCCTACCAATTATAATGATTAGTTTAGCCCCTTCCCCCTCCCCCCATTTAGATAGTATGCTTTTTCGCCCACCACGGCACCCTGACCGACACTATACATCGCTCTATTCTCAAATCGAGCTGCCCCGGGGCAATTTTCTGATATGTAGTTTACCTATGTGCCCATTGGGTTTAAAAAATTGTATAATAAAAATCATGTTTAACCGTATTGTAAAATTTCATTTACCTTTCTCCACTTACCCTTAATGCATTGGATTATTGGAAGCATTTTCAACATCCGATTCTGATCAAAAAAATAAAAACTTTTTTTATCAGATTAGGGATTCTGCCATTTTGTTTCGTTTTTAGAGAAGTAGTCTGTCGACATGACGTACCTCAATTCGTTGATGTTGCTGAAAATCCCTGTTACAAAAGATCCAAGACTGTTACCAGTTTGGAGAAAAAGAGTATTGCTTGGTCTTGTTTGTTTCATTGCCATTATACCTGGATTTTGTTCTACTATTTATGTAAAGTTATTGATAGTGCATAACATTTGCGGTTCCGTTAACTAAATCCATATCTCATTATCTTACTAAAACGTTCTTGTTATAAAGTTACCAGCACTTGAAGAAGTAACAGCACAATTGAATAGTCCGTCTATTATGGTGACACTTAGCAATTCATTGTACATGTTATTTATGGGTATTGCAGTACGTTTTCGCAAACACATTAGTCTCACCTGTTTCAATGAGGTACAGATAACTCACGTTTGAAGCACTATTTGTAGCCTATTTTCTATAGTAGTATCAGTGACCACTGGAAGGTACGCCGACCGGTGTATTTCTTCTCCATTATCATCTATACGGTGGGTTCTTTAGTTGCTTGTTTTGTGCACGATATTGAAGCATTATTGGGCATGAGAATTCTGCAGGCTGTTGGTATTTCTGCGGCTTGGGCTATTGGGGCAGGGTAAATGTAATTGAAAGCTTTTTCGCGCTATTGTTCATATTTTTTCTCACATTAATATCATACTCAACGTAGAACTGTCGCTGATATCTATGAGGTTCATGAACGTGGCAACGCTTTAGGAATTTATTTCACAGGTTCGTTTGCTGGTCCACTTTTCGGCCCGTAAGTATGATAAAAACCCTTATGTACTTCTTTTTTAAAGAACATATCTAATTTAGACTCTTTTTGAAAAGACTTTTTGGAGGGTATTTGGTTGAAAGATGGGGTTGGCGATCTGTATTCTGGCTATTATTTGTTATTGGTTGCATTTTGTTACTGCTTGTATTTTTTGCAATGGAAGAAACGTATCGTCAAGAAAGCATCTGGGGAAAAGAATGTAAAATTGTGATGCACAGTTTGACAGATAGTACTCCCGACTATCCTTTACAATCTGCCGTTGAGAAGCGATCAGCAACACCAATCATTACTGATACTGCCGAAGATATGTCCTCAAGCGGAACGCTTTTAGTTGAAGAAAAGACTATTGTTGAATCTGAAATAATGAATCCTTTATCTGCACTTGTAAGTGACATATTCTCTATTCTTTCAAAATCTCTACTTTTGC
This sequence comes from Mycotypha africana, assembly GCF_025528875.1. NCBI lineage: Eukaryota > Fungi > Mucoromycota > Mucoromycetes > Mucorales > Mycotyphaceae > Mycotypha > Mycotypha africana. Next base: position 1,439,712 of record NW_026515734.1, on the reverse strand, counting down.
AGGTAGGAAGATGCAAGGCTAACTTATACTCACTTAGGCTTTACTTCGACATCCCTTTGTATTGATATTTTCAATGGCTACCGGTTTTGCATTTGGTGGAATGTTTGCTATTGAGAATATGCTCCCCACTCTTTATACCAACACTTACGGATTTAGCAGTGGTTCTATCGGTCTATCATTTCTTTCACCTGGCATTGGTGAAGTCCTCGGTTCGCTGTTTTCAGGCAGGATATCTGACGTTTTTCTGAATAGAGCCAAATCAAAAAGGGATGGCGTTGCATTGCCTGAAGATCGACTAGCTCCCAACGTTTGGCCAGCCGCCTTTTTTCTAAATCCTCTCACATTTTTCTTATGGGGCTGGCCTGTTCAATTTGGATGGAATGTGTGGGTATCCGTTATCATGTTTGGTCTACAATGTTTTGCCATGGTGCAAATCTTTAATCCTTGCATGGCCTATTTGGTAGATGCAGTGACGGATCGCGGTGCTAGCGTCACTGCGGCTGCCAATTTGGTGAGGATGATATGGGCTTGCGTCCTCAGTCTGATAGGTATGTATTAATCATATTTAACAGTCAAACGTACCAAGAAAGCTAACGTTTGATAATTTGAACAATTTGTTTGTATAATAACTAGCTAATCCTATGACAGAAGCTGTTGGTCCTGGTTGGGTTACATTTTTCTTCGGCATGCTCAATCTTGTCTGGGCTTTCTTGATATTGTTAATGAAGATCAAGGGGCCAAAGATACGAGCTTATTCAGGTTACTAAACTGTGCTTCTAACTTAATATAAAAGCATAGCTTTAATATTCAAATATACCATTTATTACTTAATTATATATTCATAGACCTTACTGTATAATAATTAGAGATATTTTACTTCTTTATTAAAGACGAAAACAACAGTCTATTTCCCGTCTCTACAAAATTTTGCTTGTTTATTGTGTCATCGACTTCTCAGCTTTCAAATTACAGAGCTTGCCTTGGTATGTAGTTGCTAGCTCTTTATGCTTTACTTAAGTACTTATCGTTGTCAAATGCTAACAAAAGAAGAATGGATTGTTTAAACAAGCAATCGAAGAAATTTATCCTCTGACTTAAAAAGACGTCAGTAAGCCAATTGAACTCCATTTATGTGATACGTACTACTATTTTTTTCGCTTGTCTGCACCAAATGGCTATTAAATTGAGACTATATTACAATTAAAATTCAGACTAATTTAAAGATTCTTTTGGATGAAAAGTATAGTTTTTGGGATCATACCTTTTCTGTCAAAATGCTCAATGCTAAATGTGCGAACTACTATTACTCAAACAGGGTAGGAATTCTGTGCCAATTGAGTATGTAACGCCAAGCAGCAGTTAATAAAACCTCAGAAATGTACAGTGAGGAATTCCACAAGATGAACTCACCTAAACGCGTAAAAATCTTTAAGCCGTCGGTATAGAACCTGCAGCACCATTTTCCTTATGGCGATGGCGAGAGAATGTCGGGGCGGCCATTGTGGTCCCATACGGAATTTGCAATAGTAAGCAAATTTTTGGCCGCATTGACGTCTCTTGCCATATTATACCACAGGTTTTGCAGATCTTGGTACCATAGACGCTGGAGCCGTCCGAAATTCGTACTTCTTTCATTTCGACACCATTACAATTGTTACAAACCTACGAAAATGACGTTATTTCTAGAGATGGGCACTTAATTTGGCAATTTGAGACCCACCTTTGAGGTTTTAAACTCGTTGATGTCCACCACCGCAGCAAGAAAGTAGCGCTGTCTTCTTAAGAGAGTACGATAGAGTTTTCCGGTGACGCCGGATGAATGCCCTTTAAAATGAACATTATCTTTGTTGCGCATACCGTCACCGAAAACAATCAGAGGGAATTTGGTGCGGTCTTCGGAAAATGCTGCGGCAGTCCATCTATTGGCATTTTCTGCTTTGTTCCTATAGATGACATATTGAGCGAATGACACAAATGCAGAGTCGAGGTACAGGTATCTATGACTCACCTTTGGCTTGAGCTTTGTGGTTTCTTTGGCTTGTTCTGCGACTCCCCCTGTGACTCTTTCCACGGTCGCACTTTTCGCAGCTTTCTCTGCCCTTACCTTGCTTCTACTGTTTTTTGTCCTTTTCGACGCTTTCTTTTTCTACGTTTGTTCTTGTTGGTCTTTTTCCGCTTCCTTATATTAAATTTTTTTCCTCCATCAATTAGCATATTGGCCATCTCCTCATTGGCTCTTAGGCGGCCTTGGTAATTATTAAAGTTAAATTTAGCGGAATTAAAGTCATAGAAGCCATGAAAAGCTTGGAGATGTTGCAAAACGTATGAGAGATAGAGTAGATATTGCCCATCCGAGTGAACCGTTTTGCTGGTTGGCATCTCCGATTCGATGTCCTTCAAGCCGGTTATATTTTTCTTATAATTTTAAAATGCTGGGCTTTGAGAAGGTCTCCAGTATCTAATAATACAAATTCTTAATTCCTCCCCTCATTTCATTTTGCCTAGTTTAAATGACCTCAAGCCAAGCCAAGAGATACTCTTTAAGAATCTAGTTCGGTCGGATGGCTTCACTGTTGATTTCATTTCCATTCAGAAGAGAAAAGAAAACGTAGTCATAGATGGTCATGATTTGAAACTCGAAGATTTCACCTACGAATAGGTTGAAACAACTTACAGGCCGTTCTTCATCGATCCAGGACGAAGAGACGTGTTTACTACTGCATGTGGACTGGATGTCGAAGAGCACCAGGGCCGCAGGTCCAGAAAGGAGTACTATCATATGACTGGAAGCACCAGATTTTCAGCACGCTTGTCCATCAAACAGATTAACACTGAGATCCCAACCGTCAAAACAGGTTTTCCTGAGCAGTGTCAAAGCCATGTGGAATACATTGATATATCCAGTTACTTAAAGACTTATAAAATAAAATAAGACAATAAATGACCAGCCACAACAAAGATACCCTTTATTCAAGTTTGTTAAGAATGATACTTTTAGATGAGAAACGGGGGTTATCAACGGGTATTTAACTATTAATTACAACTGAACTAAAACTATCATGAGAATGATAAGATCTTAGCCGCAAATGGTGTCAAAGTAGACGTGTGTCAGATTGTCAAGCAGGTACTGAAGTCGTTCTGTAGTTTAAAACGTGTCATAGTATCTTGAATACAAGCTTTAGACTAATAGAGGCCCAGCGGAATTACTTCATTTATCCTCAACAGAATATCTTGATGGGTATTTTTCAGAGCAAAGATCCCAGTGTAGCTACTGGTTTACAAAGATAAGGAATTCAACTGATTCGGATGCTTTGAAATACCTACAGAAAAGAAAAAACGGAAACACTGAAGATCTTGGAAGATCAAGATGATATCATTTGTGCTAAAGTATTATGATAATACCTTATCAGAAAAGCTGGTTGAGAAGATGGCTTACAATCTGCTCTTTTTCAAGAATTCAGCAAAGATTCATAATACAGAACCCGCAACCATCCAATTTAATGAACGGCCTTGGCAAGTCAAGCACCAGAATTAGACAACATTGTGAAAGGAAATAGAAGGATAGACCAACTATTACCGATCATCAACCACTTTCAATAAGCGGCAAAATGCAATCACAAAAACCTAATTCTGGCAGTCGCTAACAAGAGTACCTTGTAGCGCTGAAAACCAAAAAAGCAAGTGTCTGCAATCTTCTGAAATAGCTGCAGTAGATGGAAGAAATAGCGGTTAACAAAAAGTGTGACATAATAATTCCAAGTAATTTATTTGCACTAGCAACTTGTGTAAATACTTTTGTAAACATGTTAGGATACTGCTGTTCTAATTGGATACTCTTTACTACATAGGAGATTAGGGTTGGGAAGGTTAATATATGCATATCTCAGCCTTCAACGTTTTTATTTTAGAAGTGTATTAGAAGTGTAAATAGCAAAAACTAGTACGAATAACATACACATTGATATGAAAGCTTGACCTTAGCAGTTAATGAATGGTATAAACTTTTACTACTTTGCGATAACGACCAAAAAGCTTCAATAAAGGTATAGTTTTGCGTAGTCAATGATCGGCAACACATTTTTGGAATGAAATACCTTTCTACTCAAATTGAAATTTGCATCCCCAAAGCTGTCTAATAACTTTTTCTCACAAAGCAACTGAACAAGTGAATACTAACGAAGATATAGATGAAAACAACATTCAACACAACTATTTTGAGCATACATCAGTAAAAGATTGGAAGATTATTAGCGCTTTAGCGTATTACAGTAAACAAAATGTCGAAAAATCTACAGCATATGATCTAACTGAAGTTTCGTTGAAAAAAGCTATGAATACACGCAAATCTGTCAAGAAACGTGGTGAATGCTTGTTAAAAAAACTTAGTGTAAGAAGAATAATTAGCTTTTTAACCAGGTGTAACGCATAAATGTATTAAGTATGAAATACTTTTTTTTTCTATTAGTTATTGAAGGCTATTTATCAAAGAGAATCATCAAATGTAACTCCTTCTATAACAAAAATTGCTGATAAAATCAACAACTTTGGAAGCAGAACAAACAAATAATATCTTACAAAGCGTAAGTGTGCGATTACGTTAAACAATTTTCTTTTTGAATTCATCTATTTTTTATTTAGAGAAAGAGAACAGCGGATAGCAAGCCGGGTAAGTTACAAGTAGACGTATGTCGTTGGATATGAATGTGTTTACTAATTATACACATGATTACTTCTCAATTCAATAAAGAATATCAAGTAAATAGACTTTATTTCTTTATTTCAAAAGTAGCATAATTTATTCATTTTTTATCTCTTGTTTTGATGTGCAAAAGAATGGAAAAGTTATAGTCCAAAAAACCAACAAGACATTCACCTTTGCTAAACCACTAACTGGACAGTTGCTAAGCTCAGCCAACCAAGAGTCACCAAAGAAGACGCGACCCAGGTAGCACCTGTTTTTGAAATTATATTGTCCGATATTCCATCAACACTTGTATCTTCTATTATCAAAGACGAATATAAAGAAAACATGGAAGATCAGCATAAGAATAAGTTGACGAGTTTGGTGAGATAATAACTGCAATACTCGAGTACGTACAACCAGGTAGAGAATACATTCTACCACGGTCTATCTATATTACATCTAATATAGGTTATGTACAACATAGAACAAGATACAGGCCTAAATATAATAATCACACAATAAGCATCTGAACCTGAAATTAGTGACTAGCATACGCGTCCTCAAATAATAGAATTCCCATTAAATCTCACAGAGTATATAATCCTTCTACTTCATCTGAAGAACAATAAAGACACCTAAGTTCATAGTCATCGACTTATTACCGTTATCAATTTTTATGATAAGCCAAATACAACATAAATGCGTCAGTAGCTTGCCGAAAGTGTACAATTTGATTAACAAAGTGATCAACGGCGAATATAAAGAGATGCTAGACGCAGTTGACAACTATAAGCTCGATTCAAACCATTCCGAAAGTGATAAAAAAGCAATCAAGCTTCTGAAGTACATTATAAATGATTATCACGCGAACTGTGAGAAACCAAGCTATTATACGGACTCAAACGAACGTACCCCATACTGTGAATATATCGTACCATTATTCAAATACTTCAGCGCCGTGTACAAGAATCTTTCATTCATGTGGTAATTAAAAGAACAAGTATTGATTTCATTAACTTTGTTTTTTAATTCATTTTCGTTAACTACGATAGGTGTGAGAAAGGTCTTGTAGCGAACAAACAGCTGATTATATGCTTGGATGACAATCAAAAGAAGCTCATGGATGGAATCGGATATAGCGTAAAAGAAAAGGCTGAGAGATTAATCATAGAGTGTTCAGGGTAAGGAAGAGTAATTAAAAGAAAAAGAATAAAAAAATTTGGTCGAGAGAAAGTGTTAATTATTCAAAAGTCATAATATTCATGAATTTGGCGCGTCTGTCAGTCGCTTTCTTGGTTTGAAAGACCAATTTGAACTAATTGGAATGGCTATACCACCAGTACGAATCTCTAATGAAGTTGTCTCGTTAGTCCGTTGTGTTGACTCAAAGAAGGAAGGTGTCAAAAGTCTTAAAATCAAAGTAAATGAAGAGTTAAAGTAGAAAAGAGCAGCGTACATATCAGTGAAATAGATGGCGAGCATACTGTTGATGATACTTTAAAACTGATGGAGGCTACTAGTCGCTGTTTAAAGCATGAGACGAGTAGATATTTATCAGCTTCTTGGAAAACATTTGGAAAGAGACAAGTCCTTGCAGTTCAATGCGTCAACAACACCATCACCTTATTGTCCTCCAAAAGAGTGGAAGAAAACAAATGGTGTTTTGTCGAGCAAAGATCTACAGTTGCTCCTCGTGATTGGAGCGACAGATTTTACTGGATCAAAGTAATGGAGTTTATGTTGAAGCTAGGGGTATATATATATATATATAGAGTAAATAAATGATATCATAAATGATATCTAATGATTGAATTATAGGATCTATTGGATGGACAGGAGAGTATCACAGAAGAACCGAAGAAGGAAGAAATTGGGATAATCCAAGTTGACATTGAGGATACTATAAGAAGTAGATTAAATTAACATACCTCCAATTAGATAAATATTTGAAGATAACTGATTAAAGTGCGCATGATTAAAGCATACAAGAATGAATAAATATTATTAATACTCATAATGATGCCTTATGATTTATCATTCAAGGCCGGGTGACTAATTAGAGGTTTTGCGTGGCATAAGAAGAGACCCCTTCTATAGTATATTGCTGCTATATGTAAAAAAGATAAGTGTATCTAATATTAATAAAGAAGGCGAAGGAAGGCTTGAATGTTTGCGATCTAAGATGTTGTGCACCATATGTCTAGTTATCGATTGATCGCACTTTCCCAGCAAGTGCCAAAACCGAACGGTAAAAAAAACCAAAAGACAACTGGTGCCAAAAGGAGATTGCCATGTGGGATTAACCTAAGCCATTCTGCACTGTTTAATACCAAAAATAGCGTTATCACTGAATATATTAGGGTCAGAAAATATGATATTGTGATGGGCAACGCAGTGATTCACCAAGTAATCCATGAGCATGGTCACACTCCTCTTTTAGCAAAGAGCGAAATTATAGCTGACAGTATTGAAGAAGCGACGATAAAAAAATAATTAATACCAAGTGTGTCCGATACAGTTTTTTAGCTTTGGGTTTAGACGAAGCCGCAATATAACTAGACGAGAAAAGTAAATTTTTGAGATCATTAAGTTATAGTTTCAAGATCAAACTACACAAAAATTGAGACGCTTACCTGTAAAAATCAAACCAGCTTCGTGCTGGCGATTAGAGGATGGTGTTAGGTGGTTGTTGCGGGTGATTTTGGTTTTCTAGAAAACTCCGCAGGTCTTCCAGTTGACTTCCAAATCGAAACGCTAATTGTCAACATGTTTTTAGCAGCGTTGACGTCCCGGTTCCAAAGTATCGAACAGGTTTTGCAGGCAAGGATACTTTGGCCGGGAACTGTCTTCAATGCTTCAAGATTGTTGGAACGACAATTATTGCATATTCGAGAGGTTTTGTATTCATCAATTGTTATCGTCAGTAAATCGCCAGCAACCTCTCTTCGCTTCAAGGCACGCCAAAGAACTCCCAGGACACCAATCTTATGGCCTTTGATGGGCACTGCACTCTTCCAGAACATGCCATTACCAACTACAATCAAAGGGATCTTTTTAGTGTCGCCTACACTAAAGGGTTCAGGCTTCCACTTGCTCTTCAGGGAATTGCTGTAGAAAGCATGAGTTCTATCAATATTTCTGCGAATAGTGGATGAATTGCTTATCATTTATACACCTTACCTATCTTTCTTAGCGAGAACATCGCTTACTTCTCTCGCATCTGCCTCTTCCCTCTCTTCTGGAACGTTTTGCTTTTTCTTCTTCTTCTTTTTACGTTTACAATATGCCATTCTGTCGGTATTCTTCTTTGGCCACTTACTTCGATCTTTCTTCTTCTTCAACCTCAATTGCTTATTGTACTTTGTGGTTCCATTAATAAGCAAATTGACCATGTTGTCAGCAGCACGCTCCTGACCCTGGTATAAACGAAATCGGTCTTCAGCAGTTCTCTCGCCGTAAAAAGAAAACAAGGCTTCAAAGTGCTGCAACATATATTTTACATGACGGTCATGTAGTTCGATGATAGAAGTTTTAGCGGTTGGTATGCCACTTTCGATCATTTTAAGTGTGCCTGCTTTCTTCTTTTCCAGCTTTGCAGCGTATCTGGTACTTCCGGTCATATGATAATATTCCTTGGTAGAGCAGCTGCGTACTTGATGTTTGTTACGGTCTAGTCCGATTGCCGCTGTGAAGACAGATCTTCGCCCTGGATCAAGGAAAGCGGGTCTGTAATTGTCTTGTACCTCGTCATAAGAAAAATCTTCCAAAGTCAAGGTGTGATTATGAATGGCCATGTCTTCTTTTGCTTTCTTTTTGCGGCTGAACAGAAAGTCTACAGTAAAACTGTCCGACCTAACCATGTTTCGAAACACATCAGAACTTTCCGTCAAAGCGTTTAGACTATGACACAAGCAAAAATACGGGTGTGTCTACTATTAGGGATAGTTTTGCTGAAGAAGTTCTTCTCTTAAAGCCAAACTTTTTGAAGTCAAAGACTTTACAGAATTGTTCGAGTTGGGCTGTATAACCCTTGGCAACTTTTCCGGGAAACATGAAGGGTGTAAGAGCGTTTATACTTATCGCGATGAAACGCCATTTCAGCGATGGAGTAGGAAAGGGAAAGAAACGCTGAGGAAGTGGTAGGACACGGACATCGTACGGCTTATGCTGTATATGTTCTTGCTCGTACGCAAACTGTATGTTCCATAACGCATTAACAAACTTTGCAGGAGCAGCAGATACAGCTGTACAATTCTTTGTACATCAGTGCGTTTGATATTCTAGAATGTGTATAAAGAGAAATAAAATGAATAAAACAGCAGAGCATTAAGAAGGTACTCGGTTACAGCCTTACCGGGAGCATAGTTCTCAATTTGTAAGTAAGGAACTTTGTTAAGCGCTGCTCGAAGCGCTCTACAATGGAGTTTGTGTAAGAGACGCTCAATTCCTTTGCTGCCTCTGTAAGGCATTGGCTATATCCCACGGTCAGCTTGTGTTTTACTTCGATAGTAGGGAACTTTGCCTTGAAGTCTGTATAATACTGCTTTATGTCCTCGGATAATGCCGTTTTGTGAGTAACTTGCTTGCCCGTTACTAGCTGACCTACTGAATACCAGAATTGCTGGCAGAATACATCAGGAATAGACCTGTCTTTGTTGGCTTCTTTACTGTCTTTCTTGCTGTCTTCTTTGTTGGCTTCTTTACTGCTTTTGTTGCTGTTTTTATCAGTGTCTTTCTTGTCGCCTTTGTTTGCATTCCTTTTATTCTCCTGATAATGAATGAGGTACGAGTTAACGAATAATTGACTAGAGAATACTATTCTCCTTATGTCAGAGCAGCAAGAGATGACTTTTTCTTGGAATTGTTCGCGAAACTCTGGCTTCACAGCAGACGTAAGAGGAAGCTTCCTCGTGAATACAGTGGAGCCTTCTCCAAGCGTCGAGGTAATAACTTCTTCCTTTGAAGCAATGTGATTGGGACATTCGAGAGAACGAGAAGTAGAATGACCCTTTAAGCCACAACTGATACACTTGATATCTCCAGTTGTTTGCTTCTTCTTTCTCTTTGCTTGCTTCTTTTCTTCCTTGATTGTAGCTGATTGCTTACGTTTCTTACCGCTACTTCCAACTAAATTTCCGTTAAGCAAACATAAACTTGTCTTGCAGTGAGAGCATGATACTTACCATCACGCGCAGAAACTGCTTTGTAAAACTTGCATTCATGGTATGCCTTGTTGAAACGTCCGCGTGTTTTGCAATCCTTGCACTCGATGCTTACTAGTCATACGAAACATGAATTGAGGATTACCACTATAACCTATTTGTGGCAGCGCGCTCATGTGTTACTTACGGAAGGACTCATCTTTGACTTTATTCTTATGGGCTTCTGCCACCGATTTGATTTTTTGCAAGATTTTGGCTTTGTACATGGTGAGTAGTAGCTATCAGGATGAAGAAAAAAAGTATGAAAGAAGTATAACAAGAAGAAGATGGAAATCAAAAGAAAGATGTCAAAGTTATCTTCTGTAAATTCTTTGAATTTGACAACATTTATTTTTTATTACGATTGACAACAACAACGGTTATCTACGTGGCGGAAGAACGTGCCTGGGATTAGTTTAACGCGTAGATCAATTCATATAATTCATAAATAAAGTCTCGTAAACCACAACCCTGTGTCTATTGCTCATAAGACCTGTGTCACACTAAAATACTCAATAAGTCTCGTAGTACTTTAACGTAATGCCACTATCAATTGAAAAATGTCCACTGACCTTCAAAATAATGTCTCCAATTATTTATTCAATAAATCGTCCAAGAATATTATACTATTTCATCCTAAAGTAATTCAAAATTATCTAAATTAAACATATATATATTGTCCAATAAAATTTGTATAAAGTATAAAGTTGAAGCTAAAACACTGTATACTGATTCATGATCAAAAATGTATGGCAATGGAAATTTTCTGATTAGTCAACTAAAAGTTTGAGTTTTAAACGCAAATCACTGTACATCATGGCTGTTTTCGTGACAATCTGAGTCGAAGCAGGTTACACTATTTTTTATCTTTATCTCTTCGCTTCCTTCAATTCCAAGGACTGCCGTCTACATATCACGGTCAAGTCTAAAAACCTTCTAGAAGTGCTAATAGACCGTGATGTTTTTATGTATTCTTGCACCGCCTTAATTTAGGTATTCTTTTATAATTCACACAAGCAGCCAATGATTTGATTCAGGAACAATCAGAAAATGCCCATCCTTTTTATTTTGTCTTTTTTATGCGCTTACTAAATTTGGTATGGGAGAAAGTTGGAGAAAAAGACAGCGTACAAAAAACTTTTATTCGTAGAAGTAATCATGGCTTCTTCTTTCCCTTCCTTAGAATATAGTGTACTTGGATCTTTACTATCCTTCACCGTTGCTTCTTGCCAGCAACTATATACTCTTCGTAATTGTTTGTCTTGATTTATCATTTATGCGCTCCTGTGCTGTCTAGTTTCAATCAGCAAGTCAAATTTATGTCTCAAATTGAAATTCTATGCAGAGTACAAGCTCTTTACTCATTCAGCTCAAACGATCCCTCATCACTTTCATTCGAACAAAATGACTATATTGACGTCTTGAATAAACTACCGTCAGGTTGGTGGGACGGGCTGTAAGGGATAAAACCATCGAAAGAGGATGCTGTTCTCTGGGGTATTTTCTAAAGCTATTATTGTTCTCGTATTAGATGCAATGGAGCTAGAGGATGGTTTCCTAGTAACTATGTTAGAGTAATCTGCGATGAAAAGAGCTGTTTTCAAGAGCAACTTGTTTTGGTAAGCAGATATGAATCGCTATTTTTCAGTATAGTTGAGCCATACCCAGAAATACTCATAAATTCTTCATTCATTTTGAAGGATTATACAGGTCAATTCAATACAGTGGATAGCGATTACAGATTGAGTTTAGCTTATAACAGTAGACTAAGGGAACAGCCTACCCACAATATGCTGAATAACTCTTTGCATTCAAAAATTCCATGGGGTTTACAACAAACAGAAGATGAATCAGATACTTACTCCATGATTCAGTATCCTAGACAAAGGAAGTATATTAATACAGCTATCGGCAACAGCAATATCTCAACTCTATCAAAAAAACCTTTCAGCAGCAGCGAAACTGATTTACATTTCTTAGATAACTCGCTTGACGTTTCTAAGCCTGAATATTTAGCGGACGAACATGTATCTGCAGATTTTTCAGCAAATTCAAGCATTCTATTTTCTAATAACGAAAGGGTAGGTTCAATATCACAAAACCGTGAAATGATAATATAATTAATTATTTGCTACTCTTTACAGCCAGAATGGATAAATTCTGCAACACCGAGATCAAAGTCAAGGTTACGTAGTATGGATAACTCCATGAATGTAAGTGTATACTTGGTTCATCTATACATAAGATGCTCTTCATATTCATTTATTACAAAACAATCTAGACATCACAATTTTCATTGACTGAACCGGACGATGTTTCAGCACAGCCTTTGCCGAAATCACCTGCGCGTACGCCGTCCATCCGACGCAAGCAACTAGATGAGCCTCTAACATGGAATAAGGTTTCTATTAATATTGCCATCGCAATACATCAATTGATAAGTGCTGCTAAAAGTGGACATTATCAACTGTACAACAGTAGCTCCAAAGAAATCATTTCATCAATTCGTCACATGCTAATGGCTTCTTCTAATATCGACAAAGAAGTCGGTTACATGAAATCGAATAGCATATTGCGTACTCACCATAGAGCAATGATGGCCAGTATGTCCAAACTTGTATTAACAACACGAATCTCTACATTTACATTTTTAACGGAAGAGGAACAACGCGTAAACGTCAATAAAATTTTATCAGAAGCGAGTGAATTATTACTGTCAGCTAGAAATTTTGTGAATACTTGCCAATCCTTAAGTATTCCTTTAATAGAGACGGATCCTCAATTCATAATGGAGGCAGATGCTCATCGCGACGACAATGAAAATAAAACTCCATTTATAACACCTTTGACGGACCGAAAATTTTCGACCACTGATGATAATAGCAGTCAATATAGTCTGCAATTAAACCTAGTAGAGAGTTTAGAAACAATAGGAAATCGCATACAAGACTCTGTCGAGACCATTATTCGAACAATTAACAATTGTGTACTACCAACGTCAAGGAAAAACATCAGCAATAACAACAAGCAGGATAGGATCTCGTTGATAGCATCCTTATTTACTCACTTCCGTAATCTATCCAGTCAAACAAGTTTGTTTATAGGTTACCTCACTGAAATGAATTTCAGCCCTGTACAGAACCAGAAAGGAACGGTTCATATAGAAAAGGGCAAACAAGAGTTAACAAAATATCTTGGCTTATTATTCTTTTACTTGCAAGCCCTTACAGCTGATAATACTTTAAACGACAGCCATGAAGAACACCTCAATAATATAAGAACTGCAGCTCATCGTTTGATAGACCCAATCACTCTCATTTGTGAAAGTGTGCTTGTACAAGCAGCCAAAGTTTACGGCAGACAGAATAGTGATGCATCGCTCAATCTGCCGCTGGACAAGAGTCAGTCAATTAGGAAAAAAGCGTCCACTTCGTTTGTAATGGATATGATTATAGAGGATGCTAATGAAATAACCTACTCTAATGCTGAGGAGAACGACCCATCCATTATCAATGTAATTGAAGAAGAAGAAGAAGAAGAATCAGATCAAAAGCTTTCAGTAAGCAGTATAGAGCAGTGTCGATCGGGACAGTCCTCTTCTCAGGCCAGTAGTATTACTTCACTGTCCCTACAGAAATCACTCAGTAATAAATCAACTGCAGCAGCAAAAAAAGTTAAACGATTTTTCAGTGATGACTACTCAGTTTCTGAGAAAAGCTCGCTTAATCAATCAATTACTGCCACCGAATCAGATAGCAGCACTATCATTAATTATACCCCACCTAATACTGCTGATGAGAACAACCAACGACCTTTTTATCTGCGATATGATTACGGCCTTGATGACATTGTTTTCAATGCAGAAGGCGGCGTTAAAGGCGGCACGTTGCCAGCCCTAGTTGAACGTCTAACTTTGCATGATTACCTTGATATGAATTTTGTTAATACGTTCCTGTTGACTTATCGATCATTTTGCACGTCTGTGGAACTACTCGATTTGTTAGAAGCGAGGTACAATTTAGAGTGTCCAGATGGGCTTTCTGAAGATGAAAGAGATATTTGGGCAGAGAAAAAAGTTAAACTAGTTCGTCTACGCGTCTTTAATGTTCTCAAGAATTGGCTGGACCTTTACTTCCATGAAGACGACAGTCTTCTTCTCGATAGGCTATATAATTTTACTCAAACGCACATAAAAAAGACGCTTACATTTTCCAATGGTCAGCTAGAATCATTGATAGAGCGAAGGCGGAACCCAGAAAAATATGAAGAAAACATCAATGGGGGCTTGAAGAGGATGATATTAACATTGCCAGATCCTCCAGAACCAATACTACCGAAAAACATGCGACGTATTCGATTACTAGAGGTTGATCCTTTGGAAATGGCAAGGCAATTAACAATTATGGATTTCACACTATACAGTGCTATTCGTCCCATTGAATGTTTAGACAAATCATGGTCAAAGGATGAAGAAGGGAATGTGGCTATCAATATTCGTGCTTCTATAGATTATTGTAACCAAATCACGACCTGGGTGTCGGATGTTATTTTAAGTCACCATGATATAAAAAAGAGAAGTGTTCTTATCAAATACTGGGTTCAAGTTGCTGAGGTAGGCTAACGGAAAAGGTTTTTTGTTACTAAGTTAGGCGAAACTAACCTCATCTACTCCACTACTATAGAAATGCCGATGTTTGAACAATTTCAATACATGTATGGCTATTTTATCAGCCTTTGACAATAGCTCCGTGGGAAGGTTGAAGCGTACTTGGGAAATAGTAGGAGCAAGAACAAACCAGACGCTACAACAGATACGTAAACTCATGGGCGCAAATCGTAATTTTATCGAGTATCGTGCACTTATACACTCCATCAACCCTCCTTGCATACCTTTTTTGGGTATTTATCTACAAGACTTGACATTTATTGAAGACGGTAATTCGAACGTTCTGAAGCAATCGAAGAATTTGATCAATTTCGCGAAAAGAGCGAAAACAGCAGAGGTCATTAGAGAAATCCAGCAATATCAGTCTTCGTTATACCAGCTCAAACCTGTAAAAGAATTACAGGAATATATCAGAAATAACTTAATAAGTACAAGAGATGAAGAGCAACTTTATAAAGAAAGCTTAAGATTGGAGCCTAGGTGAGTCAATTAGATTTTTGAATAATCTATTGGGTGCAAACGAAGACTTACAATTATCAATTAACGTGATTTCAGGGAACGGGAAGATGAAAAAATAACTCGTTTACTACAAGAATCTGGGTTTCTTTAGGCATTTGTTCATGTATCATAACATTGCATTTTTGTCTATTTAAAACTTCCATGTCTTTGAAGAATTTTTAAACCAGCTAACAGATTCACATTTCGATTGTTCGCTGGTATATCGTTGTATTTTTGCTGACTTGGGCGTGAACACCGTTTTCTCATCCATACCATGGAAGTGCCTCGTCCATGAGGATTTCCAAATATATACATGGGTTATAGCAGAACTCGTGCATAAGTAAAATTATTTACTGTAACCATTACATGAGTTTTTAAATTGCCCATTGAAAAAATTACATATAGAGTTCATCTATTATCCCATTCGAAGTCTGGTTTGGTCTTCATCGTTAGTAAGAAGTGGTATTTTTTGTATCTCGAAGCTCTGTAGCATGTAGTTGATACATAGTCCAGAGGCTGGCCAAAGGAGACTTTACTTAAACCTCCTTTCAATTATATCAACTCATAGCACTATAGTCCCTTGCGTTAGTAACCAAATCACAGATGGTAGCTAAGTCAGCTCGGAAGAGTTTAGCGGGAATAATTGCAAAAGTATGCCTCAATTCCTCCCACGGATAACCAAAAATGACCATTATTACTTATCTCATTATGTGCACGGATAGTATCAATCAATGCATCCCTCGTCAAGTAACGATTGCCTCGTAATGCTGTTATTGCCTTATCAAAATATTGTTTGGGTTTTTGAAATAGTTTAAAACTCGGAAAGTAACAGTAAAACCTTCATATTGAGAGCATCATCACATTATATATCAAAAATATCCATTTCTTCGATAGAGAAGCCCTAACATCTCCCCAGTAAATATTTTTCTACAAAATTCGTCTAGTTAATAAAAATGGAATCTGTTAACAGTAACTGCGATGAGGCCACACAAAGAGAAGGAGCAAAAATTATTGTGCCGAAAAGGTTCCCTTTTGCGGGATCTTTAACTATACACTCTAGCGCGTGTCTGCTTTGATGCTTTCATCAAGACTTTTTACTGGCTGCTCAGTCCTACCTTCTGTCTATTTATTCAAAAGTAGATAAGATAAATGGACAGATGAAGAATATAGCTATCTAGGAGTTCAATAATCCTCATTTTATTTATGTTGAGATAATTAGATGTTGTTTAAGCGTGCGGATATTGTTCGTAAAACTGCTTTTGTTGTTGTTGTGCGGCAAGAGTAGCTGGCTGATTCCATTGAGCAGCGTGAGCAGCAGCAGTATTTGGGCCGCTGTGAGCATCGAAGCTTGGAATATTCGAAAAAGCAGCATTATGCTGGAAACCATAACTGTTTGTTTGATGTGCATTAACGCCAAATGTAGTTGAATTTTGGTTGTTATTCCGATGTCTACCATCATATTGCATCTGCGGGTTATACCAGTTTTGCTGCTGTTGATGGTGGTGAGGAAGACGGTGATGATGATATCCTGAAATCCATCCAGGTGGCGGACGATCTTTGCCCCATGACAGCTACATATAACTCGGTTATTATTCCATTACCGTCGGGAGGAAATACAATCAATATCTTACTTTAGCGGAATTCCCATTTATACTTAGGCCTTGTAAATGCACAATTGCACTAGCAGCATTTTCATGTGTATCCATTCTAGAGTATGAAATAGTTACTGAGCAACCCAGTTTTCTTATGCTTCCAACAATAAGATTGTAACATACTCACTACTTACTTTACAAACGCAAAACCTTTGTCTGCTTGTATTTTTACTTCCTGTACATAACCGAATCGCTGAAATGGTTGTAGTAAGGAGACCTCTACGAAAAAGTCGCGTCTGAACATGAGTCCTATAGTCAATACAATAGCGACTATCAATAAAATTCAAAGCAACTTACGGTCAACATTTGGAGGCAAATTTCCAACGTAAATACTTGTCACATATGCGGGTGTTTGTTGTACCACAACCTCAAATGGTAGCTGCTGTCCTGGTTGAGGAGCAGGAGTGGCTGTTTGACCTGCACAGTAAGTAGTTTTAGTATATTTAAATGGACAATTTGCCAACACCTATTTTGAAAGTCATCTACCTTTTTGTGTAGCCCAATTACAACGGATTGGTCTTGATCCCAACCATTCGCCGTTCATTGTAGCAATAGCTTGCTCTGCGTCTGATTTGTCTCTGAAAGCTACAAAACCAAATCCTCTTGACTTGCGAGAAACAGGGTCCCACATTACATGTGCCTCACTGAATCACATTGTGAGCGATATTAGCTGCTGTTAATAATGTGTCAATTCAGCATATGTTGAAAAACTTACGACATGGAACCGAAAACAGAGAACGCTTGAGTGAGTGCATCATCCGTGATTTCAGGTGCAATATCACCAATAAATACATGGAAATGATTGTTGATATCATCATTCATATTGCTGTTATTAGATTGCTGTGCCCAGTTTGCTCTGATTTCCTATGTGGAAATGTTGAGTTCCCTTCCTCTGTTCCACTTTGGCAAAACTAATAAGTTACTTTACATAATTGAATATCTTCCTTCCGCTCATATCTGAAATAGCCTGTTCAGCTGCTCTAGGGTCTGCAAATTCGACAAACGCATAATTGACGCTACCCTATAAGATATCACATTAGCTCTCAAGATTTATTCTATCCAATAATTGACACAAACATACATATGCATTATGTTTTCTAACCTGAAGCATTATTAAACATATATCAGTAAAAATCATTACTCAATCTAATAACAGGAAAATCTTACTAACTTACAGTGATAATTTTAACATTGACTACTGGCCCAACCGTGGCAAATATCTCGTGCAACATGCTTTCGGTTACTCTACATGAGAAGAATAATATGCGTTTAGCATGTAATTAGGCATTACAGTAGGTATGGTAAAGCAATCAATTGGTAACAACGGAGCATAACCCATATTCATTTTGATGAGTCGTTTGTTCATCACGCACGCTGTTTAACAAGCCATACAATATATATTACCTAGGATCAAGATTGCCGACGTAGATTGTGTTTGCTGGATTACCATTCGATTCTTCTATGTGTGTTGCAACATTGCTTGCTTCGACATTAGGAACTGACATTTGATAATGCTATGCTTGACCTTCCTTCTAACAGTAAGTCAAAGGATAATAATAGATTAAAAAGAAAATAAGAAGAGAAGAAGAAAAACGAAATTAAATCAAGCACAAAATGAAAGAGACTCGATAAACCTTTTCCCCTCGAGATGAGTTTTATCTTTTTCCAGCTGTCCCCGAAGTAAGATAAGGCTCCCTTTCGAAACATCTTACAGAGATTAAGGTTTGGAATATGAAGAGGACTAAGCTCATGTAGCCTTAGCAATAGATATCTAGCAGGCAAGTACTGTTTACACCGAAGAGAAGTCTTTTTCAATCCATATCGTAAACAATGTTAAAAAATTGGCAATTTGTCACGACACCTTTTTATTGAAGAATTGCATGCGCTTACTACCAAGACCAATCTTGACGTTGGCCCCTACACACATATTCTTCTTGATTTCAAAAGTTACATCGACTTTTTAGAAATATTGTTGTGCTTGAAGGACTGTCGTCAATGACTGTATTTCCAATTAAAATACCATTACTACGTTCTCTGAATTTTGCTAAGCAGATCGCTGCTGTATTTAATAGTACGTTTAAACAGAAATTTTTTGGAAACAAAAAGGTTTTGAATTTCGAAAGCTCAATGGACGCGAGATAGTAATCTTATTTGAGTTGCCTGCTACAAAGTCAAATGCTGAAAGGTATCTACAATCACTTTGTTTTAACGGTAAAAAGAATTATGATCTGGTCAATAATGGGATGGGAGGGGGGAAAGGGTAACCAGTTAAGTAGTGGTTGGCATAATAGAGGAGGTCGAGGTGCTTTTTAGCAACACTGCAACGAGTTCAGTTGCAATTACGTAAAGTAACCACGGTTACAGACACGATATTCTTACGCAAAGGTTATCAGTCGGTCCTGGCATATTTTTCGTGACTCCAGCTCGGACTTCTGACCAGAACAATTATAAGGGGAGGGAAAAAGCAGTATCCATTGTCAAATATATTCCATACAGTTTTGCGTATATGCCTGGATGAAACAAATTCAAGGAAATGCTCAATACTAGTGCCAACATTAGCAGACATCTTTTGTTGTATTTTTGGCTTCACCACCATCGTTCTGCTTACATTTCTTATTGACTTTCCTGTTACAGCTTTGGGCTTGCGCAATGTCAAATCAATCGCGCTTTTCAAAAAAAAAAATAGCCGTCTGAAATTGTCATTTGTGCGTAGGAAGTTGTGTTTGTACAGCGAACTGACATAAGCAAGCACCTGCTCTTTTTGGTAATCAGATGAAACCACGCTTTTTCAGCTGTTTCTGGTTTACAACTTACTATTTTTCCCTTCTTTCAATTTTGCTTTTGGTATAGCAATACCATAATACACTTTCTCCTCGAATCAGAACGTTAATATCGAATCTAGAGGTGTCATGGATCTTAAGCAACTGAAAAAATTGGACCTTTCCTCGATACAAAGAGTCTCAACCCCTTATGACTTGACACCTCTCAGCTTCAGCACGCCCTATGACTTTCCTCGTCATTTCTTACCAAAGGTTATGAAAGGTTAGAATACTTTTTATCACAGCTATTGTCGACGATTTGGAGCCTCTCTCCTATGTATCGCTTTGTTATACGTATCAACCAAAAATATCGATTAAACTAGATGACAGTAAAATACCCTTGGTCTTGGTTGCTTGTGGCTCATTCTCTCCCATCACCTATCTTCATTTAAGAATGTTCGGTAAGAAGTTACAGATTTTTTTATTTTGCTCTGAAACGTTGGCATTAATGATCGCTGTGTAATCTGTAGAGATGGCCCAAGATCACTTCAAAGAGAGGAATGAATTCGAGTTACTCACAGGTTATTATTCACCTGTATCGGACTATTACATGAAAGAAGGCTTGGCCAAAGCGCAAGATCGCGTCAAGATGTGTCAGTTAGCAGTTGAAACAACCTCAGATTGGTTAATGGTCGACTCATGGGAAGCGCGTCAAGAACAATATCAAAGAACAGCTGTCGTGCTTGACCATTTTGATCATGAGTTAAATACGGTAGGTGGTGGTATCGCAACATCAACAGGTAAAAAAAAAGAAAAAAAAAAGGATAAAAACTTCGTCTTGAAAAAGTAAAAATGTCAGTGGGATGGTCAAAGATTGAAGCAAGTATTACATTTGATACTTACCAGGTGAAAGAAAGAAGATTAGAATTATGTTATTGGCAGGTGGTGATTTGATTGCCTCATTTGGTCATCCTGGCGTATGGGCGCCAAATGATGTAAGCAAATGGAAAGTCTATATGGTCTATTGAGTACTTTCAACTAATGCGAAACATAGTTGCATCATATTGTAGGTCATTACGGATGCGTTATCATAGAACGAACGGGTACGGATGTGTATGGATTTTTATTATCACACGACATTCTCTATCAGCACAGGGTGAGTAACATATAGAAGATAGCTGCGTGTAGACTACATATGCAAATTTCTAAACCAAAACTGTGTTTGTCTGTACTGGTTTATTCAAAAGATGAATGTTACTGTTATCAAGCAATTGATTCACAATGATATCAGCTCAACAAAAATCAGGTAGATTGATATTGCAAGTTTTTCTCACATTGCCACGCTTATATAAACACTGTTTCCTATCATAGATTGTTTGTGAAAAGAGGAATGTCAATCAAGTACTTACTACCAAACCCAGTAATCGATTATATTCATCAATATGGTTTATATTTACCGCAAACAATGCCACCACAACCGCCTTCTACATCGATAGCCACAGCAAAAACAAAAGCAGCTTCGACACAGTCGAATGAAAAAGAGGGAGACCTTTCAAAGCAAGGTCCGCAACCCATCATTAGAGATTAGAAGACGCATTTCTTTTACGTGAAGCGTCGTTTCATAGAAAAGGAACTTTTTTTTTCATCTCATACCTATGTGTCTTATGTCAGACTGCCATTTTTTTAGCTTGTTTTATCCATCATTTGCGCTTAGAATTGTTTGCTTTTCCTTTTCCTAACATTGTCATGTACAGCTTTTATTTGTTTGGAAAAGGTTACTATACGCACTTTACATTTTCCTTGTCAAATAAATTCTTAATGTTTTTTGTATATAAGCATCATATAGTCGTAACAACACCATTGATATTCCAGCAAACCGAGCTTTGGAAAAATCAAGCATTGCAAAAAAAAGTCTTTTAAATTTCTGAGTTAGACAACTTAACAACAAACTTTAAGATTGTCGTGCATTTTTTACTACTGTCACTGGACAAACGAGGTGAACTTGTTGTACTGAAATATATATGTTTAGCGTTTTCAAAAGGAACTTTTTAAGATTGGGAGGTAATTAATCATTTTGTAGTCTTTAGAAATGATACGGCAGAAAATCGTGGCATCATTTTCAAGAACAGACTAACTACAGTTTTTTAACTGCGGGTTTAGACGCAGCTTAAAAATAACTGGATGGAATGACCAAAATTTTGAGACGATTGAGTTAGAGTTTGAAGATCGAACTACACTAAAATGGAGACGTTTACCTGTAAATATCAAGCCAGTTTCGTTCTGGCGATAATAAAAATCAAAAGACTAAGAAGTTGTCCTCCGGCTGAACTC
Organism: Mycotypha africana; assembly: GCF_025528875.1. Lineage (NCBI taxonomy): Eukaryota > Fungi > Mucoromycota > Mucoromycetes > Mucorales > Mycotyphaceae > Mycotypha > Mycotypha africana. Next base: position 1,417,921 of record NW_026515734.1, on the reverse strand, counting down.
CGTAGGACGTTCCTTGTCTTTCCATACCGAAATGCTGATGGCCATCATGTTTTTTGCTGCATTGACATCGCGGTTCCATAGTATCTTACAGGTTTTGCAAACAAGGATACTACAGCCACGCACGGTGTCTAATGCTTTCAAAGTGTCTGAGCGACAACAATTGCATATGCGTGATGTCAAGTATTCATCAATTGTCACGGCAAGGAGATCACCAGCAGCCTCTCTTCGCTTCAATGCACGCCACAAAACACCAACGACACTAGTTCTAAGGCCTTTTAGATGAACGGCGGATTTATTGAACATGCCGTCACCAAATACAACCAGAGGAACTTTTTTGCGATCACTCAGCCTGAATTTCTCAGGGGCCCATCGTCTGTTGAAGGAAGACAGTAGATTGAGTATACACAAATTCAGTGGACAGTTAATCGCTACAGACTTACCGAACGTGGTTATCGCTCTTTGTCTCTTCTTCTTCCCGGATCTCCTTCTCATTCTCTTCTTCCTGTTTTACTTTCACTTTCTGTTTCGTCTTCTTTCTTCTTTTTTTATGCTTAATTTTGCCCTTCTTCTTTGGCCATTTCATATGTTCTTCCTTTCTTTTCTTCCGTAATTCTTTGTCGTATTTGATCCCTCCATCGACAAGCATGTTCACCATCATGTCTGCAGCACGCTGCCTGCCTTGATGCAGACGGAACCTTGTTTCACCCATATCTGGCCCATAGAATGAGAACAGGATCTCTAAATGTTGTAGTATGTAAATAGTATATCTCTTATACTGTTCAGGCGAGCCTGTTTTACTACTCGGTATATTGCTTTCTATCGCTTTTATCATACAACCGGCCTTTTTCCTTTCTAATTCTGCACTGACACGAGTACTACCCGTCATGTGATAATATTCTTTTGTCGAGCAGCGCCGTATCTCATGTCTGTTTGTTTCTAACCCGATTGCTGCTGTAAATACGGTCTTTCGGCCAGGATCAACAAATGTGGGTCTGTAGTTTGTCGTGATTTCTTCATAGGAGAAGTCTTCCAACGTCAAGTCATGATGATCAATGGTGGCGTCTTCTCTTGGTTTCTTCTTACGACTAAATAGGAAGTCTACAGTGAAGCCATCAGATCGAATGAGATTCCTGAAGAGCATACTTGTGTTTGTCTTTAGCTCAGCAATACTATGATATAAGTGAAAGAATAATCTTGAGAACAGAGTCTTTTAGCAGAGTGCTATTTACTTTACCTTCTGAAGCCTAACTTTTTGAAGTTGAACACTTTACAAAATTGTTCAAGTTGATTCCAATAGCCCTTTACAAGTCTTCCAGGAAATAAAAAAGGAGTAAGGGCGTTTATGCTGATGGTAATGAAGCGCCATGATACTGAGGGTGTTGGAAAAGGGAAGAAGCGATGAGGTAATGGTAACCTACGAACATCGTAGGCAAAATGATTAGAATGCTCTTCTTCGTAGTAGTCCTGGATAAACCACAAGGGCTTGACAAATTTGACCGGATCGGCCGCCAATGATAAAAGCGTAACCTTTTCCTCCACAAGGTCTGCAAAGTTCTTGCACAAATTATCTATTCTTAATTTGTCATCACTGCTTAACTTGACTTTACCAGGCCATTTGGGTTCGCCTTTGCAAATCGCTTGATAGCAGTATTTTGTTGCGATTTCGTCAACATCGCGCTTTACCATGCTCTAAAGAGAAAAGAATATTGACTTTGCTGCTGTTTGGTTTAATGTAAAGTTAATCCTTACCGGGAACAAATTCTGCAAGGTATAGTATAGATATTTAAGCATTCGCTGCTCAAAAAGCTCAACAATGCTGTTTGTATATGTGGTACTGAGCTCTTTACAAGCTTCTGTCAAGCATTGGCTATAGCCTTTGGTGAAGCTATAACTTACTTCGACAGCTGGATGCTTCTCTTTGAACTGCTTATAGAAGTTTTTCATGGAATCATTTATTGCTTTCTTGTTGGTTACTGTTTTACCTGTTACAAGTTGTCCAACCGAATACCAGAACTGTTGGGTGAAGATTTCTTTTGGTGTGTCTTTCTTATTATGGATGAGATAAGCGTTAACAAATAGTTGCGAACGAAACACAATAGCCCTAATGTCATTGCAGCACGAAATGACTCTTTCTCTGAATTTCTCGCGGAAGGTTGGTAACACCGCACTGTCGATGGGAAGCTTTCTTGTGAATACAGTAGCATCATCACCAAGAACAGATGAAATGAGTTCTTCTTTCGAAGGCGTGTGTTTGAGGCATTGCGGCGAACGAGCAGTGGTATGGCCATCTTGTCCACAGCTGAGGCACTTTACAGCTTGTGCGGTGGTCTTTTTCCGTTTAACTGCTTTCTTCTTCTCTTTCACTTGGTCACTCTGTTTTCTCTTTTTGCCACTGCTACCAACTTTAAGGAGGTTACTCACAAGCAATTAAGTGCTGTGTGTAAGATAGATTTAGGTTTATTGCTTACCATCATCAGCATTTACGGCTTTGTAATACTTGCATTTGTAGTAACGCTTGTCAAAATGACCTGGTTCATAGCAGTCTCGACACTTGGTATGCTCTAAAAAATTACAACAAATATCAGAATCCTTATATCTTGATCTGACGGTTCTCCTACAATTATCAAGCATTTTACCAAATGGGTTCCTTTTAACCTGGTTCTTATGCTTTTCTTTAATAGATCTAATCTTCTGTATAATGAAACTTTTGTACATGAATAGAGCTGTAAGTTACAAAAAAAGCGAAATACGGAAAAGAAGGGATCTTATTCTCGTTTAAAAGAACCCCTTCATTATAATCTAACTTTGACAACAAAACGCGAGAAAAGAAAGACACGTCTTTATCATTGGGCAAAGTTCCGAAAAAGGCACTGACGAACATCTGGTTGGGTCTTATAACACATCGTCAAATGACGAAAAAGTTGTCAAGCTTTTTGTAGCTCGTCCTATTGCAAAGTCACGCCAATAAGAGTTTTCTTAGCGACCTCTTTACTATGAGCACTCATTTTTAGGACTAGCTTGTACGCCATCCTTAATGCTGCTTGGATGATACTGGATAATTGATTATCAGCGAAATCGTCCAAGAATAATATACCGCTTCATCGTAAAATAATTGAAAGTTGTCTAAATTAAGATTTAATAGTGTCCAATAAAATTTGTGAAAAGTCTGAAATAGTAGTTAAAACACTGTATTCCAAAAAAAAGAAACGGACATCTTTTTTTTTTTTTTCTTTCTTTCTTTTTCTTTGATTATAAAACGTTTTTTCTTACCATCAGCAATAATATTCAAGCGATGACAAATTGGGTCAGTCTACTAAACCATCCGCTTCTTAACGTGGTTGTCTTTCTTTCCAGTCGTCCAATTGCTAAGTTTTTGGACCTGGAAAACCCAAGCTATTTAAACACTTTACGAGGTATTTACTTGGGTTCACAATTGGTCATCATTGTTTTGTCGTTTTATTTGATGTCTGTCATTAAGAAAAAGAATGGTAAAGTCTACAAAAGTTAACAGTATAGGATGGTTATAATAGCTTACTGACGCATTATACTTCTCCCTATTTATATTGCAACAGATCGCACGTCCTTACGCTACGTTGAACCTGGAGGACAAAGCTGGGACGGTACTGAAACTGAAGATACACTTGTTAATACTACCAATATGGGTAATTATTTCAATTCAAAATGATATATATGACAGCAGAGCTAATTCTCAAAGCTATCTGTTAGATTACGATATTGATCAAGTCAAAAAACAAATGAAGCAAAGCTTTACTGGTGTACCCGTCATTGCTTTTTTACATTTAAAATTCGGTTATGTTCAGCCTCTTTTGATTCAAAGTGTTATGGCTTTCAAAACCTTTTTCATGAGTAAGGAATCACGTATTCACTTTTTCGGTGGAAACACTTCACGTGGAGAGCTACGTCGTCCTTTCCGTATCGAAGCCCCCTTCAACATGGTTAGTGAAAAGAAGCAACCCAAGACAGATAAAGGATCCATCAAACGCGCTGAAAAGGCATTGAAAGCACAATAATATTGCGTTTTACTTTATCGTGATTTATTATTTGGCTTTCTTCGTCTTTCGTGACGATGCATAAGTAGAATTGTCATCGGCTGCTCGTTTTCTTCGTTTCGTATTGTCACCTATAAGAGAAGAAGGAAAAGGTTTAAGCTTTGTATTTTTAGACATTACACAAATTTGATATCTATAACTGTAGCTAAAAAAAGTAATGAAAAGTAAATCAACTGTTTCTATACATTACTTTGAAGTGATGGTGAATCTCCTGTTACTGCTGCAGAAGCTGCAGATAATACTGGTATAGCATTTGATACTTTTGTTTCTTCAGTGAGCGCTTGCCTCAATTGCACAATTCTATATGAGGACCTGTCAATCGCTCTATCAATCCAGTGTCTGAATGCTTGTGTCTCTTGTGCACGTAAGACACTTTTATTCGAAGTATCTGATGGAGATGACGAGGATGCAGATTCAGCAGTAGCCGCTGTTGTTGAAGATGCGCCTGCAGTGCTGTTGCCGAGATCTTGATTTGCTGAGGCCGGTGTACTCTGCTGCACTGAGGTTGCATTGGTTTTCCAACTGTAACCTCTTGAAGGCTTAAATTCCATCATTCTCTGTGCCGCTTTAAAAGCACTGTTTACATGGAATAAACTCGTCAGCTTTTTGTAAATACACTCGTTAAGGTTAGTTACTTGGTATCAACCTATTGAAACACTCATATTGGCTTGATGAAACATACCAAACGATTGGCGAGCACGGAATAAATAGTTGGCGATTGGTATACGTTGGCGCCCATAATATAGTAAGTTGCGATCGGGTTAACATCATCTGGTTGAGGTCCACGTCTATATCGTTTTTGTATAATCCAAATCGGTGGCTGCTCGTGAACAATAGCAAATTCAATGCCTGTCATTTTACTGCATTGTAAGCGCATTAGAGAGAATCAGCAAAAGATCCATCCAAACCAAGAGTTTTTTTTTGTGGATAGATGTTTGCAATTACCGGAGTGCTTCCACTGTTTCTTCGTATGGTTGTCTGAGATCGTTATACTGTGTTTGCATTGCTAATACTTGATTATTGCTTTGACGATCCCAAAATGGTGAAAGGGCAAAGTAATCCATTACCATTTGTTGATTTTGAAAGCCTCCAAATCTCTAAAGATGGTATGGCGAGGTACAAGGTTGAGTGAACATTCTTTGGTTTTTTCAGTATTTTACTACGATTATCCTTTTTTCCCTACTTCAAGCCAGTTCATATCACGCCATTCGACGCTGGTTAGATCTTCTGTTGCTGTCATTCGCTGCATTTTGTAAACTAAAGGGTATATATGCTCTTATTTAGAAGGTAAAGTAAAAGAAGCACAGACACAAAATTTCATTTGGCTCGTGGACTTCTTTTGCAGGTCTTCTCGCTTTTCGAAAAACGTGAAGCAAAAATGCATTAATTTTTGTTGTCAACCACGTATTACAATGTTTTAACGTTTATTTTAGACGACTTGGAATATTTATTAGGACAATTTACATTTAATTTTAAACTTTTTTACAATTTTATAGGAACCATTGCGTATAGTTTAGACGATTGAATCACCAGTTCATAAGGCTATGTTCTTTCTGTAATTATTTTTCGCAGAGTGTTTCTGCATGCCTAGTCCAACCCAGGTAATCATCATGCATAATTGTTTCAAATGATTTCTGGATTTAAAGCGATAATTCATCTCCCATCTGCAACGAATTGCGTTGGATATTACTTTTAATCCTTGATCAGCATTCTCAATAAAGTTCAAGAATGACGAGTAGGAAGGCATGAATAAAAGCTTGTAGCCACGCTTATCGATACCCTCTATAACAAATTTACAATGGTACTCTACAATTGTCCATGACTACAGAAAATCCTTCTACATCGTGTTTATCCATTAGGTTTCTTCATTTTCTAGCGATGATTCAGTCTCCAGTCTGTAGCGCATGTAAGCCATGCAAGAAGTTTTAATTGAACAGTTATGAGTTAGAATGGTGCTTGCTGACTTACGCAGCAAAGATATCAGCATAGCATCGAATCAAATTTTAATGCCTGCGTATTTCATACATGACATTAAACGCGTAAATCATATTGTTATAATAAATGTTGTTAAACGAAAGCTTATGTTGCCAATGTTAAAACTCATATTTATTTTTCAACTTTTTTAACACCTTCTTCTTTTCTTTTTCTTCCTCTTTATTACCTCTCGCTCGGTGCTACCTCTATACGCTTGTGTAAGAGTATTATCATAAATAAAATCAATTCAGTGAAAGAAAAGTACACCAAGAAGGAAAATCCGTTCGGTAAAGGCAAACCACAATACTTGAGAGTCACCGATGCGGAACGGCAGGTATTTTGTGGCGTGCGCTTAAGCGACGCGAAGCAGCCGGAGACCTGCTAGTACTAGGAATCGATGAATTTAAGACATCCAGAATATGCTCGTGCTGTTCCAACGATACTTTGGACAAGTTAAAAGGCGTTCAGACCTACAGTATACTTGTTTGCAAGACTTGTCATATACTGTGGAACCGAGACATCAACGCCTCAAAGAACATGATGAAGATCAGTAGTGCAATTTGGAAGAAGTTGGGGAGACCGAAAGAGTTTTACGCGACTAAAATATAAGACTCCCCCTACCTTCAACATCGCTGGAACGAACTCAGGTTGATTTTTACAGGTAAAAAGAACAAAAGTTTGTACTTTCTACTGTTGTGTAAACTGTCTAACATTTACTCTTAACGGTCTACTAATATATTGAATTCGTTTAAACAGAAATTATTTGTCGTCTAAAAATTATATTTGTGTTGTCTAAATTTGAAGTTAATAAACTATAAACACGGTTTGAAAAAAAAAAGAAAGAAAAAAAGGAAAAAAAAATAAAGATATAAAAACCACATTGACTCTTTAAACTATCCCTTTGAACTTTCTCTCTATTTTGTTTTTGCTAGCATTATTTATTAAACATGTCACCGTTAGACATACATACAACTATCAGAAAGGCTACACGACTGGAATTTCATCCACCCAAATCAAAGCATCTTTTAGGTAAAGCAAATATTCCAGCTTAGCAAAGGAAAAAGGATCAACAAACTTACATCCTAACATTTCCATCTTGTAGCTTTGAAAAATATGACGTTAGATGAGCCTGCCAGCATTGATGATATTCTAATTTTGTTAGAAAAGAGACTGAATGAACGTTCCTGGATTATCACCTTCAAAGTGTTCATCATCCTACATTATCTAATGCGTGAAGGAAACTGTGTTCGTGTTGTAGACGCAGTTATTAAGAAACCAAGTGTACTTGACGCAAGTAAAATAAAGCAGAAAACGCAGAGTAAGTATATTCTGATCTGAAAAAGTAGCCTCATGTGATACTTATAGATAGTTTTCTTACATAATATATAGCTCAGAAAGATATCGAAAACATATACATGTATAAGAACTATATTGATGAGAGAATCGTTGCTTTCAGACATACGAGAAGAGACTATGCTGCCAACGAAGCAAAATTCTCTACTATCAGAAGAAACAGTGCAGTTGGAGGTAGAAGACTATCACACATCACAGTCAAAGAAGGATTGCTCAAAGAAATGAAAGCTTTGCAAAGACAGTTGGATGCTATATTACAATGCAAGGTAGGCCTTTCAGAAAATGGTAGAATCTGATCCCTTTACTCAGCATTTTGCAATGATGTAGTTTAATATGGAAGACAGTAAAAAGGCATCCGAAATCACTTCTTTTGCATTTAGAATGGTACTTGATGACCTTTTAACGTTGTTTCAATCGGTTAATGAAGGTGTCTGTAACATTTTGGGTAAAACCAAGCAGATGTAAGAATTACGGCAGATACCAAAAAGAAAGCTAAACAAGCCGTAAATGGGTTCTACTTTAGATCATTATTTTAAAATGAAAAAATCAGATGCCCAGACAGCCCTCGGTATTTATAAGAGGTTTGCTCACCAAACAGAATTGACTATGGACTATCTAAACCACGTCCAGATGATCCAAAGCGAACTGCAAGTACGTGATATTCCATCCCAAATTGAGCATGTAAAGTACTACGATTCCAAATATTGCATCGAAACTGAAACTGCTTTTTAAGGAAGAAATGGAAATGCTCTATCTTTTCCTTTTCTTCCCTATGTTCAGCACTATACTCAATACTTAACAATTGTAATCGTTAGGCGCCGCTTTCAATGACTGCCGCACTAGAGGACCACTTATTAAAGGCCAAGGACGAAGACATGGAAGAAGTGTGGCAAAAAGACAAAGGTAAATAGCAATCCTGGAACATTTTATAATATTGGCTAGCTATAATGATTTTGTCGCATAATGCTACTTCCTTACCAGTTTAACTGTGAAACTTTTGTTCCTTTTTTTTAGCCACTAATGTTAATGGGGGAAAAGATGCCACTCAACAGGTTTCAGGGCAGCCACGAAGAAATTTAGAATTCTTTGCTGATGCTTTCCAGCAACAAACCGTCCCGATTTCCGCTAATTTTCAGCAAAATACTACATTATCCAGTACCACGAGTCCTCCACTCACCACTCCTACCACTGCTCCGTTGAATCCATCATTTCAACAATTTTCGCCGCAATATGCTCAAGAACAGCCCCAACAACAACCACCCATGCAAAAATCGTTTTCTGAACCTCAGCAACAACTGCTATCTCAAACTTTGTTAGATGACGCATTTTCCGTTACCAACAGAAACAATAGACCGCTTCGAGATATACAGATGCTGAGACAAGCAAGTATGCCCAACTTCACTACGAATAGTAACTGTATTCACCTGAATACTACTACATCAGCAATATCACCGTCACCCTCGCCTACGAACATCTCAACAAATCCTTTTGCGAGCATGTCAACAGTATCAAACATGTCTTCTTACGATAAAGCTGGCCCTTATAACCCTGCGACAGCTATGACACTATCACTTACTGATTCCAGATCGACTATCAATAGTACAAACTCTTTCATGACCGTTGACAGTACCACAAGTGATAGTGGTCTCAATGCATGTCTTCAGAATCACCATCATCACAATCCTTTCAGGACACTTAGCTTGAATAACTCCTCTACTCCCGTCACACCTCTATACAGTGATGATAACAATACCTTTAAAAATATCAATCCTTTCTTCCCTGCATCACCACCTTTGACACCAAATAAACCCATAAACGCGACATTTTGGGCTCAACTACAACAGCAGCCACAACAGTCACAACAGCAAGTTAAATCACCCAACAATAATCCTTTTTTACAAATGGCAGTAATTCCATGAGAGCAACCTCTGCAGCTGACGAGGCAGCCATCAACTAACCAGAATTTCCTTGGCTTTTAAAGATTTTCATGCATTCTGCAGATTTACAGATACTTTACAATCTCATCTTTAAAAATATGAATGAAGTTTGGCCATACTTGCAGTAATGCGCTTTTCTAGCATAAGCTGCAACAGAATGGCACGCTGTCGTTATTCTAACCTTACATCAGGTCGAGAAAATGCAGTGAAATGATGAGATTAAAATCACCAACTATTAACATTTATTTAAACAGAATAAAATGAAGAAAATAATTAAGGAATGTTTCTAGACTAACCCAACCGTATAACCTATGATGCAAATGAGAAAAGGTGTTAATCAAATGTTCATACGCATGAATAGCAATGTGAACAGACAAAAATAGTTTCATTACTGTGAGGTTTATCAGTGAGCAAATCAGAAGTAAAATTTCATCGATTTCTCTCTTTACAAAGTTGTGAAAGACAACTGGCACATCCTCCTTTAAACCATCTAACAGTAGTCAACTACTATACTCTATTCTTACCTCACTTGTTAAGCATAAAGCAAACAAACTTCTAGCCAAAGAAAAAAAAAGGGTAAAGAGGGCCACTGTTTTAGAAAATACACAAAAAAAAACTTTTCTAGAGCGAAACTAGCTGTCACAGCTAGGACTGTAACAACTCAGATACTGTCGATTTCTCCGAGCTGACGTGGGCGTTTTTCGTAATCAATATATGTTATGAATAAACAGCACTGAACAAGTACAGTATCTCATAGATCTGAACGTTGCAAGTATGCTCAAAACCGATTATTATTTGCGCAATTTTTACACGACTCGTACCGCAAAAATAAAAACTTCGTCCAACTTGTCAAGGCTGGTAAACAGATAATATTACAGTGCGGGCACATTGCCAGGCAACAATTTCTAAATACACTGCTTAACAGCCAAATAACCAAAGGTGTGCTTTAAAAGGCTGTAGAACAATACCTTTTCTAATGATAATATTCCAAAACATCGGTAGAGTATATAAGCAGCAAAATGTTGTTATTTCCCATTTGCCATCTATTAGCAGAAGTCTGTAATATGCATTCAAGCTAATGTTTTATTGATACATATCAAGAGTCTTTACCGAGAACTATTTAGTTTAAATCAAAAGGTTTTTTACGTAAAGAACGCTCACATTCAGCTATAAACGTCATTAAAGCGTATAATGCTAAAGCACGAGGCAAAATAATGTTCTTATATAAAAGCAAATAAATATTGATGAAACAAGAAAAGAATATGAAAGAACTGACGTCTAAATCAGCAAACTTGTAATATTGCAATAAAAACTACCCGGTTCTAACCGGATATCATCCTCTCGACCTTTTCCCTGAGCTCTTCAGTCGCAGAATTCCAACGAAGATTTAAGGATTCCTGTATATAATTCAAAGCTTCCTCGTACTGGTGTTCTTCTATAAGTATTTCTGCCATAGTCCGTAACATAATATGGTGCTTTGGCTGGAGCCTGATGGCTTCTAATAACATGGCTTTAGCTTTTGTATAATCTCCCATTGCCATTTGGGTAGTCGCCACACCGAACCTAAAGTAGGTAAGGTTAATGGCAAAGTTTTGTTATCTCTGATCTATATCGTCAAAAAAAATCTAACGCTTAATTACCATGATATAGAAGAGCGTTTGTTTAGTCTCAAACTATTCGCAAAGTTTCGAAGAGCATTCAAATTATCGCCTAAAAGTAAGTATTCATGTCCGAGAAGATAGTAGCCATAATTATCCGTAGGTTTTACACTAACTGCTTTTTTAAACCACTCTAATGCTTCCTTTTCGGTATCCTTTGAACATTTTGACCAATTACCAGCAACAATGTTCGATTCATACTGATGACAAGGGTTATCTTTGATACAGTAGGCCACAATATCCAATTCTTTGTCCTGCTGCAGGTACCACAAGCAAGTAGAATACACAGGTGCATAGTCGAAAAACCAAGGTGCTACTGCAAAAGCGTGCTTGAAGAAAAGTTTGGCATTTTTGAAGTCAGTGCTGTCATGAAGCGCCTTTCCAATAATGCTTAAAATCCGTGGTGAGCCATATTGATTATCATCTAACTGTTGCAACTCAAGTGCGGCCCTACGAGGATGGTAAAAAGACTGATAAAGATAGCCATTGGCTATGATACGGAGTAGCTTAATAACTTGATTCATACTTTCGACCATCAGCTTTGACATTCCGTCGTCATTCTTGTTGTTAGAAACATCAGATGATGAAGAACCAATATTGGGCATGATAGGCGTAAAATACGACTGAATATCTTCAGCGGTAACCTGGCAGGAGTTCGTTTGAGAAACTGATGTTTTCTTCATTCGTACAAACTCATATTAGAATACTCACTTCAGTAGGGTTGGCTTTTGAGCGCTTCACATTTTCTGATCTTGTAACCCTTGGTGGGACTAGCTCAGCTATTGTACGCTTTCGAGGAATTTTTGTGCTGGATTCCGCATTGACCTTGCTTAATGCAGCATTAAGCTTTTGAGTATCTGTTTGCTCCGTTGGTTTCTTATACAGACCATGCTTATTCTCAAAAGCTCGCTTCTTTTCTGCTTGTTCCACATCATCGATAATACTGGCTAATGACTTTGTTTTTAGATCTTCAATGTCATATCTATTTACAATGAATTAACTACCTACATTTTTGAAGAAAGGAGGGGGACGAGTAAAATTGAAAGTTTCAACAATTCTCTTACCTTTCTATGTCATGTACAAAAAGGCTTTCCTTATCTTCGTACATATTGCTTATAGCACCAGCAAACTGGCGCAGGTCATTTAAGGTAATGGGGCTATATTCCTTTTGTACCTTGAGTATTTCAATTTTGTTGTTCTGCGTTTCTAAAGGCTCAACGTTGACATTAAAAGTAAGATTGTCAGCAAATGCTGAAAAGGATGGCATCATAGGTGTGTTTGCTGAAGTTGAAAGGTCTGTCGTGTCAAGATCGAAATCTACAAAAATATCTTTTGGCAGCTTCGCCTTTTCGAAATTTGGGATATCGGGTGCAATATCGCATAACTTAGTATAGGCCGTTAATTTGAAAGGATTTAACTTGAGGCAGCTCCAATAAGATGTAGCAGCGCCTCGTATATGATCGAGTTTTGCATACAGGTCACCTAATAGATTGTACATGCTTGCTTTGCTTGGTATATGTTGCCTAACTGAAATGCTTGATAATTCTATGCATTCAGTTAATCAAAAATATTAGGATTCTCAGGTTTTAATTCTATAATTCTCAAGAAGAATCGATTTACCATCTCTCCAGTGAATCTTATCAGTTGGCTCATCAAGTGAAAGAGCTGCCTTTAAAGCTTTTACTCCATCTTTCCAGTACTGGTGTTGCTTTGCGGACGAACGCACTAACAATCCCAGCTCTAGACAGCTCTTTGCGAAAAGATTTAGATTTGGAACAGAAGTAGAGCAGTTCAAAAGGGTATATACTGCCGAATAATCTTTAAGTTGGTAAAGGCATTTTGCATAAACGAATCGGTAATAATCGTTGTCATTGTTCAATGCGAAGAGACGCTCAGCTAAAATGAGCGCATTGTTATGATCGCCATCATCCAGATCGCGATAGATGAGCGACGTCAAGATATAAGAGACAGGCATTATCCTGTTTGTTAAGCAACGCTCTCGACTCAAAAGAGCTTACGAAGAAATGATTTACCGAGAGATTTAAAGGATTAGAGAGGGAAAGAAAGACAATCTATGGTTTTATCGCTTTGTATTTGGACAATGTTGGTATTTTTCTGGACGTGTTGAGTTGAGATTTTTTTTTGGATGAAAAAAGATTTGAAATTTAGAAAGATTGAATGCACGGTTCAATGATGTTCGACACTTTCTGTTTAGTGGTAAATTTCTGAATCCCTTAGAAAAGAAAAGCCTTTATCCGAATTGGCGATGCATTTATAAAAGAAAAGCTTTTCTTGCTTCTGCAGAAGGCTTGAGATTCATATTGGTTACTGTTTTTAGGAGACGAAATTCTGAAAAATGTTTTTAAAGCTTGACATCACGTTGCCATAACATCCACAACCTTGGCAACGAGAGTGCTATTTAACCAGTAACAACTTTTCATTACACAAATGAAATGCTATATTTACAAGATAATTAGGTAGATTAATGAGTCAAATTCAGTCTTTTTTCTTATCATTGAGGTTTCAAATTCATTAATGTGTACGAGCAAAAGATTACCATATCTTTGTCTTTATTTACGCTGCCGGAGAAGAATACCGTTGAGATTTGTATATTGCTTCAATGATTGATTTCTCAATCTTATGATTCTCAGAAAGCCATCTGAACAGGTTGACTATAAACTTTGCATAAGACTTCAACTAAGCAATGATTACTAGCACGTATAACGCGTGTATAATCCTCTGTAAGCCTTACCTTCTGTTTCTTTAAGCTCTTTTCCGCTTCCACACACTTTCCAAAATATTGTGCAACTCTCCTTTGAGTCCCCCCCCCAAAAAAAAAGAAAGAAAAGCCATAAGCAAACGATAGACTTTGCTTTCTTATCAGCCACATAATGATTCGTGGGAGTCAACAGTTTTCGATATGCAACTGCAGACTTATCTTCCAATACGATTCTTATGGAGGCAGCCACCAGTTTGAAAATGTAGAGCAGCACGGAAAGATCGAATATGGCTTGTCGATAAGACATCATTGAACTATGTTCTGTTGATGTTTTGGAACAGTACGAAATTCCGATCTCAACAAACATAAAGAGCTGAAGATAAGATCTTTAACATAGCGTGAAAAAGCTTTCAGAAGATTGGACGAAGAAAAACAATTATTGAACGTGCCTATTGATAAATTTGAAAGAGTCAAGAAGAAACCTTTATCGGCAATATCAGTTCAATAAACATTCTGTTTTTTAATCCAGTAAGCCAATCCAAATCTAGACTATGTTGGTTGTCTAATGCTTAATTATTCTTCTTCTGTCTGTCTTAAGGTAAATAGATTTCGCCCCAAATCACTCTCTCTGCAACTCTTATAGCGACAGAACTTTCATTAAATATTCTAATGTAATCACTATTTTCAGCTTTGAGATTAGTTTCAGTTAAAAAGTACCCTTTCAGAAATTCCTCTGAGCTATTTCATCAACTCTTGGAAGCTTCATACACCTTATTCGGATGTTGATTATACACTTTCTGAAAAGAACTTACTCACTTAGTGATATGTAATTTTTCGAATGTGCACTAACTGAACTCATTTTGTACACATGAAAATCAATAACTGCATTAGCTTTAAATACTTCAAAAGTAAGGTTATAATTACAAGATTTATTTATGAAGAAGTCCAGGAGCAGATCATATCTTTTCCCTCAATTTTGAGGAGCCCCAACCGTTCATCTTCAATTGTTTGAAAAATTGTGTGTTGTTCTTGAAGGTCAACCTGTATTAATCAAATATGATTTAGTATAAGTAACTTATGAAACTATACAAAGCCCGTACGTTGTAAGTAATTTGAACGATCTATAAGCCATAATAAAAAAGGCTTACATATAGCAACGCAAAAAGATCATCTACCTAATGAGCTGCTTTCTTTCTTTGAAAAGCAGCGACAATACAGCTGAACAGATTCAACAGCTTTCCACGTTTTCTCGTTTTTCAACGAATACCTCACTAAAGTTATGGATTTCGTATAATGTGTATTGAATACACGTGTTCTTTCTCCATCGTATTCCTTGATGCATTGGGATATTTACACATTATCCCTTGATTGCATCTGTTCCATTTTTTATATTCTTGATCGAATAGTCAACAGTATGGTCAAAGTTAGTGGTTAAACTTAACCTGCAAAGTGAAAATTCATAAAAAATTATTCTTATATTACTACACCAATATAAACTATACCCTGATGACTCAATGCCAATGACTGTGATGTCATTCTCGCTGCTTCCGATGCCATCAAGCAGTGTAAAAGTATCAAGCTTGTGATATTTGAGGTTTGTTTTATTTTATACTAAAAATGAGAGAGTGGAGCGTTCATAGCGAACTGAACGTTTGTATTTGACAACAAAAGAAGGATAGAGAAGAGAAATAAAAAAAAAAGAAGTTAAATACTCGTACCTGAAATCCTCGACCAGTAAGAATGTAGCATTATGGGTACATATGTCTTTCAAGTTGACGTGTACAGGTGTGCTATAATTCTATCAACATAATGACGTGTCTAATATTTGAATGTGGGTCTAATTCCTGTTTATATATTACAGAATATATGAGAATACCACAACAGTAACATATATTGTTATAAATCGATGACAATCACAGTTATTTTTCGATAAGTATAATTTGTAATCAGGACTCGCTCGTATATTTCTCTGTTAGAAAAATAAAGTTCGTAACCATCGAATCAGCCATAGCTATTAGCCAAAGCCTTAATCAAAATATCAAATATTAAGCATCTCAAAACATTTGACGAAGAGTAGTGACGCCACAACATATAACTCACGTAAGCATTTTATTAAAAGCGAAGGTGACTCTCGCATAAGGTTTTCATAATGTTACTCCATAAAGTTACTTTCGGTTTAACCACTATTGATTATAATATTGCCACTGGGTTTGGGAGAAAGGTTGGCCTAAATGCTAATGTACACAAAAATACTGTCGAAAAGGATGGTTTTTTTTTTATATTTAGATAGAGAAGGCAAAAGTATGAAGAATTTCTAGTGGTGATATCTGTACTCATCACAAATCAGTCTTTAAAGCTTTAACTTGTGTGTCTTGAAGTGACAAATAATATCAACAGTCTTTAACATTTTTGATGAGGAGGAGGCTAACGAAAAATGTCAGTTCAATAATTGAATATTGCCGATAAATGCAGTGGAATAGAAAGACTTGACGGGATATTGTACTCAATTATGTTATCAAAAAGATAAAAAGTGTTAGAGAAGGACTGCGAGTCTGGACAAATGAAGAAATATATACTTTTTAATTTTTTTTTAATTTGATTAATCAGGCCAATTAAACGACAATAGTAGTAAAACTAGTATATGAAGGAGAGGCTGAACTGCGCAGTATGAATCAAGTGTACGCTACGTTATCGTACTACAAATGTAGCAATGCTTGTATAAATTACCGTAACAGCATCAGCTTATAACCGAACGCGTAAAGCCCGGATTTACAACAGTTTGCAACGATGGGTTTTCAAGCTTTGCTAGAAGGCGTTCTGAAGTAATCAATTGAAGAGAGAAAAACTGACTTCAGATCAATTTCTAGCTTTGACATATGTTTGAACTTGTCATGTTCTTTTGATGGACTATTGATTTTTGATTCAATCGGATCTGGGCAACCTTTATATTCTTGCCTTCTTGACTGTTTTGTCAAAATTAAGGCTCTTTTACAGAACTGTTTACCTCTAGAAGATGTTTGTGAAAATAATATTAAGGGTCTGACATTTTGTTTGTTTGGGTCTTGCTTTCAAAAAAGAAGTAAAAGTATTCAAAAGGGTAGAAGCCCAGATTCCAGTCTAAACATTGTAGCTTCGAGGTCTTTTCTTAATATCAGTTAGTAAGCTCCGACTTTTATTGAAAAGGTTCAATTTTATGCACGTATATTTTGTATACGATTGGGTGAACGTACATAAAGGGTATGCTTAAAATAATCGGTATCGACGGAAATGCATCGCTTTAATTGAACGTTATGCGCCCAATTAACTTCCTTTCTAACTCCAAATTTTCCAATTCTAGTCTTCTAATTTTTGCTCGTTTCTCCCTTTCATACTCATCTGCGTCCACTTCCATTTTTCTGATTTTCAAATTTCTTTCTCTTTCGTACTCTTGTGGTTTTAGAATCGCCTCACGCTGTAGTTGCAATTCACGTTCTCTCAAGCATAATTGTCGTTCTTGTAACATTAATTCTCGCTCAAGAATATCTAGTTCTTTAATTTTTTTCTCAAGTGATCCTTCATCATTGATAACAATACATTGCTTTTCTTGTACTGCTGGGTTAATGACCTCACTAGTGCTAATATTATGGCTACTAACAGCGCGTTGAGGCAGTCGGTCATCTTTTCCATTATCACTCCTTTTTTGTATTGTGCTGAGGGTGGCATTTGGCCTTTCGGTAATGATATTCTTAGAGATTGTTTGTTCTGGGTTGTTGGTAGCATTATTGACGTGAGAGTTGTGCCTTTCAACGTTGTCCGTAATAGCTTCCTGACCAGTGCTGATAGTCTGCTTATTTCCATTAGAAGCGCAATTATTACTGCTATTATTGATAGTCCCTTGATCAGCTTTGACGGCTCCGCTACTGCTGTTTATGAAAGAGTTTTTAACGTTAGTATTGACTGTCTTTTGATTTGTATTACTAGTGCCATGGTCATCATCTGAAATACTACTATCGAGCTTAAAATTGATACCGCTGCTTTTATTGGTATTATCCATACTCTTATTTTCATTGCGACTATTTAGAATTGGGGCTGTTATTCTAGTTGTGGTTGTTGCTAATGCACGCATTGAAGGTATCGCTATAGGTCGAATAGTTTGTAAACCTCGTTTCAAAGGAATTTGTACAACCGGTCTTGAATGTTTGCTATAACTTTTCTCAGCAGCTGCCCTTATGGCTTTGTAGTGATCATTTTTTTTGGTGGTATTACACGCTTGCAATCTGCTAACACCATACATTGGTTGTTTAGCAATGCTATGGGGGCTTGATTTCGTATTGATGTCTACGTGTTTTGTTGCAACAGCAGCATTATTATCCTTATGGGCAATGGTTTTTGGATCCTTTTTTTTGGCGGTAGTCATGGTTTGCTTTTGTTGACTTCTAGTAGTAGCCATTATAGCGCGGGAAAATTTTAGATCGCGTTTGATATCTCCAGTTACTTTAAACAAATACCAAAAATCAGGGCATTCGTTGGCCACCAACTCTTTATTATGATGTTAGTAATTATACAAAGACATTCCTTGTTGTATATGTGTACCTACTCTTAAATCGGCTCCAGGCTTCTTCGGAGCTACCATATTTCTTTTGTAGAACTTGAATTGTGTTACTCCCAAGAGTATCACTCGGATTGGTGATGTACATTCTGAGTGCTGCCTGGTATCTTCTAATTAGGTACTGTGCAGAATGTGAAGTTATAGCTGCTAATGTTCGATATTTGATACCGTTTTGATGAAAATAACCCAGGACCATTTTGTATATATCTTTTTTACCCATACGAATATGAGGATGTTTTTCAAGATATATCAGCAAATATTTATCATTATCTTTTTTAAAAAAATCCATAAGTCGGTCATGGGAAGATCGAGAATCTTTTCCAGCAATATCAGTGAACCAACAGACTGCTCGTCGACGTAATATGGTATTAGTTTCGTCAAGACGCCGTGCTTCGCTTGCCAAAACTGTGCTTTCTCTTTTGTTGTTGGTACTGCTGATATTTGAGTTGTTTAAAATAGCTACTTTAGCAGTAGTTATGGCTGTGGTTGTGCTGATACTCTGGACACTGTTGGTTTTATTGTTAAAAACATTTTTCGTTGTAGCGCTATTAACATTAATGTCATCTTCTTCATCAGAGCTATCCATATCATACGGAATAACTGTGGGTTTGAGTGGCATTTTTTTATCACCAAAAGATGTACTATTGATAATTAGGTTCTTATTCTCCATATTTTATTCGAAAAGGAAGAGGAAAGCATGAAAAAAATAAAATTCAATTAAGAATTTTACTTGAATTTTGCGCTGAATAAATACTCAAATTCCGCGTTCCCCAGCCATTCATCTGAATCTATTCAAAAGGGAGAAGTTCATTCATTGAATATAGCTTTTGTTCTTTAGGAAAATGCACACCGGCAGAAAAATCTACAACCCAAGCCTCGCGGCAATAGTCTTTATACATAGCTGCAATATGGGAAACGGCATCAAATGCTCTTTGTAAAACATTTTATATGAGCCCAATAATTTGTTATTACTTGGACATTAAAGGAATGTATGTTTATATACTAAGGTCATTACCTAACCAAATATAATGCCGTATCTGTATTTGTAATCTTTGAATTCAAATAATGGAAACGAATTAAACCACAGGCACTAACGCGTTATATCCCGCTATTTGCTCAAATAAGATAGCTTCTATACCTTGAAAGACATTATATTCTACCAGTACAAGATACTAGTGAGTCGAATATTGTTCATGCTCACATTGTATTTTGTATTGCATCGAGAAGTTGTATCCCAAACAAGATACTTGGTCTGGGTATCATCCTATGGTCTATGGCTGCATACTGCAAGCCTATATACATACCATGTTTAAGTATGGTAGTAATTCCAAGCAGTAGTTACTAAAAATCTCCAGGGTGTATGGTGAGTAGCTCCATTAGATGAAATCATTTAAACGCGTAAGAATTTTTAAGCTGCCGGCTCCGAAAAGAACCTGCAGCACTATTTTGCTATGGCGATTTTGTGAAGGTGTTTCGGGACGACCAATGTTCTTCCATATGGAATCTGCAATAGGAAGCATATTCTTTACTGCAATAATGTATCGTCGTCATATAAGACCACAGGTTTTACAGGCCTTGGCACCATAGGCACTAGAGCCGTCAGCGATTCGTACTTCTTCCATATCCATACCATTACAATTGTTGCAGACTTACGAAAATAATGTTACTTCTAAAGAAAAGGCTTAATTTGGCAATTTAGGACCCACCTTTGAGGTTCTGAACTCGTTGATATCGACCACTGCAGTAAGAAAGCAGCGTTGTCTTCTAAGGAGAGCACGGTATAGTTTTCCCATAACGCCGGATGAATATCCCTTGAATCGGATATTGCCTTTGGTGCGCATTACCGTCACCGAAAACGATGAGAGGGAGTACAGAGAATCTTGCGGTAGTCTGACGTCTTCGGTGAGGTAACAACTACATACTCGAGTACGTACAACCAGGTTGAGAACACATGCTACCACGGTCTTTCTATATTGCATCTAATATAGGTTTATTACAACATATAACAATACATAGGCTTAAATGTAATACCCTGTCTTTGAAACCTTCATGCTGCTGTTGCAAGATACGTATAAGTGGTAGTTTTCCAGCATATACTTCGTACTTATTATCGTAGGATATCTGCGAAAGCTCTGCCTTCGTTGCGCTATGCTGTGCGCAAGCAAATGAAGCCTTTGTAGCATGAACAGCCAGACCACAGCATATGAGAGCCTTTGTTGATGATGCTTCCTTTCTGGCTTGTTAGTCTTATTTCTTGCCCTTCCTCGTGGCTACCTTCGTCTCAAGATCATCCTTAGCCGCTGCTTTTCTATTGATTGCTGTAAAACGGATGTGGTAATGTATCTGTTACCGATACCAAAAAAAAAAACAAAGGGCAGGATGTCTTAAAGCTATCATAGAGATGGCATTTGTTACTTTGCAGGTGCCTACAAATGTGTTTGTTATTAAAATAAGTACTCTCTCCACAAAGGCTAGTGATTTTGCAAGACATGACTTTCCTCACTTTTTTTTTTTTCTATTTTTGTTGGAAGTATAACTTAGCTTCTTAAGAAGACATTATTATACGAACTTTTGGCAGAGGTAAACAACAATAGTGTTGAAAGGTTTCTTTGGAGAAAACTGAATTAAAAGCGATAAGATTATAGATTAAGAGAGGTTCTGAACAGTCAATAAGAATGTCGAAATATGAGTCATTTACGTAGAAGACAACTGGTTGCTAATTGTCATGGCAGTTAAGAAAAATGCAGTTAATTCCAGACTCACACGAAGACTATTTGAAAGTAAAGATAGCCAGTTCTAAACCGGATGCAAATTCGTACAACAAGCTTGTTCCTGTATCAATAGAATAGTATGTCATCATTCAGAAGTGCATGAATGAGTAGGGAGTTTCCTGACAATGTGTGGTCTCAAACATTTAAAGAATTGACAATCGTAGCAAAACAGATAGAAACGGATACCATGACAAATTTGATACATGTAGGGTCTACCACACCTCACTTAATGAATATGTCATCAACAAAAGTAAGCCTCTTTTCATCTACCTTTTTCACCAGTTGTTGATCCCATAAGTGAGCGTTAGACTAAAGTTAAAATTAACACCAAAGGCGCTCCATTAGACAGCAATAATGCTCTGATACCACATGTCGTAGAAGCCTTCAAAACGGTTACTCGTGAAGACTGTAAGATTGGACCAGGCATACTAAAGAGAAAGATGCGTGCAGAAGGAGGTAGGCCTAAGATAGTTTACGGAAAGTGTTCGAATTTTAAAATCGAGTAGTCAGGAAAGCAATCACTTGACTTGTTTGAATTTAATTAATAAAAGAATTCAATTTTTAAATGAAAACGTCTAATCAAAACCAAAAATACTATAGGATACTCATCTGGCTTCTTGAAGGCCGCCAAACCTATTGCCTTGACTATCCCTCGTCGTTATTTACAAAGTCCCACGCTATCTCCTGTCTTCATATGCACCACCACCTGCGACTCCTTCCATTTGTCTGCGATCCAATCTCACACGTTCTCAACCATCTTCCTACCCATCCGCTCAGAACTCCTTCTCAAGCACAAGCTTGGGATTTTCAATGGCCAGTACTTTGTCATATCTTATTTCAATCCGACTATTTACACCACTCTCAAGTGTCGCCTTCACCTCCTCTATTAGGACATTTATTGCTCGACTGGTTGCCCTCTTCTCCCGCTCCTCACACTAGGCCATAGTCCTTATAACTCTTGAGCCGAAGGGGTTTCAAGATACTACTTAGCCTTTGGAGCTGCCCCGGGCAATTTAGGTAAGTTCCATATCTCGTGTTCACTGTGCTTAGAAATTGGAAAATTCAAATTTCTGTTATAAAATTGTAGCATACTCATCGGAGAGAAAAAGTAGGAGGGCTGTTTTTCTTTATTCATTGCCTTTCTTTGCAAAAATAGTGCATACATTTACACTCATTCTAAATAAAAAGAAAAAATATGCTTCATGAGCTATTATTTGTTCTGTTAGGCTATCCAGGAGATGTGTTCAAACCTTCTCCTGCTTCAATCTCTTCCGAAACTGCAACGACTTTTGCCATTCCATCTGAATTTCCCTTACTTCATCCTACGGAACGTGCATCTTTAAATAGATTAGGGCAATTAGGCTGGAATTTTTACAAAATCAGTGAAGCGATCAGCCAGATACGCGAAGCTTCGTCAAAACACCACTCGAAATCTCGAACATCGACATTGTCAGATATCAGTTATGGGTCGTATATTCAGGCTTTCACAACATCACTTGAAAACGTGCTAAATCAGTATAGAACTGCTGTTTTAGAGTTGGAAAAAGAGATATTGGATGATACACTTGGTGCTGGTTCTAATATCGTACCCTTAACATTATTAACAGCGAATTTAAGTCGCTGGGAAATGACATTGCCCTTTCTCTGGAAACAATTAATACAGCCTATTATATTGTCCACTAAAGAAACAGCAGGAGACGGTAATATACCAAATTACTACGGCTGTCGAATATTTGATTTGATTCTCTACCATCTGAAGACTACCGGTGTCTATGAAATAAGACATATTTTACAAACAATATTAGAAGATTTAGACGCTGTTCTACGCAGACAATTAACTACTTGGATGGTGTACGGTCAATTAATAGATCCTCATAATGAATTTTTCATAAGCAGCGATTACAAAGTCAACAAAGAATTGTTACCGCAACATATACCCTATTCGGTAGCAGAGTCGATATTATTTGTTGGAAAGGCTATTGCAATAGTAAACCATCAAAGCCAGCAACAGCAGCTTAACTCTAACAATAGTAAGCAACAAAGAAGATGGGAGGAAACAATACCCGAAGCTCTGCAAGAAAAACATTTACGCCTCCTATCAGCATTAATATCATGTCATTCTCAGCAATCCTCTTCCTCGATATCGCATTCCTCCCACACTCTTCAATATGTTGTTAGCCAAATAAAAAAATCTACAGCAGATTGGCTATTCTCTACAGTATTAATTGGTAAATATGGCTTAGATCACTATGTTTCTTCTTTTCGCAATATCTTTTTGCTGGAAGATGGTGATTTAGCGAGCAATTTTATTGAAGCCTGCTGTATTTGGAAAAAACGAAATATCGTACTCAGTGATAATGACAGCAACATCATCAATAACAATAGCAATGCAACTACAGCAAAATTTAGACAACAAGAATTGAATTTTATATTGAAAAAAGCAGCTGCTTCAGCAATTTCATCTACATCTACGTTAGACGCTACTGACGTTATATCATCTTCTCTGCTATCACGTTATCAAATTATAATCGACACCGATCAGCAGCTGCCATTTTCAGATTTGTTATTGCCCAGTATACCCGTTCATTTAACTTTTCACCTAAGTTGGCCTCTTGATTTATTCCTTACAAAACGTGATATACGTGTCTATTCTCATTTATGGGCATTTTTGATAAGTGTAAAGAGCACTCAATTGACTTTAAATCAACTATATCAATATTTATTGCGCGATAACAGTACAACTTCAGATAATCAAGCGGAGGATGGATATAATGAACGCATCGTTTGGCGATTAAGATCATTCATGTTATTTTGGATCAATACATTTTGGAATCATATCCAATCCAATGTGATCTCTAAACATTATAATGATCTTATTGATGATTTATCTACAGCATCTTTATCTTCTTCATCTGCATCATGGAATAACAATGAAGAAAATCAGGCATCCCCAGCATCCAACTTTGACTTTGAACAATTGCAAGCGTCTCATGAAGCATTTTTGCGTCACATATTGCGTGGCTGCCTACTTACTTCGAAGGAATGCGTGCAAATTATGTATAATATTCTACATGTTTGCTTAAAATTTGCTGACTATATGATGGAGATTTATAAAGGTGGAGAATGGAGAAATAGGACGAAACGACGAAAGACTATGGGAAAGAAGAAAAAAACAGCAGCAGAAATTGTAAACGAATGGACAAGGCGACATGGAGATGCAGAGCCAGTAACATGGGTAGAGAATGTTCTGAAAATGGAAGAGGTAGGTTCAAAAGATTGAATATTTCAAAGTATTGCGACTTACATTCCATTCACCATGCACTATCCTTTAGACATTAATCGACTTGACTGAGAAATTCTTTTCACTAGCTTCTTCGCAACCTTCAGAAGTTAAGATAAGTGGTCAATTAGACGGTTTGTTGTTACAACTGGATTATAATAAGTGGTTCTCAAAAGCGCCTATGATGTATTAAGTTTTAATTGCATATACACATTCTGCATAAAGCAAACAAATATTCATTTACAGATACCCAAATGTATTTTTGATTACCCGCTGGTTTTTGGGTTTTTTTTTTTCAGTTTCTGCTGTTGGAGCATCTTCGTAATTTTCCCTTTCCCTATAAAATGACCGACACGAACGAAAAAGCTAATACCAGTTCCAATGGTGAAACCTCTGATGTTAACGAAAATACCAGTCTCTCTGAAGCCGAGAAATTTCTGGAATCACTCAACTTACCTGCTACCGCAATAGAACAAACCGCTGCTGATGCTACTTCGGATGGCGACACTGCTGGTAAAGAAATGAAAGCTGCCGATCCCAATGATATCATGTCTTTCCTCGACGAAATTTCAAAGTACCCTACTGGAGAAGAAGAAACATCAGCAACCATCAGTAAGGAGAGAAATAATAAAGATGAGACACATAAATCCGAAATATCTGCAATAGCGCCTCAGCAGCAGCAGCAGCAAAACAATACCAACGGCAGCGGTGGTGGCTGGCGATCTTGGGGAAGTAGTATCTGGAGCCAAGCAAGTGCTGCTGTGAAACAAACCACAGACCAATTGAATCGGTCAGTTGCAAGTTCAGAATTATTGGAAAGTCGTGTTAAACAAATACAAAACTTGGTCAACAAGGAGAATATCGAAAAATTAGGAACTGGCATAAAACAACTCACAGTAACTCTACTAGAGACTGTGGCGCCACCCATTGCCGAGCACGAAATTGTGGAAGTATGGTTAAGCTATGATATGGTCGGTTATACTGGATTAGAAGCCTTGGTGTACCGTTCGTTTGCCCGAGTAATGGAACACACAGAGTCAGGGCAGGTCGTTGTACATAATCCCAATATTGATGAACACAATGTTAAGCAAGATGATACGAGCTATCGTGAATTAAACATGTGTGATAGTATGTTGGATGGTATTAAATTAGCTAAAGCAAATATAGACCACCTGATCAGTAAGCACTTCAAAATGCCTTCGACTAATGATGCTCAATCATCTAGCATCGCCGACGCCGACGCCACTTCTACTACATATACTCCACAATCAGGCGCTGTACCAGTAATTCACTGTCCTGTTTTTATGGCCATTCAGCCTGTAAAATTATCACTTTTCTGCACCAGCTCGACACAAGAAGGAGAAGAAAGGAACCAACATACCAATGATGACCAGTTTGTATTCGTAATATTGATCAAAGATCCTACACATCAATTAGACTTCAAAACGTATTCTCAATCTATGCCTATGTCCTGGCTTGATATACCTTATGAGGAAAATGAATGGGTTGAAGATAAAATGGTGGAGATTTTGCGTATGGCAGTAACGACAATTGCTCAAGACTATGTGTATTTGCGTATGTCAGGTAATGGCACGCCTTCCGCTACAACTATGAACAATGTATCTTCATCGACACCGGAACCACTCAGTCGGAAAGAGACAGTAGACGTGAAAAAAGACAGCAGAGAAATAGAGGAAGATATACAAGATATCTAATATAAACCTATAATTGGCTTATTACATCTGTTGGAACCTCCATTTCCTTTCTTAATTACTTCAAATTCTGTAATTATATACTACAATTTCATTATTCCACTTAAAAGAGCTGCATGGATCAGTCTCCTTTATTTCAGCTTTTTGATAAACTTCTGCATTTTTTGTACCAACAGATCATATCTGTATTTTCTATCCAATGCTTCCTTTACAAATCAAACTCGTCGTCGGAATCGTCATAGTGTCTACGATTATACTATTTATAGAGAACAAGAGAATATTCAATACAGGCACAGCCTGGAAAGATTGGATAAAGAAATACATACCACAATACGTGTTTGCGTAGAAGTTGTTTCCTGTTGATTGATTTGCCCCAAAAGATCAATCAATTGCTGCTCAGTTACCTTGCCTCTCAATTGATTGGTTTGAGCCATACGAATTAACAAATCTTCAACAGCACGAGCTTTATCAGCTTTAACCATTTGAATGCGCCCCACTACTCATGTTCGGATAAAACAATCACTGAGTCAGCAATAACATAAATATATAGAGAATTAAGTGTACTTACATCTCTCACGAGCATTAGTGTCTAAAATTTGATATAACTGATGAACAAATACGCGTTAACTTTCTTCAATACTTTCCTAACACTGTATCTATTCAATAGAGTTACCATGTTATGGCGCATTTCTTCCATTTGCCTACAAATCATTTACAACATTAAACTCTGGTGTAACTTTAAGAATACTGTATGTATGCTTACTGTTTCTTCTCAGCATCTTCTTGAGATCCACCTGTTCTTCCCATTCCGGCTCCACCGAATCCAACGCCCTGCTTTCTCCAAGTTAGATTAAGAGACAGAATCTACATAAATTATTCCGCTAATTGTTCGGTCATACCGACGGTGTTGCCCCTCCTCTTTGTGCTTGTAATTCTGCTAAACGTCTAGCTCTAATGGCCTGAAGTTCGTCGTCTTCCATCGTCAAATCCAATAGTGGCAAAGAGAATACGGAATAACTTTGATAATTGCCATATTTTTTTATTTTTTTATCTAGGCATTTTTGAATTTTCGGTCTCAGTTACCACTTTCGTAACTCAGAACTCTTTTACATATTATTCTCTTCTGTCTTCTTATTACTCGAAGCTTAATCGGTCATTGAGTAGGATCGTGAAATCGCATGTACACATATCCTCACGAGTATTTACTTCACCCGGTACCTGTTATGGCCATCTATGGCCTTTCTGCTGTAACAACGGACGACAGCTTATACAGCAACAAAAATTCCGCTGGAAAAGAAGGTACAGTAGAATTAACGCCAGCAATAACAGATGACCACAACATTAACACAATCAACGAAGCATTGACGAAGAGTCATATCGAGAATAATGCTTCTACTGCTTCTACTGCTGCATCAAACACTCGTTTAGCACTTATTGAAACTTTAACAGACGTAATGATGAGTAACACGGAATCTACAACATATGAGGCTACAAGATTCAGTACAGGGAATAGCCAAGCACCACCACTTTTCCGAGTCATTACAGTTTCGAAGGTTATTATAGGAACGATATGTTATATCTGGTAGGAGTATAGTGTTAAAGTCATTTTTTTTCCTTATAGGATTATGTCCTTCCTCAAAAACCACAACCTGCAGCACCTGGTTTACTACCACCTAATTCCAACTTATCACCGCTTACACAGACATCCCCACTCTACCCAGACGGTATCATGACAACACTGTGGATCAAAAAGCATTTGTATTTACCCTCAGTCATTGTGGGTTTTTATGAGTTATGGGATTGGGACTCAACGGCTCGTCCGACACGTGAAATAGGTCCTTTATCATCACAAGTGTTAATTGATCCAACAGAACGTCAACATGACGATAGTTTAGCTAATGAAATCAACAGCAGACGGTAAAGAGCTGACAAAGATCAAAGAACGAAAAACGGGCTACCTAACCATCATAATTTAATCCTCAGTAAATATTTCCAAGAGAAGGGTATCAAATTTGCAGCTGTCATTATATTAAAGCAGCGATACTATGGTAAATCTTGCATAAACTTTATTCAAGGACATACACTTAATGTACCAGAATAGCAGAGGAGAGAGCACGAATTCTGATTAATTGATAAAAAAAAAAAAAAATAGATCAGTCAGTAGAGGAAAGATTAGCAGCTATAAGAAAACAGTCTGGTTTAGATACGAAAACTTCATTTTTCACAGTAGCACCTGGATCCACAGCTGAAATACAAGAATTTGTTAACGGGTAAAATCAGAAACAATGAGGTCCATAAAAATGAACATGTAGAGGTTATATTGATATTGAGGCTTTTTATATCGTGGTATGTAAAGGCTTTACCGAGTATTATATGAGCCTGCTATGCAATTTTATAGCAATTGTTTAAAAAAAGTACGAAAGAAGAAATCAAAATTACCGTCACCAGCTTCAATGCCGAAACCTGCACCTGATTTATCTTCTACAGAACCACAGCCATTATCAGTTATGGGTTGGATGTTGCGATATGAATATAAAGCGGCTTTTTTCCATGAAATCAAGCAAGAAATAGAGGGCGCATTAAAGTAAGTTTTGAGAAGCAGTAGGTATAAAAGACCGAGTAGTATAGAATAAGATTTAATGAAGAATTGTGTATAGGTCCTTCGAGGCAGCTTACGGAATTTTATCAGAAATGCTTTTACCTACAGCCTCCGTCACAACAATGGGAAACGTAAACCTTGTTATTCATAGCAACCGATGGGAAGAAGCACGTATTTTAATCGATTGTATTAATCTCAAAATTTGCCGTTTTCATCTTTATCTGAATGATTCAGCTGCGGCATTAGCCCAGCTAAATGGACACTTGCATATGTTCCAATCTTATGCACCTAGCTGGGGAATGGCAGAGCAAACATTCGAATATTGGGCATGGTTATCGACGCAATATCGTATATTTGCGGATATAATTGATACAGCTGTTCAAGCTGGCTATAAAATTCCTGTGCCTACAGCATATCTTGTCGGTAGCTCAGATCAATCTGGTAGCCCTTTGATGGCGGCTTCTTCTACTTCTTCGGGTCAAATCACAAGCACTAGTGGCTGCAATCCGGGCACCGTCCTTCAACATCCAGGGTTTTACTATCACTTGGCTGCTATGTGCTGCGCCGAACGTAGAAGAAAATTTTTGGAGATAGAAAAGCTGAATTCAGCGGGCTTATTATTCAGTAACGATAATATGAAGGTCGATGCAGCAATATTACAGAAGGAAAGGACAGTTGACCACTCTACACTTACTGTTGAACTGTTAACAAAAAGCTGCGAGCAATTTAAACGTTATCGTAATGGCCGTATGACCCTCTATTTAGCAGCTGAGATTGCCGGCACATATTATGAAACGGGGAGATATGAAATGGCTCTGAAATTCTTTGAGCGAATTGGTAAAACCTATCGTAAAGAAAAATGGCACATGGTCTCAACGTCCATATTACGATGGTCACTACGTTGTGCTAAAGAATTAGAGTATTGGGAGAAAGCAGTGGAGTGCTTAGTGGAATTAATGTGTGATGACTTGCCCATGGTCGAAACCAAACGACAGGATATACAGAAAGAACTTACGACTTTGATATTCAGTGATTCAGCATCGCCATCTCCGAAAGCTGAAGAAAGAACCGTACTCCACCTTGATATGGATCAAATTAATCCCTTCATTAGTTGTAAAGTACAGATGAAAAAGAAAGTGAGTTTTGTTGGGTCACCAGTACAATATCAAGTTGTTCTGCAAGCCAACAAGACATCACCATGCACACCTTTCCGTTTCCAAGCGATGAAGATTGTTTTTAATGATCCACAATATAACATCATTTTAAAGGATTGTAATGCGGAAGATGACATGCAGCTCACTGAATTGATTGATATTACAGAAAGCTTGACGAAAACGACGGGAGACAATACAGAATATACTGATTGGTTTACAGCAGAGGCAGATTTAAGAGTGGCGAAAAACCAAATAAAGGCTTTCCAAGGAACAATTATTCCTCAGCATTTCGGTGAATTAAAGGTATTGAATGGTTCATTCGTGTCTATGAAAGGGCTAAGGATGAATAAGGCTGACGTTTAAAGACTTGTGTTTCCTCCTATGTTTGCTAGATCCTTAGTGTATCGCTTGAAATCATTACAACTAGATGGTGTATAGAATTAAACTACTCGCTAGATAAACCTTCTGACATGCATAACGGGATAAGAAGAAAATGGTTGGAGAATGTCCCCGGTAAATATTAGCAGCTCATTGATATATCTTGGGAATAAGTGGTATTAAGTATATGAGATGAATTGCTTTCTAGGTAAAGAACCAGTTTTTAGCTTTTTAGATGGTCGAGGATATTTGCTCTCTACCAAGTAAGTCTTGCTTTTTATACATAGTTATAACAGATGAGGTTGTTTTTACGCGTCTCCCTTAAATCTTAGTGTTATGCAAAAGCCACCAAATATTGATATCAAATTTGAATATGTTGCACCAGCTTTACTAAACGAGCTTTTCAAAGTGGAAATCTTGATAACCAGCTCCGAAGAGGAAACAATAGATGTCATTTTAGGAGCAGAGATTAAAAATGTCGAAAGTACGGTACCGAACGATTACATTATAATTGAACCCGAACAACACGAGCAAAATTCAACGGCGGAAGTAAGTCTTGGTCACATTAAGTCAAGACAAACACTTAGAAAAGCAGTATATATTCATTGTGCTGCAGATCCCGGTACCAGGACCATTAGCTTTACGGTAAGTGTTCTCTTTATGCATCAAACGATAAACTGACTGATGTCGGTTTTGTTTTTTGCGTATTCTAGGTCAAATACTCGATTGTGAGTCAGCCATCTGCACAAATTATATGCAAAACAGAAACGATCCGTATTCCATTTATTGCTGCTTTCGATGTCAATTTTGAACTGTTGGGTCAAACTGAGTCATCTAAAGAGGCTTTCCCTGAACTAGAGAAATCCGAACTATGGTTGCTATCTTCTTCCGTACATTGTTTGTCAACGTGTGAGTTAGAGATCGAAAGTTTGCAATACGAACAAGCCGAGGTATTTGTTTGTGTTACATTTTTAGCTTAAGATTGGGTTTTAACGAAGTGTACATTTATTCTGATCACTACTTAGAATTACTCCGAATCTTGTTTGTCGTTGTCGCTCTTGTCCAAGATAGACAATCTTTCATGTAAAAGTAAGTCTAATCTAATAAAATCATAATGACCGAAGTATAGGTAGAAAATTAATACTCAAACTCTCTAGCTTGGAGGACTGGACATATGTTCAGGACTAATTATCTGTTTAGACTGACAACATCTGATATTTTTGATAAGCCAGCCGGTACAGTCCCTGCTGGGAACATGGTTATTAATTGGAAGAGGTAATTGAACAGTAGTAGGCTTTAAGCCACAATTATAATATTCTCATATCTTAACATGTTTTGCAGAGCTGAGAATGAAGGAGGTCAATACTACAAGACCGTGATCTGTTTACCAAATATACAGATGCAACAACCAAAGCTTACTGTACTCGCAGGTAAGATTGGTTTTCCTTCTTTGTTCTTCTCAAGCAAAACTTTTTCTGACTCGGAACTTTGCCTAGATATACCATCTGAACTATTTTTAGGCGAGCCCTTCACATTGACATACACCGTATACAACCCCACTGAATCACTCGCTGATTATACCGCCTCCATTGAAATCAGTGATGCTTTTGTGTTTTCCGGTTACAAGCAGTTCAGGGGTCGCGTTTTACCCTTTTCAAAGAAATTGTATCAATATACCTGTTATCCACTAGTGGCGGGGCAAGTTAGACTGCCTCGTCTCAAGTTAATTGGATTACAACGACAGCTTGGTGAAAGGGAAATTCCTATTGAGTTGGTTGGCGCAGGAAGCACTTTAATAGCCATGAACAATGAATTACAAGTAACAAAACATGTAGTGCTAACAGGCAATATTAATACCGACTCTTCATCACTAACGCCAGTGGCTTCTTCGCCACAGCCAATGATTGTTTTTGTAAATGCGAAAAGAAGCATGTAATAATATTAAACATTTTTTCTCTCTTGTTATACATGTAAAATGTAATTCATTGTACATTGGTCGTTATCAAGAAGTTCGGGGCTTTTTCGTAAAAATTGACTCAGGAAAGAAATGTGTCTTCCATTTCAAATTTTACACACCACTGATGTATTGATAAAAGAGTAGTATATTACGATGGTAGTATTTTAAATAAGGCTTGTATTCAATTTTTCACTACGTATTATGACGTTTTTGTTTTTTTGACAGGCATGTATTGCATACTGCTTGATTGAGGAACTCTTTTCGACTGCTTTTCCTTCTTCTTGTACTTGATTTCTCCGTTACAGGTAGAATCTATAAACTACTTAGCAGTGGAAGCAAAACCTCCTTGAACTGATAAGAATTTTATCTTAATCAATAGCTAGTCTTACAGGAGAGGACAGCATTATAAATGAAATTTCGTTCAGAATTTAACTCAAGGATATATGAGCCTTGGAGAGAATCTTATTTACAATATGATCATCTCAACGCAGTACTTAATGCATACGAACCAGGTACACAATCTCAGCAACAATACCTGCATTTTGCTAATACGATAGAAACAGAACTTAAAAAAGTTTACACATTTGTCAACATTCGATTAAATACACTCACCAGCCGTATCGATCATTTTCATGAGGTCTTGCTTGCCTATAAACACGATACAGCTACGCCAACTGACGCCTATGATTCTGTTGCTGACAGTCTAGCAGAAATTCTTATCGACGTGGATGATTTAGCAAAATTCCATCAGCTCAATTTATCAGGTTTCGAAAAACTCGTTGAAAAGCATGATAAAGCGACATTGGGAAACTTTATCCTAAAGCCATATTATTTTGAAAAGCTTCTTGCCCGCCATCCTCTAGATAAGCAACGACTCGATGTTCTAATTGTCAGAATTTCTAATCTACATGACATATGCCGATTATATGGTAATACACGAGCTGCTAGTGCTTACAGTCAAGGTGGGGATCAGACAGCCTTTGAAAGAGCCACTCACAAATATTGGGTTCATCCTGATCATGTCACAGAAGTTAAGGCCATTATTTTACTTCACTTACCGGTCCATGTATATGACCAGAAGAAAAAGTACGAATCCTCTGATGCGGCAGTCTCTAGTGTGTATTTTGACAATGAGAATTTTGATTTGTACAACGAGCGATTGGACAGAAGTGATGGAGCAGAAGCTATACGCCTCCGTTGGTATGGTCGAAGTGACGAACATAATGATAATATTTATGTTGAACGCAAAACCCACCATGCACCATGGCTCGATGGCAAATCAGTAAAAGATCGTTTTAGACTGAAAGAAAAGCAGATAAATGCATTCATTAACGGTTCATACACTGCAACACAATTCAAGCAAGACTTGGAGGCTAAAGGGAAACTGAAAAACGAGACGATAGAAGAAAACTTCTTCGTAGCGAATGGGATACAAAATTCGTTAGCAGTAAAAAAACTGAAGCCCATGTGCCGTGTATTTTACAATCGCACTGCATTCCAAATTCCTGGCGATCAACGCTTGAGAATTAGCTTGGACTCAAACCTGACATTTATTCGTGAAGATCATTTAGATAACATTTACAGGAGACAAATGGCAAATGGGACCTTTGATTGGAGAAGGCCTGACGTTGGTATAGATCATCCCTTCCGTTCAGTCAAGGATTCCGACATTCTTAGGTTCCCTTACGCCATTTTGGAAACAAAGATACAAAGTCATTTAGGTCAAACTGCACCTGTATGGTTGACGGCATTGCTAGACAGTCATTTAATTCATGAAGTTCCTCGGTTTTCAAAGTATATTCATGGTGCCAGTTGCTTGTTCGACGAAAAAGTGCCTCAATTTC
Organism: Mycotypha africana; assembly: GCF_025528875.1. Lineage (NCBI taxonomy): Eukaryota > Fungi > Mucoromycota > Mucoromycetes > Mucorales > Mycotyphaceae > Mycotypha > Mycotypha africana. The sequence continues at coordinate 1,383,927 of NW_026515734.1, read as the reverse complement.
CTTACTGGCTGGACGAATTAAGAAAGGATATTAGAAAACCTATTATTCCAAATGTGGGTCTTTCTAGGTCTAAGAGTCTGCGACCTCTTTTCAACGGACGTCATCGGAGATCGCTTGCATTTTCTGATAAGCTGGATGAAAACAGCAGGTTCTCACAAAAAGCTGAAGACGCCTTCAATTCCTTTCAAGGAAACCCAGTACTTCCAGTCAATCTCAGAGACCCGCATGAACGAAATAGGCATCAACAAGAATTTCAGAATACGACAGCAGAACATTCTCATTTCTATACTCAACTATTGAATGATATCAAAACTAAGAATGCAAAGGCGCTATTCGAACATTTACGAAGTATAGTTACATACAAGAGCACTAAAACGTCCGGCACAATAGCTCCTCCTCCAAGAAAGGGAATGTCTGCGCTTCTCAGGAAAATTGATCCCAAAGCATTCTTCGCTAACGAGCGTACATTTCTTTCTTGGTTACAATTCTGTGCTCTTCTACTAACTGTGTCGTTAAAGTTACTCAATGAAGGCGATCATATATCAAGAGTTATAGGTGCCTCGTTTATCATCTTTTCGTCCGCCATTTCGTTGTAAGTCTATTTGAATCGTTCTTCTTACCGTTTAAAGAAAACTGACTTTTTTCGGTAATATCCATACAAGTTATGCATTGTTTCGATTTCAGATGCGTGCATATCAGATGAAAACAGGACGTACAATTATGGACATGGAAGATCTCTACGGGCCTGCTGTATTGTGTGCTTTGTTGATTGCAGCCTTGGCTATCAATTTCTACCTTCGCGCTCCATTGATATTTCCTTCTTCATCAGCCAGTGATGCTGTGGTCAGTTCAGAAGCGGTCACAACAGAGTAAACTCATAGGCAATTCATGGATTATTGTACAAAGAAAAGCGCGGTTTTTTGACTACTTTCAGTTAATAAAGCATATAGTACAACAATTTAGGAACTTTTCGGAGAGAATTGGAAGATCTTACTATGCATTTTGCTAAAACAGTGCTTGTAGCATGACTCGACACAAGCTAATGTTTTTTTATAGAACCAGTGTTCTATGCCAATTAATACCGTACACATAATGTTGGTTGATCATAGATATAGAAAAGAGGACTGCCTGAAGAAACTATACATTGTGTGTTCGAAATCCTAATTTGAGATCCTCTACACCTTACCCTAATCTTTTGTAAGAAATTGAAAATGTTGTAATACACAATCATTCTGTATATATCGTTATTTGATGGCTGTTACTGAACGTAACTTTTTGAGCACAACAAAAGTCCAAAGTGAACTTTGGCATAGTATAAGCTCTTCAAAGTTCTGCTGGATTACCGATGACGTGGAGAATGAAAATCTTCATCACAGCATGGAAAAGTGTTATCTTGCGTGACAATATTAAATCGCTGCTCACCCGAGCTATGCTGATTTTATTATGGTATACAAAAGTTAAATGGCAAGTGTGTATGTATATATAGATAGATATAAGTATTACAGATGAAAGTTCAAACATTATAATTTACGACGTAGTTTCTAACGCTTTACAATGTTAGGATACATATCAAGAAGCTGGAGACAATGACTACGGCAGCTGACGAAAAGTCAAGAGAACTCCCTTTACTCAATGCTTGTTCAGTAATTTCCCCTTTGGAATTATCGTTGGAGTCGGATTTGCTTGATGAAGAATTTGAGGAGGGTATATGAGAGACAGAAGAGGATTGGGAATCAGAGGTAACAGGAATAGTGTTTAGGGTAGGAGTGATTGTAGTAGTAGTAGTTGTAATTGAGGTTGTGCTGGTTGAAGAAATGGTGGTAATTGAATTGAGTGAGGCAGATGTTCTAGTAGTAGGGTTGATTGGCGAAGTAACCGAAGAAGTATTTATTCCACTTCCTGTTCCGTCATTAGGGCCACTGTAGTCGCCAGGAATGATATGAGCGCAACCCTTTTCAGAAATACCACGATTACAACTTTTGGTGTCATTCTGTAGTACATGTGGTTTTTTGAATTAGTGTTGTTAAACAATTACGATGATATTTTACATTTTCATACTTACACAACAACGCATACAATAGGTATTGGACACAGGTTCAATCAAGTTAACATAGTATTGCCATCCTGCACATGAAGATCCATCGGGGGCTTTCACATCCATTTGCCCACCTTCATCAGTTCCAACTAAATTGGCTTTTGTATAGTCCATTTGGCCAGTTATTTGAACATACAAATCTGTCTTGACGTAATGGGCTGACAAAATAAATCCATCAGGCATTTTATCAGCACCTACTGCGAGAGGCGTATCACCCATACAGAAAGCATTTGCATTCCATTCAGTGTTGGAAATAATACGATCGGTCGAATCTTTCGGCGGCAGAAATACACAGAAATCAGTGGCGTCTTTCACTTGAGCAATCATTCCAGAGGCATTTACTATTTGGATAGCTGTAAGTATGCTAAATGCATTAATAAAAAAATAGGCGAACATTTTGCTGTAAGTGTTGTAATTAATTAAAGCTATTGCTCAGTCAATGAGAAAACAACAACAAGCAATTGTTGTATCGGGATCAAGATATAAAAGAGAATGTTAAAAGAAAGAATTTCATTCTAACAGAAAGAAAGCTTTCCCTTATATAAGTTTATTGGTGTAACGGATATTGTGTTGCAATAATTCTGTAAGATCCGTAAAATGCAACACATGCTTCAGTGGTACGTGAAAAGGAAAGAACAAAAAAAAAAAAAAAAAAAAAAAAAAAAAAAAAAGGTGAAATACAGGATAGACTAATTAAATACTTTGCTTCATATTTGCTTGAACAGGATTTTTAGATTTAATAGTCGTCAAGTTCAATTGAATACTATTAGGAAATACTTAGCGCCATAATTCATTGATTTATTACCCCTGAGGATTAACTTTTAACTTAACGGTGAAAAACAATTCAAGGGTCCATTATTGAAATTAAGATATTACTATTTTTGAAGAATAACGCTATAAATATCCATAGAAATTGTTGTACATCCTTTTGCATTGAACCTAAAGCAGTTCTGCATTTTTCCTCAAATTTCGTACTATCTGCTTTTTAAATTGAGATCTTTTGAAATGCATGTTATCGTTCTTTTCTATCCGCTAATGCCATGCTGATGCTTGATACTCACCTGCGTCTTACAGTATTTAGTGTCTCTGTCGCAAAAAGTGCTAATGCACTCAAACTAAGGCAAATACCATATACCAGTAACATAGGTTATTATTTCCGCTCGAGTACATTTTCAAGGAGTGGTTAGAAAGTTATCCCAGTGCAACAGGCTCCCGAAAGTTAACCTATCAAAATTTAAAGCTCTTTTGAATCGCTGGTGCTGTTATTTTTAAAAAAGTGATTATTAGTGTATTTTGGAGTGAAAATACTATTAGTGTCACTAAAGTAAATATAAAGCATTGGAATTGAAGCCGCACAGATCAGGATTGTATTTTTATCGCATAATAGCGACAATTAATTGTATGATCTTAACCATTAGATGGTATAACTTTATAAGTGCCCACAGCTCTATTAGTATAGTGGGAATGCTATTTGCAACTTGTAAGTTTATTTTATAGAGTTGAGGTGCAGTTATGAAGAATTATCATACAACTTACAGAAGGTCATGAAGTTTCAGTTGATAGATCGATACTTGGAGGAAAAAAGAAAAATACCCTCAAAAAATATGATTAACTTTAGTGAATCTGACATATGTAGATATCATTCTCATATTACCAGTGAATTGACCAAGCCGCCTTTGGTATGTCGATTCCTAAGTCAACTTATTCCCTTGCAGTTGCCTTTAGCAGCCCTCTTTTTTAACTTTTCCTCTGTGCTGTTTGCTTACTTGCTTCTTCCTTCATTTAAAGTCGAGCAATCAAAACATGCCGGACTCACCAATATCAACCCAGTGGACACAAAATTTGCGGTTGTTCCATAAAGAGTATTGCAAACTGCAATATTTATATGCCCGCAATCCTATTCTAATCTGTGCAATACCATCGATAGGCAGGTATGCACTTACTGCACAATGCTGTTGCATAAAGAATGGACATATAGAAATGGCGAGCGATACTGATATGCGCTGATAGTAACCAAAGAGTAGACAACTTAGAAAGTCCTTTGAGTGTCTGTCTTATTGAGACTTTGAATGGTTCTGCATCATTACTGTCGTTTTCTTCTGAAAGAACAACAGACGATCGATTTTCAAGACACAGTGTTATGATTATTATACGTAGCGGATAATTTGATGAAAACGAGGAGTTACTCAGTGTTTAAAACATGACAACTGTGGCATCAGGTTGAAGTAAGAATTTTTAATATACTCATTGACTTGACCTCTTCATCTTGTTCCTGTCAATCTTTCGGGCTACAGTACAAATGAAGTATTACCGTTTAATTTAGAGTAAAAGTATGGCTCTCAAATGCAATAATTTGAGTTTTCTTTGAGAAACAGTTATAATGAAGGCAAATAGTTTCTTCAAAGCAATATAATGTTCTCTATTATGGTAGCTTATACATAAACTAATATGAAACATACAAGTAACTAATGTTCACCAATTGTTACGACTCGGATTGTGAGATATATCATTTGTTATTCATATAACGATTGGTTTTTTCTCAGTATCATTAAATTCTATCGCTTTAAGAAGCTCAGGTAGATCCCGAGTTGTTTAAACATTAAAACTCATCACTAGATCTTGAACGTGTAACTTTACACACTTAGAAGATATCCAGTCAAAGCTGACTTGATGAATGATTTCCATTGGATCAAGTGAATCTAAATAAATATTATCAACATTTAAGTATCAAATTCAAATTCTAGCATTGAATTAATTTCAAACTTACTATTAGGCATGGCAAATGAGAAGATTTTGAATGGCTTATGAACTCCGGAAGAAGTGTTTACATCCTTCACAGTGGAACTGTTTTCATTATCGATGTGGCTCTTTTTCTGACTGCTGGAACTCAACCCTTGAGATAGACTACTAGTTAACATGCCAAACAGACTCAAATTTGTATGCCATAAGCGCACACTTTGATCTGCTAGTGAGCATGTGGCTATCAATTTCGCATCTGGGGAAAACGCCAAAACAGATACTGGCCCTAGATGGCCTTCAAGAACAACAGATCGAGTGGCAGTACGTACATCGTAAATGACCGAAGCACCTTCCAATGTACCAACTGCTAACTTTTGTGCAGCTGCACTGAAGTCAACAGAAGGGTATCTATCAATAGTTGAAAAATAAATTAAAGGGAAAAGGTCACAGATCACTAAGTTGTTAACGAAACGGAATATTTTTGCCTGTTACACTTACATTTTAACTAGATCGTGTAATACAGATGTCGCCGACGTTAGCATAAAATCCCTCAAATGCGGTATATTAGGGTCCAATGTAGAGATCACAGCCTCCACCACACTATGAATATAAGTATACAACAAAATAGGCTCTTTGCGAATAAATATGCTAATAAGTTTCAAACATCTTAAACGATCGTCCATTGATTTTGCAGTCATCGTATCCATTGTAAGTGTATTGATGACAACGGGCATATTGGCAGCCGATATTCGAAAAATGGCTTTCTTTGCACCCCGGCTTATCATAGCCATTACCGGATGTGGATCTGTAGCATACATGAAGAGTGTCCTTAGAACTTCAGCCGCATTGATATAAGTCTCCCACGTTTGGAACCCTTGACTCAGTAACTCCATGGATGATAATGTTCGAGCCATTGAACTTGTAGACAAGGTAAGACCGGTGTTGTTAGATGCATGATAGGAAGGGTCGTCTAATTCTGCGTCAGATAACAAAATCGTCAGACTTAGAGCCGTTGATTTACGTACCCGTGGGTTCAGTGTATGAGGCTGGTCGCATCCCATAATGCCTAGTACTATGGATGCCCGAGACATCATTTGCGCACCACTACTCTCAGGAGAACTAGAGGTCGGTACTGAGAAATGAGATTATTAAGCTGACACTAATTAAAATTCTACAATGGCTTTAACAGAAATGTAAACTTACAGAATGCTTCCCAATAATCTACCAGCTTTTCAATGTCATCCTCCGATAAACCTGAGATAGCGCTTGAAAATAATGATCTTGCTGTGTTTCAGTAGAACGTTATTCTTTGTTAGTGTACTATACATTTCTCGCTTATAAAGTCATTGAACTTATAAACAGTGTTTACCCGAAGGATCTTGCCAGTATTTACTAAGCATTGACAACGAAGGGAAACAATAAGATTCACCTATAACCAAAGGCAAAGCCATGGCGTAACCGGATATGAAATCAGAGCTTCTATTTTCTTGTCGCGCCATAAAAATAACAGTCTTTGCCAATAAAGCAATAGACAATAATCTGGTAGCGGTCATAGAAGGTGATATTGTCCAAGCAATGCGTTCATTTTTTAATGGTGCCATGATGGAAAGATTGCCGTTTGCTCTTTTTAAGTGCAAAACAATGATAAATACTCTGATCAATTCGATCCGACCATGAGCCAAAAGATTCTTATTTACCCCTTTAAACCAAAACTGATGTTAGGCTTTATATCTTCATTTATGGTAAGGTATTTAAAGCACATCTCTTCTAATCCTTCACTGATATTCCAAGACGCAATAATTGATAAAATAGCAGTAATGAGCTCGATTCGTTTAACTCTTGCTTCTTCAGATTTTCTAGAAGTGTTGTCTGTATTGCTTGTATTCAGATGTTGGTTCTCTTCCGATAGGTCCAAAGGGTCGTCTTTATCAGGTTTGAATGTGAGTATATCAGGCACAACTTGATCAAACGAGGATGATGATATCGATGCCTTCAATATAGGGTGCATTGAGCTATCTTGATGCTGATTAGAGACTCCTTGGTTCATTATTGTGACACGAGTAAAGAGATCATGTATAAGACGACGAATATTAAAAGTAAACACTTGTGCAAAGCTTGTCGAGGTGTGTAACGCTATGTGTATTGTAAGATCGCGATTAATAGTACTGACATCGATACTTATTCTTATAGGACATTTTACCATTATCATTAGATGTTATAGGTCTGACAGTTGCTGTTTGTTTTGAATTAATTGTACCTATTCGCTGTGTAGCAGAAGGTGTTAGATGATTTGTAGGCCAGCGATCATCGTCAAGTACATTCTGTGCATTTTTCTCATGTAAAACGCGATCCAAATGTGCCGTTTGCATCTATGCCACAAAAGCTTGTTTAGGTTTTTCACTTTAACCGTATATTTTGGAGCAGAAAATAGGCTTACCTGCCAAACATAAGCTGTGCCATTCTCGTAGCCTAAAATCAGATAATCTTCCAATGTTCTCCATTGTATGGCTTTAAGCGGATATGGATTACCCGGAAACATATATAAACTATAAAAAAAAACCAGAGAATGGTTAGATAATTTCTCTGAATAAACAAACGATTATTATTATGAACAGCTATCATATATGTACCATGTCATTGAGTCTACTGATATAACAGCCATGGAATTGTCTTTTCCAATAGACACAATGCACCCTCTCACTCGAGAATCCTTCCGCTCAGCTGGCTCAATAAGCATCTCCACTGGGACAGAGTGAACTGCACAAGACGTGACATATTTCCCGTCCCTGATAAAGGTAAAAAAAAACCTCCTTCGTCATTTGATGTGTACAGAAAATCAAAGTAAAGAAAAGCAGTTTAATCACTCACAAGAGATTCCATATCTTGACCATACCGTCTTTACCTCCAGAGACAAGATATTGTTGATCTGACATATGATGTTCGGGTACAGCCATACATGTGATTGCGCTGTGATGGGCGTTTTTAAATAGGCGGACATCCTCTCGGTTCTTAACATAAGCAGAAACGTCCGTCAAGTGTAAAAGCGCAACCGATAATGGCACTACGCATATAGTTCCAGATTCTTTTTGTTTTTTTTTTAAAAAAAAAAATTAAGTTGAAGAGCGGGGTATTTCTTTGGTTAGCATGTAAGGCAGAGTTGTTGCTGTTCACTTTTTCTCGTTAGCATTAATTACCAAACCCTATAGCTAGGTGATTCGTATTGACCGGCGCAGTAACAGTTATGTTTTTAAATGCTGGGTCCCCTTTCTCAACAATCGGCCAAATATCACAAAAGTGTCTGTCTAATTGAGAATGCAGAGAATGCTTTAGGACGAAAACCTTGCATATCACTATTGAATGTTGAAATGCTTCATGATCTAACCTATGTCATATTGTGTTTCCTTTACACCTGAGCCCTTTGCAGGTGGGGACAATGCTAATATACTGAATCCGGTCGATGTGGGATGATTTGAAATGGTCAAAGCCAAGAGCTGATCCTCTTCAGTAATGTCTGTTAACAAAGTAACTATTGTATTGTTTACCATATCGGTATCATTTTTAAGACTGTAGGTAAAGTTTAGTCTCGCTGTCAACATCATTTGATCTTCTTCCATCACCGGGCTCTTTTTTGTTTTGTCTTTCTCTAAAAGATCCAAACTGTAATCGAACAATTTTCCGCTCTATTCACATCTGTTAGTTTAAATGATAGTTCATATAGAAAACTTGAAATCCATAAGCAATAACTTACAGTTGTCCATATCACAAATCTATCCTTTTCTACGAATAGACCACCTGCCCATGCAGTGCCTAATTCAACTGGTATAACAACTTTCGGGACAGATTTTGTGTTTTCTACCCTCACTATCTAGAAGGAAGATTCATCAAAATAAGGATGACATATTGTAATACTTTTTTTTTTTTTTTCTAATTACCATGACATTTTCGCATGTAATAGTCATATATAAACCAAGCATATACTTGTTTCCAATCAGATCGAAGATGGTAGTATCATTGAGCTGTAAGGAACTGTTGGTATGCGCTTGATCTTTATAAATAATATGTTTTGAAACATCAAAATCCCAGATATCCAATTTGCCATCAATTGTCATAGATAACAGTTTCCAACGATTCTTATCTTATGGCAATCACGTTAAATTTTGATCTTCTCAATCGCCAAGCGAATTCTCTCCTTCCTTTTACCTGAGTCGAAGAAATCCATGCATGTTACCCAATTTGAATGGCCACCCCAAACCCTTACTACCTAAAAGAAAAAGAACAATCGAACCGTTCAACTTGATACATTGAACAATCATGATTACCATCGGACAGTATTGACCAATCTTACTTCTAGTGTTGTTGCATGTAAAATCGTTATCTCATTTGCCTGTCCACAACAAAAAATATGTTTATCTGAAAACTATATCAATCGAATAATGATAGCAATGAGATGTTGATCTCTTTCTTCAATGCACTGCTGGGATATGTCTCAAATTCTGAGAGTTGCTTACGTGTGTAAACACTTTTAAAGCGTGAGGAACGCCGTAAAAGCCGTTTGGATTTACTGCTTGACAACGCCCGTCAGAAGCATTCCAACGAGCAATTTCACTAATATAATGATAGGTCTTACTATTGGTAATTTTTCATGTTTCTTTCTTCTGCTCAATTTACCCATCTTCAGAAGCACTGATCAAGACGTTTTCGGTATTGAATATAGAAGAGTCTGATCCACTTTTTAGTATGCATAAAGCAACAATAGCAGATTTATGGCCTACTAATAAAGTTTTATGCTTATTTTATAGTAATTCGAGATTAAACAAATTGTCAGCATTTCTCAACGTAAAAGACTTTTGGACGCCTTTATTGTTACTCATCGGTTCATTTACTTGAAGACTGTAACTGTTGTTTTGCTTTATTATTGAATAAACCCAGATATGACCATCCTTATGCCCTGCGTAAATTTGCGAAGAGCTAGATGTTATACAAGTAATATTTGGATTTGAGAAGTTATGCCATACAACTAGGGGTAAAGAGACAGACGACGCCATTTATTGGAAAAAAAATAAAATAAAAAAAGAAAAATAGCAAGCTTAAAAGACCAAGCAATTTCATGCTGCTGTCTTGCAAAAATGCTTTCCATTGTCTTTCCGACTTTGGTTACACTACGTTTAAACAAAAAGATTTTATTACATAATATTAATTTTTTAAAGCCCAATGGACACGAGATATAAAACTTATCTAAATTGCCCGGGGCAGCTCCAAAGGCTGAGTAGAATCTAAAAACCCCTTAGGACTCAAGGGTAAAAAGGATTATGATCTAATGGGTGTGGGGGAGGGAGAAGAGGGTAACCAGTCGAGCAATAGATGCCCAAATCGAGAAGTTGTAGGCGGCTCTTGAGAGTAACGTAAGTAGTCGAGTTCAAACAAAATGTGACAAAGTACTGGCCATAGGAAATGCCAGTTTTGTATTTGGGACGGGTCTTTAATCAGATGTGTAGGAAGACGGTTGAGAATATGGGATCACAGACTGATGGGGGGGGGAGACGTAGGCGGTGGTGCATGTTTAAACAGGAGATAGCGTGGGACTTTGTAAGTAATGACGAAGGATGTTTACGGCAATAGGTTTGATAGCCTCCAGGAAGCCAACACAAACAATACATCAGCTGCGTTCATTAGTTGATATTGAAACATAAAGGATTGGGTCGATCATTAGTCGAGAACGGCGTTGAGAGATCAGTTTGCAGTTGGGCTGTTCGATTGTTCGATGTGAAGGAGGCTAGTACGGAAGTTAACGATACAGCGTCGCAGAGCAGCTGATTCGGATCGTTTGGAGAATGAATTGTAATTTTGCCAGATAGGAGAACGAGCAAGCTTGCAATATAACGATTTACTTTGTTGTTGACTTATATACGGGAGTAGTATCGAGATTAAAGTATCAATAGGCAGTGAGGTAGAGCGTAATAGGAACTTCGCTTCTAGGATGAAGGAGCGTTCTTTCATGATGGGCAAATTGGCAAGGTGGTCCATAAGGCGAGCAGATGATCAGTTCCCCCCAAATATTCTTCGAATACACTTGTTGGAAGTTTTAAACGCATTCCAGTATTGTTTGCTTCAACATTGTAATTTGCAGAACATATTGTGAACAACTGTGTGTTCTTAGCCAATCAAACTCCCTGATTTATTCGTTCGTTATGAAATAAAATTCTCTCCCTTTTTTTATTTTGGCTCTGAACTAACTGTCTTTCTACCCAGACGCTTGTTTCCTAACTTCATAGGAAAAGTCTTTTATAATACAAAACCAGCATTGTAAGTGTCTACAGTCATTATGTTTAGAATTCCCAAGGAATGAAAGAAAGGCGTTATTTTATAGAAACCTTTGTTCTATGCGATTTATCAACCGCTGTATTACTGTCTTTATCTCTATATAATAACTCATTTCATCGCCTTGTCAAAGAACAAAAGAAATCAACAATAGTATAACTAATTTCTTTTTTTTTTTTTGGCTCTCCTTCGTCTTTTGAGGAAAGCTTTTTCGATTATCGAATCAGTTAATACAAGATGTCAAGTTCTCGCTCTGTTTCATATAATACTCCCAATGTTGGATTAAACGAAAGGTAAATGGAAATTCAAACTTTCAACTGCACCTTTATCCGTACTTAAGCATTAGAATACTCATGTTTCGATCAATGTCAATAGATTTAGCAGGATTGTTCGATCTTCCGCAAATACTCGTTCAAATGGAACGGCTACTGCAGCTGCTAGTCAAAGCAGTGAACCTAGTGTTTTTGGACGTCTTCGTGGTCCCAATAATAACCAGAGTAATGCGCGTGGTAGTGGTAACCGAACAGCAGCCAATATTCAAAATCGTTTAGGCAGAGTTAATGGTGGACTGAAAAAAAAACCAGCTACAAGCTCAAATACAAAAGGAGGTGTTGGCCGTAACAATCGTGGTGGTGATGGTAGAATACAAAAAAGACAACGACAACAACCACAACAACAGCAACGCGGTGATATCAAAAACAAAGGCAAAGGCAAAGGCAAAGCCTCAACCACGCAAAAGAACAAGCAGCAACAAAAGAGCAAAAAGCCTCTAACAGCTGAACAACTCGATAAAGCGCTGGATAGCTATATGATGAAAGATTCAACATACGCTCAAGCCAAACTAGATGCAGAATTGGATTCTTATATGGATGAAGCAAGTGACATTCTTATAGAAGGTGGCGAGGAAGAAGAAGGGCAGAAGTTGTAAATTTATACTTGCGATAACAGCTACTACTTAACACATTCGAACCGTGCGGCAGCCTATGATTCATGTATGTGCAGCTAAAATTTTTGTTTTTGTCCAAGAATGCAACAAGCTACAGAAATGACGAACAGTAAAATTTTGCAAGACTAAAAGCTTTGGTCGATTCTATAATTCAATAAACTTCATCAACGCTACAAATTTATCACTGTCGTTTGTCATGTATTTTTTTTTCAATGGGGCAGTAGCGTATGGCAGTAAACTATTCATCCGGGAAGAGATGATGCGAAAATCTTCGATACTATTCAGTTATGGTGTATTTTGTTTTCAGGAAAAATACTAGCTCGCTTTTCTATTATCGTTATTATTTTCTTATTCTTCCGTCCCTGGGGCTGCTGCTGACGTGTGCTAATAGTACAATCACATTTTTCAAAGAAGACATCGACATATGATGCTGCAGCTCACTTTGACTATCGACTACGGAAATGAACAGCACGTATGGATTGCCTCACATGGTTTCTAGTTTTGCTACCATTATTATGATCAATTTAAAAAAATGTTGGAGCCTTATGTCATCCCGGAACTTCCTGTGACATTTAGTTCGGCCGTATTTGGCTTTCCGCGAAGAGTTTCTTGCGTAGAATAGAATATTTAGAAGTGAATGGTGTGGCGTCATTTCCAATCATACATCCATACGTCTCTATCTAAAATCGAATGGTTTTTTCGGGTCAGTAGCCCACATTATCCGCCTTTGATTCGATGTCAAAAACAACCTCGTTCACCATTGTATTAATGCCAAATTCTCGTAATGTGGATATCTCTTTTCCAATATTATAAGTAGAGTAACGTTGCTCTATAAAGTGTATCAATTGACTCATTGTCGATTTTTATAATAGAAGCAAAGGAACCATTCCGTTTTTTTTGATATTTGGTTTAAAAGAATTCCTGGCTAACAGTATGACTGAATGCATGGTTGTAAACAAAGTGCTGATTGATTATTGCTTAATACAAGTTCTGAATGAGATATATTTTGTTGTACTAGAAAACTTCGGCGAGTATCCCGTAACAACCCAATTTCCTTCTAGCGAAAATAGTAAAACATCATATACCGTTTGTTCTTAATCATTTTACAAAGCACTCATTTATTGTCAACAATATTTTGAGCGAATCTCGGTACTTAGTCTTTACGAAACAGTCAACTTCCAATTGTTTAAGAGACCTCTTTTTCAGTGTATAACAGCTTACATGTCACTATTCAACGTTATTCTGTTTTAGGTTAAGCATGGCACTCCATATATTATGTGTTGGAATTGCAGATACTACACTTGTCCCTATTGGTTTTTGCAAAATTGCAATAAGTGCCTTACCATGAGTTTTTGCCTATGATAAGATTAAATACTAAGACTCAATTTTCATGCAAGGAACAGATTATCCTAAAGAGTAACAGTTGAACCGTGTGCGTTTTCGTGGACCGACTACAGCTTTATATTTTTCGACTAGTCAGATCCTCCAGGATTATTTGTGCTTTTTCTAATACAAAGTCAATATTTTTAGTCTGTTCTTAAGATGGCAGACAATGTTAGCATAAGCGACATGTAGGTGAGCGAATACAATCCGCTTAACGTGATTATGATATGTCCCCGCCAGCCCATCTTCTTTGTTGAGGAATCCATTTCGAAGTGTCAACTAAGAATACACTTTGATTAAATGATCGAATGATTAAAAAACTAAGTTAGACATCATGGTTGTCTATATTTTCTTGTTGAGAAATATAACTATAGAATATTGATATCACGTTTTTAATTGCCTGTTTAACTTTGTCCACTTAAAAATCTCATGAAGGTTGGATTTTCTCTTGGCATGTCTAAAAATAAGAATAGAAGCATCTGATTTTTTCGTCTTAATATATTCACACGTTAAAACCAAAGTAAAGAAACTGTAAAATCAGCTAACTGTTGCTTTTGTGAACAGGGAAGAAGACGTGTTTACTTGTTCATATGACAGAAAGAATAATAGATTAGTCAACTGGAAGTCTTTGCACGAAGAAACCATTGCCATATTCGTAAAAGAGTGTGTAAGCCACAATGCACATGCAGATGTTAAGATGTTTTCCGACTTTAATTTTCTGATTTGCCTACAGTGTTTTTACTCGTGGTGGATGCTGTTAAGCGGTTGATGCGGGTGACTTCCTTGGTTTTCTACAAAACTCAGTAGGTCTTCCAGTTGACTTCCATATCGACACGCTAATTACCAACCTGTTTTTTGCAGCGTTGACGTCCCGGTTCCAGAATATTGAACAGGTTTCACAGGCATGGATACTTTGGCCTGGAACAGTCTTCAATGCTTCAACGGTGTTGGAGCGGCAATTGTTACATGTTCGAGAGTTTAGGTACTCATCAATTAGTATCACTAGTACATCACCAGTAGCCTCTCTTCGCTTCAAGGCACACCAAAGAACACCAACGACACCAGTTCTAAGGCTTTTTAGATGAACGGCGGATTTGTTAAACATGCCCTCACCAAATACAATCAGAGGAACTTTTTTGCTATCACTCAACCTGAATTTCTCAGGGGTCCATCGTCTTGTTGAAACAAGATAGTAGAGTGAATATACACAAATTCAGCTGGCAGTTAATCGCTACAGGACTTACCGAACGTGGTTATATTCCTCTTTCTTTTCTTCTTCCTGTTTCCCTTTCTTTTTCCGCTTCTTCTGTTTTCTTCTTTTATTAAGCTTAGGTTTGCCCTTCTTCTTTGGCCATTTCATCTATTCTTTCCCTTCTCTTTTTCCGTAATTCTTTGTCGTATTTGACACCTCCATCAACAAGCATATTCACCATCGTATCTGCAGCAAGCTTGCTGCCCTTGATACAGACGGAATCTTGTTTCACCCATATCAGACCCGTAGAATGAGAACAGAGTGCCGAAATGTTGCAGTATATAAGTAGTATATATTTTATTTGAAGTTGAAGACTTTACAGAATTGTTCAAGTTGGGCTGTATGACCCTTGGCAACTTTTCCATTCGATGGAACAAAAAATAGAATGACCCTTTAAGTCACAACTGATGCACTTGATATCTCCAGTTGTTTGCTTCTTCTTTCTCCTTGCTTGCTTCTTTTCTTCCTTGACTGTAGTTGATTGCTTACGTCTCTTGCCGCTACTTCCAACTAAATTTCCGTTAAGCAAACATAAACTTGCCTTGCAGTGAGAGCATGATACTTACCATCACGCGCAGAAACTGCTTTGTAAAACTTGCATTCATGGTATGCCTTGTTGAAATGTCCGAGTGTTTTGCAATCCCTGCACTCGATGTTTACTAGTCATACGAAACATGAATTGAGGATTCCCACTATAATCTATTTGTGGCAGCGCGATGATATGTTACTTACGGAAGGACTTATCTTTGACTTTATTCTTATGGGCTTCTGCCACCGATTTGATTTTTTGCAAGATTTTGGCTTTGTACATGGTGAGTAATAGCTATCAGAATGAGGAAAGAAAGTATAGAAGAAGAATATGATGAGGAGAAGTCAAAGAAAATACATCTGAATGCTTCGAATTTGAGACCATCTATTTTTTTTTTTACAATTGACAACAACAACCGTTATCTACGTATGTGGCGGAAGAACGCGTAGATCAATTTATCTGATCCATAAAAAACGTCCCGTAAACCACAACCTGTGTCTATTACTAATAAAACCTGTGTCGCGCTAAAAAAAATTCAGTACATTTCGTAGTGCTTTAGACGTAGTGCCGCTATCAATTGAAAACTATCTAATAACCTTCAAACTAATGTCTCCAATTAAAGTGTAAAGGTCTTAACAGGTATCCTGTTTTACCCTAGAAACGTCTCCAAATAAAACTCAGATTGTTTACTAAGTGCCTATTCTTTTTTCTTTGATTCTTTCTGAAGCCCCTTGTTTTTTCTTTTTTTAATTTTGTCAAAGTCCGCTTTTTTTTTTTTTTTTTTTTTTTTTTTTTTTTTTTTATCTGTACCTGGAAGCTGAGTTGAGCAGATCAGTGGTTGCTTGCTTGTTGCTTGTTACCTGACGAGCAGAATTGTTTCAATGCTGTATGTGGCATGAACCCAACTTGAGCAATAGCTCATATCAAGTACATTCAAGGATAAGACACGAGGAAAAGAGCATACAACTGTTCACCTTAGAAATGTGATCAAAGATAGAAAAGACGGGGGTGTGTAAACATTTCATATTTGATGCTCGGATGCACAGAATATTTTTCATGTAAACACTGCGCATAGAAGTATTTCCACATGTCTGACTTAATACAGTAAATGGTTTTCGGAGCAATGTAGTAAAGTTAGATCATCTGATTTACTTACATTTCTTGAAAGAATAAGAATAAAACTTTCTTTGTTATCGTCGTCTTCATCAAGCTCTACTATGCTGTAAGTACATCATTTGGAGCATGTTTTGAAGACTTTTTCTTCAATCTCTTGAAAGATGTGCATAACCCTTCTTTTTAGTATCTCAAGTTCAAAAGCGATTAGAACCCAGTAGTGGATAGGCTCGAACGAGAAAAAAGGAGATGCCAATCTTGTCAATAAAAGTTGATGATTTGTCGCTTTTTTTTAACAAGCTTAACCTAAACGGTCTTTCTCTGTTATACAGCATTGACTGTTTGAAACGTCGCCTTTCTTTAATTGGTCTTCCAAAATCAGACCTCCTTTGGTTCTTGAGTATGTGCTGATAGTGTAGAGATGTAATGGTGTGATAGCCACCAGTCAAATATAGAAAGTATTTATTCCAAATCAAACCTGGATCCCTTAAGTAATTCCCCTTGGACATCACCTAACAGGTAGAGAGATGATGACAGATGTTGTGTAAACAACTTTAAAGGCCTGTCTCCTGTTTTTTCTTCAATTGTTATTGTTATTATATACACACACACACACACACACACACACACATACACTTTCTTTCCTGCTTGAATTCCCAGCCCCCAATTTCGATTGTTTCCTATAAAAGCATAAAACTAATTATCGCACTCGGTTTAATAGGCCCCCCCTTTTTTCTGCTTTTCTTTTTTTTTTTTTTCTTCTTTTATTAAAATCTTTGATTATACATGTATATATTTCGTGCTGGCTCACGCTATTATATATAATATATCAAAAACGTACATTTCATAATACAGTACTCTCTTTCCTTCTTTTTTCTTACTTCTCGTTGATCACTTTCCTTCACCAAGTTACAGAATGATGAATATGAATTTAAACAAACCATATCCAACTACAGCTACGAGACGAAGAACACACCTCAAACCGAGTCAGGTAGCTGTTCTACAAGAGACATTTGTCACCAATACATTGCCAGACGCTGCGCTACGATGTCAATTAGCACAAGAACTGGGCGTAAGCGAAAGAACGGTTCAAATATGGTTTCAAAACCGACGAGCAAAGGCTCGGAAGCTGGAAGCTTCATCACCGGGAGGTCCACTTCCTTCGTTAGTACCTGACGTTCGTACAGGTTGGATACAGCCTTTACATCACCATCAATCCTTGAAACGCCAATATGCACAAGCAGATCAGCCTCAAATACTTCCTCAGCATTATCAACCCATCCAATCTTGCCGCTCTTATATGGCAACTCCAGAATACCATCAACACGAACCTACAATCAAACGCAGACCTAGATCCTGCTCTAAACCCGAGAAACTAAATGCTTCTACATTTATGTTATCGACACCACCACCGCACAGAGCTATGTCGGAAGGCATCAGCCGAGCTGAAACTGCCAATCAAGGTAATTTATAGGCTTTCCTTTTTTTGCTACTTTTTTTTTATTGCACCCTCTCCCCTCAGTAAATTTACCTCATGTGAGCACTAACATATCCTTCATTATGTATACAATAGATAAATGCGGTATTACGAAATCAATTGTTTCAATCCCTGTCCATGGCATACGTATTGGTACCTGGGCAAGATTCGCTAGGCAAATTCTTCATACTGGCGAATGGGACTTAATATGCTTTAGTGATCCTTCTCTTCGTCAGTTGATCTGGCAAGTACAAGACGGTGGACATCTATTCAGAATTGAAGTCTCTTTTGACCATGTTCAACAAATTTGTTTGGGTCAAATACAGCCAGAAATTGGGCAATTAGATATCGATATCAACCCGAACGCAACCATCTCCTTTTCAATGCAACGCAGCGGCATAGACCATGATTGGGTCCGATGTAACGATTTCACAGAGAATCAGCAAGCAAGTCAACTTGATTTAGGGCCTCATGCTTTACAAGGACCTCATGATGCGCTACGACAGTCTTTACTTGAACTGATTTCTCAAGCACCCGAACTAGCTGGAAAATTGGTTATTCTACCGGATAGTTCATTAGGCAATCCATTATGTCGCAATGTGACCATGTCGCCTTCGGTTACTCCGGAACCATCTACATCAAACTACTTTCATGCTCAAGCTCTCTCCACTGGGCCTACGATAACAGCAAACTGGATGCTAGATACCTCAAAGAGTCCTTGGAACTACCCATCATTTTATACAGCTCAACCTATCCAACAGCAGGACCCAATAGCAACTTATGATCAGTCACACTCTTGGACTTATTTGAATATGCTTCAAAACCACAGCCAGCCAGCGACAGCAGAATCCTTGACAGCTACTAGCACTAGTACTGCAACAGCTACGACAGCATCTACCAATAATCAAGATGATGTAATTATAAATACTTTTATCTAAACTAATATATTGGTTATCTACTACTTGCTCTTAAAATAAAAAGAAAAAAAAAACGCCAAATTCTGGCAATTCCCCATAAGAATGTTCATTATTGTGGCAAATCTGCATGCATAATAAAAGGAGCTCCTTCCAACCAAAAATAGAAATTCTGAAACACTTTTTTTGCCAATTCCTTTCGGACCTGAATCCGTAATTTGGTATGCCTTTTAAAGAAGGGTGCGTGAGCTGTTTCGGTCTCTCTTTATAGAGCACATCACCGAGTCAACTTTTCTATGTAAATATGGCAAGCAGTCCTTATACAGATACACATCGTCTATTTGTTCAATCTATGCTTTCAAAACGCATTATACCCGAAGAAGAGGCGAAAGAACTATATGAAAAAGTTCGGCAAGTAACTCAAAGTAAAGAGAAACAATTAACGTCTTTCAATCGATGGTATGAGGATCTGATCGATCAACTTTACAAAGACCCTAGCGAAGAGGGTTTTACCAATTTTTTTGCAACTATAAATACTCAATTAGAAACACTCGATTATGCTTTAAGAATCACTCACAGAGAGTATGATGGTAGTCCTTTCCTTACACTTGTCAACGTAAAGCAAGATCCAATGACAGAAGTTGCAACCAACTATTCAGCTAGCGAACTAGGCTACATACGTGAACTGGTATGTAATGGAAAAGAAAGCAAAAGTATTTTAGATTATTCTTTCTGAATGTGCATAACTTTTTATTCAGATCGATATGATCGTGAATGCTGACAATGAAGACTTTGCTATCTCCACTATGGCTGCCATCCAGTTAGGCAATAAGATCAAACCACTGAAGCTTACTCCCAAAGAAACGCAAGACGTCTTAGAAAGACTGATTGAGGATAAATGGATTGCAGAGGAAGAGTCCAATGGTGTGTATTACTTAAACACACGAGCCATTTCTGAACTTCAAAGCTATTTACGTGAACAATATGCAGATTTGATCAAAGAATGCACTTTTTGTTTGGACGTAGTTACTATGGGTGAATACTGTGCCATTAGCCAATGTCCCGTTAGATACCATAAATATTGTGCTGACAGTCAGTTTAGAAATACAAATAATCCTGTTTGTCCACAATGTAACACACCTTGGTCAAGGACAAATACTTTTGGCAAAGGTTTACCTCCCAGTTAGTAGAGGCGCGTCACTTAAGAATAAAAAAATTCTATTTCGATGAAGATCAATGCGGCCAATTTTTTTAATATTTATTACTGTTATTTACATTATTGAGCTATATTTACATTAACTATTCTTAATTAGGAGTATCGTTTGCATGGTTCGTATTATTGTTGTTGGAGGTTGTAGAAGTATTCATAGTTTCAGTAGGATCGTTTGAAGCGTCAACATTGGTATTGGAAGTAGGCATATTACTATTATTAGCGGCGTTTTGGTTATTGTAGTTGTGAACGAACCTTCTAACATAGTTCTCCACACACTCTCTAAGGTCCAAGTTTGGTATAAGACCATCCAAGCCATTTTGGATTGGTTTTTTACATTCATGACAAGCAAAATCATGGTCCATTAGATGACCACGTATACATTCATCACAGAAACTCATGCCACAACATGGTGTGATAGATGCTTCTTTTAATAAGCCGTGACAAATAGGGCACTGTAAATAATCAATCACTGGAATGGAGTCATACCAATCCATCAAATCACCTGCCGTTCCCAGCCCGATAGTGGTAGCTGTTTTCGCGACGTGTTTATCCCATGTAGAGGAATCGGCTTGAGCAACAACAATATCACCTTTGGGCGTAACCATGAGGCCGCCTGTACCTGCTTTAACTGCATCTTTAGGCTCTTCGATCACTTTAAGGAAACTTCGAGGAATACCAGTTGTCTTTTTTATTCTAGGGTGTTTATCATAATCTTTGTCTCCGTTCGTAGGGCATTGATTGATATAATGGCCTATTTATATGAATCATTTGAAGAACAAATTACGCATGAAAAGAAACTGTTTAACATCAAATTTAATTCAGGCATGTTGTCCTTTTTCTTATGCATACCTTTTTGACCACACCTATAGCATACATAGGTTGGAGGAGGCACTCTTATAGGTTGCTGACCATCTTTATTGTTCTCATTCATATTTCCACCATCTCGATGTCCCGAACTACCTTGAAAACCACCTCTGCCGCCTCGTCTAGAATCACCTCGATTATTGTAAGGTATATATTGTTGTCTATGAAACCGTAATACAATATCGTGAGTCTTAATGCGCTACCGAAATAGTACGTATCACTGCACATATAGGTATATATCTTACTCAGCCAGTTTTTCTTGCATAGCATCCCATTGACTGGTTTCTTGTTGAAACATAGCTTGAATCCTCGCTTCTTCTGAATCCATTGCCACATCTTCAGCATTAGCATCTGCTGTCGTTGCATTGGATATACTCGGCGAGGGTTTTTGCATTTGTTGCTGTCTCTGCTTTTGCGCATCAAGTACCAAATTTCTTCCTCTATGTACTGCGTTAGTGCCAGTGCTGCTTCCCGGTGGTGCTATTGATGCTGCAGCATTTGGTTTCCCTGCGCTTTTACCATCCATTACTCCTTGCACATATCTTTGCGCGGTACCTTTTCCTGGTCTCGCTGCAGGTAACCGTCTGACAATAACTGATGTGTTTCTTGGTACTACAAACATGTCATCTTTGTATTCTAAAAACCACGTAAGAGATGGTTATATGTCTAAACTCAGAGAGAAAAACTGATCTTGTTCAATCTGCCACTATATATGTTACCTTCATCGGTTTGAGCATTATACACAGCAAGATCAAAATCAGTTCCTTTACCGAATTTCTTTGCTGTGATAATCTCACGTTTCAAATCAAATACAGTTGCTCCTGGACCATCAAAGGTAAAAACATCGTAATCAGAATCTTTGGCTGATCTTAGCTTATAGTATATGACAGACATGTGGAAATTAATAGTCAACAAAGAGCAGCGAAAAACCAAATTGACTTTTATGCCTTATTTTGCTTTAAAAACATGAAAATTAGAAGGTCCGAACCCAAAAATTCTGAGTGCAGAAAAAATATCATTTTTCACCAGGAGATCACTGAATTCCGTGCTGAACAGTCCAAGAATATCCTGAGCAAACTACCTTCGCCACATGAGAGTAGACTCGGAGTTGCGTTCAGCAACCTTGGTTCAGTAGCGAGGTTAGTAGTCAAATCAGTAACTAAGTGCCCTTCACTGATTTTTCAAACTCTTCATACAAATATTTGTTGAAGCATGTCGTATTTTCCTCGACATACGCTTCAAGGCATTATGAATGCTAGTCATTTAGCTTATATTGTTGTGTTTTTCTTTAACCTAATACTGATACATAATTCTGGCGTATTGTGCCTCCGATCTTCTTCTATTGAGCAGAAGAATAGTAGGGCGACAGAAGGCATGATGCAAACTGCGCAGGCCTTGAGATTCTCGATCTTGTACCAGTGCAACGTGTTCTGACTATACCAAGTTAGGTTAACAGACTAAGTTTCGCCATAGGTGCCTCTTTGATAGGCTTACGCTCGTCTTCACAAATACTATCAATTGGAGAAATGAGATCCATCTGGTGCAACTGATCGATGGAAAGTAGTTAGAAGCATCCATTGCATTGCTTTCAGGAGCGTCATAGATGTAGCCGTCAGATGGAAAATATTATATTTCTTTATTTGCTAAATAATTATTTCTAAATTTATAACCATAATAGACTTTTGATAGCTTGCATTAGAACATTCCTTAGTGCAGTTTTAAAGAACGGATGTGTAGCGTAGAATAGTTCCTCGGCTGACTCTTATTGAACAGAAAACATCGTGAATCAAAATAAATATATAGACGATAAAAATATATGAATGGTTCAAGTTTGAAATTAATAGACGAATGCCTTGATAGTTGTCGTTACATATTATCCCCAGTTTACACTGATCACTCAAGATTTACACTGTTCAGTACAAATTTTCAAAAAGCCTCATGCAAACTGAATATTGTCTTCCAAATTGCATCTACAGTATTTTAACTAATATTTTAGATGAAATACATTTTTTTTGGACGATTAATATTTTCATTTTAGATGAGTTGCAATTGTGTTGTCGACGAAAATATGAACCGTTCAAACAATGATTCAAATTCAAAAGCTTGTCAGTAGTGCAAAAAAAAAAAAAAAAAAAAAAAAAAAACGGTACTATTCCTCACCTGTAAAGATCTAAATCCTTAAAATATAAGGAAAACCGTGTTTATTACGGCGATACTTTCTTATTCTTCGCTGGCTTGAAAACGTCGGGTCTTCCAGCTCCGGACCAAACTGCTTGAGATATAGTCATCATGTTAATAGCGGCGTTAATGTCTCTCTGCCATAGCTTTAGACATTGCTTGCAATGAAGAACTCCGGTACCCTTGAATCCAGGAGTATCAACAATTTGCATATCATCTTAGAAACAGAGGCTGCATGTTTTAGAGGTTTTGAATTCATCGATTGTGACAACAATCAATTGACCTTCAGCTTCACGTTTCTTCAGAGTTGCAAAAAGTTTACCGACAACACCACATCTTTGCCCTTTCATCTTGACTACATCTTTTCCAAACATTCCAGCACCAAACACAATCAGTGGTACCCTTCTAGGGAATCCCGAGTACTTATCAGCCTTCCACTTCTTGTCACTTCTAAAAATTATCAATCAGTGCATAAGCTAAACGATGAACATGTAATTCATTGATACTCACTTTATTGGCTGCTGTTGGTTGACATTCTTTCCTTTCTTTTTCTTCTTCCGCTGGTTCTTTCTCTTCTTTGTCTTGCTTCTCTTCTTGCGATTGTATTTAGATGTCCCATGCGTCAGTATATTAGCCATTGTTTCCGGTGCTCTTTGTCTACCTTGGTACAAGAAAACCGGTCCTTTGCAGTTTCGGGTCCATAAAAAGCCAAAAGAGCGTCCAGCTTATTGAGTGTATAGGCAGTGTATAGCTCATATATTTCCAAACGAGAGGTTTTTGGCGAGGGTATCTGACTTTCTATGAGATCTATGCCTGTTACAGCCTTCTTTCTGTTTAACTTGGCACTGTATTGGGTCGACCCTGCATATGATAGTATTCAGATGTAGTGCATCTTCGCACTTGTCTGTTATATTCAAGGCCAATAGCAGCAGTAAAAACAGACTTTCTTCCGGGATCCAAGGTAATAGGTAAATAAGTATTGTCAACTTCATCCAAAGAGAAATCATCAAGAGTGAGGTCAAATTTTTGGAACGAGGCACCATGGCCAGATTGTTGTCTTTTATAAAAAAGAAAGTCAACTGAAAACCCATCCGTTCTGACAATATTACCAAAGAGCTCTTTGTTATCACCATTCGGTGTTAGTTCAGAGATACTACAAGTGCCCAAGAAGTTAAACCTCATACATTATACTCGACTGTATACCGTATTAACTGTATGCTTACCTTTTGTACCGGAGTTTCTTGAAATCAAAGACATTGAAAAACAGCTGTAATTGGCTTTGGTAATTGCGGGGTAAAGAACGTTTCACAAAAGAAGCAGAGCGTTCACGCTCAAGCTAATGAACCTCCATTGAACGGAAACCTTTGACAGTAAGGATAACAATTTTGGAAGAGGACGTCGTCGTACATCAAATGGTTTATGATCATCGTGTTCCCTCTCAAATTCTGCGTTCAAAGATAACAAAAAGGGTACGAAAGACCCAGGATCAGCGGATAATGTCTTCATGTTCACTTTCTTCCCCAGCTTCTTCTTCCAAGGTTCACAAAAGGTTTGGATCTTTGCTTTTATATCTTTTTGGTAAGGTAGTCATCAGTTGGGCATTTAGGTTCTCCTTGGCATATCTCTTGATAGCAGAAATCATTTGTGACTTTTTTTACAAGTTTCCAAGGCATACACTACGCATGATAAGACTTTTTTTTTAAAATTCATATCAGGCCCGAGTGATTTTGAGTTGCAACTTACCACAAATGCTGTTTGTACTTTATATATCAAAAAATAGAGAAGTTTCTCCTCGAAATTTTCCACTATACTGTTCGTATAGGAAGTAGCAATTTCGGTAGATGCTTCTGTAATGGCTTGACTAAGTCCAGGAAAGAGCTTGACAGCGAAGACAATCTTGGGGTAACTCGTCTCGAAAGAATCAAATGAGCTCAGTAATTGTTCTGATACCATCCTACTAGTTGTTCCATTCACCAGCTGTATCATAGAGTACCAGAAATTTTTGTGTAAAGATACATTTAATACACTTTGGCTCAGCAAGAGTGGCATTTCCAAGACGTAATAATTCACAAAGAGCTTGGCTCTAAGAACCAAGCTTCGGATAACAGAACAAGCTTCAACAACTTTTGACTTGAATGTGTTGCGATAGTCACCAAAAACGCAGTTATCAAGAGGCAACCTTCTTGAAGCGCCTTGTAATTACTTCCCAAATGATGTTGAAAGACCTCTGCCTTTGATAATACATGTTGAGGACACAGAGGAGAACGCACCGATTTATGTCCTGGTTGCTTGCATTTGGTACAACACGCATTGTCTTCATCTGGGTCTTCATTATTCTCTTTCCTTGCTTTCTTCTTTTCCTAAAGCCCCTTTTAATTTTCTATTTCGTAAAGCTATCCTGCTATTGATGATTCCTGAGTGCAAGGATAATACATTTTCTCTAATCATATAATCGGCCCTCAATCGGCGCAGATAAAAAGATTAATCACCATAAAGTGGTTGCTTCATCCAAGGCGTTAACATAATGCTCACATTTGTGTATAAGCCGTGTTCGTGACCAAACTTACTACGCTTTACATTATTTTTGATGAGAACCAACAACTATTCAACTCAGGCGTGTAGTAGGGTGGTGCGCAGCAATAGCCTCTATTGGTTATTAGCTTTTCAGTTGTCTCATTGTTATTCATCAGCGCATTGTTCATAGTTAGATAAAAACTTCCATTCATGGTTCGATCAAGTATCCCTCTCAAGATAAATTTGTTGATCGCTGATTTCTTCAAGCTGAACCCTTCAAACGTCTTTGTAAAGCTGTAGGGCTGCTCATGACACAATTGAAGTATGTGTTGTTTTCCGGTTTCTGAAGTTGCCTTGTTTGCTCCTAGTATGTATCCCTATCAAGGTCATCCTTGATTCTTTTTGCCAAGATTTGAGCAGTTTACAGCGATCCCAGGTGTCTATCCGCCCTAGCCGCAGAGAAGTATTTAACTTTTAGAGAATGACACGCAAGGCTCCCAATCTGTATGCCTTTCCTCTCTTCTTTCATAAACCACAAGTCAAGCATTTTCAAAATTTTTATTTCCAACACTCTTGAGGAGTTCAAAGCAAGCAACATTCTTTATTCGTTATCTTCTATTAAAAAGTCTTTTATCTGATCAAGTAACCTATCATCTCTACCTTCGTCATGAATCTTCTCAGTAACATAAGGAGGCAAGGACTCTATCGATCTTTCCGTATAGTCCTTGAGATTTACTTGACAGCTATAGCATAAGAAGTTATTCATGTCTACTTTGGGCTGTGATTGAGCATGACAATGTCCATTGCAATTATCACAACCTTTGTCACCCTCTGGTGCTGTTGTTATAGCTGGTGTTGTTTCAGACCCAGTTGGTACTTCAGCATCTTCAACTTCGGCGACCGTGATGTGCTTTCTCCACTGACTAATATTAGGCTCAACGGGCATCATACAAATAGCACAGGTTCTACTATAATCAATGTCGGCAGCAGGCGTTAACTTCATAATGGTTCGGCAAATAGTGCTGACAGTTGATGAGAAACCTTGTTCAATACTGACAATAAATTCTTCTGTTAATCTTTCAATGGAGCTTTTACCAGGCATCTTGGTACTGTAGTTGAAAGGTGAGATGACATATTTATCGATACCGGAGAAGCGATTATAAAACGCAATTTCCTTTGCTAGCATATCCTTCATAGGTCGCATGATGCATATATCTGGGAAACTTTGATAATTATCCACGCTAACATCCAATGCAGCACTATGTCCTCGGCCTTTAGCTGTCATAGAAATCATTTTGATAGCTTGACGTGTAGCTGAATCACCAATGAATATATATGAGCATCTATAGAATTTGAATAGGTAAGTTTGAACATATTTGTCTCCATCAAGTCCAAAATGATCGAATCCTACCCTTCACGTCTGGCTATACTTATAAGCATAGCCATCTTGAGATTCCATAATAGATCTTCTTTGGCAGTGGTTTTCTTGATGCCGTCAAATAGGGAGTTCAATTGCTCTATCGGCGTCTTCGTAGTATCTTTTCGGACGAAATCTACAAAGTGCTCTAATGAACAGGTAAATTAGGAAAAGTTGACACTATAAAGTCCTCACAGAAGCAAATAACCGTACCATAATTTTCGTTTTCAATACCGTTGGAAGTTGACTTCATGATTTTATCAAATTCAATATTCTTCGCAAAACCAGGCTCAAATACCTGTTCCAATTTATAATTTATGTATTCATACTCTGCGTAGTTTTCTCTCATATAGTGATTTAATTTTTCCTCAGATTCTACCTAACGATGAAAAATGTCAGAAGCCCTTCAAGAGCATATAAAATTATGTGAAGGTTAACACATACTGTTTGCTGGAATATAGCACTCTCATCGATATGACAAATAACCGCCTGAGGAATAAGTTGGATCTTCTTCTTTTCATTTGGCAGAATACGCATAAAATTTTTGGTCAGTTCCACCATGGCCCTACATCGATGTATTGTTGGTTTGGAATAAAAATTTAATAGCCATTCTAATGTAGAGAATGAAGATTAACAGATCAGACGTACAATGAAGCCGGCCCACCTGAAAAGGCTAATAGAACCTTTCCAACTGTTCTGTCCCTCAAACGTTGGACGATCGATCTATATTTTCCAATGAACACAAACATAAAACAAGATCTATAATATTTTCCATGAAAGTAATAAGTATACAAATCAAATAAGAACGTGTGCTTTCCGTCAGTACATACTGGCAATATAAGGCTTGACGAATCAAGACAGTAGGCTTTTCGGTTTTGCATTTGCAACATTCGTTCTTTCTTGCAGCTTTTCTTTTAGCGTTCATTGTTACAGAAGATAATGTAAGGATACAGTAAACAAATTAATCTGACAGAGAAAGGAGACTGATTTGCTGGGTTTGTTCTGGATTACGTTCAAAGAAAGGCTTTTTATTGACAAATTTTTTTTTTTTTTTTTTTTTTTTTTTTTTTTTTTGATAACCCCAATGGGCACAATGGTTATAAAATTGCCCAAGCCAGATCCTACTGTTTTATATCTAGGTATCAAAAAACCCTTTAAGATCAAGGTTAAAAAAAGGCGGTTATCAAAAGGTTGGTGGCCAGCTAAAGTACAGTCTTTACACTTTAATTGGGGACATTATTTTGAACATTTTCAATTGATAGCATCACTACATCTAAAGTAATACGAGACATATTAGCAATAGACCCATGGTTTGTTCTCTAAGAGATTTTATTTATGGATCAAACTAATTTATCTACGCGTTAAACTGATCTCTTAAGGGTTATTGTCAGTCCTATTAAAAAAAATGTATATTGGCAAACTCGTAGCATTTGCAGAAAATAAGTTTGATGTCTTTCTCCTCATCCTTTTACGTACTATGTACAAAGCCAAAATTTACAAAAAATTGAATCGGTTGCAGAATCGAGGCAACCAAAGAAGAGTACCGACAGAATGGTTTTTTCTAAATGCAGAATGAAAAAGAAGATGATGCGAATGAAGCAAACAAATTTATCGCAGATAAAGAAAGATAAAAGTTTTAAAATGACAAGCACATCATTCACTATCTGCAGAAAATATTGATAGAACTCATGTTTTTACAATAATTCTGTAAAGAGCCAGTGGAATTTTGACTCCTTCAGTGTAGGTAACGCTAGAGATGTCCCCCTAATTGTATTTGTAGTGGCAATCATAATAGGCCACAAAGCCGGTGCCGTTGGAGTTTTTTGGTGTGCCTTGAAGCGAATAGAGGCTCTGGCAATTTACTCGTTTTAAATATAAATGAATACGTAACCTCTCAAATATGCAACAATTGCCATTCCAACACTGTTGAAGCATTGAAGATTGTTCTCGGCCAAAGTATTCTTTTTGCAGAACCTGTTCAATAATTGAAACCGGGACGTCAACGCTGCTCAAAGGTTCAAAAACAACTTGCTGGCGTTGACTAGATTCCAAATTACCAAATTTCTGGTATACTGGTTTTTGCTGGGGATACACTCGATGGTTATAAGTTGGATTCATATGAGAACTGGATATCAACCTCTTCTTTAAACATTATATTGAAATCCGTCAAAGCCAGATGCAAATCATAGCCGTTTCCTTGTGTTGAATGTATGTAGTTTGGGGTCAATAAAGTTAGAACTTGCATTACGAATAGAAACAATATCTAAGTTGTAGAGAGCAGTGTAGATACGTTAAGGCGTATTTGAATTCACAGCATCTTCAGAAAAGATGCATATATAAAGAAATTTATTGATACAATACCGAAAAAGCTTTATGTCATAGAAAGATAGAAGAACTTGACTGAATAGCATCACGTCAAGCAACCTTTGGTTAGTATATAAGTATTTATATAGCGTCGCATCTTATTCAGCCTGGTCAGTTAGTTGAATAGCGCCAATATCAGTCAGAATTTTGTAACCGAATTTCATTTCAAAAGTATCCCACGATAATTTGTAGGCATAGGTTACTAGTTAAGAAGAGACTACTTACATAAGAATAGGGAGGCTTGTATCGTTGACTGTTTGGACGTCGCGTGACAAGAAGAAAATTTTCTTATAAAAAGCCCCCATGTTTTCTCTTTGGAGGTCTCTTTTCTTCTCTTCTTTTTTCATACATTAACGGCCTTCGTTTACTTATATCCTCTGTAACGCTTGCTCCTCGGCTTTGGCGGCAGTCTACTACAAACTCTGTTCTTCATTCCCATTGATCTTGTTCTTAATTGACACCGGCAGACCATAGGACAGTTTCACTGGGCCTTGTAAATCCCTCTGTCGCTAGTGTTGGGGTTGAGCGGTCATCTGTCGTGTTCTGGGATCCTAACACTGAAGGACGGCGGTAGATTGTTTGTTATTGCCTTCACACCTTCCCCTTTTTATGTTTCCCCTTATATACCACTTGGTTATCAAGAGTTGTTTTGTCTGTCTGAAGCTTTAATCATAATCGCGAAGCGCTTGGCGAGAGGGGCAAACCGAACGCCTGCTTTTTTGCAGAGTACCTTTTATGACCTAGCTTAGGACTTCAACTTTTATAATCCAAGCCTCTCCACGTTCCATAGTTTTCTTTCTTTTGAGCAAGTGTTACATTTTTTAAGGATTATGAGGAGACCTCAGGCCAAGATTCCCATACTTGCTTATCTAGTTTAACTGGTTAAAACGAGAGTAGTTGATTTTACTCTTATTCAGGTTCGAGTCCTGGGATAAGCTAAACTAAGTGCATCATGTACTTATTCCTTTTTACAATAGTCTAATTTTTCGTATACTGTTTTTGAATGTTTTCACGTGAAAAAAGAAGCGACCTTGCGTGTTTGCGTACGTGGGAGAGGAAAGGGCTTTTTCATATTTAATTTCATAAATAATGCTTTTCTTCCAACTTAATCAAATAAGATCGCAGTGCCGTAAAATTTTGAAAGGCTTATCACTTGTTAGTTGACCTTCAACAATAACGCTATTTTTTTTTAGATATAGACATTTGAAATAAAGAATATTATGGTTGAGAATGAACCCTCTTTCGTAAACACTGCTTAACGTTATTCGGGAATAAAGTAAAAATTATTCGCAAAATTATAGCCAGCTTTACATTAAAGCAGTATGACCCTCGTGTCTCGCTACGCAATCGGAAAAATGCCCATGTTCATCACATAAAGCCTTGAATGAGAGCCAACAAACTAGTCATGAAGAAGAAGGATATCATAATGAACGCATTTCATATGTGTTACAAAATAACAATCCATATTCGAATTGTATTAATCGTTCGACACTTATCGAACGCCATCTGATTGAATTTTTCATGCGCAAGGAGTTGAGTGCCTTTTCTTCTTCGCCCCGTAATAAGGTGGATTTATATAGTGTAAGATGTGCTAAGCATACTAAGGTCAGTAGAAGGAGCGTCACTTGAATTCGCAACTTTAAAAAACGAATATTGGGTATTGTGGAAAGAAATTAGTGTTTAACTGTAACTGATTTTATTCTGTGTATCTACATTATCTTCGACTTGTACATTTCCGGAATCTGTGCGTTGAATCATAAGAGTTCTCCAAATACCGGTAGAGATGATGTTCTATCTATTTCTTTTCTGTTATCAGCTGTTTATTTTGCAGAGAAAGAATTTTGAGTATCATGATACTTACACATTTTTTGAAATCAGGAGTGAATTTTTGAGCGCTTAGGAATACCCAGTCATAAGTATTGTTCTTGAAGTTGGCTGTTGCTTTCATGCGACCTAGGAGCTCCCGCATGGTTAGCCGCCAGGACGACCTACTGAATTTTCTATAAACCAAGGAAGCCACCTGCATCGACCGATTAACAGCATCCTCTATCGCCAGCTCGAAACTGTTTCAATCATTACAAATAGACTCTAAGTCTAGAAAATTGTAGAGGCGGCTCGTAAAATTGTTACGGAATTCTCAACATCAACCTTACTTCGTCTGTATGATATTCTTATTCGGCTTCACCACGAATAGACAAACTTGTACGTGAAGCGCATATACAAAAATAGCAATTTAAGTGTGTAATTCATATTGAGGGCTTACAAAATTTCTCACCCATTGCGCAATAGATTGTCAACTCTCGCCTAACAGTATCACAAATTAAATGTTCATCAAAATATATCCATCTGTTGCGTATATATGATGATCGCCGTGTCTTCCTAATACTCCCCCCAGGCTGTCATCAATTGGCACTAACAACCTGCAATCCGAAATTGCGTAGGACACATACAGATGCAAAAATCTTTGATGTTACTTGCATTTTCATATAATGGTTTCTTCGCATTTTTCTGTAGCGACGACCTTCATCGTTTTGAGGAAAAGAGTAAAACCTGAAACTCAGTCTAATCAATATCTTCCACGACTAAAACTTGGAGATCATTAACTATTTTATTGAACAATGAAGTAAGCTCTCTCTATTGATCGTATCTAAGGCCATTATGATCTGTTGGAACATATTGCTCACCACTAACATAAACGGTACTCAAAAGTTAAATATCTAGACTAAACCTCTATTTTCTCATGATTTTTACATCTTTCTTCCTCAATTTTCTTTGTAACTTAGTATGAGAGAGCAAATGGACGAAAAAAATGGTACAAAATTACAAGTTCCTTATATCAACTTGATCGATCTAATCAAGGTTTCGAATTCACTAAAATTGGCATGTATTTGAATTTTTCTAGAAAATGTACTCAGTACCACAACAATGCCAACAACGCACAATGCAACTTCTGCAGCACAGACACTGCACGACATAGTGAGCGATAACTATTACACAACAGTTGAAATGAATCGAACAGCGAATAAAATACCTCATCTTAAGTTTTACTGATGCGGTGTCAGACAATTCCTTCAATTCAACCAAATCTTCAATTTATCCTATGGAAAGAAGAGATGAACATCTTTGTGATAGTTCATTAACAATTGTTACGGAAGAAAATAAGCAACAACATAAACATCTTTTATCAACCGAACCAAGCAAAGAAGTTCTATTAGATGGTCGATCTATGATTTCAGAAGACGAGTATTTAGTAAATGACATAGACGACGACAACGATCAAAATTTTGAGTGGGATCAAACTTCAGACGAAGAAGACGATAGCGGGTTTTTACATAGAGCCGCTTCCTCATCCACTGAGAAAGAATGCCGACGATTCTTTAGACAAGCCCGAACTGCTTATAACAAATACTGTTGTTGGAACTATCTATCACATTTCATGAAGCAGGTGATCATTGCTGTCATTGGTTCCTCTCTATTTACTACAGCTGCTGTATGTGTTAATATCTTTTCACCATGCCCTACGTTCCAATATGAGGTTGATCCTAACTTTACAAATATTCGAAGCAATGATCAAATCTTGCTGTATTGGGCTGCATTTATGTGGGGCTTCAGTTGGATCACAATATTTACAATTGAAGCCATTCCTATCGTTGTTTCGAAGTGGTGCAAGACGTTTCTGAGCCATAGATCCGAACAAGTCAAGACGAATATGGAGGTAACTAAAATCATATGACGCAAAATACCTAAACTTTTATACAATCAAACTTCAGGCAGCTAATTAACTGCTTCATTATTCAGTATTATATGAACCTAAAATGGTATATTGGTTTCTTGATTATTACGGCGTGGAATTGGGGAGCTTGGGCTTTCTTGACAGCGGTTCCTTTTTCTGTAAGTTGGCATCAAGTTTGTAAAGTAATATTTTTGTCTGTCTATGACGCAGTAACGCGCTCATCACATATACAGCCTGTATCAAGACAGTATTATACAGAAATTGTATGGCGAATATTTGTTTGTTTTTTTCTGCTTCAGTCCTTTTGCTGGTTCAAAAAACAACCATTGGTAAGGAACGAAACCCTTGTCAGTAACAATATTAGATAAACTGATTCATTCTTCGCTTGCTCAATCCATTATACATTCTATTACAAAATTTAGCAATTAGATTTCACCGTTTTGTGTACAGGGACCGGCTCCAAACAAACAGAAGAGCCATTATAAGTAACATTTTTGAACTAGAAAATTTAGAGTCTTCCTATATTAAATTGCTGTTTTTATAATTTTCTTATTTTAGTTTGAGACAGGCTTGGCAAAGCAGAGAATCGTCATCATGCTACACTTGTTGGAACAAAAATCAGAAATTGTAGGAGTCGTAGTGCTTCAAATAACCCTTCAACAACCGAACTAAGAGATATTACGAACAGACAGTGCACTAGTGCCGCTTCCAGCATAAATACTGATTGTTACTATACACAGCGCTCTTCAAATCTAATCTATAAACTTCAAAAAAATCTGAAAAAAGTCATTATCAACGAGCAAAAATCTTGTAATCGGGGTGGTAAACATGGGAAAGATATCAATTCTGATGAATACGCTCGAAAGAACGCTAAGAAACTCTACATCTCACTCGCATACCCAGATGGTACGGTTTTACCTGAAGATAAAGAAGTCCGCCGTTGTTTGCTACTTTCAGATTTTGAGCCTTATTTTAAGACAGCTCAAGAAGCTAGGGATGCATTTGCAATATTCGACCGTGACAGTAATGGAGACATCACCCGCCGTGAATTTCGTGACACTGTTTTACATATTTACCGCAAACGTAAAGATATTGCTGTTTCTATGCGCAATACCACACAAGCTCTAGGAAAGATTGATCTTATGCTTCTTTGCGTTAGTTTCTTTGCTCTTTTATTGATCGCGTGTGGTTTTTTTCCAAATCAGCTTATGGCAGGCACTTGTTCCCATCGGTTCATTGTTATTAGTTTTGACATTTGTTTTTGGCAATACCGCCAAGAATGTATTTGAAAGCATCCTCTTCTTATTCATAACACTTCCTTACGAAACAGGTGATTACGTGTTGATTGACGATCAATTCTTATTGATACATAACATGGGCATTATGGGAACATATTAGCGCTGAAGGCAAGGTGATATATGCTCTAACGACAGTACTGATGACCAAAACTGATTACAATTGTAAGGCGTTTCGGAAGCATGAGCGAAATAACTCAATTCAATATCGACTTTTGTACGACCACTGAGCAATTCTGGGAGTTGCACGACCGTTTAAATGTGTGGGTGACATGCCAGAGCCGCGATTTTGGGTCTGATTTTGATTTACGTTGCGAAGAAATTATAGATGTAAACGATCTGATTTTAAAAGTATGGCTTCCTCATAAAGGCAATTGGCAGGATATAATGAAACGTTTTCAGCGAAAGACACGCTTTATGTTGGCGCTAAAAGATATTATGACAGAACTTGGCATTAGATACGAATTGCCTACCCAAAGATTCACCTCTGCCGTTTTGCCGCCAGATGACAAAACGCCTGTTTTCGGAAATCCTCATCTTATGCGCTCAACGCCCCAATCTTCCAATAGCGAACAACAACAACAACAACAACAGTCAGCGTTCCCCCTTGCTCAAGATTCAAAGGAACAGCAAATTTACAAGGAGATAAAGCAAGCGAGATTAAGTTCGAGTAATGCCCATAATAGCATTCGACACACTGGTCACGTCGCTTCATAACCAAATGCGAAAAGTCGTAGAACTTTATTGGTATTATAGATTACGAATTGTAGGCTTGTAATTCCGTTTCTCCTTTTTTTTTTTTGTTTAAAAACCTTTGATAAGTGATTTGGCTAATTTATTGACGATTTGACAATGATCTTCACTTTTGCAATGATTTTTATCTTGTTACTGCAAATTGAACGAATGGGAATAAGAATGATTAAACAAAGAAAAACTCTAGGAATCTGATGAAAATTATCTCACTTTGACAATTGCTGTACACAACGATAAGAATCTAGATTCTGTTAGGGCACGTTGAACTAAAGGCAAAATTGATAAACAATTTCTTTGTTGTGCAAGCTTAATCAAAAGAGTCGAAATGCTCCGCATGTCGCTTTTTTTTTTTTTCTTAATTTTCGTAATTTCATAAGAACGAGCTTTACTCTCGTAACAATCATGAAGACTAAGAGTAAAGCGAAACGCAAGCAAAATGTAAGACATAGACCTCGTCCAAGATGAGTATGTGAACCAGAATAAGCAAAACTCACATGCACTAGGTTGTCTTCTGTAAATTGGCGATCGACGTTCAGAGGAATTCAGTGAGATATATAAAAGAAGTATGTACACATGCAATGCATTCAAAACTTTTGTACGAGTTAAATCTCAATCACAAATAACTATTATGGCTAAGAATATTGCGGAGATCATGAGTGTAATGTAACACAGAATCTTGCTACAACGTTTTCGATTGGGATCCGGACTTTCATAATCACTTTCTGGATTGTTTTCTTTTTTTATTGAGATAAGTTAGAGTTATTTTGAGATCAATGTAAATCAAAAATCAAAGCCCCATAAATAATATTTTGATTAGCATCTTTGAGAGAAATATAGCCTTTTAAAGGAGCCTTGTTTGGTTAAAAGCAGGGATAGCAAAAACAAAGTAAATGTCATGCTCTTGGTGAAATAAAAAATCGGAAACTAAGCAAAGAACTGGATAGGCTCAAACATACTGTATGCTAAAGCTAAGAATTGTTAAAGACAGTTTTTTTTGATGATTGTTTGCCTTTTCAATTGAGCTGTTAAACAGCAGTTGAGACTACCAGTCACCTGTAGAGGTCAGTGTACAATAGATAGGCTACTACTACTGTCGTTAAAATCATCAATCAATCAAAAATAATAAAAAGGCACATTTCTTTATTTCTACTTGCAGTCCTTCTCTTTCTCTTTCTTCATCTTCCCAATAATACAATCACATTCACTGTTTAAGAGGTTCATGCTTCCTCAATAGAATACGGAAGCGTAAAAAGAGATTGAAAAAGCACGAGATAAAGCTTATAGATGATCGTATACATGTTATACTGTATCTATTACTGTATAGCTGAAGTAGTAGCAAAACTATAGCCAACCTGGCCAAACGCGTTTTCTGAAAATTATAAGACGTCAAAAAGCAGCCAATGAAGCATATATAAGCTTTAAGGGTGTTTCTTTTGCGACAGCTCATATACAGACAAAGATGTGGTGTTTTTTTGCGCGTATCTGTCAATGAATTTGGAAGCTCAAAAGTAAAAAAAAAAAAAAAAAAAAAAAAAAAAAAAAAAAAAGAAAGACTCGATGAAATTTATTTTGTACCAGGCCTCATCATTTTGTAAATGCAGGCATGCCATTTGTGTAATAAAATATTGTTTCGGAAATTATGCATAAAGTGAAAGGCATCTTGCTTACCAAAAGTTGTGGAATGCTATAGCACCTAGATGACAATGCCTCGAAAAACATTTTCAGAATCTAAATCGCAATAATCATTGATGAAGGTCTCACACTAGCATTTTGCAGAAGCAAATAGTGCTTTTTTATTAAAAAGATGGCCGTGTCAGACAAGGTTTCTTATTTTTTAGGTCAAGATGTTCACAGGTAAAAAAGGAATACCACATCTTTGATCCTTCCACCAGCCTTTCTAATTGAAACTCTTGAACATTCTAAAATCATTTAGGTATTTGTTTCAAAATTTAATTTGATCCGCTCAGAAAAAAACTTCTTTGTCCAAATTTAAAGTGAACAAAACTATATATATCTTCTTGCTTGGATCATATTTTTAATAATCAGCTCACGTTGTGATATGTGCCTGCCATAATTCTGAACATGTATCTTCTGTGCAGTAACGACATAGAATATTTACGATTATATAGCTGTAATAAATCAGATATTAGGTTATAATACAATTATAGAATTCATTATGTGATTTCTTTTTCTTTTCTGCCCCTGGATCTGCGAATGGCTGAATTTAGATAAGGAGTGTGAATCTGTAAAACAAAATAGCTGTTTGCACAAATCACCTTTCAAAAGTAAAATTGTTCGCAGAAGCCTTTCATGAAGACAAGGTATATCAAGCTACTAGTCTTTTTTTTGTATTTATTCGAATAAAAAGAAAGAATAAGAGTAATATTACCAAAATTTTCTTAAACGTTCCCTCCCGTTTCGACGTTGTTGTTTGACTTCACTGTAAAGATGGTTTAATTTTACCATGATTTTTTAACCTTTCAATTTTTTAATTGCTTCGCTCTCCGTCTTTGTTCAATTAATATTGTAGGTAGTACTTGTATATAAACCTATCACAGTCCTTTTCTTTTTCTTTTTCTTTCTTTTCTTTGCCAACCTTTTGCTCCTCTGCCCATTCTGTATCTTATTGTAAGATACATATCTCTTACCTTTCATTCTTCATAGTATTATAGATCAAATTATTTCGTTATTAGTGTAATCCCTGATTTTATTTGATATACTTTATATTCATTGCCAAACAGTACTAGAGATAAGCAACACATAACTTCTAAGCATACAACTTACAGATAACATGCCACCAGGAGGCTATAATACACCCTATAGCGGTGGTGGAGCTCATCAAGATTATGGATACCAACCCCCAGCTGACAACAACTATTACTATAACACTGGCAACAGTAACGCCACATCAACATCAATTGGTCGACGGCCTACAACACTAGGAAGAGCTCCAACACGTAGAATTATACCCGGTGCTAATTCAATTGCAAATGCTAGTCAAAATATACAAAGAGGCCGTACTTTAATTCGACCTGATCGTTATCAAGAACCACCACCTCTGTTGACAGGCAAACCTACCACAAGTCGTAGTTCTTTCGATCCTTGGGTGCTACTCTCCCGAATAGTGACATTTTGGGCTTTACCTCCCATGTTAAAGGCTTTCAAAATGTCTGATCCTGGTATGCAGCAAGCTTGGAGAGAAAAAATGACCTTGTGTTTCTTAATTGCTTGTATGGGCGCATTTGTGGCTTTTATCACTATTGGGCTTAACTCTGTGTTATGTCCACCAGATCAAGCAAACAATCAACGGAACTATGCTTCTTACAATGATACACTTGATGCACGTAAATAGTCCAGCATTGACCAGAAAAAAAAATAGCTCTCAATTTTCTTCTTTATAGACTAACTCGGTATTTGCTCTCCTGTTTTTTTTTGATTTTTTTTTTTTTCTTTCATTGTGTAATCCAGCAAATTTATTAGGCATTTTAGGCTGGCAATTTAATATTTCAAACGCAAAACCGTCAGGAAACCTTAATTTTTATGAACTTGCCAAAGTACCTGGTACAGATATTACCAATTATTTTACACATGGCACCAATATTCCAGAATGCACAAATCCAGGCAACGAAAAGACACTCAGTTTCCGAGCTGTTTATAGTGATCCTTGTTCAGCTGCAAATGGCAATGGCGGATGTTTGTTCGGTGATACTTCTGCAGCAAACCTTCAAAATACGTACGGTCTCATCAATACAACTCGTCAAGTGGGTTTTGATTGGACTCAATTTGCCACATCCAACTTGAGCTACCATATTGTTATTGACGGTAATGTATTGAATTTGGAACCATACATCAAAGCCAACCCCATCCCAGATCCCTCTGACGAATTAGACGGTGTCCTTCGCAACATATTAAACAGCTCTTTCGCTGAGGGCGGCCGAGATGGAACAAAGATGTTTTTCAGAAAACCTGAGTTCAAAGCCTCCATCAACTGTCTTGTACAAAAATACCGCGCTGGGCATATCGATAAAAGCACGCCAGGATGCTTCGTTTCTACTATCGTTTTGGCTGCTTCATTAGCGATCGTTTTGGCAATAGTTTTGGCGCGCTTCTTTATGGCCTTGATCTTTTCATGGTTCATTTCTCGAAAATTGTCAAGAACACCGCCTACAGCACCTAGCACAACAGGTTCTATGATGATGCATAATAAAGAGCAACAAATGGAAATGTCCAACATTAAGCCTGGACTTATGCAAAGAGCGGATTCGGGCAGTACACTTACTCCTGCTGGAGCAATGACAAAGAAAGTAGAAGTGGGCAATGATCTCTTTACGGTTCTTTTGATTACATGCTATTCAGAAAATACAGAAGGTATCAAAGCCACAGTGGAATCCTTATCCGTTACAGATTATCCTGATGACAGAAAATTGCTATTTTTGATTGCTGATGGTATTATCACTGGACATGGTGAAACGGTTTCTACACCTGATATGTGTCTGGAATTGATCACCTTTGACGACGAAAGTATGAGAAATCCCGAACCTATGCCATATATTGCCGTGGCCGTGGGTGCCAAGCAGTTCAATTGTGCAAAAGTATACGCAGGACATTACGGTATAGTATAGTTAAAGAGGGGGGAAAAAAGAGGAAAAAAAGAAAAAAAAAAAAAAAGAGAGCATTATTGAAGTGAACAGTTGCTTACAACGTTCTTTCATTTGAACTGTCAATAGTTTGTAAAGGACATAAGGTACCTATGATTCTGGTAGTCAAATGTGGTAACCCTGATGAACAAGGCAAACCCAAGCCCGGTAACCGCGGCAAGCGTGATTCGCAGCTCATCCTGATGAATTTCTTCAGTCGCGTCACTTATAATGATCGAATGACACCATTAGATTATGAGTTGTTTCGAAAAATTCAGTATTTAATGGGAGTTACACCAGATTACTTTGAACTTGTGCTCATGGTATGTACTATAAAGTTTTGAAAGTAACTATGGTAACTTGCGATTGACATTTCACACGAAAATAGGTTGATGCAGATACAAAAGTGTATCCAAGTTCAATGAGATTATTGGTAAATTGTATGGTTAACGACAACCTAATTATGGGTTTGTGTGGTGAAACAAAGATCGCCAACAAACGTGATTCCTGGGTGACAGCAATTCAAGTGTACGAATATTTCATTTCCCATCACCTCGCTAAGGGCTTTGAGGCTATTTTTGGTGGTGTGACATGTTTGCCTGGCTGTTTCTGTATGTATCGTCTGAAAGCTCGTAAAGGTGACGGTGATTGGGTACCAATCATCACCAAGCCTGAAATTGTGCAAGAGTACTCTTCTAATACGATTGACACACTACATCAAAAAAACTTACTTTTGCTTGGTGAGGATCGTTTCTTGACTACGCTTATGCTGCGTAACTTCCCCTTTCGTAAAATGGTCTTCACTCCCCAAGCTATCTGTAAAACAGTTGTGCCTGACTCTTTCAAAGTTTTGCTCTCTCAACGCCGTCGTTGGATTAATTCCACCATCCACAATCTGTTTGAATTGGTCCTCGTCAGAAATCTTTGTGGTACTTTCTGTTTTTCTATGCAGTTTGTCGTCATGATGGATTTGGTAGGCACTCTGACCTTGCCTGTAGCTATTGTATTGACCATCGTGCTTATTGTGAACATGGCTCAAACTGAAATCACCAGCCTTAGCGCGGCGCTTCCACTGATATTATTGATCATTGTCTTATTCTCACCGGCTTTCTTGATCTTGATTACGACACGTAAATGGGTTTATTTAATGTGGATGATTGTCTACTTGTTCGCTTTGCCCGTGTGGAATTTTGTCTTACCAGTTTACTCTTTCTGGCATTTCGATGACTTTTCCTGGGGTGAAACACGTAAAGTTGAGGGTGAAACAAAAGACGACCACTCCAAAAAAGATGGTGTTTTCGATCCTTCTAAAGTGCCTTTGAAGCGATGGGAAGATTATGAGCGTAAACGCATACGTGCCAATAAGAGGCGTGAACGTAAAGAGAGACAGATTAGAGAAATGGGTCCTACACATTTGATGCATTCTGTAATTACTTCAGAGGATGATGATGCTAAACGTGGGTTGCTTATTGCTGATGACGATGACTCAATATCACATACATCGTATCAAACAGATATGTCGGCCCATCAAAATGCCCATTTTTTTGATCCTTCAAAAGAAGCACCTGCTAAAGCTGGATCTGGCTATTATCCTACTTTCCGCCCTCAGTCTATGGCTCCCAATGCAGCTGCAGGAGCAGCGGTACCACCACCTCTACCTATGAACAATACCTCAAATATACCTTTACAACCTACACCTACCGCACCTGGCCCTTGGGGCTCTCAACAGCAAAATTATGGTGCACCATCACCACATCACAACAACAATATGCGAGCAGCACAACATCAACCACCAGTAAATACGAGAGGGCCCTATTCACAGCCGTCTCAACAGCAACAACAATTCTCTCCAATAAATACACTGGGACAGCAGCAGCAGCACATGGGACCTCAAGGTCAATATGTCAATACTAGGCCTAATAATCAACAACAGTCCCCTTTCCATGGCTTTTAAGTCGACCAAAATTATACATAGACAATTGTGTCTGTCCTATATAACCCACTTTTCTTTCCCTCCTTGCTTCTTTTACATCTCTTTTTTTCTGTTCTGTATTATTTAAAGCCTTTATTTCAAGCATAGCCTTTTACATAAAGAAAAAAAAAAGTCGTCATGTAATTATTCTTATCAATATACGTACAGCCTCAAACAATACATTTGTTTTCCTGACAAACGAATAAAAAAGATAAACAAAAACTCAATTTTCACGTTACACTATCAAAGGCAATTAGTTATAAGTGAAAATCCTCAATAGTTGGCTTTTTCTTCCCTTTCTTTATTTTCAAAAGGAAGAATGTCCTTAAGAAACAATGGATACGATGCCATACCATCGAATGACGGATTTGAAGAAGTACAAGACGACAATAGAAGAAGAAGGGATTACCCGACATTATCCACCACTCCTGGTAGCTTTGCTCAAGGATTATGGGACTTACGCAATTACAAAAAATACGTTGATAAATTCCATCTCCCGTTGATAATAAGTGGAACAATTCTTTCCTTTATCCTCTTACTATGCATTTTAGTAAACTGGCTACCGGACATGAAGTATCATTATACTCATCAGACCTACCCACCAACTGTCAGTCCTGGAATTTCAACAAAAGCATTACAGCAGGGAATACAAAAATGTAGAGCTCTTCGTCAACAAAAACAACTGCCGTCATATAAGAATACTGAACGGCTGGTTAATCAACGTACGCCCAATAACACTCAACCAATTCTGTTACGAAATGCGATTGTATGGGATGGAGAGGGGCAAGTTTTAGAAAATGTCGACATTTTCGTACATCATGGTGTGATAGTGGAAGTGAAGCAAGATATTAAATTGCCATCCAGTCTTTTTTCCTCTACTAAAATAATTGATGTTCAGCAGCATATTGTGTCACCCGGCATAGTAGATATGCACACGTAAAGGGGGAATTTGAATGTTTAAAAGAATTCGGCAATGTCATTTATCAATTTTTCTATCAATACCACATAGCCATTTAGGTGTGGATTCATGGCCTTCTCTTTCTGGTACTAATGATGTCAACGAAGGGACAAACCCAACGACTCCTTTTGTTCGGTCTATCGACGCGTTTAATCCTTCTGATGAAGCCATACGTATTGTTGCCTCTGGGGGAATTACTACAGCTCTTGTTTTGCCAGGATCAGCTAATCTCATTGGCGGTGAGGCTTATGTATTTAAATTGAGACCAGTCGACTCATTAAGCTCAGAAGATATGCTAGTACAGACCAAAGTAGATGAGGCAACGGAAAAGAAATGGAGATATATGAAAATGGCGTGCGGAGAAAATGCAAAGGTAATATATAGCATATTGTAGAATAAAAAAATAGTAGCCGAACGTACGTTTTGGTAAAAAGGATACATTTTAATTTGAATCAAATACCATGTGTATCAGAATAGATATGGTAGACAAGGACGTATGCCCTCCACAAGTAAGCCTATAAATATAAAACAAAAAAATTTCGAAGAACGGTGGAGATAGACTGATACCACAACTTAAACAGGAATGGGCGAAGCTTTTCTTTTCAGAAAGGCATTTGCAGATGCCCAAAGGTTGATACAGTCACAGGAGGATTGGTGTGATGCAGCCGAAATAATAAACTCACGACGTGATAACAAGGAAAATGGGAACTTGGCTCGTTTAGATAGCCGATTTCCAGAAAATCTCGAGTTAGAATCACTGACAGCATTACTCCGTGGTCAAGTAAAGCTCAATATCCATTGTTACCAAACGAACGATATTGAGGCCATGCTTCGTATTGCTGAAGAGTTTGATTTTGAAATTTCGGCTTTCCATCACGCTCTGGAAGCCTACAAAATTCCAGACATTATAAAAAAGCGGCATCATCAAAAGAACAATATAACAATAGCAACATTTGCTGATCACTGGGGTTACAAAACAGAAGCGTTTGAAGCCTCTCCTTTCGCGCCCAAGCTTCTTTATAACGCTGGAATCCCAGTTGCCTTCAAG
Organism: Mycotypha africana; assembly: GCF_025528875.1. Lineage (NCBI taxonomy): Eukaryota > Fungi > Mucoromycota > Mucoromycetes > Mucorales > Mycotyphaceae > Mycotypha > Mycotypha africana. Next base: position 1,340,215 of record NW_026515734.1, on the reverse strand, counting down.
AGCGATCATCCTGTGCTAAACTCTCAGCACCTTGTATTTGAAGCAGCTAAATCGACGCATTATGGTTTACCAGCACAGGAGGCATTCAAAGCTATAACTTCTGTACCTGCTAAGGCACTTGGGTTGGACCACCGTCTCGGATCTGTAAAAGTAGGATATGACGCTGATCTTGTGATTTGGGATAGAGACCCTTTGGAGATGGGCGCATCGCCTTTGCAGGTCTTCATTGATGGCATTCCTCAATTTAGCGAGAGATTGCTGACTGAGGCTAGTATAACAAGAAAAATTGCAAAAGGTAGCCAAAGGCAGCATCTGGATAAAGAATCCTCTTATGAAGAAGAAGCTACGACTAATCGGGATGGACTGATGGACTTTATTTTGACTAATGTTGGTTCTCAATTCTTAACTGAAAAGAATGAAAAACAAGGTAATTTTATAGAAGAAACTACTGCACTATCAATTGTCGTAAAAAATGGGCAGATTGTGTGTATATCACCAGCTGTTAGAAGGAAAGATGACTGTATTGCGCTGTATTCCCTTGAAGAAAAAAATAACACTATAAACACAATTGATATCCAAGGTGGATATGTTTTACCTGTAAGCTCCATCAAGTCCAATGAGTTTGTGTTACTGCCAAGAATCATCTGTTAACTTCATTATAGGGCCTTATTTCAGTCGGATCAAAGCTAGGCCTTAGTGAAATTCCTTCAGAGAGTTCGACTGGTGATGGCATAGTATCATCTTCCTATTCCTCAAAGTCTCATGACATCATTGAGGCTATTGATGGATTGAAGTTGGGCGGCAAGAAATTGAAGGAGGCGTACAGAGGCGGTGTTTTGACAGCTGTAACAGCGCCTGTATCCAAGGGTGTTATTATGGGCGTTAGTGCCGCTTTCAAAACCACTGCAGATACAAGTAAGCCCCTAAACATACCTGTTTACAAAGACAAAATAGGTTACACAACTGACACTGTCGGCTTGAATCTCATTACATAAAAAAATACACAGTTCTAGAAGAAAATAGCATTGTGAAACCTGCAGCAGCACTTCATGTGCAAATAGGACACTCTGTAAAGTCAGATAGCTTCCCAACCATTTCTTCACAAGTTGCGTTTTTAAGAAATGTGTTTACTGAAAATTTCAAGGAAAAGAACTATTTTGGACAAGTAACGAGAGGTGAGCTACCATTGATTGTTCTGGTGAACAATAAAGATGAGATTGCTTCAATTATAAATTTGAAGAGAACCGTATTACGTAATGCAAAAGTGGCTATCATGGGCGGCGCCGAAGCACATTTGCTAGCTTCCCATTTATCAGAAGCCGATATTGCAGTGATACTCAGACCATACTTGTGCACTCCCGAAGATTTCAACTCACGTCATTGCTTGACAGGTGCACCGTTGACCAATGGTACAGCAGCTCATATATTGCATTCCTATGGTGTCAAATTGGCAATTGGAGTATCTGACGATGGATGGGCGCGTAATTTGGCTTGGGATGCAGGTTGGTTAGCTGCTACTTCACCGCCGGCTCATGCAAATCTGGCTATTTCGGAACAGGAAGCTCTTAAATTTATTACGACTAACCTCCAAGATATCTTTGGATTGGCAACTGATCGTAAGGGCCAATCTTCGTTGTCTATCAAAAATGACTTTGTTGTTTGGTCTGGAAGCCCATTCGACTTTAAAAGTAGACCTATTCTCACATTTTCGGCGGTAAACGGTTTACAAAAAGTTTTATAGTTATGCAATTCCAATTGAAGTCATATCTGTAAAAATAAAGAGAAGGCAGCATTTTATTTTTGTTATACTGCAACAGGTGATGATTTACGTCAAAATTGCTTGTGAATTATGCTATTTGTATCACTGTGAATTACTTTCTTCATTAAGCTTTTTCTGTGGAAAAATACAACCAACATAAAGAACACATCAATTTCTGATAAATATATATATTTGACATAAAAGAAGCTGAATCCACATCTGTTTTTCACACTTCTTTCTCTTCTTAATACTCAAAAGTTGATGATAATGAACCATATAGCATTTGCTTTAGTTTTTATTTCACTTATTGTCACAGTTTTTGCCGCTTCAGCAGAAAATGCTGGAATTGCTATCACAAATCCTGTCATAAATGTAAGTTGTAGCAATGACAAATAGCGCGGAATTCCCTTCCTCGTAACAATTTCAATCTTTTGACTTCCAATGCGGGATAGAGTACTGTACCTGCTGGCTCTAATCTTACAATCGAATGGTAAAAAATTACAAGTCGACAATGCTTGAGGGGATATCTATCTTAGCATAAATAATATTCTAAAAGTCATTATAATTATTTTGTCTTTCAACAGGACTGTATTGGATGCTAATTCGTCAGATATCAAATTCATCAGATTGATGGATGGTGATTCTGTTGCTTTAAACACAGTTATTCCTAACATTTTGGAAAACAACAATACTATTCTGGTTAACGCTACGCGATACACTTGGGCTGTACCGTCCAATCTGACAACCCGCAATGACTGTAAGTGCTGATAGCTCTGTTGGTGCGATAGAATTGGCCAACTGTCCTTCTAAAACGGCTGTACATAACTTTGCTTTTTTCCTTTTTTTTTTTTTTTTTTTTTATAGATGTCATCGCCATGTTAGGAGATGGTCCGTTCGCCACGTATTCTGGCTATTTCTCAATTGTTCAAGAAACTAATAATGCAGGTTTCATTTGTTCAAAAACAAATAACACAGGGCTATCATCATAAATCATTGTTCGTACCTCGAGGGATTCAACGACAACTTTTGCTTTACTATTTAGCTTAATCTATTATCAACTTAGAAATAAATACTTTCGTCTACTTATAAGACCCCTTATGGTCTTTATCGTCTCATTGTAAAAGATTTGCTTACAGACTTGCCAAATTATCGAACCCAATATACCTTAATAAGTAGAATGTATGACTCCTATACGCCGCTGTATTTGCCTCTTATTTTCTTACGTGAACTGTTGTTGTTCCTATTCATATAATTGTTGCTTTTTATCTGGTCTTATTTTTTTATACATAATCATTGTTGGCAATGTAACACATCCGCTACTAAAACGCAACTTGGATCTTTGAAGACGCAGTTATTCAAATTACCAACCCCAGACTTGATATGCTGAACAGAAACAGGCCAAAAGTGTATGATCGCTTCTAAATCATAAAAAGTGACACCCAATAAATACAGATGACTCTATGAGAGCATATTAATTTGACCAACAATAACCTTTACTAACTAATTCTATCTGTAAAACAGTTAGATCGCTGAAGCTACAAAGCGTCAAATATTCTTTTCTAATAATGGTCAACGATATACCAAAAATTTCCCAACGCTCCTACAAAAAATTTGTAAACACTAAACTTGAAAACAAAAATAAACAATTGCAGTTCAGTGACAGACCTTCTTTAACTTTGCATGTATCATAGCGAAGCTATTACAAGCAAGTATCAATTATTATTCGTAAAATGTTGGTTTGATCAACATCAGAAATGAATTAGCTATTTGTGTATGTCTCAAAGTTTGCATCGTCACATCATTGATGACGAGTTTCTATATCTCATGATAATTTACATATAATTGTGATAGAAACGTTTCTTGATTGATAATTGCTAATCAAGATCCTTCCAAATTCGAAAAGTAATATTCTGCTGATATCTTAACAGAAACAGGGTGCTTAGAGTTGGTATAAATGTCGCAAAAATATGTCAATGACTTATGTCTGCATGTCTGGATTTAGGTCTAGCACCCAGAATTGATCACCACCTGTATCTTCTGCTTGTTTAGTCATGTCGATATCTTCCATCTCTTCTACTCCAGATTCATCACTATCACTTCTTTCAACTATAATAGAGGAGGATAAAAAAAGTCAGACTGTAGGCTTCACATAGGAAGGCATATGAGTGCACTGTCTCACACATACATTTTTCTTCTGTTTCTTGACGAGGTGTGTTTTGCCAATAAAGTAGGCCACGGCGCATTCTTTCCTCATCCGGATAAGGCTTTTCAAAATCCACTCTTACATCCCTGGCAGCGAGGTCAAAGTTTGGTGGTGCCGAGGTATATTTTGCCAATTTTGAAGCATATGATAGAACATCTGTAAATTGTACCTGAGCTGTATATATGCAATAAAGTTAAGGGTAAGTAAACTTTTGCAGATACTTGTCTGTTCCGCTGCCTTTGTTTCTTACATTCATTTGCATACTTGATAGCCTTTAATTCTATTTTTGCTTTAGCCAAAGACTTATCCAAGTCTTCCCGCACAGATCCCAAATTTTGTATTAAGTTTAATAATGCAAGATTGTGTTGTTGAATTTCTTCCTGGACATCAATTATTTGCCTTTGCCGTATTTGATGGTTCTCAACTATACATCGTCAATAAACCAGAGAAAAAAATTGTTATTCTTTCAGTGCAAAATACAAAGGTGTTGCTTGAGTTATAGACTGGTATTTACTTTCTTCTACAGCAAGCTGAAGTTTTTTGTCCACGAGCGCCATCTGCTTTGCTATTTCCTCTGGGCTATTTACTTTGTCAACCGCTATATTATTCTCTGCTACGGCCGAGAGCGCCAAGAAGTATTTCCGTATATAGTCTGAGAACTCTGTTATGTGTTCAGAAACTTGTTCACGCAGTGAAGTCGTTTCCATCTTTGAAGATCTGCAATTAAGTATCAAGATCAGAGGAAAAGAGAAACAGAAAACACTAATTGCGATTCTGAGTTTTTTTCCTTTTTTTTTTAATCTTTTGTATGCCAATGCATTAATGGGTATCTCTTTCCATCTCCCGAATGCAAGATACCCAGTCATCAACGATCAAGAAAATGGCGATTTCAAAAAATTTACAGACTGAAAGCGCTGTAAGTACGCCGATTTAATGGCGGCCCGTATGTTTGGTTACTGACAACATGTCCATTCATAGTTTAGTCGCCACGAATTCCTTATGCGAGAGTATCTAAACCGCAGAAAGAATGGACCCAAGAAATATGTCCCTTCATCTTACAAAACAGAAAGGGACATTATTCGAGAAAATCACAAGTGAGTCCAACGGCTTAAAATTTAATATGAGCTACTAGCTAGATGAGTAACACTTTATCTCCGTGTATTAAGATTTGTTAGATCTGATTCAGAGGATGAAGACGAACTAAGTTGGGAAGAGAGAGTTGCGAAAAAATATTACGACCGTTTGTTCAAAGAATATGCTATTTGTGAATTGAAATATTACAAAGAAGGAAGGATTGCTCTTCGTTGGAGAATAGAAAGGGAAGTAGTCAACGGAAAAGGACAGTTTATTTGTGCTTCGACACGCTGTGATGCCACAGAAGGTTTGAAAAGCTGGGAGGTGAATTTTGGATATGTAGAAAATGGATCGAAAAAGAACGAGCTTGTCAAAGTGAGATTGTGCCCGAGTTGTTCCGATAAGCTGAACTATAAAACGCAGAAAAGACTAGCGAAACGCTTGAAGAGAAAAGAACGTTCTGATCCTGAAGACGGCAATGACGGTGAGGGACGGAAAAAGTTAAAAAATATATCTGACGAAGAGAGGGACATGCTCACGACAAACGTTGATAGTGAAAAAGGTAAGAGGTTGAGCTCAAGGTGTATATCTGTGTGATATTTATCTTATGTACTCTTTGCTCCTTTCTTGATAGTTGAGGAAGCAGAAACCTCAGTCTGGAGTAAAACAATGGAGACAAAGGAGGAAAAGTCGAAAGAAGAAGAGTACGAGGACTATTTCGCCGATTTGTTACAGTAATTGGATAGTGTAAAGTCGACAAGGCCCTCATTGCTCCGACACTATATTTTTATCTGGGAATATAAACAACCACACATTATAGTGGTATCTCAAGGCTTGTACTAAAACATAGTAGATGAAGAATTGAGTCATTTGATTGATCAAAAAAGAGATAGCGAGTTGTTTAATTAAGGAGCAAAAGGGGTCATTACTGACCAAAGTGACATAGTGAGAGGGGTTATAACTCTTGCGTTTCATCAGCATATTTCGAGGTTTGAAGGAGGTCCAACTTCTGTGTAGCTTACTTCGCGTATCTATGGGTTACAACATCTATATTGATTGCTTAAAAACCCATTTTCAAATTAACGCTGTATAAAGTCCTTTTGCCCATGTTGATTCCATAAGCTTTGAATAATCTTTAATTGGTCAATTCGTTGAGCATTATTTTGCGTTATATCCATTTATTAAGAGTTCTCAGCTAGAGCGATATCATTATCTTTTCGTTTATGTTTATATAATGAATTAAAAGTAAGTTTGATTAATCCTATCATCAAAATTGAAATAATGTCGTATATAAAGGAGGGCTGCTGTGCTCTTTTTAATTGAAATGATTACTATAAATATCATCTACTACTGTCCTGCTAGGTATCTTCAATCAACTTACGCAAGATTTGAAAGAGGTAGGGAAGGAAGCATCAACGTTGGTGGTGGACTTGAGTCAATTATCGATGTCGGTAGTATTTCCCCGCTTCCTGCAATAGTCTTTATTCATATTAGGTTATACGGATAACAACGCACTCAGCTTCCATTATATTGTTCTGAATTCAACCCTACGAATAGATGTCTTAAGTCAGTGTAGGAAAAAAAAAGATGAACCATTAACAGCTTTTACTGCAGCAGAAAACCATGAATTCTATCTTGTAGTACTGCCTATCCAATCATAAAATAACGGGTGAATTGGATTGTAAGCGCGATTATGTCCACCACTTTAGGCATTTTCAACTTTGCATTTGATAACACCATACCAATCGATATCTTATTGTATTAGCATAAAATGGCAGACGCTTCTGCAATAAGATACCATTGTCCTAATTTGTGATTTTAAATGTATTGTTTCTATGGTTACCTTTTTTGTTATTCTCCTTGATATCCTTTGCAACGGTATTGGCGACAGCTTGGCGTTGCTGGATATGGTTCTTTTTCAATAAATAGTGGCGAAATAAGTCTTCCCCTCTGCGCTTCTAACTCTTTCTATAATACGTAGAATAGCCGGAACCAATTTGAATTTTTGATCATAGGGTGTAGAAAAATCCAAATGATGCCATAAAGGACCATCAACATGACCTTTCTTCTCAATTTTAAAATCCATTTTAAGAGCCAATATTGGCTTTGTTCATAAGCGCTCAATAATACTTAATCATTATATTAAACATATGAAATGGCTTACACATGCATATAATAAAACTCCTAGTCTAGTTTAGTAGAACTGTTGAAGGTTAACAAGGCACGGCAGGCGGAGTAGATGCGTCAAGGACATTCTAAATGTGATAATTAACATTGTAACAGTACGGTAATGTGGAAGTACTGGACCACTAAACTCTGTATTATAAGAAAGGATCAGAAATCTTTCAGCAGAATTGAATTCATGCCTTTCATCTTTTGTGCAACAAGCCTAACTAAATCAAAGAATATCTTTAATTTCTAGCCCAAGATCCGAAGTTTACTAAAATAAGCTGTGGCAGAAGGTTATAAATTCAACAAATCTAGACTTTGCTATACATCTTTCTTCTTGCTTTCCCTCATCTATTCAATCAATATGATGCCTACTATGTCTACATCTCATATACCTTTATTAGGTGCAATGGACGATCAGTTTTTCCAACAGCCAAGTCATACAAATCCTAGAAGAGAGCGTCGTTCTTACTCATTTAGGCAGTTGTATAAGTCTAACCATAATCAACATGCTTCTCAATTGTCCATATATACAGAGCTGGATGAAAAGCAAATAGATGGCTCTCACCCTACAACTTGCTCTGGTGATACTTTATGGTCTTTTATCTGCTCAAAAAAGAAAATAGCTTACAACAATATTAGTAACGCTTCAAGTCAACCGACATCATTATCGCAAAGACTTAGAAGCTACAAAAGTAAAAGCGTCCAAGTAGATAGTAGTAATGCAACTCCATTGATTCCTAAAAATTCTTCTATCGCTACATACCGTAACAGCCCACGTAGTTCCTTAAAGTCATGGAAAGCGTCTGTTATGGGAGTTGTATATCAAAAAAGTACTTAAAAGTATTTTGTCAATTTTTGGTTCGGGTTAGTTCCTTACCAGATGCGTTTGTGTTTATCCTTTTTGTTCTTGCTGTACTTGTTTCTATCATTCTTTGTCTATTTCATACTGACACTTTCCACCACACACACTCTCTCTCCAAATAAAGAAAGTATCAATAACTATATGCATTATACATTTTAACGGAAGGAACCCCCTTTTTAGCATCGCACAAATTGGAATTTTTTTTGCGCTTCATTGATTTGCATAAACTCTCCGCGACTCAATGAAAATTGATCCTTTTTCTATTTCTCAAAAGCTAACCGATAATGACCCAACAAGAGCCAACAGAGCAACAGGTTTTGTTTGCCCAGCTCCCAACTGAAAACTTCAACGATCCTGACCAAGAAAACAATAGTAGTGAAGATGAGAGAGATTCCGATGTGCCACTTATTGTTCCTGCAAATACAGACTCAACAGCAGATTCACATTTCGTACGAGTGACAAGACCAACACAGCCTACAGATTTCATTTTACAGCGGCCTCTAACTAATGAGAAGGATTTATTAAATCTTGCTTTTCGGTAAAGAAATTGACAACGAGAGACAGACATTACTTTTACGCATTCACTCAGGCCAGCATAATCTTCAAATAGACCTGCTGCTTTGAATACCCGTGTAACATGCCGTATTCATCGCTGCCGTGATGGATTGGACAAATTGTACCCACAGTATCACTTATTCATCGAGCATCTTGGAACAGGAGAAATACAGCATGTAATGACAGCTCGGAAGAAAAGGAAAAGCAACACTAGCTATTATACAATTACAGGCATTTATAGAGAGAATACTAGTGTACCTGAGGGATACCTAGAGCTAGGAAAAGTCAGGTAATGTAACTCAAGCGCCATTGAACAATTACTCGAACCATCATTTAAACTGCTGTTTTCTTTGGTGATATAAATTCGAATAACTAGATCCAACTTTTTAGGTACAACTTTCGCTATTTATTCTCATGGAAGAAATCCTCTCAAAAAAGAGTTACCTATCAAAAAAAAAGATTTACCTGTCAGAGAAGAACTTGGAGCTGTGTTATATGTAAGCTGCATGCCAAAATAGATGACACAACAAACCAGCTTGTTCACGTGCAATTAAATCCGATCCGTAGGATCCCAATATTCTAGGATTTAAAGGGCCTAGAAAAATGACTATATTAATGCACACATTAACTAGGGATGGGAAGCGACCAGAATACAGGCCTATTAAAGAATCTGAGACTTTGTTGAATAAGTATCGCGATGGAGGTGCTAGAGATCTATTAGTACTCCACAACAAGAGCCCGCAATGGAATGAAGGTACAGTACATTAGTAAGACGTGTTAAATAAGCGGATAATTGCTAATATACCGTAAATTACTGGTAGAAACACAGTCATTTGTTCTTAATTTTAACGGCAGAGTTACTCAAGCATCAGTCAAGAATTTTCAAATTGTGCACGATAACGATTGTAAGTATGAACAAATTAAGCTCAACGCTTTACAAAATGATGATTTACTGACAGCTCAAATGTATCTGTTACAGTGGATTATATCGTTATGCAGTTCGGAAGAGTTGAGCGTGATTTATTCACAATGGACTACAAATACCCTATGTGTTTATTACAAGCATTTTCAATTGCTCTTACCTCATTTGATGCAAAACTTGCCTGTGAATAAATAATCGATTTTTGACGTCAATAAACAGCATTGTATTTATTTTATACATGAATGATACAAATAAGTGAATTAAAGGTACATCGTTGATTACTAGATATGTACAGATTATACTTTTCCGGTTTTGTAGGCTTTATACATGAGTAAGGGTAACTTCCAATCCTTCTTTCGCAAATTGACATCAAAAACATTGAAGTTGACCTTTTCTAGCTTCTCCAAAAAGTGAACATACGGTACCTATAAATAATTTAATAAGACATTATTTAAACAGTTCTCAATTTTTTTTTTTTTTTTTTTTTTTTTTTTTGTTTGGCTTATTGATACTCTACTGCTGATATGATTACCGGAAACGCATTGGCAGGAATTCTGTCCATCATTGAGCGCGCTGTCAGTAAATGATCATTAGCAGCAGTAGCCACATCAAAAATTGCATCCTCCATTCCTTCTATATCCCCACGATACACATTCTCCTCGACAATTCCATACTAATTCATTCTTAGTTAAAGAAAATTTTGCTTCATTATGTATACATGCGTACATTTTCGAACATACCTTTGCCGTTATCTCTGCTGGTAAAACTAATCGTCTTTGGCTTACATGGAACGGTAACGAACGTAGAAATGTTGTTATTCCAACCATTTTTCCAAGATGACTCACTAAATGGTCTGCATTGACATCTTTCACCCCAAGCGACTCCAATTGCAGATATAGTAGGCTTGATTGAGTGTTCTCGGAATAGCTTTCCATATCTTTCACTGTCATGAACTGATGATCGTCTAGATTATTAGCCTAAAGCTTTATGATGAGCGATTGATAACTATGATAGCATCTGCCCATTTTAAACTTATAATTTGCTTACACGTTCAGTAATAATGCGCTTCATCCATAATGCGGACATATTTGATGACTTTAAAGCTGCAAATAAGGCAAGAGCAATGGGTTGCTCAGGTGGTCTACCCTAGAGTACGCTTGAATCAAAGAACTTTCTTTATGACACTCCTCTTACTTGAGTTAATAATATACATACTGCAAAGGTCTTGTCAATTGTGTCTTTCCAAAATTGCATCCTCATTTTGCCGATCTCTACTTTAGTCACATTTTCTCTAACAGAAGCAAGTTCCACATTGAATGCTCTAATCGCGTATTGCGTGTCCCTCAAATGGGAAGGGAAAAAAGGAACTGAAAGGTAGCCTTCATAGTCCCTTTGTCTTTAAAGTCATATGAGAAGTGATTACTAAAGTGACTCCCAGTTTGACAGCTTTGAGTTTGTTCCCTCACCTTACCACATCCTTACAGTATTTCAAAGCACTTTTTATTCGTTCAGGGCTTACAGTTGAAAACATCCTTTGTGTCCGTTTATATCTCAATAATTGACACAAATATGTTCTGGATTCTGATATAGAATTCATTCTACTCTGGAGGGTATATAACCGAGAAAACAATAATGTAAGGAAGAGTTAATGCAAATCAAATTTTCCTTCGAATCGTACAAACCCAGGTAAATAAATTCTGGGGAAGGCACCTGTATTTTCAGTTCTAATATTTTAATACTGCTTTTTCGCTTGGCTTTTGCACGAAATGGTTAACAAAATTGAGACATTTTGTAGTTAAAAGTCATACAAATTTGGTAAGCATTTTGAGTGATAAGCATAATTTTTGGGATTTTACCTTTCCCGTCAAAAAATATGCAATGCCAAATGTGCGACCTATTCATACTCAAACAAGATAAATATACTGTGCCGAAGCGCAGAGCATCCACCCTTTTTGTTTATGTAGGATTGCCAAGCAATAAATAATAAAAACTGTGATGATGTGAGAAGTCTCACAAGATGAACTGCCCTAAACGCGTAAATATCTTTTAAGCTGTCGGTTCCGAAAAGCTGCGCACCATTGTCGTTATGGCGATTGCGTGAAAATATTTCAGGACAACCATTTATTACATATGGTATTTGCAATATGAAGGATATTCTTCGCCGCATTCACATCACGTTGCCATACAATACTGCAAGCATTGCAAGCTTTGACCGTATATCGATGATCTATCGGTAATCTTTACTTCATTCATATCTTTACCTAAGCAGCCATTACGGACCTACAGAAGAGGCACCAGAAGAATCAAAGTTAACCTGCACGTACACTCTTCTCAGCATAACTTACAATTGATGTTCCCCTTAAAACGCGCAAAATTTTAACAAAATTGAGACTCACACATTTCTAAAATAAATTGTTTCACAATAAGTCATCCATTACTATTGCTTTCTTTGTTAGACAAAACGAGGGCTGCAGATATAGAACTCGTGGCATACATGTCAGACACTGCAATTCAAAAGATGCTAGAAGTGACTGAATTTCAAAAATGAATAGTCGGAAAACAATCACTGACTTATCTGAATTTTGAAGTAGCAGAAGTATCCGATTTTGCATACAAAAAAAGTTATAAATTGAAACCGAAAAAATTCTGTCAGAGTCCGCTTTACCCCACATTGAAAAAGTTCGACATTTGAGGAAAAATGTGCTTAAAGAAAATTGATACAGCAATCTGTATAGAAAATAAGGTATATTAGATATAACACTAAAAGAAAGAAGGACTACGTTATCTATTTCAAGCCAACTAAAAGCACATGAATTTGCTCTTTTTGTTCATTAGCTCGTCCATGCGGTTTTCTAAGATTCTTCGAGCCTTCTCAGCCTTTTCCTTGAGGGCTTTTTGTTCTTCTATTTTCGCTTCGAGATGCTTGCGTTTTGAAAGCGATTCTTCTTCTGCAATCTTTTGCTCTGATTGAATTTGTGTAATTTGCGTTCGCAGATTTTGAACTTCCAAATTGTAAGCTTGTTTTTCTCTATTTACAACATCCAATTGCTTCTTCGCTTCGCGTACAGAAGTTTCAGATCGACTTAACTGTGTTTCTAACCTGCTTATTATTTCCTGATGAGCACGAATATCGGTCTCGGCAATTTGCACCTTTCGTTGCAAAGAGCGGATTAACTTGTGGTACTGTTCGTTTGTGCATTCAGCAGTAGTAAGTGTGCTGATTAGATCGCTAAAAGTGGCTGATGTCGAAGAATCCCGACGGTGCAACGAAGATGTACTCACACTTCCCATTATGTTTCCTTGCGTTGATGGTAAGCTTGGGAAGTCTGCACTTGGTTCAGACAAATTACTTAAGGAGGGCGATGAGGGAGCACAGGGAGTGGGAGGTAAAGGTGTCGTAGGTATTGGAGGAAGTGGGTTCGATGGTGGTGCAGTTGGAGGTGGTAAAACACTAGACGAAAGTATAGAGCGGCTGCTATTACGTAGAGGAGATATAGAGCGAATGGGTACTGTATCAGATTTGTTTGAGATAAATGAAAGGCGCTTCAATGTTTCTTCGTCAGAAAAGTGTTGCGCATCATTTGTAACGGTTGAAGAGACTGATCTATACGATCCTGATTTTGATAACTTTGAGATACTTAAGTTTGAAGTTTCATGATATGACTTGCATTGCGCCATATTACTGTTCGCTGAACTTGGTAAAGGAGAGTTCATTCGTGGAGTATTTGGTGGTGATGTGAAATGCATAGCTTCTCTGTTTTGTGTATTTGTTCTTGGAATCAACTGATCCATCTCTTTCTCCAACCGATCATTCGCTGCTGTGAGCTTCATTAGCTCTAATTCGAAGTTTTTTGTCTCTAATGAGGACTGACCTTTTTGTAGTATTAATTGAGATACTAAATTATCGTTGGTCTTGGTGAGTTGCTTGTAATCATCTTGCAATTGAAGCATTTTTGTTATCAGCTGTTCTCTCGATAAATCACTAAATTGGCCAAGTTTCGAAGTCATGTCACCATCGCTGATTGTTTCTTTATTGATAGAAATAGCTGTTTCTTCAACTTCCTTCTCAAGTAATTTCTGTTCTGCTTCGCTCAACAACTTTCGAAGCGTTTCCACCGTAGATTTGTAATCTCTGTTCTCTTTACGAGTCATGAAAAGTTCTTCCTTAGTTTTTTCCATTTGTACCCGCCATAATTCATCTTCTTTTTTTCTTGTTTGCTGCAAGGCTGTTACTTTTTTCCTTAATTCCTCTATAATTGCGTTCGTGTCATTCAACGATGCTATGGATCGCTCTTCGTTCAATATCGACTCTAGTTCTGCTACAGTTTTGACCATCTGTTCATTCTGTGCCGACTTTTCACGAAGAACTTGCTCAATTTGTGTCAATTCTTGCTGCTTTTCCTCATTAGCCTTTTTATGGTGTTCGATTTCTTTATTTAATTCTTGCACACGAGCCTGTAACGCTTGTAGTTTTTGCTGTTCAAGTTCCGTTTGAGCCCTTTCTTCCTTCATTTTGGCAACCAGGTCAGTTTGTTGAGTCAAAGAATTTCGTGTCTGCGTCAATTCTGCTTCCATGCTTCTCACTAGCTCGTCATCTTGAGATAAACGTTGGGTGGCTTGCTGTAAAGAAATTGACAATTCTTCTTTCTCAACTGACAGCACATTCAAGGTTTGTCTTTTCTCCTCAATTTCGTGTTCACGTATCTTGTATTGATGTTGAATATCCACGAGTGTTGTCAAAGCTTTCTCAGACTTTGCTTCTTGTTGCTTGAGTGTTCCTTCCACAAAAGACATTACATCTTTCATCACATTTTTTTCATCCTTCATGCCACACAAATCTTTTAGGATTATCTCAAATTTTTCTTTCATATTAGCAGCCGTACTAGCCTTTGAAGCGTTATCAGCTTCAAGGAATTGAATTGTTTGATCCCTTTCGTTTAACTGGGTATGCAAAGAAGCAATAAGATGATCCATTTCAGCTACTTTGTTCTCAAGACCTTGGATAATGTAATCTTGTTTTTCTTCAACGAGTTGTAGTGCATTAAGTTCAATCTTCAGTTTTTCTACATCTTGTTGCCTAGATAACGTCAATTTCTTGAAAGCTTCGTCTTGCTGCTGCTTTTGCTGCTGAAGAGTATCGAGTTTTTGTTGTATAATACTCAATTCATTTTTATGAGTTTCTTTCAACGCTGTGATCGAATTTTGTAACTTTTGACTTTGGCTCTGCTTTTTGGTAATTTCCTGTTGGTGTTTGGTCTTTAAATCTGACAGACTATTTTGTAGTCGCATAATCTCATCAGAATGAGCCAAATGTAACGAATTCAATTCTTCCTTTAAGGTACTGGTCTCTCGTAACTGCATCTCGAAAATATGTAGCTGCTCTTCTTTCTGCTTAACTTGGGCCATGAGTTCGGTTATTTCCGCTGTACTTGCTTCAGTATGAAGCTTATTTGAACTTGTTGATGGGTCTTGTTTCATTACTCGCAACTTCTCGTTCAGCTTGTCGCAAGTGGATTGACATTGTGCAAGTTGCTTTTCGCGTAGCTCGCATTTTGACGTTAAATCAGATATAGTCGCCTTGCTTTCCCTCAGTTTCTCCTCGCTCTTTTCTTCCAAGTCCTCCTCCTCTTTTTCACGTTGACCGTTTACCCCTTCCCATTTTTGAAGCAATTCTATTTTTTCTTTTTCGGCAGCTGATAGACGGGCTTCCAGATCATTGATATATTGTTCAGTGTGTTCATCCATTTCCTTAAATTTCATGACCTTCTCCCGTAATTCAGATAGAACTTTTTGATCCTTATTACCTTCGTTTATAGATTTCTCCAGCTGAGCTTCTAATTCTAGACAGTACGCCTCAGACGACCGCTCACGTTCGATAGCTGTAGATAAGCGTGCGCGTAAATCCTCAAGTACTTGAACTTCGTTAGCATGCATTATTTCATACTCTGCTACCTTGGATTGCTGTTCTTCTAATGCCTGGTCTGAATGAGTTAGTGCAGCTCGTGCCTTGGCTAATTGCGATTCCAGAACAGAGATCGATTTTTCATATTCTTCAATGACAGGTTCTACAAGATGCTGGAAGTCTTGGCTGTCTCTTTTCTTTTTTCTATGCTGCTGCCGTAATTCTCTTTCAACTAACCGATTCCTCTCACGAGTTACTATGAGTTCGTTCTGTAATTCTTCAATTTGCCTGCGTAAATCGGCAACCATAATAGCAATTTCATTGCCATTTTGCTGCTGTTGATTCGGAGAGTCACACATTTCTGCAGATGTAAATTGATCTGGCACAGTATGCGCTGTTGTAATAGATATGGAAGGACATGTCGATGGTCTACGCTCAGTATCTGTGATTGAAGAAGAAGAAGGTGTGATCATGCCCAGGTGCACATTTTCATTATAGTTGGGTGACTTTGA
Organism: Mycotypha africana; assembly: GCF_025528875.1. NCBI lineage: Eukaryota > Fungi > Mucoromycota > Mucoromycetes > Mucorales > Mycotyphaceae > Mycotypha > Mycotypha africana. The sequence continues at coordinate 1,324,254 of NW_026515734.1, read as the reverse complement.
CAAAGCGGTATTGCTCTTGAGAACTCTCAATTCGGCTTTTAGCTTGTTAATTATTTGCCGTAGATGATCTACATTGTCGGTTACCATCCATTCCTCTGCTTCATTCTTCTCGACTTTATTACGAATATTGCGGGCACGGTAAGCGTATTTGATTGTATTTGTTGTTTCTGTTAAATTAACTTCGGATGGGCTGACGCATGCTATCATAACTGTAGTAGAATTGCCACCCAACGAATCCTGTAACAAACGCGTTAACTTAGAGTCGCGGTAAGGAACGTGAGAAGACTTTTTCATTGGATCTGATAATGCAGATATAACGTTCCCTAGTGCTAATAAACCAGCATTGATGCTGATCCCTTCTTTACGACGATCACCTTGAGCTGCTGTTTTTTTTAAACGTTCTGAGCCAGCCAAATCAACAAAATGAAACTTTGACTGAGTGGTTATCCATTCTCCGTCCTCTGATCCAATTCCTTCACAGTTTAACGGATGCTTATCTGTTAGATCTTTCACGTTAATGGTGTTCTGCCGAGAATTCAGACTGGATAGCGATTTTATTTTCGTAACCGATCCTTTTCTATTCGATGCCGAAACCCACTTTTCTTGTTTTAAAGTAACAGAAAAAATAGCATGCGAGCGGGAAGATTTAAGGTTCATATCAGTAGATCCTGTCGCTCGATTCTCAGTCCCCATTTGCAGATATCTGAAGCAACATAAAGTATAATAGAGAGATTAGAAATATGAATTTCCTTGCAGAAATAAAAATTGCAAATTATTATGCATGTATGTCTTTACTTGAGAACATCTTTTGAACTTTCAACATAAACCTCCTTAAAACCTGTCCAAATAATCTGACCCTTCGCATCTTCTCTGATGGCCAGTGGCGGCCTCTCATGTGGAGGAGATGAATCTAATAAGTCAATCAATTCTTCATTATATATTTCTACAAATGAAACACATATTGAGAATTTATTTTTGTTGTATTGTTCTTGTTGCGAAGAAGTGGCACTGAATCTTCTATCAGACAATTGGCTGTTCGAAGAATTCTTTTTCAAACTTGCAGTGGATGTAGATTTTTTGGGGATTCGTAATCCTGAGTTAGGAGGGAAAGTAGCAAGCGCTGAAGGATTTCGTTTCACAACAATAGATGCTTTTTGTGCAGTAGGCCTGTTAACTCTTTCAGCTGCATTCTTTTTGTTCAATAGCTGCTGAAACAGCATAGAGATCGCACGCGGAATTATTCCTACATGTTAAATAACTTTTTCATTAATACCATATGTATCGTTTATATAGGTTGCCTCTGGCGAGTTCCTTTTACCTTCATGATCAGAGTCTGTTTTTGTTTGGTTTTCTAAAGCAGTTCCCATTGTGTATGTTTTTCCTGACGATGTTTGCCCCTAAAATTTGGTTAGACCTAACTGTTTTATTCGATACCAAATGGAAATTATCACCTACATAGGCTAAAATAGTGACATTATAGCCTAACAAGCATAATTAGAGCTCTATGCATGCTAAACTAGGGGAGTATTGCCTTATCAGTTACCATCTATGAATTTGTCAATAAGACCGGCCACTACGGTGTCGAAAACCTGTGCTTGCGTGCTGTTCGCGTTGAACACATAATCAAATTGAAATGATTTTTGATGTGGTACAATTACCACTGTATTTTCATATGTCTTTATAACATCTGCGTCTGATGAATTGGAGAATTTGGGTAAAGATCTATCTTGTTGAGTTAATGGTCTTACTCTAAGAGCTACACAATCAAGGATAGAATTATAATAATCTTTAGAGACTGATACCAATAGAGTTGCACCTTTTAAAAGTACGCTTACCAACTTGGACAGCCGTTGTTTGTTTTTGATTTGTGGCGTAGGGTGAGGATATAGGGCTTGCCGTTGGATGAATGGCAGTCATTAGTAATACTGGAAAAGGTTGTCTTATAAGTTACTGAGATAATGTACAATATTAGAGACTTAAATTTGATAATGGAAAAGAAGAAAGCTATTCTATTATGAAAGGAGTGCGTATTGGAAAATGCTCGAATGACTGAAGTGTATGCTATTGAATCAGATTATAGATAGGGGGCTTTGATTTATAATTAGAAGGGGTTATTAGACAGAACTGAGAAAACAGATGAAAGTAGGATCATAACAGTTATGATTGAATAATAAGGAGTGTCTGCAATTGCTTGCTGGATACTTACTTCAATAACTGATAATCTGACAACAAAAAAAAAACTTCAGTCTTCAATGATCCGAGATTATTTGTTGCGGGCACGTAAGTAAGGAGTGTAAGTACAATGGCCGGTTACTAATCAAACTGTTTGTCTATCGTCAAGCGATTTTCTACTTTATAATGTGTTGGCAAAGAAGAGGGATATCAAATGTAGAAAACAGCGTAAATAAACTTTTATTGTCTTGTAAATAACTTGTGGTAGGTTACACGGTGCAGCTGTATCTTTTATCTATTTTTTGACATACTTTCGTCCAGTTACTATAGATTATCGGGGAATCAGATACTTAATCAATTCGAAATATTGAGAACTCAAAAAATATTTGGTTAATTGCCTATTCAACAACAAATTTAGAATTGTATCTGTTCGTGTCTTCTATATGATTTCCAAGAAGAACATAAATTGGTTCTACTTCATCGCTTAGTTGTGATTGTGTAATATAATTATACTTCTGCGACGTTAATCACGTTCTATTAATATATCGCTCTTGACTATGCCTTTCTGATTTCAAATACTCACGCTTCATATAACACAGACACACTTTTAAAATAGGCAGGCGATATAGACGACCAAATATGGCTTATACTTGATAAGTGTTTGTATAATAGAAGGTCGGCGTTCCATACTTCTTTTGTAACTTCAGTATTTACGTTAAAGTATGTGCACTATTGTACACTTCACCCTGGAGAAACTAATTGAAATATAGGCAAGTTAGCTCACCTTCACATAAATATTGTAAATGTTACCTTTTGCTAGCAACCGGTAAATCGTTGAATAAAAATTCAATAGCTGCTGAAGTTAGCAGCAGCTTTTTCCATTTTTGCTATCATTGCACAGTGTAAAAGAGATTTCAAATGCTAAAGATCGCGCACAGTCTATTCCGCGGTGTATCCTTAAACGCTATGACTCTTCATTTACTACGAAGCCATTCAACACTTGGTACAAAAATACAATTGAGCAGCAATGTCAACAACAGATTAAGGTTAGGGGAAGAAGCATACTGTAACGATCTAAGTTCAGTAATTCAACAACCATACAATAAGATCTTGAATGAACTTGCGAAAGAGACTGAGCAAGCGTTCGAAAAATCTTTCATGATGATCAGTCCTCTGCAAGCCAAATTATTGCATCAATTGGTATGCATATTCAAACCTTGTCGAGTACTTGAAATTGGTGGTTTCACCGGATATTCAGCTATTGCGATGGGATCCGCATTATCACTATCTTCGCCCAACGCCAAATTGATATCATTAGAAAGTAACATAGAGCATATAAGATTAGCCAGTTGTTATGTACAGAAGGCGAAACTGAGTAGCGTAATTAGTTTTATTGCAGGTTCTGCAGAAGACAGGTAATCTATTTGCAATGCATACTATGTACTGACGTAGTGATTTGTCTTTCTCTAATTTTACAACTACAGCATAGAAAAATTGCATGAAATGCAACGAGGAAAACATGAAATGTTTGATTTTATTTTTCTAGGTAAGTTCCCTCCTTGATAATTAGGCTATAGCATGCGAATCATTTAAAAAGTTGAGATGACGCATACGCAATAGATGCGAACAAAAACGCGTATACGAACTACTTCGATCTAATTATGCGATATGATCTCTTGAGTGATAACGGCATCATGATTGTTGATAACGGTAAGTATCTAATTCTTATATATTCAAGATGATTTTGGTGATTTAAGACAAGCTATCAGTGTTACATTGGGGTCAGGTACATAAGGAAGCCGGATATGAAGAAGCTGCAAACCGGCAAAAGATCAGTAAAAATGTGAGAAAAGTAGCGTCGAAGGTGCATAAATTCAATAAGCATGTTAAAGAAGACCCAAGGGTCGACGTGGTAATACTTCCTTTATTTGATGGTTTATCTATTATTCGGAAAAAACATGTGTCATAAAGTCAAATGGAACCTCTGTAATAGTAGAAGGCTGTATTACATTTCTGCAGTTGACGATTACTACTATGTTCTAAAGCAAAGGAAATATTATTAAGAACAAAATTGTGCAGTTACATAAGCTTTTTTTTTTTAATTTGCTGAAGTTATAAATACAGAAAAGTAAAAGCAGGAAAACCTAGTATGAAACTATGAGAGCATTTATGGAGAGCTATCTTCAGATTGTTTTTCAAGGCGTTTTGCGCGCCATTTAGGTCCAAATTTAAGCTCGAAAAACATGGTTATCCGTGAGACAAATAGAACTGACGAGACCGTAGTAAAATACCATCCAGGACTCAATATTTTTAGCCCAGGCTGTACCGTTAATGTAGCTAGAGCTGCGAGTAGACATCTAGAAGAATTATAGAATTTCAACGTGTTAACAAGCAACCTCAGTAAACAGTGAAGTTATTCACTCAATACCTAACAAGATTATTAGATGCAATACAAGCCGCTGAATTTATAGGAAATAAGTCAACCAAAAGAGTACTAACAGCATTGAATGTCGATGTAGCGCAGTATGACACTAGTATAGCCGTACTCACACTCAGTTAGCTCTCCAAAGAAATAATGGATTGATAGAAAGACTTACGTATAAAATTGATGCTAATCGGGATTGCTATATGAAGTTTATAGAAAAGACACCAGCCGTAACAGATCATGAAAATGTTGAAAAGTAGTCCCCATATCCATGTGACACCCAGTCTAGCTCTTTCAATTGGAAAATCTGGATCTAAGGATCCTCTTTTTGTATATTTTTCGTCAATTTTTAAGGACCTTGCTATCTTGCGAAATCTCCAATTCAGTAATTTTCCGCAAGTATACGAGCCGAGTAAGGCTCCAAAGCCGTTGGAAAGATAACATAAACCGATTTGAATTTCTTGTAATCCATAAATTTCAGAGTATAATTTTGTCGAGCTTGTCATGACACAATAAAGACTTGCATACTGTAGAGAGTTATATACCAATAGAATGATAATGTCTTTTTCTTTTAGATTGAGAAAAGGTTGAAGAAGTGGCTTCAACAAATGTAGTTTGTTCGTTTCTGAGTGTTGCGTTGAAATATTTGTTTCATCTTTTTCCTCATTGAGGCTCTGTTCTGTTGAACGGGTATTGAGATGTTTGGTACATTTACCAGCAGTATTTATAATGTACGGTTGAGAGCATGCAGTTTTACTCGAGATGAAACTTTGATGAGATTGGCTAAATTGCTGTCTTTCAGATTTATATGTGGACACTACACTGTTGTTTCCTGAATCTTTAACTGCCCTTCTTTCATTGTTATCTTTTACTCGCTGCCTCCTCTCCAGTCTACGTCTCCAATACTGTAACGGAGTCGGATTGGCATAACCCGATCCATCCCCAACCAAAGACCGTAGAGTCTCCGGGAATAAGCAAATTTGCATTATAAAAACTATGCCAGCGAAAATAGCCAAGACCCACATTATCCATCTAACAAATACGGATTAAAATCGCTTCTATATGCTTTAACATGCTGAATAATCTTCGTCAGATTTTACCTCCAGCCCAGTTGATAGGTTATGATTCCACCTGTGCAGCAGCAAATAAATGATCGTCGTTAGCTTTTTGTTTGATGCAGATCCTTTTTCACTTTTTCCAAGTGATCTACCTAAAACAGGGCCTACAAGTGTGCCCATCATAGAGCCCATTGAAAGTATACCCATGTAGCCACCACGTTCATCAGGTGTTGATATGTCCCCTATAGCACCAGTTCCCAAAGCCAAAGACGAACTGGCGCCGAATGCTTGAAGTATTCTTAAGAAAAGCAGCGTTATATAGTTCTGAGTGCAGGCTAAACCAACGCAAGCGGAGAAATATATTAAAATTGTAATAATTAAAACAGGCCTGCGACCATAAGTATCAGCTATGGATCCCCATAAGCATGGCGATACGCCTTGAGCCATCATATAAACTGTGATACTCCAATGAACTTGCTGTTCTAATAATTGTAACTCCTTGTGGGATAGTGTTAACAAATCACAGTAATTGCAATCCATAATTAAGATAAAACGTACTATCACTTACTTGTCCTATTACGTTAAGCGCTGGGAAGTACATATTTGCAGATAATGGATTCGTAAAGCATGTAATGAAGACAATGGTGACAATCATTGTTTTCATCCTTTTTGATAAAGTGCTGTAAGTAGGGTTGGTGACAGTACTGCTGTTCCTTATATTTGCTTTGCTTGAAGTCTCACTCATCTTCTCTGATATGCATTCGTCATTAACCATGGTGATACTCGACATGTGGATATTATTATTAGCTACTTTGTTATCACTTTGAGTAGTACTTCTAACTGCTACGTTCATTTAAAAAAAAAGAGGAAAACTCAGTGTTTTAGTGACGTTTACCGATAATAGTACAAGTAAGAAGAGGAAAAGAGGGTCAACTGTAATGAAAAATAAATATATTCCACTTGAACGAGATATGTATGTGAGTGTAAGCTAAGCATAGATCTTTGTTTGAGGAACAATAACAAACACTGTCCAATACTAGCTTTAATGTAATGCGCCAATTTGATATGCAGTAAGAAGCAGCGCTGGGGCGAGTGGATAGCTTCCAAAAAATAAAATAAAATAAAACAATTATCGAAGGGACTTTTCAAGAAATTAGTTCTCATACAAAGACTCGCAGTATATTCAATGGTTTATAATGAAAGTGTATGCTTGGGCGTGTATCTTGAAAGTCAGTGAATGAATAGTTTCAAAGTTTTGTTTTTTCAAAATAATGCAGTTAGATTTAAATGGTATATGATTTACATGACACATAGCATGTATTAGGTTTGTTTTAACTGCACATCTCTGATATGGATATATTGGTAGTTTTGACATCAGTGAAACGGAAGTTCAACAAGGTAAAAAAAAAAATACAGCGTTTTTATGGAAACGGATAAGACTATCTCCGTTACTCTGTCAAAGTGCAACTTGCAATACTATATATCGTAAGAAGCATCTAATTGTTGTCTGCTATAAGAAGCGACATCATGATGAATGGCCTAGTAATTAAAGTAGCAATAAAAAGTTGTATAGTAAAAAACTTGATGCTTCTGTGTTCAAATAAAATCCCTTTCAATTGGTTCACTTTAACATTAATCGTCCTATTTGTATATGTATCTTATCTTAGTGCAAATTCTATGCCATAATTAACAACGATATCTATGGAGATATAGAAACTTTTGTATGAATGAAGATCCATAATGGAAGTTGTTACGGATTGGGGACTCCTAAACGTATGTTATATAGTTGCTTCATCTTTATTACTCTTCTGTTAGAAACATAAAACATAAAACAGAAAACAGAAAACAGAAAAGGACACGTTAAGTACATGGTTAAGACTGCTTTCAGTGAAAGTTGAGGCGGATATGTCTAGAACTTCGATTAGGGACGATAATACACGTGTCATATATTGCGTTCTGCCTTTTAGCCCCTGTAGAGTTATAAGAAATAAACAGTACAATTGTAAGGTACCAATAACAGAACACTTACAGTTAACGTTAAAAGTTAACTGGTATATTTGTCACAGCATTTGGGCCGGTTTTGCCAAACATCACCCCCCAAAACCCAAAACCCAAACCTGACTTAATTAAATCTAAATTTGTAAACTCAAAGTGATGTGCTACGAGGACAAATCAATAAAAAACATTACTAATGCCTATTGGGATAAATGATGACGATCTGTTTATGTTTTCAGTTTTCTTTTTTCTTTCGCACATACTTTATAAGCAAATATGCATATCAAAGGAAACACTTTCATTGTCACTGGAGGGTAGTGTACAAACCATTTTACTCTTATGCAACCCTAGTCCCTACATAGTTACTAATAACAAGTTCGAACAGTGCAAGTGGCCTTGGCGAAGCTACCGTAAGAGAACTAATTGCTCGTAGAGCTAATGTTGCTGTAAGTTTGCATCAAACAAATGGCTGACTCAAAAGCTCGTAATGTTTCAACTAATGCATTTGTTTTTCTCCTTTTGCTAGATTTTTGATTTGAACGAACAGAAAGCGTAAACTACCTGCAAAAAATTCTGAGATAGGAAAAGTAGCAGGTAACAATCTTTGACACATATCATCTTTATTTTTTTTAACAGTGAAGAGCTAGCCAAAGCATTGGGGACAAATGCCTTCACTCCCGGACAGGTTGATGTTACATCAGAGGAAGCAGTTAGAAAAGCATTACAAAAGACAGTTGACAAATTTGGAAGAGTTGCTGGTTGTATTAATTGTGGTGGAGTTGCTACAGCAGCCAAGATTGCTCGTAAAGGAGACTCATCTCGCACAATGACAATGGATTTATTTGACTTTACTGTTCGTGTCAATTTAATTGGTACCTTCAACGTTTGTAAGCAAACAGCTCAGCTTATGGCTAATCAAGAAGATGCTTCTACAAAAGAAGAAGAAAAAGGTATTATTATCAATACAGCTTCAGTCGCTTATCAAGATGGGCAAACTGGACAAGTTGCTTACGCAGCGTCCAAAGGTGGTGTAGCATCCATGTGTTTGCCCATGGCAAGAGATTTAGCATCTGCTAGGATCCGCGTCATGACTATTGCTCCAGGACTTTTCGGTAACGTCTTTTCACAGTTAGTTACTTCCACGTTGGAGTTTTGTTAGTGAACTGCATGGAAACTTACGATGAAATTCGTATAACTAGAAACCAATATGACTGCTGGTATGAATGAGCATGCCAAGAGTAAAATTCTTAAAGATGCTATCTTTCCAGCGAGAATGGGCCAACCAAAAGAATTTGCTTTACTCGCTTGTCATATCATCGAAAACAGCATGCTAAATGGTGAAGTGATAAGATTAGATGGTGCTACCAGATTAGGAAAGCTGTAGACTACGGAGTAGATAGAAATGAAATTTATTCGATAATATACAAAAAATGTAAACGATGTATTATGCTGCGTGAATGATTATGATTCTATAAAGTTGGTATAATCTTAACAAAGTACGCGAATACGAGCATGTTCTTTAAGCTTTTCAGGCGAATTTGTGAGGTTATATAACTCATCAATGAGAGCAGAACGGAAGGTACCTGGGCCATTAACATATTCACGCTTAGCGGCAACCTCGGAAGCAACTGTGACAGTAAGAATAGCAGCAACAGTTGCCAGTAAATAGTTATCACGGTTAGCGGCGGTAAAGCAGCTAACAACGGATGATACCATGCAACCACTTCCAGTAATCAATGGCAAGTATTTATCACCATTTTCAATTGCGATAACGTGCTTGCCATCAGAAACATAATCTATTGGACCAGTCAAGCCAACAATGCAGCCTGAGGCAAAAATGAAATCCATAAGCCTTGATGAGCATCGAGGAGTGATAAAAAAAGCTCAGGAAGTATGCTGCGAAGAACTTACCGTAATCATTCGCAACCTTTTTAACAGCTTCAATCATGATGTTTTCTTCTGCCTGACCAACTGAATCAACACCGCGCGCTTTGCCACCGAGACCAGCAATAGAGAGAATTTCGGCCCCGTTGCCTTTAAGCACTGTTATATCACATTCTGTTAAGAAACGTCGCACCATTTCCTTTCTGAAAGTAGTGGCACCACAGCCAACAGGATCCAAAATTACAGGATTTTTATTCTTAGCATTCGCTTTAGCAGCTCTAAACATTGTATCCAGGTTATTCAAAGTACCCATATTCAAAAGCATAGCTCCATTTACTGCCGCAAGCTCTTCCAATTCTTCAGGGTTTGTCGACATAATAGGCGAAGCGCCAACTGATAATGTGGCATTGGCATTATCATTGATAACGACGTAATCTATTCCATAAGGGGAAAGGCAAAAACTATCATGAATATTTTGAACGAGTCCATACGGTCAAGAATGTATACATACTGGTGATATGATGAACCATAGGTGTTGTAGCTTTCACATTTTTCGCAGCTTGAACAGCAAAATCCAAAACATTGTCATTGGGCTTATCATTATTTACACCAATTTTCTTAAAGCTATTGTGAATCAATTGACCAAGTTCTTCTGTTGCGGCTTTAGCATCATCAGCAGCCATAATGGCGGACACAACAGCAACGCCATTAATATGCAAGTTGCCTGTGTATGAACCTTCAATTAAGCGACATACATTCTCAGAATTAATACCACCGATAGCAACAGTAGGAATAGGCGTTTTTTCCAAGGTTTTGAGAAGCTCTATATGAATAAGATTATAACGAGGCATGAATATAAAGAGTAGAATATCAAATAACCGTAAATATCTACCTTTTACACCTTCAATTTCCATAGGCTTCTTAATGTTACTCTTAGTTGCAGTGAACCACACTGCTCCAATCCCAAGGTAGTCGGCGCCATCACGAACGGCAATAGCGGCTTCCTCGGCATTGTTACAGGAAACGCCGATGATCTTATTAGGACCTAACATCTTACGAGCTTGGATCAAAGGCATGTCGTCTTGACCAATATGCACACCATCTGCATCAACAGCTAAAGCAACATCGAGACGGTCATTGATAATTAGAGGAACGCCATGTTTGCGTGTCAATTCCTTAACCTTGATTGCGAAATCAATAAAAGGGCCAGTTTCAGTATCTTTTTCACGTAACTGAACCAACGTAGCTCCACCTTCCAAGGAGCGTTCAATTTGTCCTAGAAAAGTTTTTCCTTCAGGAACAAGTGAACGGTCAGTGACAAGATAAAGAGAGTAATCAATATTTTTCACAAGCATTTCACGTTACAAGCTCGGAATTAAGCAGTAGGATGAAGATATTTATACTTCAACTTCAAACCCGTTTTCTCGTGAGCACCTGCCATTATTCTTCCCGGTGATTGGTTGAACGAGTTTGCCCTTGATCTATGTTAGGAATCAACTCTTAAGGAATCAGGTTTTGTCTGTGACAACGATTTCCTCAGTACGTAAGTGTCACAAATGAAACAGTCCTATCAAATGCGAATGCAAAAGGCGTACAGAATGCCTTGGAGGATAAATATGAGCGTTGGAATCTGTAATAATGAAAGAGAATTTAATAGAAAAAAGAGATAACATATTATCGCTTAATGTTGTGGTTGAATTTCTGCTAAAGCAGCTGAATTTAGCTTAAGGATTGAGCATCAAATGCTCAAGTATTCCCTACTATGTGTATTATCTGCTAAGGGGCATTGGTTAGAACATTCGCCAAGTTTACCCAAATGCCTTTGGTCAAGACATGAGTTGAATGCATATGTAAGTGTTCATTTAATCATCATATCCGAGCAACAAAAATGCAGCTAATTGATATGCACAATGATGATAACTTTATTTAAAATGTTTTATTTTGAGCTTGTGATAGCTAAGTTAACCTTAGGAGGGACACTGAAACCAAACGACTTGGCCACTTTTTTGAGATCAAGCTTATCGACGTTGAAGATATTCTTGAGTTGAAAAGTTGCATATGCTTGCAAATATGATCTAAAAGCATCTCGTGCAGATTGATTAAGATAAAAGTTCTTCTCGATAATTTTCTCCAACTAAAAAGAGAACAGTGTCAGTACATGCAAATCGACATTTTTCTATTTAACTTCAAAATAACTAACGCTTGATTACCTGGCTTTGTACATTGGCAATTTTATTTTCAGGGAATTGGTATTCGTTCAAAGGAACCTTTGCTTCTTTCAAATACTTCAAGAAGCCAGCTTCGCTAGGTAGTAAAAATAGTAATGATTTCCCCTTACTTCCCGCACGCGCAGTTCTGCCAACACGATGTATGTAGTCTCTTGGGTCATCTGGTGGATCAAACTGTACAACCCAATCAACATCTGGGATATCTAGGCCTCTTGCTGCTACATCTGTACATAGTAAAATACCCTTCTCTGCTTGCGAAAATTCAAAAAATGTTGAATTTCGCTTTTGTTGCTTTTGACGGCCGTGCAATTCCATAACTGGTAGATCAATGTAGTTCAGCAGTTCGGCGTAATATTTAACTGTGTTGCAATTTGAAAAGAAAACAATCACTTTTTTCTTTTGGTTTTTGCGGAGAAAAGTGAACAAAAGAAGAAATCGCTTATCAGCCTCTACCAAAACAAAACCTTGTTCCAATCCTTCAGCTGTTGAAGTCTCATTCTTTTCATCCACATTGATATATAAAGGCGATTTAAGTGAAACTCGTGCAAGATCAGATACTTTGGTGGTTTGTGTTGCTGAAAAAAGCATAGTTTGACGTTGCTTGGGTAAGATCTTGACAATTTGCTTCATTTCCTCCTCGAAACCAATATCTAAAATACGATCTGCTTCATCGATGACAAATGTTTGCAATTTCTGGAAAATAAATCCTTGTGTATTCTAAGTTGAGAACGTTAGTGAAGTCAAAGTTTACCTAACACAACCACTTTATATTTACCTGCAAATGATCCAATAATCTACCTGGTGTAGCAACTAATAAATTGACACCCTTCGTCAACTTGTCCGACTCTGCCTTACGGTTAGCACCGCCAATAACAATCCCATGAGTGAGGTTGGAGTGATATTTGCAGAGCTCCTCAGCAACGCCATAAATCTGAATGGCCAACTCGCGAGTAGGAGAAACAATAATAGCTCCTGTACCGTGTCTAGCCTTGAAGTTGTTGCGAATCAAATGTTCGATTGTTGGAATTAAGAATGCAAGAGTTTTTCCGGAACCTGTTTTTGCAGCTCCTAGAACATCTTTGCCCTCTAAAAGAGGGGGGATTGTTTTTGCTTGAACTTGAGTCATTTCGACGAACCCCATGTCTTTTATCGCCTTCTTAGTATTTTCATGACAATCAAGCGCTTCGAATTTAACATTTAAAAAAGTTTCTGTAGGATGATTTATTGTTAGGAAATATGTTTCCTTCCAAACGGATCTACTCAAAATCTACCTTCATCGATTACCGCCTCTTGATTGTTCTCTTTCGATTCATCAAGTTGTGATTTTTCCACTGCTTCTGCTTCATGCTTCTGCTTCTTAGCTCTCTTATCAGCATGGGAGCGCTTTCGCTTCTTTTTCTCTACTGCTGTGTCAATCATTATTTCCGTATTATGTTCTGGAAAAAAAGAATAAAAAGTTACAATGATTTTGCCAAATGACGTTTGTGGCTTTATATGCGTGTGACTGTGTTCTCTCAGCAAGTAATCAGTTTCTAAGGTTTTCTTTTTTTAAGGAAGAACTCAGGAACCTGTGTTTGATCTTACCTTTTTTAGTAGACAATCTGAGTTTTATTAGGAGACGATTCTAAGTAAAACAAGACACGAATTGAGATAACTGTAAGATCTTTACACTTTAATTGGAGACATTAGTTTGAAGGTTATTAGATAGTTTTCAATTGATAGCGGCACTACGTCTAAAGCACTACGAGATGTACTGAATTTTTTTTAGCGCGACACAGGTTTTATTAGTAATAGACACAGGGTTGTGGTTTACGGGACGTTCTTTATGGATCAGATAAATTGATCTATGCGTTCTTCCGCCACATACGTAGATAACGGTTGTTGTTGTGAATCGTAATAAAAAAAAATAGATGCTGTCAAATTCGAAGCATTCAGATGTATTTTCTTTGACTTCTCCTCAGCATCTTCTTCTTCTATACTTTCTTTCCTCATTCTGATAGCTATTACTCACCATGTACAAAGCCAAAATCTTGCAAAAAATAAAATTGGTGGCAGAAGCACATAAGAATAAAGTCAAGGATGAGTCCTTCCGTAAGTAACACATGAGCGCGCTGCCGCAAATAAGTTATAGTGGTAATCCTCAGATTATATTTTGTATGACTAGTAAACATCGAGTGCAAGGATTGCAAAACACGCGGACATTTCAACAAGGCATACCATGAATGCAAGTTTTACAAAGCAGTTTCTGCGCGTGATGGTAAGTATCATGCTCTCACTGCAAGGCAAGTTTATGTTTGCTTAACGGAAATTTAGTTGGAAGTAGCGGCAAGAGACGTAAGCAATCAACTACAGTCAAGGAAGAAAAGAAGCAAGCAAGGAGAAAGAAGAAGCAAACAACTGGAGATATCAAGTGCATCAGTTGTGACTTAAAGGGTCATTCTATTTTTTGTTCCATCGAATGGAAAAGTTGCCAAGGGTCATACAGCCCAACTCGAACAATTCTGTAAAGTCTTCAACTTCAAAAAGTTAGGCTTCAGAAGGTAAAGTAGATAACACTCTGCTAAAATGATTCTGTTCTGAAGATTATTCTTTCACTTTTAACGTAGTGTTGTTGCGCTTAAGACAAACACAAGTGTGCTCTTCCGAATTCTGATTCGATCTGATGGCTTCACTGTAGACTTTTTATTTAGTCGTAAGAAGAAACCAAAAGAAGACGAAATCATTGATCATCATGACTTGACGTTGGAAGACTATTACTATGAAGAGATCACGGCAAACTGCAGACCCACATTTGTTGATCCTGGCCGAAAGACAGTATTTACAGCAGCAATCGGGTTAGAAACAGAAAGCATGAGATACGACGCTGCTCAACAAAAGAATATTACCACATGACGGGTAGTACTTGTATCAATACAGAATTAGAAAGGAAAAAAGCCAATTGTACGATGAAAGATATAGAAAGCAATATATCAAGTTGCAAAACAGGCTCACCTGAACAGTATGAAATATATACTACTCAAATACCGCAACGTTTAGAGACTCTGTTCTCATTCTACGGATCTGAGCAGAAGACTTTTTCCGAGACCATGATACTGAAGCTCTTGATGATAATGAAAGGTAGGCCAAGATAAATATGGCTGAAACAAGATTCCGTCTGTATCAAGGCAGCAAGCGTGCTGCAGACACGATGATGAACATGCTTGTTGATGGAGGTATCAAATACGACAAAGAATTACGGAAAAAAAGAAGGGAAGAACAGATGAAATGGCCATAGAAGAAGGGCAAACCTAAGCTTAATAAAAGAAGAAAACAGAAGAAGCGGAAAAAGAAAGGGAAACAGGAAGAAGAAAAGAAAGAGGAAGAGAACCACGTTCGGTAAGTCGTGTAGCGATTAACTGCCAGCTGAATTTGTGTATACTCACTCTATTATCTTGTTTCAACAAGACGATGGACCCCTGAGAAATTCAGGTTGAGTGATAGCAAAAACGTTCCTCTGATTGAATTTGGTGACGGCATGTTCAACAAATTCGCCGTTCATCTAAAAAGCCTTAGAACTGGTGTCGTTGGTGTTCTTGGCGTGCCTTGAAGCGAAAAGAGGCTACTGGTGATTTACTAGTGATAACAATTGCAGTACCTAAACTCTCGAACATGCAACAATTGCCGCTCCAACACCGTTGAAGCATTGAAGACTGTTCCAGGCCAAAGTAACCTTGCCTGTAAAGCCTGTTCGATATTCTGGAACCGGGACGTTAACGCTGCAAAAAACAGGTTGGTAATTAGCGTGTCGATATGGAAGTCAACTGGAAGACCTACTGAGTTTTGTAGAAAACCAAGGAAGTCACCCGCATCAACCGCTTAACAGCATCCTCTAATCGCCAGACCGAAACTGGCTCGATTTTTACAGGTAAACCTAAGTCTAGAAAATTGTAGTGACGGCTCGTAAATTGACCCGTCTCCACCACGAGTAAAAACACTGCAGCGAAGGAAAGTTACTGCAGCTATAATGTATAGCGCTTGACTGTAGCTACGTCGCATAATTAGAGTTTATATATTGCTATTATGAATCCGGAAAAAAAGTGCCATAGAACGATTTGATACTTTGGATCTTTCATCAAATATAATGCAATGATATTATGAACTGAAGGTGATAGCATAGGGCTGTGGTTGATGGATCACATTTATATATGACATGTTGATATCCAAATGATTGCCTGTTGTTGTTTCTTGTAGTTCTCTTCTGTCAAATTTTATCTTGACCCTTTTTTTCAACTGCTTTATTCACCTTACTAAAACGAAAGACAGACTATTATCAATAAGTAGTAGCCAATTCAAGCGTACAATATTTAAAAAACGCTGAATGCTTTTCCTCGAGTCCAAAGCATAGGGTGTACCATACTGAAAGTTGTTTGAACAAGAGGAAGCAAAAAAAAAAAAGAAAAAGAAAAGCCTTCCTTCAGAAGTGAGGATATGTTGAGGCAAATAAAAGGCTACTTGGCCAATTGTATATTGCATTGATTATTTATGCCGGTTAATAGACATAGAGGATGAATAAGTGGGGCTTCTTTTTAGTTTTCTATTTTGTGTAGAGAGAAACCAAGCAAATTTAACGAATGAAAAGCACCGTTTCTCCGGTTAAGCCACGAAAGCAGTGGTACTCACAATTTTGATACGGTGCAAGTTCTAATATGCTGTTTATTGAAATCAGCTTAGCAAAACAAATCATTCTCAGGAAAGATCTTGTTACATGCAAATAAAAAGTTGCTTTTTTTATTACCCTTGTTATGACCGAGTTCGCGTTTGTTATTACTGAAGTACAGATAATTGTGTCATATCTTTAGGTTTATAGCCATCTCCTCCGAGTAACTCCTTGGTAACCCCTTGCGCAATTCCAGTTGTATCATTGAGAACATCTCCTACGAGTTCGGCAATATCCTTGGTAGTGGCTTGAATTCAATCACTGCGATGCTATTCCCTTCCATCCTGATGAGGTGAACCACTGTATGCGTTGAAGCCTTGATTTTCAGTTCTGCTTTTAAAATACTGGCTGCTTTTAGGTGCTCTTGCAATTGACTTCATATTGATTTTTTACCTTTTTTTTTTTTTTTTTTTTTTTTTTTTTTAGGAAGGCGGGTGTTGATTTAAAAGAGATGTTTACTCTTTTAAATAGATTGCTGACGAAATTTTCTTGGCCATGAGTAGGTCGAACACGAACAGTTATATTTCGTCATTATTATCCTTGCATGAAGGACTACCGTAAATGTATAAGAGTTGAAACATTGAAGACAGCTGATCAAAGCTAATTCAAGAAGTAAAAAGCTGAATTATGTATTAGGCCCATAAGAAGTTGAGGGTTCAAGCATAAAGTAATTCTAGTATGTGAATATTAAAAATAGTGTTTGTATATCTGTTCAATTGTGTATATTTTTGTTTTTGGAGCAAAGGTCAAATATTCAGATGAGTATGAAAGTGGCGTAAATATACGATTCATGTAATATGATAAAGCCAGATAAGCACAAAAGGTTTGGGGAATTGACTGCAGACTATAATTTCTAAATGCAACAGCAGTTCAGGCTGCTTCATGTGCGGAATAATTCTTATCGACTTAATGTTATGAAAGTCCTCAGTTGGTTCCATCTCAAACATCTCTCAACTTTGTATTTTTGATCCATCAAATTATGCCGGAGATTGTGACCTGACTTCCCAAAAAAGAAAAAAAAAAAAACGTAGCTGTACGAAAGATCTCCACTTGATCAATCTTGCGTTATAATCATGCTTCGATCAAAAGCTTTTGTCAAACGTAATCGCAAAGGCAACGTTGTCAAGGTAGTGAAAGAACACTATTTGAGGGATGATATCCCCTGCTCCTCGGAAATTTGTCGCGAATGTGCCAAGATCTCCCCACCATTATTATCCAGCACTCCGAGTGGAACAAGTACAATGAAGCCCCATTATCTCATCCCAGACACCAATGTCTTTATCAATCAAGTAATATTATATTTTGAGCATTTATAATCGTTTAGTATTCTCTTTTTCCTAAATGTTTTTTCGATATAGCTCGATCTCATGGAACACCCTGCTTTCAAAGATGTTATTGTTTTACAAACTGTCAGAGAAGAGGTTCGTCATTTGAGTATTCCCGTTTATAACCGATTGAACGCAATCCTTGCGGATAAGACGAAGCGCTTCTATTTGTTTGCAAATGAACATCAAAGGTAATCTATTGTTTGCTGTTGTAATATTGTTTTTATCTTCAGGGAGAAGTTAGGATTAAAGCTTGCTATCAATTTCAATTTTATAGAGACACATTTGTTGAAAGGTTAAAAGATGAATCTCCCAACGATAGAAACGATAGGGGTAAATTTTGCAACAGTAACACTGAAGAGTTGTGTATATTTAGAGAAGAGATATGTAGGATGACTTACCATCTTATGTCTATTAGCTATTCGTGTGGCTGCAAAGTGGTATGATACCCATTTGAAGGCGTGTGGATCTGAAGCGATGATAGATATTATTATGCTGAGTGATGATAAAGCGAATAAAGAGAAGGCTGGTGCTATCGGTGTCAAATGTTGCAACGGTAACCAAAAAAATAATTGAGTTAAACAACCTAGTAACCATTTATTGATAAACTTCCATTATTTATGAATTTAGTTTGGCAGTATGTAGAAAGTAAGAAGGATTCACCAGAATTATTAGACATGGTAGCAGCTCCTAAGGCTGTTGCTGGTGATGCTATTGTATATGAAGAGGTAAATTTTTGGGGAAAATAAGCATGAGGAACAACAAGATTGTATTTAAGCATACTGACTTTTTAATTAAAACTAATAGCACTATTCGCCAGCAAAAATTAAGAATGGTGTGCAAAATGGAAAGTTGATTCAAGGTTCTTTCCAAGTCAGCATGCATAATGTCTATGAGGTATGAATAAGATCGATACTTTGTTAGTATTCAAACCACTCATTAAATTTCGATCGGCAGGGCACAATTGTTGGAGAAGTTGAAGGGGAAATGAAAACGATCTATATTTTGGGTCGTAAAAATTTCAATAGATGTATTCAAGGTGATATTGTCGCCGTTGAACTCTTACCTAAAGAGAAATGGAAACATAGTGCTTCTATTGCTATTGAAGAAGAAGATGAAGACGAAGAGAAAATGTATGGCGAAGAAGAAGTGGTAGATAGAATGGTTGAAAATGACAGCCCTCCTGAACCTACAGGCAAAGTTGTTGGTATCATTCGGAAAAAATGGAGACCGTAAGTCCTGATTTGAATAAGGATTGAAAGTATCAGGAATTGAACAGAATTATATTTTATAGATATTGCGGTTTCATCGTTAAGAACAGTGTTCCGAAAGATACACAAAGTGGTAACATTACTGTACGCTTTCGTGCTATGGATAAACGAATTCCACCCATCAAGATTAGAACAGCACAAGCTCATGCATTACTCGGAAAGCGTATCATTGTCTCCATTGATAGCTGGCCCGTTACTTCAGCGTAGGTTCAGTTTTGCCTTTTTCACCAATCAAAGACTAATCAAAGCCTTTTTTTTTAGCTTTCCCTTAGGCCATTTTGTAAAGACACTGGGGTCCTCTGGCGACAGAGAAACTGAAACTGAAGTACTGTTATTAGAGCATAATGTACCATTTCAGGAGTTTTCCAAGAGAGTCCTTGATGACTTGCCACCCGAGGGTGACAAATGGATTGTACTTGATAAACATATCAATAATGAAAAGAGACGTGATTTTAGAGACTTAGATATTTGCAGTATTGATCCTCCTGGATGTACTGATATTGATGATGCCCTTCATGCCCGTCAACTTCCTAATGGCAATTGGGAAGTCGGTGTTCGTAAGTAGTTAATCTTTCTAACCGTTCCTGTAGACAATCGGCAAATGCTTACCATTATTTCTGACATAGATATCGCTGATGTTACTTATTTTGTCAAACATGGTATGCCCATGGATGTCGAAGCGGCCAGTCGCGGTACTTCGGTATATTTAGTTGATAAACGTATTGATATGTTGCCTGCTCTTCTCGGCACAAGTAAGTAATGATAGCTTTTGTGGTGCGAATGGATTCGCTGCGTCAAACTCTCTGCTGATTTATTTTCAGATTTATGTTCACTTAGATCGAATGTTGATCGTTTAGCTTTTTCTTGCGTCTGGGTAAATATTTGTTTATGGTCCTCTTTCGTTAATCTTAAACTTAACAGCATTTTTCTTTAAGGAAATGAATGATAATGCAGAAATTATTAGCACTGATTTCACAAAAAGTGTCATCCGTTCAAAGCACTCGTTCACGTACGATGAAGCGCAAAGTCGAATTGATGATGAAAGAATGCAAGATTCTCTCACTCAAGGCATCCGAGTGCTTAATAAGTTTGCCAAGATTCTTCGTCAACAACGTATGGATAACGGTGCTTTGACATTGGCGTCACCCGAAGTGCGCTTTAATCTTGAAAATGACTCACAAGACCCAGTTGATGTTGAAATGAAAGAGTTGAAGGAAACAAATGCTCTTGTTGAGGAATTCATGTTGCTCGCTAATATCTCAGTAGCCAAAAAGATTTTCTCCAAATTCCCCAGCTGTTCAATGCTTCGTAAGCATCCTGCACCTCCCACGAATAATTTTGACATGCTTCGCAAAGTGCTAGCACAAAAAGGAGTTACCATTAACACAGAGACCTCTAAAGCTTTAGCTGATTCCTTAGACAAAGCAGTGGTAAAGTATTTGTTTGGAAGAACTTTGTTATGTTTTAAATGCTTATATTAAAAGGTTCTGTTTATTAGATACCCGGTGACCCATATTTTAACAAATTAGTTCGTATAATGACAACCCGCTGTATGATGCAAGCCCAATATTTCTGTTCAGGAACAGAAACAGAGTCTGAATTCAGACATTATGGTTTAGCCAGCCCGATCTACACTCATTTCACATCACCTATTCGTCGTTATGCTGATGTGGTTGTCCATCGCTTATTACAAGCATGTATAGACGATGACATTGATTACGGACCAGATTTAATTGATAGTCAAAAAATGAAGGAACTCTGTGATAATTTGAATTTCCGTAACAGAATGGCACAGCAAGCTGGCCGTAGTTCTGTGGAGCTGTTTACCAACTTATATTTCAAGAATAAGGTGGAGATAGAAGATGGTCGCGTGTTGCGTGTACTTAAGAACGGAATCATTGTTCTCGTTCCTAAATACGGTATTGAAACAGTCGTTTATACTGCTAAAACTGGCAGCAATTCGCCATTAGTATATAATGAAGAAGATTGCAGTTTGGTTGCTGGTGACGTGGTCATCAAAACTTTTGATGCTGTTAAGGTTGAAATTACTGTAGAAGGTGATGAACAAGGGATGCGTCAAAAAATGAATATGAGGCTTGTAGAACCTTACATTGAAGGTGTCAGTACAAAGCCCAGTGCCAGCAAAAGACCTAACGAAGAAGCAGTGGAACACAATGTTGTAAAGAAAGCAAAGAATTAAGGCAAACCCTTTTTCATTATATTTGTACATAACAATACACTGTTTTTTGTAAACTTTCTTTAATTAAACAGTAATAATCAAAACCTAAGTCGCATTTACTGTATGATTTTCTATACAAATCAAAGCAATTTGAGCTGTGATAAATATCATGGACGAAATATTCGCTTTCCACAGTAGAGAGATCAAAAAAGCTAAATTATGCAAACGGAGTTACAAACTCTCCACATTCCCATATTTGTGAGTGTTGTTCACAGGGTAACCCAAACTGTAATAAGGGCGAACAAGCTCATCCATCATATAAACCTTCTCTTATCGCCATAGTGTAAGTATATATAGCATGTTGAAGCGAGATCTTCCGCTTAATGTCATCAGAAGACAATGGATGGATTGGAAATATAGAGAAATTGAGACGGATGGGTATTCTTGGAAATATTACATAAGGGGATCAAAAAAATCTTGAAAAACAGCGGCAATGGCAGACATGCAGAACAACAAACTTGTAATTTGACAACTGACAATGTCCAAAATTTCCCATTAAAACTTGTAGAGTAAAATATGCTTGTTTCTAAGCAAAACAGAAAGGTCATCTATGAGGCCATTTTTAAGGGTAAAACAACAATGCTACGAACGTAAATGACAGTATTTGAAACAGCCCACGTTGACACATTATATACATTCAATATTCATTTGCACTTCAGATGGTGCTTTAGTCGCTCCCAAAGATTACAATCTCCCCAAGCATCCTGATCTTGACGTTCCCAACCTCGAAGTCATCAAGATTATGCAATCTTTGACCTCTAAAGGTTGTGTCAAGACTCAATTCTCTTGGCAATGGTATTATTATACCCTCACTGATGAGGGTATTGATTACCTTCGTGAATGTAAATATCAATCAGATTACAGAAAATATACACACATTTGTTTAGCATCTGTTTTCAACTTGCTCAATACTTACTATCTATTTTCGCGACAACGTTACTGTTCATCGACATTTCAATAGATCTTCATTTGCCTCAAGAAATTGTTCCCGCTACTTTGAAGAAGACTGCTCGTCCTGCTGCTCCTCGTCGCTGTAAGTACAAATATGGGACAACGATCTATTTTATTCCAGTAGCTAAATTTTTACTTTCTATATTGTAGTTGGTGGTGAAGGCCGTGAAAACCGTGGTCCTCGTGGTGACCGTGGTGATTACAGACGTAAGGAAGGCGCTGATGGCGACTTCAAGCCCGAATTCAGAGGTGGTCTTGGTAAATAGCATTTATTTCAAATGTGTCTGTATTATACGTACCTTTTCATTAACAAGATTGTTTTACATTTTCTAGGTCGTGGCAATCGCGAATAAATAGACTGTTTCTTTGTTATCTTGAATTTTTTTTTCTCTACTACATATGTAATCAGAGAACTTCATGTATGATAACGCCTCCATTTTGTGTATTAAATATCGTTTGAATTTATTCTTGCATAAAATGTATGATTGACCTTTATCTGAATGTTTTGGTATCTGTTGTGCTTTTTGATTTGGTTCCTGTTTCCGCTGCATAAATGTCTGCTTACAAATTCGAGTATTTTGTTTCACAAACTTCGGGCCGGACTTTGTATGAGAGCAGCAGACAGAATTGCAATTACTTTGAACAATGAAATGCTGCAAGGGAAAGCATTTATTGAGCCTTCTCTTTAACACTAAAAGGTAAACTCAATCCATCCATCCATTTAATATAGCATATTGTTTCATCGACGACAGCATAGTGGAGTATATATAATGACGATATTATCATTAGTTGCAACAGCGAGAAAGGTTGAATCATAAACAATGCAATTTTGGATTTTGAATACATTTCCGTAGTCATCTTTATACAGCTAATTCGCAGCATCCTTACTTCGCAGTTGTCAATGGAACACCTCAACTGATTTATACGACTACAGCTATTACAGCTATTTCACAACTAATATACTCCACTACCTGCTCGTTGAAATTGTGGATTTAGCAGTTGAGATTGGTATTGACCCTTTATTTCCCTTCAATTTTACACAGTAGTCAAAATGGGTCGCCGTCCTGCTCGTTGTTATCGTTACTGTAAAAACAAGCCTTATCCCAAGTCCAGATACAACCGTGGTGTCCCTGATGCCAAGCTTAGAATTTACGATTTAGGTCGTAAGAAGGCTTCTGTTGACGAATTCCCTCTCTGTATTCACTTGGTCTCTAACGAATACGAACAACTTTCTGCTGAAGCTCTTGAAGCTGGTCGTATCTGTGCTAACAAGTACATGTCCAAGACCTCTGGTAAGGACTCCTTCCACATGCGTATCCGTGTTCACCCTTACCACGTCACCCGTATCAACAAAATGTTGTCCTGTGCTGGTGCCGATAGATTGCAAACTGGTATGCGTGGTGCTTTCGGTAAGCCCAATGGTCTCGTTGCTCGTGTCAACATTGGCCAAATTATCTTCTCCGTTCGTTCCAAGGATTCCAACAAGGCTGTCGTCATTGAAGCTTTGAGACGTTGTAAGTACAAGTTCCCTGGTCAACAAAAGATCATTGTCTCCAAGAAGTGGGGTTTCACTCCTCTCTCTCGTGAAGACTACGTTGAAGCCCGCTCCAAGGGTTTACTCAGACCTGATGGTTGCTACGTCAAGTTCTACCCTCAAAAGGGTCCTCTTGCTGATTACTACAAGGAAGTTTCTAGAGCTTAAGTGTTTGGCAATAGAATCAATAAATTTGTGATTTAATATTCTTGAACGCTTTCATATTGTAAAATGGTTTTCATTACGATAAATCTTGTCCGGTTTATTCGTTGAGTACGGAGGATAATCTCCGGGAATGGGATGTGCATGATTGATACATAGCGCTCGATTGATAAATCTGTTGATGAGGATTGTTAGTGTTATTATTTCAGAAAGCCACAGGTTTAGATGTATTTGGTGATCACTTTTGAGCGCATAGATTCTCACTACTTTGTTTTCTGCTAAATGAGTAATTCCTAAAATTCCTGAATTTTCTATGCTGCTTGCACTATCTTTCGCTTTCAAATAAAAACAAACTATGCCTCTGATTTGATCTGACCAGTAGTACTCAAAATTGAACTTGAACCTTTACTGTTGAAGAGGGGGCTACTGTAAGCGTGAGGCTGTTAAACTAACGATCATTCAAATGAAAGACTTTGGCCCGGCCCTTATTTTAATATAAATACCACTTTACATATCTTTTTACCAAAATTCCAGGCATTGCTTTTTGTAAGTTCTCTTCTTTTTGCTTTTATAAAAGCTATATTCCGCTAATCAAAAAATGACATACTGTCGACATATTAATATTCTTCGGGTTTTTATATTGGCTTTCAGTCTTATAGGTCTAGCATGCCATTCAGCACAATGCGCCCTATTATCAGCTTACGAAGATCAAGTAAGCATAAGTATTTTATTGTTATCTTGAGAAGGGTCAAAAATACATTATGAAGCTATGTAAATCAGACTATTCAAATTTACATGGCAATGAACTTTCATAAATATGATTACATTAGGCTAAAATACCGGGATGGTTTCAATCTGGTCATTGGCAGGTAAATGATAGATCAATTGTAGTTCCCATATAAAATGACACATATTCAAAGAAGATCAAGTTTGCTTACTAATTTTTATTTGAATTCGATTATAGTATTTGGCGTGGTTTATAACATTTTGCCTATCATTAGTCAGTGCCTTTATAATTTGCATCAATGCAACATATTGCAAACATGGCCATGGAGTAAAGGCGGATAAGACTCTTGGAGGAGTCAACCTAGCTTCTCTGGCTGTCACCATTACAATTAATACATTCCTCAATGATCAGGAGCCATGGACAAACGGGATAATTGAATTTACTCAACCGACAAGAGGCCTCAATTTTCATTGTACGTTGCTCGATGAGAGTCATGATGCCACGTACCCCTTGTTGTTTCAAAGGTATTGTTTTACAAGTGCACGCTATTAAGGGAAAACATTACTTCTTCGTAGCAGGTTGAAACAGAACTAAGTTGTGTACTGAGCATCTGTGTTTTTGTCCTTCTAAATTATTTTTGTCTGGTTGTGGACATAGATGCGTATTGATCGATTGCACATATGTCATAGCTGTTATTACTGGTCATTTCTGGATGTTTTTAATTGTCTTTGCACACTTCTTCACTAGAAAAGAGCAAAAGTTTACAGCTAAATCGCAAAAAAATACCAAATTGGTAGTTAGCAAGGGTAACCGCCAGAGTAACTATAGCTATAATAATGACAGCTGGAAGATAGCTACCATGTCAAAGCACACTACTCTACCTATGGCGTTCAACGACGATTTCTATCACCATTTTAGTGCAGCTACTGGACATAAGCCGACAAAAGGTCTGCCTCACCATAGCATTTTACCGCAACATGATTTACAGCAACAAAAGGCTTCTAAATACGCGAACAACATCATCAACTATCCACCTCTACCTAATCTTACATACACAAAGAGTAATTCCAGCCATAGAACTTACACTGATACTGATCTGAATCCATGCGGGAAAGGAAACAGTGGCAGTGAGGGAAATTATGATCATTACCGTCATAGTAGTCCGATCGTTGCTGCTCCAACTTCACCATATCAATTTAACAGTTATTGGAACAACAACAACAACAACAACAACAACAACATCAAGCATTACTCTTCTTTGCCGCATCAATACAAAGAAGCTCTAGCTACTAACACGAATGCTGCTAATAGTAACTGGACGGCCGAGGACTACAGTTGTCCACCTTCAAGGATGCCATCCCTCGGTCGATCTACAATGACACAGCAATACTATCACGAACTGTAATCATGTACCATATGCCTTTATGCACTATAATTAGATCAAATAAATTTGAAGCTTTTAATCTTTACAAAGCACAAGTAATACGTCTTTCTAAGTACATATTTGATATATCATTTGCATTAAAAAAAATGAGAAGTAGACTTCATTTTCGTTCAACGCCTATTTAGCGGGTTTTGAGTTTGCTTAATCCGTTCCGCAGTTACTGTTTCTTTTCGGAGTTTTTCTGAAGGAATAATTTTTGCCCTCAACAGGAACATGCGTAAGCCATGGTCATGAATTGGGTATTATTCAAAGTTGGTTTTTTTTTTCCCAAGCAACCTATAATAGAGGTATATTGAACGACCATTTATACTCAATTCTGCTTGGGAAACGATAAAACTGATAAAAACTACACGAACAGTTAAAAGACTAGGGTCATTGCTGGACTTAAATTGGGATGAACCTCTAATTTCAATCAGTTTTTCCCAAGTAAGACATCGTCCTCACTGGTACTTAAAAAGGTCCTCCTCGCCTCCCCTTTTTCTTTTTCCCGCTCTTTTTAATACTATCTATCTCAATACTAGAAACAAAAAACAACTGTAGATTATGATAGAGAATATTTTTAACGCTAATTTCCCTCGTGATGAAGAGGACAGAGTGTATCACCTGGGAATTAAACAGGGCAATGTTGCAAACCGTATTTTGACAGTAGGAGATCATGTCCGTGCGAGAAAAATTGCAGCCTTATTGGATCCTGAAGAAGAAACTGGCCATCCCATTTTTGAACATTTGAGCCAACGTGGATTTTTGACTATTACAGGTAGATATAAAGGTGTACCTGTCAGCATCATGGCTATGTAAAGTAATCTAATAGAGAGATATGAACAGTGCAGAGAGACAGAAGAGAGAGAGAGAGAGAGGGTGTGTGTGTGTGCGTGTGTGTGTGTGTGTGTATGCCCATTTGTTATTATTGTTATTCCACCTTGACAGGTTGCTTATCAGCCATAAATAGATGGAAGAGGTGACGATTGTAGTGAAGCATTGAGATTATTTATTCATTTATCTTCATCCTCCACAATAGCGGTATGGGAAATCCAATGATGGACTTTTTTATCAGAGAAACTCGTGCTAGTGTAGAAGGCACCATGGCCGTCATTCGTTTTGGTTCCTGTGGAACACTCTCCCACTTGGCACCACCGGGTGCGGTCATAGTTCCTTCAGGAGGTTACTGTATTCGACGTAACATTGACTATTTTGCGGATGAACAACAAAATCCAGAACTGAAAGATAAGCCTTATGTATTCTCGGGTATTTTTAAAGCAGACGACGAAATGACGACTATTTTAGCAGACACATTAAAGACAGTGATGGCTCCAGTTGAAGCTAAATATGATTTTGTTGGTCCCGTTCTTACAGGCGGACTCAATGCAGATGGATGTTCTTTTTACTCTTCACAAGGTCGACAGGATGCTGCCTTTTGGGATGATAATGCGAACTTACTGCGAGATATAATTACAAAGTACCCTAAAACTCATTCATTGGAAATGGAAACATCCATGTTATTCCATTTGGCGAGATGTGCTCGCGACACTCAACGACCAATCCGAGCAGCTGGATGCATGCAAGTATTTGCTGATCGCTTGACGAATAGTTTTATTGGTCCTGACGCTGTTAAAGTATTGGAACCCTTGGTTGGTAAGGCATGCTTGGACGCCTTGATTAAGGTTAAAATTGAGGATGAAATGCCCGTGGCAGGCACAGTCTGGGAGCCTGCGAATGAGAAGCGTTTACAATCACTATAAAGCGAGCACAGACGTATTAAAGAGGTTAATTAACTTTATCCCACATGCAAATGTAACATTATCATATGATTTTTTTGTATATACAGCTTAGATATTATCGGAATATTGTAATAAACTAACAGTCGATAGTCTATAATCACCAATGAATGGCTAGTCAGACACAATTGTATGCTATTTGAAACGAAGAGGCGTGATTTCTAGTATACCATTTATTTTGAGGAGACTACCATGATATTATCAGGGATTACCACGCAGTACGACCTTCAGAGAAACTTAATGTCATTTTTTCCACGCTAAAGTATGCGCAGTAGTATATTTGTTTATTTGGTAACTCATGGATTCACACACAATCATACAAACCTAATTTCCAGGTACGACCTTTGTTACTACAACAAAAAATCACTGGAACGTTTGAATCATTCGATACCCTCTTTAGTTAAAATAGCTCATACAGAAAAGGAGAGCGAGAGGAGAGGGAGAGAGACGAATCTAGTATTATTTAACAGTTAAACCGCAGCGAAATGTTCTAAATGCTCTTGGATGTCTGAATTGTTCAACTATATGGCTTACTAGCAGATCGATGTACAAGCGACCAATAAAGGACAATAAGCCATGCTTAAAATATGAAACAGCATGATCGATGTACTTATGATACAATATTGCGACGATGGTTGTTGAAAGACGTGATTTAATCATCCCACATCAGCACTCACGAGCGTATTTGTATTTACTGAGCTGCTTCTTTAATCATATGCTTGAAAGCAACATGCATTTTTGTAACCGCTATTTTTAGACAAGCATTTTGTACCATTGGCCGATTGAGTAAACAAAAATAACAAAAGTTGGCACAGTTTAAAACAAGCAGAAGTCTGTGCTCCAAAACATGGAATTTTGCCATATACTTTTCATAAAAAAAAAATGCAGTCCATATTCATGATGTGAGCAATGGCACCCCAAAAAGCTCCTGTCCAATTATTTCCATTTTTTTTTAAAAAAGCAGTGTGCCCTTTTGACACCCAACAGCTCAGTATAATATTAGGGCTGTAAATTGCAAAATTGTGAGTAGCAGGAAGATAGTTTAAATGTTGTCTATTCACCCTATACGTAGATTGTGACTCCAATTCCATAGTTTGTTTTTTATTTTTCTTGTGTGATACGTACCTTACCAATGCTGCTTTCACTCCTTTATTCTTTAACAACACTATCCTATTGGATCTCTGAACATGAATACACATAAAACAAGAATACCATCTTTAAATTTCAAAGCAGACAATGAAGAAGAGCTATCAAGTAGTAGAGAAGTAGGCAGCTGAAAAAAAAAAAGGCATGGTTCATATGCTATAGACGAAACTAACAATTTTTCTTGGACATATATCAACCTACAGACTTCTGATATGGAAATTGATAGTGACTACAGTCCTCCTGCAGAATTCACTGACAGTATCAGGAGAAGTGCCGTGCCGCGAATGTCTGCATATCAAAACATGGCATCTAGATCTTTTGAAAAAGAAGAAGAAATAGTAAACCGTTATTCTAACCTCTTGTCCCACAGCAATGTCCAAGTTAAAGAAACAAACAATGTTATAGAAGAGGAGCTGGAGGAGAAGGAGGACGACAAGGAGATTCAATGGCCATTCCACCTCTATCAACCTGCTGACGATGTTGTCCTGAACCAATACTATCCAGATAACGCTTCTTCTATTGACTTTGTTCCCAAGATGGAAATTCAGGATAGTAATCGAATAAAAGGCGGTTTCATCAACTCAAATCACTACAGTGAAGCTGCCTACTCAAGAGACGCCCTAGCCCGACTTATGTAAAGTACCTCATATCTCCATTTTAAAATTGAGTATGAATTAAGAAGGTCTGATTTTAATTACACGTTAAGTAGCGCCACAGATTGTGAGGAATTGTGTCAGGATATTGTGGATCACTACCAAATGCTGCAATTATAGTGCTAGTTGGAAAAAAACCAAAAAACAATTAAATCACAGCAATAATTACCCAAATTTGTTAGTGATCTACTTTGTCTTACACCAAGTTAAAAAGTCAGTTACCTTACAGAGACAAGGAGAGCCTTTCTTTTGGGTACTATATAGCAATATGATTGGAAAAGAACAGATAACCTACCCAAATAAAGCAAATAGATTTGTGTTGGCTTTTATTCTTCTACTCCTTTGGAAGGCAAGCTAGATGGCTATGACATAGTTTTATTATGGTTTCCCTTTCTTAATATGATATGTACAGCATTGTCAAATGAAAGTCCGTAAGTTAAAGGCCAAGAAAAACAAATTTGTTGACCCCGCACTCCACAGATCTTCTACTTGAATAAATGCACATAGAAGATCTAAAAAAAGCCGAGGAAAAAAAAAGCCAAACTGGTGCGTACACTCTATCTGTAAAGGATCTGGAAACTTTGTTAAGTATTCAAGCATGAAATGAGCAAAAAATAAGCTTCTTGACAGCTTATTAAATGTTTGGCTTTGATACAGTAAGCGCCGTTGCTTTAAATTTTTTTTTTTTGTTGGCTACACAAAATTTGAAATAAACGAAACAGAAAAGTGTATAAATAAATCTAAGAAAAGCCCAATCAGTTTATTTTAGTTTCTCTCCTTTTCCCTTCCCTTTTTTCTTGTTCTAGCACTCACTTTTCCGAGAGACCCTCTTTTAATACCAGCGATAAACTTATAACATGTCTGAAAACGTCATTGCTTCCCTTCAAGTTGGTCGTAACTCACCTTCCATGACTGTTGAAGAGTACAGAGCTCGTAAGGTAGCTCTCATCACTGGTAAGAATCTACTCAACCCTAAATAATGTGGTAGGACGTTATAGGAAAGATTTTCTGATTCACCTCATCGAAATGTAGGTGTTACTGGTCAAGATGGTTCCTATTTGACAGAATTTTTGTTGGAAAAGGGCTATGAAGTCCACGGTATCATTCGTAGATCATCTTCTTTCAATACTGGTCGTATTGAACATATTTATAAGGACAGACATGACCAAGGTAGAGTATCAATCTGTTGTGTAATGCGTGGTTGTGGTTTGTTTGATGAAATAGAAACGGGACAAATGATGGCTATGGGACTTTGAACAATACACCAAGGAAACCTCATTTTCTCGTTTTTTGTTTTTTGTTTTTTTTTTCTTTTTTTTTTTTTTTGTAAACTCAACAATTTTTGATAACTTTTTGATGTACTAGCAGGTGTCAAGTTCTTCCTTCACCATGGCGATTTGACCGATTCTACCTGTCTCGTGCACATTATCTCTCAAGTTCAACCTACCGAAGTCTATAATTTGGCCGCTCAATCTCACGTCAAGGTCTCATTTGACATGTCTGAATATACTGGTGATGTTGACGCTCTCGGCACACTTCGATTATTAGATGCAATCCGTACTTGCGGTCTTGCCGACCGTGTTCGTTTCTACCAAGCCTCTACTTCTGAACTCTACGGTAAGGTTGTTGAGACCCCTCAAAAAGAAACAACCCCCTTCTATCCTCGTTCTCCTTACGGTGTTGCCAAGCTCTATGGTTACTGGATCACTGTCAACTACCGCGAATCATACAATATGTATTCCTGTAACGGTATCTTGTTTAACCACGAATCCCCTCGTCGCGGTCGTACTTTTGTTACTCGTAAGATTACCCGTGCTGTCGCTGATATTCACCTGGGTCGTCAAGAATGTTTATATTTGGGTAACATTGATGCTAAACGTGATTGGGGTCATGCACGTGATTATGTAGAGGGTATGTGGCTCATGCTTCAACAAGAAAAGCCTCAAGATTTCGTCCTAGCTACTGGCGAAACACACACTGTCCGTAGCTTTGTTGAGAAGGCCTTTAAGGTTACTGGTCGTACCATTGTATGGGAAGGTGAAGGTGTCAATGAAATTGGTAGAGATAAGGAAAGTGGTAAGGTACGTGTCCGTATTGATCCCAAGTACTTCCGTCCTGCTGAAGTCGATCTCTTGTTGGGTGATCCTACCAAAGCCAATGATGAATTGGGATGGAAGCGTAAGGTCAGCTTTGATGAATTGATTACTGAAATGGTTGTTGCTGATATTGAAGGCAGTCTCAGCTCTTCCACTTTGGTGTAATAAAAAGATACAGAGCCTTTTGACTGTTTTGATTTTTCTTTTTATACTTACATTTCAAAATCGTTTTATATCCTTCATATATATTACACTTATAGAGAAGAAAAAAAAATCACTGTAATAAGCTTATCATATACATGCATATGCAAATATACATAAGCATATATCTATATATTACTTTCCCCTTTATTTCACCAACAACCCTCTATTACTACTGTTATATCCGTTCATATCACTTTAATCCATTCTGTTTGTAATGTATCACAAAATTAAATGAATTTCTTTAAAAATATTGCATTAAAACCCTTATTTGGAACTACATTTGAAAAGAAAAAGCCTGCTTACGTCCAAGCTGTACTGCAAATAATGTCTGTCTTAACTCGACTCTGTACCATACTCCTGCGCGATGTCCAAGTATTTATGCCCTCAGACCTCTACTGCGTGGCATAGAGGAATAGGACGCATGTTTCCAAACCTACTTTATTGTAGCTTCTTTGACTACCACTACTGTTGCCTCGCAGAAGGAAAAAGGCCTAGCAGTACTGTAACATTGAGAGAGCATCGCGGACTTTCTTTTTTTTTAAGTCTATGAAAGAGCTTGAGTAGCTTTTGAATACAGTAATGCGTGCTAAACGTTTATAGCCGATTATCCTATTGTTTTTTCTTGATCTGTTTTTTTCCCCGGCTATGGAAATACAGTGTTTTAGCTTCAACTTTATACTTTATACAAATTTTATTGGACAATATATATATTTAATTTAGATATTTTGAATTACTTTAGGATGAAATGGTATAATATTCTTGGACGATTTATTGAATAAATAATTGGAAACATTATTTTGAAGGTCAGTGGACATTTTTCAATTGATAGTGGCATTACGTTAAAGTACTACGAGACTTATTGAGTATTTTAGTGTGACACAGGTCTTATGAGCAATAGATACAGGGTTGTGGTTTACGAGACTTTATTTATGGACCATATGAATTGAACTACGCGTTAAACTGATCCCAGGCACGTTCTTCCGCCACGTAGATAACGGTTGTTGTTGTCAATCGTAATAAAAAATAGATGTTGTCAAATTCGAAGCATTTAGATGCCTTTCCTTTGACTTCCATCTTCTTCTTCTATACTTTCTTTCCTCATTCTGATAGCTACTACTCACCATGTACAAAGCCAAAACCTTGCAAAAAATCAAATCGGTAGCAGAAGCCCATAAGAATAAAGTCAAAGATGAGTCCTTCCGTGATCCAGGGCGAAGATCTGTCTTCACAGCGGCAATCGGACTAGATCATAACAAACATCAAGTACCCAGCTGCTCTACCAAGGAATATTATCATATGACCGGAAGTACCAGATACGCTGCAAAGCTGGAAAAGAAGAAAGCAGGCACACTTAAAATGATCGAAAGTGGCATACCAACCGCCAAAACTTCTATCATCGAACAACATGACCGTCATGTACAATATATATTGCAGCACTTGGAAGCCTTGTTCTCTTTTTACGGCGAGAGAACTGCTGAAGAACGATTTCGTTTATACCAGGGTCAGGAGCGTGCTGCCGACAACATGGTCAATTTGCTTATTAATGGAACTACAAAGTACAATAAGCAATTGAGGTTGAAGAAGAAAGAAGATCGAAGCAAGTGGCCAAAAAAGAATACCGACAGAATGGCCTTTTGTAAACGTAAAAAGAAGAAGAAGAAGAAGCAAAAGGTTCCAGAAGAGAGGGAAAAAGCAGATGCGAGAGAAGTAAGCGATGTTCTCGCTAAGAAAGATAGGTAAGGTGTATAAATGATAAGCAATTCATCCACTATTCGCAGAAATATTGATAGAACTCATGCTTTCTACAGCAATTCCCTGAAGAACAAGTGGAAGCCTGAACCCTTTAGTGTAGGCGACACTAAAAAGATCCCTTTGATTGTAGTTGGTAATGGCATGTTCTGGAAGAGTGCAGTGCCCATCAAAGGCCATAAGATTGGTGTCCTGGGAGTTCTTTGGCGTGCCTTGAAGCGAAGAGAGGTTGCTGGCGATTTACTGACGATAACAATTGATGAATACAAAACCTCTCGAATATGCAATAATTGTCGTTCCAACAATCTTGAAGCATTGAAGACAGTTCCCGGCCAAAGTATCCTTGCCTGCAAAACCTGTTCGATACTTTGGAACCGGGACGTCAACGCTGCTAAAAACATGTTGGCAATTAGCGTTTCGATCTGGAAGTCAACGGGAAGACCTGCGGAGTTTTCTAGAAAACCAAAATCACCCGCAACAACCACTTAACACCATCCTCTAATCGCCAGCACGAAGCTGGTTTGATTTTTACAGGTAAGCGTCTCAATTTTGTGTAGTTTGATCTTGAAATTATAACTTAATAATCTCAAAAGTTTACTTTTTTCGTCTATTTATATTGCGGCTTCATCTAAATCCAAAGCTAAAAAACTGTAATGACGACGTCTGGGCCTGTGACTCTCCCGCATTCGGCGGGATGTTAAAGTATCAGTATATGATCAATTTATTGTCACAGGAGCCCAACGACAATTTATAATTTTCGCTTTTTTTTTTTTTTTTTTTTTTTTATTTGCTTGTATTTATACTTCCTTTCACCTTTATACACTTCATAGATATATCCATATTCACATATCATTTTGCAACAAATTCCTAACCTACATATAAACTAGCAGACGCGACGATACTCATTTGTTTATATTAATAGAAAACAACTCAAAAAATGTCTCTTACACCAGAACCCAGCATAGGTGGCCAATCAAAGCCTAATAAACGCAAACCTGGCCTTCGTCTAACGTCAAAGCATCTCCAACCTGCATCGTCATCTCCATCACCTACTTCGAATACATACATGAGCCATCCTGCTAGCAACACAATGCGTTTTAGAGAACAACTGGGGAATATAGTCAACGGTGGACCTTTGTCAACCAGTACGTCAGGCACCTCAGGACAGAAAACAACGTCAGGACACACCATGGAGGAGGAAGAAGCTTCTCTAGCGGCTTCTTATCTAAAGTCTCAGCAACAACAACAACAACAACAACAACAACAATTTGATACAGATAGCATACACCATAGCATTAACAGTGATGATCATACTATGACAAGTAATAGCAATATTTCAATAAAAAACCAAGATATGCCAGTTTTACGTGAACCTCCTCTTCCACCTGTACAGCAACAACAACAACAACTACCCACACAATCAAATGTAGATAACAATGAATCAACGCATACCTTTATGGAAGTCAAAGCAGAAGATCTACAAACGCTTTCGAGGTTAGGCGAGGGTGCGGCCGGTACCGTACGTAAAGTATTACATAAACCAACCCAATTGATTATGGCCAAAAAGGTAATTTTGAATGTTTTTAACCTATAAAGTCAAGTTTAACGAAAATTGAACACACCGTCTTTACCGCGTAGTCTATTTCAACAGAACCTGACCCAGGTGTTCAACGTCAAATTCTACGTGAGCTTGCATTTTTAAAGACATGCGATTCACCGTACATCGTGTCCTTTTATGGTGCATTTTTGGATGATGGTGACACTACCGTATCCTTATGCATGGAATATGCTGAAGCGGGTAGTTTGGAAGACATATATAAGAGAGCCCGAGACTTGGGTGGTGTCATTGGTGAACCAGTGCTAGAACGTATTGCTGAATCCGTAAGTTTACAAGATGGTTGTTTCCCCCATCAAGGCCTTTCTTTTGCTAATATTATATCCTTAGGTTTGCAAAGGCTTGGTATACCTACATTCGAAAAGAGTCATTCATAGAGGTAAACCTCAAGCATATTCATGTTTTATGTAGAAAGGAGGCTTGACATTTATCTCTTCTTAATCGTTTATTCCAGATATCAAACCTTCTAATATTTTGGTGACACGAAAAGGAGAGATAAAACTTTGTGATTTTGGTGTTTCTGGCGAACTGATCAATTCTATCGCACAGACATTTACAGGAACGCAGTACTATATGGCTGTAAGTTGTATTACATAGTACAAGATGTTTCTACTAGCTTATTGATATCTATCTTATCTCTCTTTATACATGCGTATGTACGCACATATACACACATATATTCATACGTATAGCCTGAACGTATTCAAGGAAATGCATATGCTGTCCAATCTGATATCTGGTCGTTAGGTCTGACTTTAATTGAAGTGTCGCAAAATCGACCCGCTTTACCTCCTCCAGATCAACCTCATTTATCTATTTTCGAATTGCTCGATTTTATTGTACGTCAACCCGTACCTCAAATACAAGGTGATCACATCTCGGATGAATGTAAAAACTTTGTAGCTGTTTGGTAAGTCTACTTGTTTCTTCTTTTTAATTTCTTACCCTGTAGTAAGCGGTGACAAGGAAGACTAAACACTTTTTATGTATCAAAAATATTGTAGTTTGACGAAGGATCCTAATTACAGACCTACACCTGCTCGCATGTTACAGCATCCTTTCATATTGAAATGGGAAAACGTACATATGGATTTAGGACAATGGGTCAAAGAAGTCTGGGGCTGGGATTAAGGCCACAATGTGTTCATTTCTTTAAAAAAAACTATTTCATTGTGTTTGAAAATAAAAAATGGATAAAGAAAAAAACCAAAGAGCTTCTCAGAAATACTTTGTAACATGTAATAGTACGTTATTAACTTTATAATTGTTCAAAAATATTCTATGACTTTTTGTCTTGTTTTACCCTGTCAGTTTGGATCGTTTTACGATTGATAATGTGTGGTAATTATACTTATTAAATATATGATAAATTAATATGGTGGAAAAAGTAATAAATGGTGATATGCTAGCTGTGGGTTAACAATACAAATTGCAATTGTGTTTTACAAGTAAAAACTGGTATGCTTCCCTTGAGATTAGGCAGCAACTACCATTCTTCATCAAATAAACCAGGAATAATGGTAGCCTCCCCTAATTCTGCTCCATGAGCGCCGCGCGCTTGTCTTGACATAAACACTGTTTTCTCTTTTCGTTCCTTTCTAACCTCGAATTGCGGTGGTAATTCAGGTAAGCTGAAATAACTAGGCGGTTGTTCTTCACTGTTACCATTGCCATTATTGGGCGTCTGCATTAAGGCAGCTGTTAAAGGACCGATCAATTCACTGGGCAATCCTTGCGGTGCAGGTGGCTCGTCCAAATCAGCATCAAAGAAGAGCGGACATTCCAAGGATTCACGGTAGTGTTGAATGGAGGTTATATCGCGAATTCGAAGTAACTGGTCGTTAGGAAGATTAGCAATACTGAGAGGGATAGAAAATTCACTGACATGTGCTGATTTGAAAATATGTCCTTGCTCAACGGTCACCTGAAAGTAAAGGTCGTAGTAAACGCGAGTGTGGCGTGAAATGAATGAAGGTGACACAAGGCGAGTGGGCACATCGAATTGAATATTTTGAGATAATTGTGTACCGTTGCCAGCATTTGAACTAGGGCCGGTAGGTAGATTGACAGATTCTTGATGGATGGTGCGAATGCTTTCTTTGAATGCCGTACCTTGTTGAACCAGCATTTTACCCTCATGGTGTTTACGGAATTTATATGCCACACTAGTGATTTTTGCATCAGAATGAAGTACTGTCATATTCAACTGCATTCTAAAAAGCTCATCTATAAACATGGATGAGACAGTTAATAATCACAAAGGCTTGCATACTATGCATTTTCTAGTTACATACCTGGACAATACGTCTGCTTATCCAATTTCGCTTGTACCTCTGCTAATGGCTGTTTCTTATCTTTTATTAAAGTTGTTTTGTATACCCACTCCTTGTCTATACAAATGTCAAAAGAGTTTAACGAAGCTGTTCTTTTGAGCGCTCAAGACTACGCGTTGAAACATGAAATCTCACCTGGTGATGATACGATGATAGGCCTGTAAGGAGTGATATACTCTCTACTCTTTATACCTGATTGTAAAGCCGGTCCATCTGCTATTGCTGTCCATATATAGCGAACTCCGAAACCAGCGGGCTCTTCCATGGAAGGAGGATAATTGACATTTGGAAACTAATGAAATATGCATCAGAGACGCTGACTATAGCTTTCCTGAAGACACTTTTGGGCTTCCTCTTACCTTCAATGCAAATGGATATTCATAATGACCAGGTTCAACCTCTTCCCAAGCACATTGTGAATAAGCTTAAAAGTTTATATATATATATATATATATCAAATAGAAAGAAAAAGGAACTGTTAGAATAACTTGAACAAATCGATTGTCTGAACCACATAACGAGGTATATCTTTACTGTATTGTACCTGATGCTTCTTGTCCATGCAGCTTCCATTCAGTTTGAAAGAACGTTGTCACCATTTCATGTATCCATTCTCCTTTGCCATCAACCCCACCTTCGTCTACTTTTACTGTAGCTGCTTCTTCTGCTCTAAACTATTCGAACAGTACAACGCCAATTTTGGTTAGTTAGTTAAACGACACCCGCTCCCCGTCACACGACGCAATGGATGCATTGACGCAATTTTACCCTAATTTTAATTCGCGTGACATGTAGTCTTTCTGATAAATTCAAAACAACTCTTCCACGAATAATTCTGTTGGGTCGAATAATGACATGGTTTCCACCATCGAATTCGATGCTCAAAACGGGTATATTATTCACTGGTGCAATGCTCTCACGTCTACTGGAAGAAGAGAAACTATTTCGATTGGATGCTGCAGTATCATTGGATGTACTGTTGGAGGATCGAGAACTAGATGTGGTTGTAGTTGCTGTATTTGTACCCGCGAGGAAGGTTCCAAAGGAGGGTGCACTTGAAGACAGTTGACGGGAAATGTTGGGTGGTTGCGAATTATCACGGCGACCACCACCTCCTATGGGAATGGGATAAACAGATAGAAGGTTCTGTTGTTGCTGTTGAGCAGCAACATTCATATGCTGTGGTGAATGTGAGACAGGCGGTGGCATAGGGATTGAAGAAGAAGATAGCGAGGGTCTACGTCTTGTTGTATTTGTCATAATAATGTTCAGATATAACTAAACTTTTCCTTCTGCAAAAGTGTCAAAATTGCAATAAAATCAACAATTATTCAGCAGTAGTTTGAAAAAATAAACGAACGGAAGGGAAAGGGTTTTGACATAAAAATGAATGAAATTTTTCTTTCTCCACTGTAAATAAAAAAAAAGAAAAAATAACGACCAAACATATTAGCTGTCTTAGCCAATGATTTCAGTTATCAAGGTTGTTTCATATCGTCATTCCTGCCTTTCTCTTGAAGACAGGGTAATGGCACTTGATACGTGGTACATAGACCTTTGTTCCACTTCCTATTTCTTTTCTCAATCAATGTCAATTTTCAAGTCCCAATAAAGTGTTACTCTTTTCGCTGTAACGACCTGATTTGAGCATGACAATCCTTGCAAATGACGAATGGCCTGATTGTCTTACTCATCTCTATTATTATCCTGCGGAAGGAAAGACAGCGTACGATATAAAATGAAAGTCTTCATTGCCATTTTCTTGCAGCGTGGAACTTACCAGACACATGCATACCCAGCTTTCAATCTTTTTATTGTTACACTGCCATTATGCCATCATGTCTAAACTGTGTAACCTAAAATACCCCATATTCCAAGTTTAAATTACCATCCGCGAATAGGAAATGCAACTCTGTGGTTCATTATGTAAAAATGGAGGGAGAGAAAGAGAGAGATGCCATATTTACAAATTGTAGTTTTTATTGATGTTGGTTCAATGTCTAAAAAGTTCAATTGAATTTAATTATAATAAATAATGCTGATATGCCATCCTCTGCTGAAGCAAACTCTTCTCATTTGCGCTTAACGTTTGTTTTGGTGAAGTAACTGTCCATTTTTCCCTGAACCGTACCAGAATTACTAGCAAAAGCATGCAAAGCGTTCTCAAACTGAAAAAGTGTGATGCCCGTCCGGGTATCCACTTTCACAAAATGCACGCCTAGCTTTGTCACTTCCTTGTTTCTACTCTCGTCATCAAAAAACAGCATATCATAACATGAAATTCCAGATTTCTCAGACAAAGATTTGAAGTGCTTTAGTTTACTTCCAGGATATATTTCCATATAATCTACGTTTTCCCGAAGTGTTGTATTATTGAGCTGAGGGATTCTCAATAAGCTGATTGCTTTTCTTGCCCTATAGAAATGCACATTATGTAAGCTTTGGTTGCAACATGCCAACGAGAGAACGGGACATCATCTGCTAGTAGCTTACCATTCAGGAGTTTGTGTCCTCGATGCGAGTCCAATTTTTGTATCCGGAACGGATTTAATTATCGAAATAATGGTTGCTGTATGCTCAAAAAACCCTAGGACCTCTCCCAAACTATGTGGAATATAAACGAAACTCAGTGGTTTGATCGCTTCAGACTTTCAAATTGATTATATTTACGTATTAACGATGGTGTTATTAGAGTCATCATAGGTATAAGGTGGGCCTATACAGAATAATCATTAGCAAATCAATACTTCAGTTTACTGATATCTCTCTCTCTAAACGCTTACCACCAGTACAATCGATCCTAAATAAAGTTAAAAGAAGAAAACGTCAACTGAAATGGCTCATCGATGATCAAACAATGAATGAATTTACCAAGTAGGCCATAAGGTATAGTCCAAATCAAATACAACCATCTTGGGAAGCTTTGTTGGTAATTGTCTTAGCCCTTTTTTTGTCATAACGATGTCTAATAATTTTGGTAGATGCTTCGAAGATCAAAAATAAGTGGGTTCGCAGCAAAGTACACTATTCCGGAGCTCCTTTTTAAGGCACCTGAAATTGGATTTTTGCAAAGCTCAAAAAAAAAAAAAATTGCATTGATGCAGTTGGTTAGTCGGACATAGAAAAACCTGCTTAACCATTTGCTTAACCATTTGCTTAACCTGCTTAACCTGCTTAACCTGCTTAACCTGCTTAACAATCTGCTTAACCTGCTTAACCAAAAAAAAAAAAGCTTAGTGGTGCTGGCAAATGGGACAAAAAGCTCCACCCTAAAATGGTTGAGAAGATGCTGTATTCGTTATTGCTCAAAAAACCACCCAATTTGCTTAATGTAGATTCAATTTTTTTCTGTCAAAGTTACCTCGATCCTCGATTATTGTTCTCCACCTTTGAAATAAAAGTTTGCTCAAGAGTCTTGAACAACAGCTATCACAAACGCCTTTTCTTTTTGAATTCTTTTTTTTTTTTTTTTTTTTTTTTTTTTATTTCTGCGTTACTGGTTCAAACGGTGTAAGCGGTGTAGGCGGTGTAAACGGTAAAACAGGAACGATCATTGGCCGAAAGTGCAAAGCATACATGCGAGTGCTATCTTTTTTTTTTTTTTTTTTTTTTTAAAAAAAAAAATTTGCATCAATTGAGGTATTTGAGTTTAATTGGATTGCCTTGTATTTCATCAACGATAGCAGGATGAATATTGATGCGAATTTTGATGTTGCTGAAGTAGACCTTTATACAGGTCCTAACAATTTTAGCTATGTACTTTTTCTAACCAGTGACATTTCATTTGCTTAACCATTTGGTTAAGCATCTGGTTAAGCATCTGGTTAAGCATCTGGTTAAGCAGGTTAAGCATCTGGTTAAGCAGGTTAAGCATCTGGTTAAGCAGGTTAAGCAGGTTAAGCAGGTTAAGCATCTGGTTAAGCAGGTTAAGCATCTGGTTAAACAGGTTAAGCATCTGGTTAAGCAGGTTAAGCATCTGGTTAAGCAGGTTAAGCATCTGGTTAAGCAGGTTAAGCATCTGGTTAAGCATCTGGTTAAGCAGGTTAAGCAGGTTAAGCAGGTTAAGCATCTGGTTAAGCATCTGGTTAAGCATCTGGTTAAGCAGGTTAAGCATCTGGTTAAGCATCTGGTTAAGCAGGTTAAGCATCTGGTTAAGCATCTGGTTAAGCATCTGGTTAAACAGGTTAAGCATCTGGTTAAGCAGGTTAAGCAGGTTAAGCATCTGGTTAAGCATCAGGTTAAGCATCAGGTTAAGCAGGTTAAGCATCTGGTTAAGCATCTGGTTAAGCAGGTTAAGCATCTGGTTAAGCAGGTTAAGCATCTGGTTAAGCATCTGGTTAAGCAGGTTAAGCAGGTTAAGCAGGTTAAGCATCTGGTTAAGCATCTGGTTAAGCATCTGGTTAAGCAGGTTAAGCATCTGGTTAAGCATCTGGTTAAGCAGGTTAAGCATCTGGTTAAGCATCTGGTTAAGCATCTGGTTAAACAGGTTAAGCATCTGGTTAAGCAGGTTAAGCAGGTTAAGCATCTGGTTAAGCATCAGGTTAAGCATCAGGTTAAGCAGGTTAAGCATCTGGTTAAGCATCTGGTTAAGCAGGTTAAGCATCTGGTTAAGCAGGTTAAGCATCTGGTTAAGCTGGTTAAGCATCTGGTTAAGCATCAGGTTAAGCAGGTTAAGCATCTGGTTAAGCATCTGGTTAAGCAGGTTAAGCATCTGGTTAAACAGGTTAAGCATCTGGTTAAGCAGGTTAAGCATCTGGTTAAGCAGGTTAAGCATCTGGTTAAGCATCTGGTTAAGCAGGTTAAGCAGGTTAAGCAGGTTAAGCATCTGGTTAAGCATCTGGTTAAGCATCTGGTTAAGCAGGTTAAGCAGGTTAAGCATCTGGTTAAACAGGTTAAGCATCAGGTTAATCTGGTTAAGCATCTGGTTAAGCATCTGGTTAAGCAGGTTAAGCATCAGGTTAAGCAGGTTAAGCATCTGGTTAAGCATCTGGTTAAGCATCAGGTTAAGCAGGTTAAGCATCTGGTTAAGCAGGTTAAGCAGGTTAAGCATCTGGTTAAGCAGGTTAAGCATCTGGTTAAGCATCTGGTTAAGCATCTGGTTAAGCATCTGGTTAAGCATCTGGTTAAGCATCTGGTTAAGCATCTGGTTAAGCATCTGGTTAAGCTGGTTAAGCATCTGGTTAAACAGGTTAAGCATCTGGTTAAGCATCTGGTTAAGCAGGTTAAGCATCAGGTTAAGCAGGTTAAGCAGGTTAAGCATCTGGTTAAGCATCTGGTTAAGCATCAGGTTAAGCAGGTTAAGCATCTGGTTAAGCATCAGGTTAAGCATCAGGTTAAGCAGGTTAAGCATCTGGTTAAGCATCAGGTTAAGCAGGTTAAGCATCTGGTTAAGCAGGTTAAGCAGGTTAAGCATCTGGTTAAGCATCTGGTTAAGCATCTGGTTAAGCATCTGGTTAAGCATCTGGTTAAGCAGGTTAACTGGTTAAACAGGTTAAGCATCTGGTTAAGCAGGTTAAGCATCAGGTTAAGCAGGTTAAGCATCTGGTTAAGCATCTGGTTAAGCAGGTTAAGCATCTGGTTAAGCAGGTTAAGCAGGTTAAGCATCTGGTTAAGCATCTGGTTAAGCATCTGGTTAAGCATCTGGTTAAGCATCTGGTTAAGCTGGTTAAGCATCTGGTTAAACAGGTTAAGCATCTGGTTAAGCATCTGGTTAAGCAGGTTAAGCATCAGGTTAAGCAGGTTAAGCAGGTTAAGCATCTGGTTAAGCATCTGGTTAAGCATCAGGTTAAGCAGGTTAAGCATCTGGTTAAGCATCAGGTTAAGCTGGTTAAGCATCTGGTTAAGCATCAGGTTAAGCTGGTTAAGCATCTGGTTAAGCAGGTTAAGCAGGTTAAGCATCTGGTTAAGCATCTGGTTAAGCATCAGGTTAAGCAGGTTAAGCATCTGGTTAAGCATCAGGTTAAGCTGGTTAAGCATCTGGTTAAGCATCAGGTTAAGCTGGTTAAGCATCTGGTTAAGCTGGTTAAGCATCTGGTTAAGCTGGTTAAGCTGGGAAAGTGATGATTGTTACTTTTTTTTTTTTTTTTTTTTTTTTTTAATTGATTTAGTTGTAATTCGTCTTCAATTCTATTTCATTTTCATTTTCATTCTGCGTTCCATGTCACTGTCGTTGGAAACACAAAATTCAATACCCCAACTGGTTGTTATAATTAACACATGTTTTGTTTGCTCACAAACCTACAGCACCGTACAAAAATTACAGGATCATCTTTTGAAGTACCAAATCAAAGCGAAAAAACGACCAAAAAATGTTAAACGACCAAAGGATAGCAGTGTTTGCATTATACAGAGCGACGATGATCATCAGCAG
Organism: Mycotypha africana; assembly: GCF_025528875.1. Lineage (NCBI taxonomy): Eukaryota > Fungi > Mucoromycota > Mucoromycetes > Mucorales > Mycotyphaceae > Mycotypha > Mycotypha africana. Next base: position 1,280,202 of record NW_026515734.1, on the reverse strand, counting down.
ATTGAAAAACACTTTGGCTGCCCTTCATGCTTTGAACATTTCAAGGAGTTGAAACAATTAGAAAATCATTTTCGTAAACATCATTCTGAATGTATGCCTCAACTACCAACGCAACAAGCAAATGAAACTGAAGAGTCCCAGCCAGAAGTAGATAGTGATGACGAATCTCAAGCATACGGAAAACGAAGTGCGTCGGAAAGTTCAAGCTTGGATTCGAAAGCAGAATTAATGAACCCATCGTGTCTCTCATTTGTTCTTCCATCCGCCAATGATCGTCTCGTTATTGATCGTTTTGATGTCTCAGCTGCATTTTATAACTTTCAGCAGTCAATTTTGACTCACAAATGGAAACTCTCTCTTGAGGATCATATTCATTGTGCCATGGCTTCAACTTCAATCTTACTCTTAGCACCCAATCGATACCCAGCTGACTTATTACCATTTTTTGACGAGCAACAAATTAACTCAACAATTGGTCATATTGAATTAAAGTATGGTTTGAAGAAGCCAACAATGGACGTTGATTTGGTAACGAAAGCGGTAAAGATATTGCAAGATGTGATCTCGAGAACGATATCAAGGGAAACAGCTGAGATCAACTTGTTGACATTAGAAGCTGGTGAAAAAGAGCACAAATTTTTCAAAGCGATTGCGGCGTTGGTGAAGAAATTGCCTAGAGTATCAATTCAAGAAGAAGTAAAGGAATTGGAGCTTTGTTCCCGTTTTGTTGACCCCTTTTTATGCGAGTTATTCGACGATCCAGATGCTGGAACTTTTTTCAGGTGGACAAATGAATTGACAGTTGAATCAAAAAAGAACCAAAGTTCGTTAAACTGGAGACCGGACATCGCCATAACAAGACTACAGGGTGTTAGGTGGAGATACAATCTTGGTTTTGGTGAGGCGAAGCCAGCTCAGCCATATTCCAACCACTTTGCGATTTGTAAAGATCTTTTACGTGTGGGTGTTTTCTGTAAAAACTCAATTGATTCACAGAACATGGATGGTGTGATGGGGTTACAAATTGTTGGAAGAACTATAACATTTTACGTTATGGTTTTACCTGCCACTGGCATCTACGGAATGTATGAATTAGGGGAAATTCAAGTCCCCAGTTCCGTAGCCGATATCCCAAAGCTCTTAATGGATATGGCTACGGTTTCATATATTCTTGATGTCTTTGGCAGGGTATGCGTTCCTGCAGTCACTCCCATCACTACAAACAAACGCCAGCAACCATTATTGATGAGATTTTGACCCAAATTTTCTCAAGTACTCAAAGTAGAAAACGCCCCTGTCACTTGAAACATCACTATAATTAGTATAGAAATAAAATATGTTCGATACCATTTTTTTTATAAATAGTCTTTTGTATTTTTTTTTTTTTTTTCTTTCGGAATGTCGAATCCAACCTCTACAGTTATTTGCTGTAACTGTTTTTGCTGCTTCTTCAATTCTATCAGCAATCATTTCGCTCTTTCCAAGTGGAGTTTTGCGAACTACTGACTTGATTTTTGCCCAGCATTCTTCAATAGGATTCAGCATTGGCGAATAGGGGGGTAAAAATAAAGCATAATGTCCACTATCCCTTATTGCTTTTAGGACTTCTGGTGTTTTGTGAATGGAGGCGTTGTCCATCACTATGTACATATTCTTTAATCCAATCTTGTTCAAAACAGAAATGATCTCTTCTACAAACAACACAAAGTGTGACGAATTAGTTCCATGAGGCAAGGCTCTTTTTGTACCAAGAGGAGTTTTTTGTTTCTTTCTGTTTGAATTTGGAACTTGTTGCGAAAGAGCAATCAAGCCATAGGCTGACATACAACCCAGAATACTCAGATTAGTTCCTTCTGCTTCTACATCCACTTCTGCAGGCTCACCTTTCTTAGACCACGCCACAGGATGTACCATGTTTTTCTTGAACCCACTTCATCCACGAAAATGTATCTTTTTTTGTAAAAGTTTTCTTCATTCATTGCATCGATATCTTCAATAAATTGTCTACGTTGTTCAAGCGTATCATCAGAATTTCTGTTTACAAACCTTGCTTGTGTACGAGTCAAAGTAAACTCAAGCTTTTCAGTAATGTGACGATATACAGTGGACTCGTTAATTGTTAAGCCTTGAAAAGTCTCACAAAGGGATTCTGTAGCATCTTCCACAATACACGTTGGATGCTTTTCAATAAATGCATGTAATATTGTGAATGTTCCTCTGTCAATTTCACGTTATTTCCTTTACGTTTAACTTCAGAGGCTGGTTTGTAACCAGGTAAGATTGTTCTACCATTTTTTCCCCATTGATCTTTGAACTTATAAGCAGCTTTTAATCCAATGCCAGCTTCCTTTGCAGCTTTAGAAACCTTTGTTTTGCAACAGAGAAATAAATTGAGCAGCATCTTTTGGTTTATACTTAGTTGGTGTCCAAATCATATTAGGTAGAGGCGTTGCCTCTAAATCAATTTCTTCCATAGCCACTGCTGTATTAAAATGATTATCATCTTCATCCTCGGATGAAGACTCATTCTCTGAAATACCTTCCATCTGGTACAACGACTTAATAGCCGCTCCATCTTGTTTTGGCTGGTATTCAGGTTCTTCATCACAAGCGAATTCGCCAGAGGATAGATAATGGTAGAACCTGGTTGTGGTGTACATTGCAAGTAATAATAAATAGGTTAATTTTATAAAAAGTATAAGAATGTGCAGAGTATTTATATCATTAAGAAAACACCACAGCCAAAATGCCAAGACTCGTTACACCAGATTTGGAAAAGCTCTCAGGAAATGTATGCGATTCTAACTCTTGAGATATTTATTTTCTGTATTAACCCACTGGTTTACAGTAATTCTACTGTTGGTTTTCTATTGCTCAAAAAACCACCCAATTTGCTTAATGTAGATTCAATTTTTTTCTGTCAAAGTTACCTCGATCCTCGATTATTGTTCTCCACCTTTGAAATAAAAGTTTGCTCAAGAGTCTTGAACAACAGCTATCACAAACGCCTTTTCTTTTTGAATTCTTTTTTTTTTTTTTTTTTTTTTTTTTTTTATTTCTGCGTTACTGGTTCAAACGGTGTAAGCGGTGTAGGCGGTGTAAACGGTAAAACAGGAACGATCATTGGCCGAAAGTGCAAAGCATACATGCGAGTGCTATCTTTTTTTTTTTTTTTTTTTTTTAAAAAAAAAATTTGCATCAATTGAGGTATTTGAGTTTAATTGGATTGCCTTGTATTTCATCAACGATAGCAGGATGAATATTGATGCGAATTTTGATGTTGCTGAAGTAGACCTTTATACAGGTCCTAACAATTTTAGCTATGTACTTCTAACCGGTGACATTAAATCGAATAAAATGGCCAACGAACAGGAGCATAATTTTAATGGGTATTGATCTTACAAACCACAGTATCGCTTAAGTTTTACATACAGTTATCTACAAGGGTAAATGTAGCTGTCTTGCCCTGAATCTTGCTATCCTTCAGTTCAGCTGGCAGTTGTTGTTTTCGTTCAGCGTAACGAATCACATCGCTTGCCTTATTCTAAAGATGATTTCTCAACCACAAACCGAGATAACATTAATCGAAAAACTTAACCTTTTTCCATTCATAGTCACCAGCTAATCAGCACAAGATATTTCTAGCAAGCTCTATCATGTCAAAGAAGGCATGGTTTGCCAACTAAACCTAATCGTTATATGAATATTACTTTGGAAGGCATAGCTACTAAAACGATAATATGGATGAAAGCGCGTAAAAGCAATCTTGCAAAACGTTAAAACTGATTATACATCAACTACTCAGTCTCTAAAAAAACTGCTTCAAAAAAGTTTTGTATTCTGTTGTTGATAAAAAATAATACGACTATGACCGTAGCTTGTGTTTTTGCATAAATTTGCTGATACCACTATTATTTATATTTTTTTTGTGAATGATATATTACCTTTAGCGAGAACATACTATAAGGCTTTTCTATGTATTAAAATTTCTTTCTTTTCTTCTTCGAAATAGCAGCCATGAGTTTTTCATTTTTTAATAAGGGTACAATATCCAAACAATAAAAGTCTAGACATAAGCATATTGATTCCAAAAAGTCACTTAATCAAATATCGTCTATACCTTTATGCAGTATGGGCCTCTAATGAATCCAAACCTCCAGGGGGTACTTTATTCGTAGTAGGTGATGGCGAGGTCTACGGCGAAATTGGATTAGGTGATATGCCTCATGTATATGATCCTACTATCGTGTTTGATATGGAATATGAATCAGTTATCGATATATCATCCAGCAGACTGCATACACTAGCAGTAACTCGGAGTGGAACTGTACGTATTTGTTTTTTGTTAACATGCCTTAGCAACTTGATACTTTCTATATCATTCAGTTATAACCCTAACGTATAATCCTCAATGATGGAGCCTAGATTTGGAGCTGGGGTTGCGATGATTATGGTGCTCTGGGCAGAACTGGGTATGCGGCAAGTCCAAGACCTATAACTCACCCAAGTATTAGATATATTAGGTTCAAAAAGGTAGCTTGTGGAAATTCTATGTCGATGGCTATTAATTCAAAAGGCCAATTATATACATGGGGAAGTTTTCATGTAAACAATATTCATTATATACACCGCATATATATAATTTTCCTTTTAACCCTACTATGTTTTGTTGCGAATACATATCTTACAATGAATGGCAGTCTGATCATGGAATCTTTGGATATTTACCCAACATTGTCATTCAAAAATACCCTCGGATTGTCAACAGCGTGGCCGATTTACGCTTTATCGAAATTGCAGCAGGTGCGAGCCATTGTCTTGCATTAGACGATCAAGGTCAGGTGTATTCTTGGGGTTGTGGCGAATTTGGTCACTTAGGTCGGCCAGACCTTCAAAATAACGAAAATAGACGCTTAAAGCAATGTCTGATACCTGTGCGACTTGATGGTCTGAAAGACATAGTAGCAATCGCATGTGGTGCTTTTCACTCTCTAGCCTTGGATAAAGATGGACATTTATATTCATGGGGATTGAACCATTTTCAACAATGCGGATTGCTCGAGAAAATTGATGATGGCAATATCAATTTCAAACAAGCCAATGAAGTCATAGATAGGCCAACGATGGTGCCTTATTTCTGCGAACAGAATGCTGAATTAAAACGAAATAATGATGGCCTTTCTTCAACTCGTACCAAAATGGCGCAAAATGGACCACGGACAGAACGCTTTAGTGAGAACAATAGCAAAAATGATAAAGAACAATTAACTGATAACTACGACAAACCCAAGGCACTGTTAATAGCAGCAGGAGATTATCACTCGGTTGCTGCCATGAGCGACAACACATTAAGAGTTTGGGGCCGGTGTGATAACGGTCAATTAGGGATTATAATCTATCCCGATTATGTTTATCCTGCCTCGTTCAAAACGCCTGAGGTCGACAGAATTTACGCTATTGGATATCCAACAAGTAATTTGTGGAGGTGCAGTGAGAAAATCGAAAAGATCATTTGTGGTGCTGAGCACACATTAATAATGTCAAAATATGGAAGAGTTTGGGGTTATGGTCAAAATGCGAGCAATCAATTGGGACTCTTTCATTGCCGAGAAAATGTCGCTATACCTACATTATTGAATCCAATCAATAACAAAGGGGCAGTTGTCAATATCGCAGCTGGTGATCAATGCAGTATGTTTGTCATTATTGAAGATGATAAGCAGTTTGTAAAGGTTGAAGAAATGTGTTGAAAACGCTTATTCTGAAAAGTATAACACTTTAAAAAAAAATAGTTTATAACACTATCGAATATAAAAACAATGTGGTCATTCAATAAAACTGGTTTTATGCCAATAAGTGCTTTTTTATTCAATTCAAAAAAGTTAAACTTCAGTAGGTGTATTATAATAACGAGCACGATAATCGTCACTATGAAAACAGAAGAAAAAAAAAAAAGAACAGGAGATTAAAACAGAAAGCTCCTCTGCACTTATCTTTATAGAAAGGGCTCTCTTACCTGCAAGACAATATACCCATATCAGTTGGTGATCCTGCTACACATCTTACCATGTTATTCTGACCCGAAATTCTCTTTAATAAAACGCCAGTTTGAGTATCGTAGCAAACTACATCTGTTGAGGCTTCATCGCCAATAACCACATAACCCTCATTGTATACAAAGTCAGGCTGTAGTAGGTTTGAACGCTGTTCATGGTGTCCCTTGTATTCCATTAGTAATCTCCCACTGGTAATTTCCCATAAGCGCATTGATGAGTCCAAACCAGCTGTTAGTACGTATTTCTCATTTTTAGTGATCCTAACACTTGATACTGCTGCACCACTATGCGCATTTTCTAGAACTTTAATTGATTTTGATGACACACTGTCCCAAATACGCACTGTGCCATCCAGTGACGAAGATGCAAAGATTTTGCCAGAGTTAGAATAGCGTATTTGAGTGATGGATCCACGGTGAATATCCGCATTGCTGCCGTTTGTATAACATTGTAAGCTCTTCACATCATATATACGAATGACTGCATCTTTTGTGCCTGCTAAAAGAAAATCGCCTGACGGATGAAATGAAATGGAATTAACAGGTTGGGCATCCTATTCCATTTTTAGACAGGAATGTAAGACAGTTGAGAAAAAAAGGTATAATAAATAGTCATTACAGCAGTTTGTTGTATTACCTGCAGATATCTGAATGCTCTTTTGACACCGGTCTTGGATAAATCAAACAGCTTAATGCTTTGATCTTTGGAGCAGCTAGCAAGCACCAAGCCATTTGGGTGAAAGCTAAGGTCGTTGACTTGTTCTGTATGATCATATAGGGTTCGGATAACAGGCTTATCACCAACATCCCCGGTTCTATTTTTCATTTTGTGTACATCGAGTAATTTAAGAGATGTATCATGCGATCCTGTAGCTGCAAATTGACCATCTGGACTAAAGATCGCTGTTCTACAGGGTCCTTTATGCTGTGTAAAATAAAGTTGATTATATTCTGGTGCAGGTTTAGGTTCTAAAAGAATCGAACAATTGACTTTAGCATACTCAATCAATAGTCGCATAATCTCTATAGTGTTACTGACGTGCATTTTCCATTGACTCCACTTCAAATCGTGTATTAAGCAGGAGTTCGTCTTCGTCTTCCTTCATCGAGTCATGATCAGGGGTTTTGCCTGCATATTCCTCATCAGAATCAGTAACTTCCTCTTCTATAACGTAAGGTTGACAGTGAATTTAGTTCAGTCTCAAATGAAATCGCTAGCCTTTGATTGTTTACGTTTTGCTTTTGCAATTTGTATTAAACTGGATAGTTTTGAACTCGGCATCATATCTGTTGTAGCGCCTGTTGCGTCAGCTACACTTTGCGCTATCGCTGAATATCCATATGCAATAAGCTGGCTATTGTTCGTGAAAATAGGCGATTAGCAGGAAAGCATCCTTTTTCAACTGAGAGGTGATTATTACCTTATAATAAGAGATAACACCTCATTTTCCGTTACACTTTCGTGATTCATTAGAGGAAGTCGACAAAAATAATGCTATAATGTTGAAGAGAAAAGCTGTGAAACTTTATAGTAATGGTAGGTGACAGCTATTTTTTCTTGGGCGAAACAAGTAATACTATTGGACAGAAACTATTTAGAAATTGTAAGCCATGAGTAAAAGTCGTAAAGCTTATAGGATTCATACATTAAACTTGTGTTTTTTATGTTAAATAGTGCAATTCAGCCTAAATGCGTGTCTTGTTTGTAACGCTTTGAAAAGAGCTTCAAGTAAATAGATAGGGTCTTGTACGTTTCTCTGGACTGTCATCTGTGCTATGTTTGAGGTTTCCATTTTTCCCGATAATAGCTTTTATTACCACTGAGTTAGTTTTTCCTTTCAAACATACTAGAATATTCACGTAACAGCTCTATTGTTGGCTAAGAAAACAATTTCAAATCTTCTTCATACCCCTCAAATCCAGCGAGATCAGGATGATTCCAATTCTTGAACGGATATACTTTTTTAGTTTAAAAGACTCGCGCAACTTTAATTTGTTTGATTGTAATGTCATGTTAGACCTGTCAAGAATCAATGCATGCAAAATATCTACCCCTCTTTGACCTGTGCGTGCATTGACAGCACTACGATATTCTAGGTAGGTAATTTTTCCGATACCAACGCGACTTGCGTCGTCAAGCTCGCGGTATTGTCGACTGAATAGGTTTATCATTTGATTTATAGCTTTGCTCAAAATAATGAATACAGCTTCGGTCATTTGTTTAAAGTGCTTATTGCATGAGCATTGCTCAGGTACAATCTATCTAACGTTTATTAAAGGGATAAAATTGTAAAATACAGTATTTGATTTTTTTCTTTTTTGATCCTTCTTTTCTCTCTAAGAAATTACAGCATTGGTTTTTTTAAAAGCGCGACATATTTATGGGCAAAGGTGTATGCTAAAGTAGCTGTCAATTTTGCGGCACATTTTCTGGTTCTACAGTTGACTTTTTCATAACAAAAAGCATTCACATTAAATTGCCATGACTTTGTTTGAGACCCTTCAACAACAGCAACAGCAACCACCGTCTTCAACGTCACAGTCAGATTCACAGATTCTTTCACATGAAGCAACTGTAAATAAAGCCAATGACAGTGGGTTCTTTGCTAATGTCACCTCCAACCCGCTCTTCTCTGCTGGTTTTGGTCTTATTGGCGTGGGTGCAGGGCTTTCTTTACTACGTAAAGGCACTACCGTCGGCTCAAGCATACTGCGTCGAAAATTACTTGTCACACTAGAAATACCTTCCAAAGATAAATCATATATGTGGTTCTTGCAATGGATGTCTCAACAAGCGCCTAAACGACAGGTTCAACATTTAGCAGTTGAGACTAGCTATCGACAACATGACAATGGCAGCGTTACGACTAAGTTTGGGTTGGTACCTGGCCCTGGCACACATTATTTTAAGTGGAGAAAGATTTGGATGAAAGTTGAAAGACAGCGCGATGGAAAAATGATGGACTTAACGACTGGTTCGCCCTGGGAGACAATTACTATTACAACCTTGAGTAGAGATCGGTATGTATTTAAAGAATTGTTGAAAGAGGCACAGGAAATGGCGTTAAAGAAACAAGAGGGAAAGACAGTACTGTATACATCCTATGGGCCGGAATGGAGGCCGTTTGGAACACCACGAAAGAGACGCATGCTGGAATCTGTGATACTGGATAAAGGTATTAAGGAAAGGATTGTCAATGATGTAAAAGCTTTCATTGGAAATGGTAAATGGTACAATGAAAGAGGCATACCGTATCGTCGTGGCTATTTGTTATATGGTCCGCCCGGATCAGGTAAAAGTAGCTTTATACAAGCCCTAGCAGTAAGTAGTGATTGTTATGCTGCAATTATATCATCTATTCTAATGATAATTTCAAAATAATGCTGTAGGGTGAATTGCAATATAACATATGTATACTCAATCTATCAGAAAGAGGGTTAACAGATGACAGACTGAATCACTTACTCAGTAATGTTCCAGAGCGGAGTATTATGCTATTAGAAGATATTGATGCAGCTTTCACCAAACGTAAACAAACAGATAATCAAGGATATCAATCCATGATCACATTCAGTGGTTTATTGAATGCTTTGGATGGTGTTGCTTCCGCTGAAGAGCGTATAATCTTTTTGACGACCAACCATGCAGAAACTTTAGACCCAGCATTGATCCGTCCAGGAAGAGTGGATCTGAAGGAATACCTGGGCAATGCGACAGAATATCAAATCAAAAATATGTTTATGCGGTTTTATGATGACGAAAAACTGGCTGATCAGTTTGTGGAGAGATTAAAAGGGAAGCCTGTCAGTACAGCCAGTTTACAGGGTCATTTTGTTTATTATAAAGATAGACCATTAGAAGCAGTGCAGAATACAGATACTCTATTTAATCAATTGCTGTAGTTAGAAGATACTCCTCACAAAAGAGGCATGTAAAAATGAAACAAAATCGCACTCAGAAGCTGTTTAAATGACAAAATGCACTTGTATATACTTATCGCTGCCTTCTTTTGTTTGTTGAACAAAACTTTACACTTTTAAACTTTCTGTCAATCCATACAAATATCGGTAAACAACCCTCGTAACCAGAAAGAAAAAAAATCTCTACTTTATCATTCGTCCTTAGAATTAGTTTTTTTTTTGGTTTTTTTTTTGATTTTCTTTTCCTCGGCCTTTTTCCTTCATTCCTCTCCATTATAGATCTCTTGGAACATTACTTTTGACATTGTAGCAACAAACAATAAGTAGCAACTATCAAATGCTAGACGGGGCCACTACCAACAATTATACTTGGATATTGTTAGTTGGTATGGTTGTATTCTTCTTTGTAATTTTCATACTGTTATGCTTTACGAAAGCAAGCGGAGAAAGATTATTTTATTCTGGAGAAGATAGCTTCTATGAAGATACGAATTACATAGTGGAGACGCCGGCTTTATTAGCAACATTATCTGAAGATGCACGCATAAGTTACGAACAAGCGAAATGTAAGTCTTTATTGTTGTATAAGAAAAAAGAGAATTAAGCTTTCCTTTTTTATGCAAAAAATTGTGATATCGAAACAATTCATCTTCTTTTAAATATGCAGTATTTCAACAACGACATCCTCCTGACAGCATACCCACAGACATAACATTATCACAATACGTTTCCATACAGGAAAAAGGTGTATCAGCTTTTGAGTTTGAATGGGAAATGGAGACACAAAGTTTTGTATCTGCAAGAACCGAAATCCAATTCTTTTCTGGTGAGAGTTGTGTACAGACGAACTTGCCCTTACCCAAAAATCAAGAAGTCTATTATTGGGAAGCAAAAATGTTCGAAAAGCCATTGTCTACAGTTGTATCAGTGGGTGTAGCTACGAAACCATATCCTTATTGGCGATTACCAGGTAAAATATTTCAAAAATCAGTACTTATACGTTAGTATTCTTCAAGAAAAACGGATAAACTGATCAACCATTACTGAAATAGGTTGGAATAACTATTCCATTGGCTATTTTAGTAATACAGGCCATAAGCACTTCAACAATCCCTTTATTGGCAAACCGTATGGCTATCCTTATGAGGAGGGAGACGTAATTGGTGTAGGTTACCGTCATCGCACAGGAACCGTATTCTTTACAAAAAATGGAAGGAAATTAGATGAAGCCTGTTTTGGCTTGAGATACAACCTATTTCCAACCATTGGTGCCAATGGACCATGCCAAGTTCATGTCAACTTTGGACAAATGGGATTTGTGTTTGTGGAAGCTAATGTAAAAAAATGGGGATTGGCACCTGTGCAAGGAACATTAGCTCCTCCACCTGCTTATGGTTTTGAGGCTGGATCCTTATTATTAGAAACAGGAAGTGCTGCACTGACCAATTCTGCTGATGGAGGAAGAACGCCGTACAATGGACATAACCATAGCACATTTGTAGGAGAAACTAGTTATCTATTGAGCGGTAGAGGAACGAGAAATCAACATAGTATAAGGAGCTATCAATCTACTAACCTGCAACATCAACAAATATTATCATCGTTCGTACAACTCAGGAACACTGCCAGTCTTTGCGATGATACTAATAACAGCGATGATGATGACGATGATACGCCATTGATACATCATGTTCGCAGACAGACTGCAACAAGCCCTACTGCGATAGCAATTCCGTCAGATCCGCAAGAAGGCATTACGCCATATTATTCACCTCCATCCTATTCAACTCTCCCAAGAATAACTTCTTACATGAAAAGACACCATTACTTCTAAAGGATTCTTTTTCACCTTTTTGAACTGCATTATTCAGATACCAATATCTATTTATTACTCACCATATCTTCGACGTATTTCTTGTCACAATATATCCAAGCTTAAAGGACTGTACGCTTTGTAAACCAGAAAAATAACATATGCACAGAATGGACTCACTTCCCAATGCTTGCATTAAACAGTGACTTTTAAGTGTTTCCGATCAACCATACCCAAGAGAACAAAACTCCTATTGTAGATGATCGTTATACATCACGTTATGTTCCGGAACAATTCATATTTAGGAAAGCAGTGAGGTCTATCCACAATAGCTTTGTGTTTTTCTGCAGAATTATACCTCTTTTTCAATATATGATAAATGTTCTCTCCTCTCCTGATCTGTTGAATTTCACCTTACTTTAAAAATGACGGAGAATGCCAATTTCTTTTTTTTTTTTTACAGTTTGCACAGTCATTGTTTTTGTTTCCTGCCTAGCTCATAGCTTGATCATAACAAAGAAAGTATAATGACCTCCTCTTTCAAGGTTCCCAAGAAACGTCGCTTACGTCAATTTGACGATAATAAACCGACCAAACGCGAAAAAGAAGGAGAAAGTATAGAGTTTAGTTCGATAGAAAATTTACTCGATAGGAAGAGAAACTTTAATGAGAGAGAAGGGAAGGTTAATGAGATAACAAAGGTATAGAGTTTCGCCTAACTAAACTGTTCAGCCATTAACGAAGCCCTCATGCTTATATAATTGATGTTTTATGTGTAACTTTAGCTCTTCAATGAACTAGATCGTGATCTGGAAGAAAGAGAGCGAAATGGAGAGTTCGGTATTGAGATTGGTGAGAAGAAAAACGCTGAGGAAGAGTTGAAAGAACATCGAAAAGCTCATTTAGTAGATTTTGACGACAACTTTTTAATGAACGAAGACGATGAAAAGGAAGCAGCCATGATTGAAAAGGACTTGCGTGAAGCAGCACGACTTTATTTGGAAGAAGAAACTCAAGAAAATATTGATAAGGTGCTTAAAGCCAACAAGAAACAAACAGAAGTAGTCGACGCACTTGACCGATGGCATCAAAGCTTTTTCAGATCAGGCGTTAAACATATCCGACAACCAACTTTGATATCGAAAGAAGTCGGTATAGGGCAGAAAGAAATACATATCTCAGAACTATCAGCAACGTCGAGAGGGAGAACATTTTTACTAGAATCAGGCTGTATGAAAGATTGGTATCATAGTGGTTGGAAATGCCCCAATTATATCTATCAATGGCTATTTGAAGTGGTTGGTTTAGAAACGAACAAAATTGCTGCAAGAAATGCCCTTTCTACGCTATTTGACTTATGGACATTACCCGGCAGTGAAGAGGAAACAAAATCGTCACACATCTACAATCAACGTTACATTGAATTGAAGACGTTCAAATCAGTATTAGCAGAATACGATGCCATTCCTTCTTCAATTGTTGAAGATATTTTTTCATCATCAGATGAAGAAACAGACGTAGATACGCAGAGTCAAAATGATACGAATTACGATACCCAGGAATGCCGCCATATTCCATTATCTCAGTTAGGCTGGATGGTCAAAGCCTTCAGCTTTTCTGTTAGATTATGGTCAAAGGCTTATACATCATACGAGATTCGGCATACTGTCAGATTGTTACTACAACTTTCAATTGATAAAACAGGCTATTTAGTGTTACAGGATATACAAACTGCGATTGATAATTGCTTGTTTGCTATGGATAGAAGTACATGGGAGACGGAAACTAAAACCATTGCCAATGACATTTGTGACATGGTTCCGTCGGTTACAAAACAGATGCATTTATTTGATGCCATCAAACCTGTATACGGTAGATCATGTCATTTTAGGAGAGTGCTAGGCGTGACATGCTTGGAACGATGCTTAGAAAAGGATATGCCTGGTAGTGTTCAATATGTATCAACAGACCAATCCATCATCAAACAAGTAGCACAAATATTTCATCATCCAAAGGGCTTTTTCAAGAAAAAGGGTATTGAAATGGACTATGAAGAATGCTACATTAAAGTAGCAATACTAGATGCTGCTATCGGTTCAAACGAGGCCGAAATAAGAAATGACAAAGAAAGTATCTTATCCATTGCTAATGCTTTGAGAGATATCGGTCTACAAATTGGTAAGATCTGCATTCAGCAGTTCTATTGTATTCAAATCAGTTTCATTGATATTTTTCTTTTTTTCTTTCAAAAACTCATCTGCTGTTTGTGAACAATCAGGTGCAAAATTGGGTGTCATGAACAAAACTTTGGTAAGTGGAGATAGTGGGCTTTTTTTGAGTTTTTTTGTCATGTACAAGGCGGAAGTGACATCATCAGTGTCTTTTTGATTCTCATAAACCATAACTTGAAATTTAACACCTTTATTAGGCGAACGAGATTATCCAAAGAGTGTGGTCAAGGATTACCTACGTACTTGGCAAAACCACCAAGCTTGAACTGTAGTGAACAGAATACCCATTGATTATTTCTACCACAGCTGACACGCTACCCGCTATTTAATTCAATATAAACCATCAGGCCATCATCATATGCACATTATCAGCCTAGATTTGGGGCTTATTTTTCGTTATCTAGGATGCCAAGTGAAGTATTTCTCATACCTTAACGTTCTATTCTGCGGAGCAGAAAAGTGACACATCTCTCAATACACTTTATACCCAACATCAACATCTATGCCGTTATCGATACGACAGGAGTGCAATTTTTTGCCAAAGCCTTTTGTCATATGTAGTGACTGATCCCTACTCATCAGGCAGCATTGGTAGATTTCTTGATCCATGGTAAGAATTTGCATTTCATGTTTAACATTTATTTACAAGGGATTATAAATAAACATATGTAGTAAAACCATAGTTAAATTTAATTCAGGCACGGGTCAAGTTTGACTTTTCAAGAAGTTACTTTAGTTGCTAACTGGTATATAAAGTTCACGCAGTTGCTAATCCTATCTTAGCAAAAAATCATGTGAGAGTATGCATGGCATCATTGATTGCCCGTCGTGCGGCAGATAAATTACAACTATGATGTCCTTTGAAGTTGTTGCTCTTCAGTGTTTCCCCCTTTTCCCCGTAACTCTTTTATTTTTTTTTTAATTTTTCATTTTTTTTAATTATTGCCCAGCAGCAACCTCTTTTCAACAACCATAATCATCCTAGTTTGTCCATTGATAGAAAAATACATAAATATACCATGGTACGGCAGTCGTAGTCGAATTCGCAGTAGCGATAATGCATAAAGCAGGTTAAAATAGGGCTTTGTGCGTGCACAGATAAAAGAATGTTCTTTCATAAACCCATCTTTATCGTATATTGTTAGACAGAAATGAGAGAATATCTATATAAGATACTAGTAGTTGGTGATTTAGGAACAGGAAAAACTTCTATTATTCGACGATACGTCCATAATATATTCTCAACCAATTATAAGTCTACAGTAAGGACTATACCGCAACAGATAAAGGAAAGCATAAAGATAATCAATAGAGTCTTCACACTCTGCATAATTGTGTATAGATCGGTGTTGATTTTGCTCTAAAAGTCATTCAATGGGAGAATGATTTGATTGTTCGACTTCAATTATGGGATATTGCAGGGCAAGAGAGATTTGGCAATATGACACGCGTTTACTATAAAGAAGCTTTGGGAGCTATTGTTGTTTATGATGTAACTCGACCGCAGACGTTTGAGGGTGTAACAAAATGGAAAAATGATCTTGATACAAAAGTAGCATTACCGGAAGCCTGGGGTGGAGGGAAGATACCGGTCATTTTGATTGCAAATAAGGTAAGCAAAGAGAGAAAGTTCAGTTTTAATGTAAACAAATGGAAGATGTTTATTCAATCCTTCCAAACAGAGTGATTTAATTCAAGAAGGTCATGGACAGCACGTCAACCCTACTGAAATGGAGCAGTTCTGTAACGAAAATGGATTTATAAAATGGTAAAAAAAAGATGCAATACGGTGTTTGTGGATAGATGTCATACATGGTTAACATTTTCCCCTTTCTGTTGTATCAGCTTCGAGGCATCAGCCAAAGACAACACAAATATAGAAGAAGCAGCACGTTATTTAGTTTCATCTATTTTAAAAATTGAAGAAGAAAATGCTGATAAAATTAGTCTTTTGCAGCAACAACAAGAGACAGTCCGTTTGGATAAAGATCGTCAGCAACAGCCACAACAATCATCTAATAGTAACTGTTGCTAAATATGGAAAGCTTGCCAATTTGATGTTGACTTAGATCCTGTGAAAGCAAATCTTAATGAAAAGCGATCTAACAGTTGCTGATCAAATACTTATGACAATAAAATCTACTGCTGTGAATTAAACATATATCAAATGTAGCTTAAACCATCAATGTCAATCTGTCAGTATGTCTTTTTGAAGTTCTACGAGTAACGAAGAAAGTGAGTACAAACAGACTGTCCAACATGTCTTACTAGCGGGCAGCGAAACACATGTATTGCAATTGAAATAGCCTTATTAGGTAGTTATGATGAAATCTCAGGGTTCAGAACATCCGTTTCAAATGGTAATATGGAACGTCTCACGGAAAAGGAGCGTTCCAAATTGTTTTATAAAGTCTATCTGCTTAATTCGTTCTGATGCATGCTTGATTTTGAAAAGCTACAGGTACAATAGACGCGAAATAAGTCTTTCTTTACTTACATTAGAATGCTGACTGTATCGTTCCACTAACAAAATTACAATGATGTAGTACCAAATATCTTTAATTATTCTGGAGAGGATGGCTTCTTCATTGATGCGAAATTGAGGATGGTTTAACTTGTAATTGTGACAATCAAATAATTGTTTAACGGAAGTTAATCAAAAAAATAAAAAAAAACTTCCCCTTAGCCAACAGGAGAAATTGACTTCTTCTAACAGTAGTAAGAGTGTCCTTCAATAATAGCCTTCAAATGGTCTGCCCGCAGATTAAGCTACTTATTCAGCAATAGTAATTTGCAAGATAATTATGGTCATCAATATATGCAAGATCCCCCTGAATCAAAGCCGATTTGAACAAATGAACAAATCGATTGCTGATATACTTGCCGTAGTCAGTACGGGATAATGAGTTGCATGATCACTAGATCAAGCTATGGATACTGTAATAAGTCATCCGCTCTGAGTACAGTGGTAGATGCGTAGACTTCGCAAGAGAAAATTCTGCTTTTTACGGTTAAAAAGATGTATGTCTTCATTAAGTAGAATAACTCAGCTGTCAGTCTAAGTTCTTGCAATATGAAGAAGATACAAAACTTCGCAGTAGATGTTTTTCTTCAGAGTTATTTGGCTTAAATTAAAAATAGAGTTTTTACAAGTTCATTTTTAAGCTTTTAGTATAAATTTTACATGACATTTACTACCTACAAGTGGTCAAACATCAAATCCTTCAAGAATTCACTAAACTGCCTTTCCTTACACGTGTGGCTCGTACATTGGTTGCCACAGCTTCAGGCTGAGGGATGAATAGTGTATATCAGGGAATTCTTCAAATTTAGTTTTCATGATTTAGACATAGTGCATCTGCTTGAAAATAAGAAATCGGTTGATGGAACTCCGCCAAGGGCGTCAAAGTCTCTGCCCAACATTTCGGATCTTCTAAAGATCTAGTATACAGTTTGAACTGAGCCGCAACTTTTTTTTATCAATACGAAGCGTCACGTGGCTTTCGATTATAATGAAAATAGCAAATTTTGAAGCGTCAGGTATGTCGTTCCTTCGAACGTCCAGCCGACTTGAGAAGCACCTGTCAAAAATTAACGGCTTTAAAGAGAAAAGAACACGCTGTCTTTGCTAGTTGACCTTTCTATAGATAAAAGAGTAAGTTCTAGATTAACATGGCATTTTGAGATGACAAAAGAACACTTCTCACAACAGACTTTCCAACTTACGCGATTGTTACTGTCCATGAGTAATCAGCCTGAACAGCACATTATCTGTTTACATGTTCACAATCTCCTATGATTAACTACAATACGCCAACGATTTTTGTCTGTTGTCCCTTCAATTGGGATGCTGGTAAAGATGTAAAGAAGTTAAAAGAGAATCGTCATAAAAATATATGCCACAGTAACGTGCTTTTCTTGTGGCTGTGCATGTCCAAGATTCGTGAGTTGGGAAGAGTAGAGTCAATATGATCATTAAGATGATACAACAGAGGATTTAAGGAGAAAGATATAATCGTCGGTAAAGATATGTTAAATGTTAAAATGAAACCGACTATGGTTATACTAAGGAGCAATATCAACTTGATGTTGATACTTCGTCTTGTAGACATTTCCAATACTTCTTTTGAATTCTCTTTACTAAATCAATTGCCTCTATGCATCCGTTCTGAGGCGCCAGACTTGCTTCAATAGGATCTGGCTCTGCACCCATAAGCACTTGCATACATTCATATGCTGATAGTGCAATAGAATGCAAATCATAGCCTCCTTCCAAAGAGAGAACTAACCTTCCATCTGCGATATTTTTTAGCATATATGTCATTTGGCCATAGGCTGCAGGTGTGAGGAGACAATTGCCAATAGGGTCATTAACAGCAGCATCAAATCCAGCGGACACTATTAGTATATTATCAACATCTTATTAAGATATTCTTTCCAACTGAATACTAAGTCTTCAGATTGACATAGTCAGTCTTACCTATAACAATATCAGGATTGAATTCGGTAGCGATGGGTATAACGACACTTTTAAAAGCGTAAATATAATCGGCATCCGTCATTCCTGCACATGGCCAAGGAATATTCACTGTAAAACCTTCACCTTCACCGTGACCTGCATTTTCCGCTGCTCCTCTTATATCCCCAGGGTAAAATTGGCTATCCTCATAACGATGTAATGACAAGTAAAGCACATTAGGGTCCTCAGCGAATATATTTTGTGTCCCATTACCAAAATGAATATCCCTGAGAAGGAGAATATTTACATTTGTAAAACAAATTCAGCACCACCGTATTCTGATTTAACGTCGAAAATTTATTGACTTACCAATCAACAATTAAAACCTTCTTAACGCCGTGATTCTTGACCAAATTCATCGATGCGATAGCCACATTATTAAATATACAAAAGCCTTTAGCTATATCGAAGGTGGCATGGTGTCCAGGGGGTCTAATGATTGCAAATGCATTCTTAATTTTACGTTGGATAACAGCTATTGTGACTTCAATCAAACTTCCTGCCGCTAGCAGAGCTGAATCATATGAATTGCAATTGAGATAAATGGACTCATATTGGTTCTGGGCCACCAAGTATTCTTTACGTGTTTTAAGCCCTATATGGAATGATTTGAGAAATGGTTAAACTAAATCATTCAAGAAAACAAAATCAAATTATATCTATTTTCCTTTAAACTACTGCGATGTAGTAACTTACAAATCGTATCTCGCATCTTTCTATAATGATGAATATTATGAGCTAACAAGACCTCTTCTCTCGTTGCCCGTCGCCCAATGATTCTTTTACAATGTTGGACCAATCCATGAAACTCAAATATATTAAACACCTTAAACGTTCTCCAAGGGTTTTCCGGATGATCCTCATTACGTACCAAACTGAAGTGGCGTTGCATAGCTATATCATATGTAAAGCCAGTAAGGAAAGTAGTTGAGGTATTGAATTGTTTGGGGGCTCGAGAATCAGACGGGTTGTAGTTCTCATCTTTGTAAAATTTAGCGCGCTTGCTACCAATACCATATCCAGCATCCCTGGAATTGCGTTTATAATAATTGATAAAAGCTTTCTCAATGAGGAATTCCTCTGAAGAATTGATGACATCATTATAAGTAGCTACTTTGGTACGCGTTTGTCTTGCTGGGAGGATACGCCGTGATACAATGCTGGTGGTTCCAGACGTTGATGACGTGGTGGACATAGGTGACGGGCTGCCATTTCTTTCAAATTCTTTCGGTATTCTCTCCCCTTTTAATGATTTAGGTGCGTTTCTGTTTCCGTTTGAGAAACTATTGTATTGATTTGCTGGTGATGAGTTCGTTGCTGATGTGCCATTGAGATCATTGAGGCGAGGCTTTTGCTCTTTCTCTAAGAGTGTTTGGGTTTCAACTTCTTTTTTAGAGTTAACTTCTTCTTTTTCTTTTCCTTTCAACCTCTTTTTCTCTAGCACAGCTTCCCCTTCAAACTCCTCCTCACTTTCAATAAGGATGACCTGTTCGCGTGGAAGCTTTTGGCGATGTGGAGATACTGATGGCAATACTGGACGCAGTAAAGGGGTGATCGAAGCGCTAGTATAGAAATCGTGTTTGCTGGTATTGTCATCGGAAGAATCACTTAAATCAATAATTTCATGCTTTTCCATGATGTTGATCCACTTTGCCTGTATTTCAGAAATTGCTCCTTTTCCGTTGTGGTGTGTAATTTTACCAGCGGAACACTGAAGTAGAAGAAAAGGTAAGCGATTCGTTCTGGAAATTCGTCGTTTGGGCAAAAACATGTTGTCACGTTCTGACCTCTAATTCATATAACAATCTGAGAAACAATCCAGATTTACTGCCTTTACCAGTTATAGTGTACTGGAACAAATAAGATTCCAGGCACACTGGGACAAATAAGATTTCATCAGGCACACTTCAACCTTACTGGTAATCTAGATATATCTCAGTGGCGTTGTACAATTTATTAACAGGATCGGTTGTCACTACTACTTTCTTAATTCCACTATAAGCTCAGTTCAACCTCGCATTCATATAAAAGACCATTCAATTTCTAAACCAAAATAAAAATCATCTAAGAACTACTGTTCGGTCTCGCTGACTCACTCAGTCTCTACATTTAGAAACTTATTAAAATATAACTCCTGATATCTAAGAATATCACACATGTGGTGGAGTTTCAAATATATAACCTCCCTTAGTTCTCTACCCTGTATGTAAACGAATAAGGAATGTCTCATTGATTAACGGATTTCTGCTATAAATTGAACTTTAGAAAGGACAAATTGTAACCGACGGACGCGTCAAGCATAGCACCGCAAGATGTCTTCGCGATATCGAAGTCACGTGCTCTCAATCCCTCCTGTCCGACGAAGAAGAAACTGATTAGAATTGTTGTTGTATACTGTTGTATCCAACATCATATTACGCGTAGATTATTACTGTGGTATTCGCTAGTTTTAACTAAGTATGAAAGGTAAAGAATAACACAAGAGAAAATAAACACGAAAGCTTAACGAAATCAAACCACCGTCTTTATTTCTCTTTCAAAAACAAACTAAAGAAAAAGAAAAGAAAACTAAAATTACTGCTATTAATAAAGACTTATTGTGTTTGCTGTCTACGAAATGATTGTTTCGGGATCTATAGCTGACACTGATGTATTATGATCGAATAATACTCAGTGAATCAGAGGTTTCCGTAAAAGAATAGGTCTTCCCTTTAAGTGGATAATTACTCGTCCATCCCAGAGCGGATTGATTTGTAATGTGCTATCCTGGCAGATCCAGGGTGATCATGCAGCTACATCTATAATCCAATATCTATCGGCCACCAGTTGTGTAGCTCAGATACTGTGGGAATGATTATAGATGTTAGCTAGGAAGAGATATTCGTGCGTGGTGTTTGTTGTATTTGCTTATTTAAAAAATTGATAACAGTTGTAAGTCGATGACTATGAACTTAGGTGTCTTTATTATTCTTCAGATGAAGTAGAAGGATTATTTACTTTGTGAGGTTTAATGGGAATTATATTATTTGAGGATGCGTATGCTAGTCACTAATTTCAGGTTCAGATGCTTATTGGTGATTATTATACTTAGGCCTATATCTTGTTCTATGTTGTACATAACCTATATTAGATGCAATATAGATAGACCGTGGTAGAATGTATTCTCTACCTGGTTGTACGTACTCGAGTATTGTAGTTATTATCTCACCAAACACGTCAGTGTTCTTTTGATTGCGTGAACAGTTGTTGTATTAATAAAGGGTGATTGAGCCTTTTTATCTCCAACCATACTTTATTTCCGGAACAGGGAGCAGTACCGCGACCTACTATGTTCTGGTTGTTGAATCAATATATCCTGTTGTATCCAAGATACAACTATACGTCTTAAACTACAGAACGACTTCAGTACCTGCTTGACAATCTGATACACATCTACTTTGACACCCGCTTGCGGCTAAGATCTTATCATTCTCATGATAGTTTTAGTTCAGTTGTATTAATAGTTGAATACCCGTTAATAACCCCGTTTCTCATATAAAAGTATCATTCTCGACAAACTTGAATAAAGGGTATCTTTGTTGTGTCTGGTCATTTTACTGTCTTATTTTATTTTATAAGTCTTTTAAAGTAACTGGATATATCATATCCTACGAGTACATATACCAATCCTGCTATATACCTAAATGTCATATAGCCATAGATAATTTAAGTAAAATATATTTCATAAAGATAACCTGTTCAGATCTTATGTGAGGTAGCTAATCTCACATAAGAATTATCCTTAATCCATATTCTTTTCTTATCTTATCTTTATTTGTTATACATTTGATCTAAGGTTCAAATGTATGCAATCGAACACACCGCTTACCAAACGGGAACGAAGATATGAGCAGTACTCATATCTGAGATCAAGTTTTATTTTACATTTCGTTAGACGTTTTGAGTGATTTACTCATATAATAATAATATTGCCATCGTGCCTCAAATACGACAAATTCAAGTCTAAAGTTGACAGCTGTTTATGCTGTGTTTAAATTAATTAATTCTCACTCGTGTTTCGATACCGTAGACAGTGGTCGGGACATGACAGAGTGGCTGAAAGATCCTTGCCCGGAGCGAGACTAGATGTGGTGTTAAGAATACTCTGAACAGAGAAGTTACAAAAGAATCAACACTTATGATAAGATTTATTACAGGTAGAGTTCAGATAGTGTTAAAGAACAGGTAAAGCAGATAAATAAGATAAAGCAGATCAAAACACTACTGAACTAAATATGAATTTGGGATAGTATTTATATATGAAGCGTCTGAAACGTATCCAACAAGACAGATGGTCATTACACTTATAATGATTGGTTTAATCTTGAGTGATAGTTTGTTGTATCCAACAGCATATTACTCTTGGATTATTACATAATACTGAAATAAGAGATTGCGGATCCTTATGAAGGTTAGAATAACCGTGAGTGATAGACTTGTTAGAACAATTCTTTTCTTTAGCGGAAGAATATTTCATCTGTATATCCGAGACAACATTGGATGAGTAATTGACTTCATTTAGAAATAAGATATTATAGTATTTGGATTTGATTAAATCAGATAACTTTATTTAGCACATCAAACCACAATACATAAATCTAATCTACTTAAGCTATTATCTTGTTGGTCCTTACTTTAACCCTTTTACATTCTGACAGAATTCAATAAGACTGAAACGTAGACGTCGGCAGAATTAAGGAATAGTTTATCCTGTCCGTCACGTTAGTTATAATGAAACTGCTGAAGTTACGGGTGTCGTATTTGAGGGTAGATGATATACAAATATTAAAGATATAATCCACTTTATGAAGGATAAAGATGAATTATACAATATTGCAAACCATAAATAATTAGAAACTACATAAACTCTAATATATGAGTACCGTGAATTAAGTGTTGTGTTTAGTTGACAGCATCATATGAGATGTGGAGAACTCGTATACAAATTATACAAGATCCTCGCACCTCATTACTGCTGAAATAGAGTAGAGTAGGAAGCGAATATAGAATAAGTGATGATTCTTATACGAGATTAGCTACCTCCTATAAGGCTGAACAGGTTGTCATTTAGGATATATGGTAGAACTAATATATGGACATGCAGGATATATTGATTCAATACCAAGATATAATAGGTTATTATAAGTACTATTCTCTGCCTTCGGCATAAAGAATGATTGCAAGATAAGAGGCTGTGATCATCCTTTACAATAACTGTTCACTCAACTCAAACACCACGCACGAATACCATTTTCCTAATTAATACTATTTTCCTGCAAGCAGTGCTACATAATAGTTAGCACGGGAAAATAGGTTAGTTGCATGATCGCTAGATCAAGCCATGGATACGTTTACAAGTCCACCCGCTCCGGGTAGATGCGTAATCTCCTCAAGGGAGAATTCTATTCTTTTACGGTTCAGAAGACGTACGTCTTCTTTGAGTAGAATAACTCAGCTGTCAGTTTCTAGGTTCCGCAATATGAAGATGATATTTGAAATTTTGCAGTAGATATTTTTCTTCTCTTTGAACTTAACTTGATTCAAAATAAAGACTCACTAGTTTGATCTCGTTAAGCTTTTTACTGTTTTAATTAAGTGATATTTAACTCTCAAGTCGTCAAATACCACAACGGGTCAAAGGAACCTTTACTCAGATCAACCCACTTACCTCCTTTCACCGATCCAATCGGTCAAGGCACCGCTATAGCATGATGAACCGTACAGTAACAATTGGGTATATCTTTTCTTTCATCATCAGGTCATCT
Source organism: Mycotypha africana (assembly GCF_025528875.1). Lineage (NCBI taxonomy): Eukaryota > Fungi > Mucoromycota > Mucoromycetes > Mucorales > Mycotyphaceae > Mycotypha > Mycotypha africana. The sequence goes on along the minus strand of NW_026515734.1, from coordinate 1,255,859 downwards.
TGTACCTAAGAGTCTTGATAGAAAAAGTTTTTTACAATATCCACAAATATAAATAGAAGTACTTTTTTCCTACATGATTTTTGTCTTCAATTCAATTCTTATCAGAATATTCTACTGAATAAAAGAAGATAAACTTGGTCTTTCACTGATTTCCTTTTGTTTTCTTTTTCTTATACTTTATCTTATCGTATATAACAAAGAATGTGGTAACAACCCGCCCATGGTACCAGAAATGGTGGTCCTGAACAAAACAAACAATAACTATATACTATATACTTTACACCCAACCCTATATATATAAAAACAGTTCAAAAATTGAATACTCTCATCGCCTTTTAAAGGTATAAAGGGAAAAAGGGAAACTATTATTTTATTTCAATATATATTACAAAAAAGGAAAATAAAGCATGGCATTTGAGGCTGTTACCACATTCTTCGAGTCTTCTCCGTCAACATTCGTATTGAACATCTTTTTATAGTCTCGCTACTTAATTTAGTCCCCTATAATCCTAATTGATAAGATTTACAGTGTCGATGTCGGTGTCGGTGTCGATGTCGGTGTCGGTGTTCGGTGTCGGTGTTCGGTGTCGGTGTCGGTGTCGATGTCGGTGTCGATGTCGATGTCGGTGTCGATGTCGATGTCGGTGTCGGTGTCGGTGTCGGTGTCGATGTTCAGTGTCGTGTCTTACCTTTTCTTTATATAAAAAAAAATGGAGAAAGATATGGATAACTTGTACTTGCCTTTTGAAATGAGGTGCGGGACTGACCTTACCACTAAACTAATCCTAAGCAATAAAACCGTGATAAATATTATTGTTCACGAATTACTTGGTAAGTAATTTTTTTTTCTTTATTCACGAAACGGAACTTAACACATTTATTTTTCATAGGGTCAGACATCGCCAATAATGCATATATTTCTGGCTCAACAGATTGGGCAGATGGTAAAAGGTCAGATGTATTATATTTACCAAAAGATGAAGTGACGCATGATCTACCACCCATCTTAGTTGAAGTTCAAAATCAAGTGGATCAACGATTTATGTTAAGGCTAATCAACTATTGCAGTAACGTGTATGATCGTTATGAGGTGTTGCCTGTGGTGCTTGTCTTTGTGGTAGAGAAATTTGCCAATGTCAGATTTGAGAAAAGTTTTGTTGAGAAAGCAAATACCCCTTATATTCTGGAAACTCAGTGTCAACATTGGGCGAAGTCAACCAATTTCGTCTCAGTTAAGTCAATTAAAAATCACATTCAAGACTCCATGGCTCCATTTGTAGCACTTGCCTATTTTACCTCGTCACAAGCACAAAACTTGGAATCGCTTACGTTTGCTGCTAATTCGACGGTACGCTTTCTATGGTCTATATGTAAAAAATACATGGTGAAAAAAAATCAAAATGAACTCTATCAGGTTCTTGATCACGCTACAAACGAAGCACAGAAGATAATCGATCTACAAGATGAAGATCCTATTCTGATGCTGGAAAAAAGCAAAAACTTTGTCAAAGAGTTCCTAGGAATCATTGAAGGCCAGAAAAGAAAGTTAAATGAAGAATATGAATTAGATCTGCAAGCCTTACAGGCAGAACAGAAAAAATACACAACAGAAGACTTTCTTTTTGTCGAAAGCATGTCAGAACCAAACAAGTCAAAAAACTGGAAAGATATTTTTAATGCAGGAAAAGCCAAAGGGCTATTTAACTCTTATACCTCAGCAAACTCTTTAAAAAGTTCCTATCACCATGCCGTTAAACGTGCCAAAAAATAAGAATAATTGTTTGTTTATTTCCAAATAAAGTATTATTATTCTCTTTTTTTTATAATTGCCTCGCTCAGCAAACTAATAGTTTGATTTTCTACGTCAGAAGAAAAGGAAAATACTTTGTCTGGAAGAGACAAAAACTGACATAACGCATGAAAGGCATTCATAGGTTGATCGTTTAGAGGTTTGACATCCAAATCGGAAAGAAACATCAGACATTTCTCTGCCCAAAAATTAGATTTGATCTTTACCAAATGGGAATTTGATTCACCTTCATTTGAGCCAAGACAGTCTTTGTTGGCAATAATTAATACAATTGGTAAATAGTTGAATCGTTCGCAAACAAGTATACAGTATTGCATAATTTTCAGAATCAATACTTGATTGATTTCACTTTGAATAGTTACAACTATTGGTTTGAAACGTTCGTCACTTTCATTCTGAGATTTGTATACTTTAAAAAGCCCTTCAGCCTGTGGCCATTCATTCTGATGCACTACATAGTTGTTTTTTGGAACGTGCGTACCTATAAGTAGAGCCACGTGTTATATTAGAGCAGTCAGTTTTACAAAAATGCTATAATATGTCTTACCAACCAAAACTTGAACGATCAGATTTATTACTTCTTGCTCATTCAGTAGAAGCTGAGCTATAAGATCTGTGTTTGACTTCCATTTAACTGGTAGATTAGGAGTATCCATATTTTCGTCTATTTTCGATTGAGGATAGTAAAGTGTTTTACACATTTTTTTTTGTACTCTTCCCAGTTACTACTTTTCCTAGTGGGCCCGGCTCGATCCCGAGCATGGTGATTTTCTATTTATCTTTCCTTATAACGAACATCAACACCGACATCGACATCGACACCGACACCGACACCGACACCGACATCGACACCGACATCGACACGAACATCGACACTGAACATCGACATCGACATCGACACCGACATCGACACCGACACCGACACCGACACCGACACCGACATCGACACCGACATCGACACCGAACACCGACACCGACATCGACACCGACATCGACACCGACACCGACATCGACACCGACACCGAACACCGACACCGACATCGACACCGACATCGACACCGACACCGACATCGACACCGACACCGAACACCGACACCGAACACCGACACCGACATCGACACCGACATCGACACCGACACCGACATCGACACCGACATCGACACCGACACCGACACGAACATCGACACTGTAAATCTTATCAATTAGGATTATAGGGGACTAAATTAAGTAGCGAGACTATAAAAAGATGTTCAATACGAATGTTGACGGAGAAGACTCGTAGAATGTGGTAACAGTGTTGTATCCAACAGCATATTACTCTTGGATTATTACATAATACTGAAATAAGAGATTGCGGATCCTTATGAAGGTTAGAATACCGAGACAACATTGGATGAGTAATTGACTTCATTTAGAAATAAGATATTATAGTATTTGGATTTGATTAAATCAGATAACTTTATTTAGCACATCAAACCACAATACATAAATCTAATCTACTTAAGCTATTATCTTGTTGGTCCTTACTTTAACCCTTTTACATTCTGACAGAATTCAATAAGACTGAAACGTAGACGTCGGCAGAATTAAGGAATAGTTTATCCTGTCCGTCACGTTAGTTATAATGAAACTGCTGAAGTTACGGGTGTCGTATTTGAGGGTAGATGATATACAAATATTAAAGATATAATCCACTTTATGAAGGATAAAGATGAATTATACAATATTGCAAACCATAAATAATTAGAAACTACATAAACTCTAATATATGAGTACCGTGAATTAAGTGTTGTGTTTAGTTGACAGCATCATATGAGATGTGGAGAACTCGTATACAAATTATACAAGATCCTCGCACCTCATTACTGCTGAAATAGAGTAGAGTAGGAAGCGAATATAGAATAAGTGATGATTCTTATACGAGATTAGCTACCTCCTATAAGGCTGAACAGGTTGTCATTTAGGATATATGGTAGAACTAATATATGGACATGCAGGATATATTGATTCAATACCAAGATATAATAGGTTATTATAAGTACTATTCTCTGCCTTCGGCATAAAGAATGATTGCAAGATAAGAGGCTGTGATCATCCTTTACAATAACTGTTCACTCAACTCAAACACCACGCACGAATACCATTTTCCTAATTAATACTATTTTCCTGCAAGCAGTGCTACATAATAGTTAGCACGGGAAAATAGGTTAGTTGCATGATCGCTAGATCAAGCCATGGATACGTTTACAAGTCCACCCGCTCCGGGTAGATGCGTAATCTCCTCAAGGGAGAATTCTATTCTTTTACGGTTCAGAAGACGTACGTCTTCTTTGAGTAGAATAACTCAGCTGTCAGTTTCTAGGTTCCGCAATATGAAGATGATATTTGAAATTTTGCAGTAGATATTTTTCTTCTCTTTGAACTTAACTTGATTCAAAATAAAGACTCACTAGTTTGATCTCGTTAAGCTTTTTATTGTTTTAACTAAGTGATATTTTACTCCACAAGTCGTCAAATACCACATATTTATTTCCAAATAAAATATTATTATTAGCTCTCTTCCGTGCATTTTGTTTTTCAACTTAATCGACCAATCAGATAGCGACATTCCCCTTCACCCGTGCAACCATTGGACCGTAAACTGTTCTTGTCCGAATGAGATACGTTAGCCCCTGCCAGCTAAAAAGGCGCACCTCCTGTCTGTTATTACCGTCGCCAAGCTGGACATGTTCGTAAAGACTGCCCTGTTTGGCAAAATTTGACCTGTTACAAATGTCATCGTAAGGGTTATATTCGTAGAAATTGCCGCATGGAAGACGTTCCTGTTCCTGCTTTAAAAGCTAATGAGCAAAGTGATACTGACGCCATCGCTGAATATGAAGTTCCGAGTGAACTCACCAATAACGAACGCCCCGCCGATAGTCCTCCTATTACCTCTACCATCAATGATGAGTCTGCCCTTATCATTTCGAAAAAGGCAAAACGATATGCTACCGATCAACGACCGCTAAGGCTTCTGTTGATCATACTTTGTCTTCATTCAATAAACCCACTGGTACTGCCGGCTCAAAATATGCCAGTATCACCCGTTGCTGCCAGTATGGCCCTTGACGAGCCTGCAACACCTGCGCCTTCCGATACCAACATTAGTTTGGCAACTACACCTATTCATAGTCAATTAACTCCTGCTGCTCACAGTGATGATATAGATATGATACTGTAATAGAAGCGGATACCACTCCTCCCAACTTATCCATGACCGCCCAGGAGGGCAATGAATAATCGACCTATACGCGTCGCATCCTTAAATGCTCGCAGCATTTTCAAGGATGCTGACAAATATACCCAGAAACAATATATATCCCATTTACGTTCCCCTGCTTTGTCTGTTGACATTTTATGTCTCCAAGAAGTTTCCGCATATCATTCACAAGACCACCTTACATTCGATCAAATCAAATATTTCCATTCCTTCCTCTTTGTTGTATCCAAGATACTAATATACGTCTTAAACTACAAAACGACTTCAGTACCTGCTTGACAATCTGACACACATCTACTTTGACACCCGTGTGATATTCTTAGATATCAGGAGTTATATTTCAATAAGTTTTTAAATGTAGAGACTGAGTGAGTCAGCGAGACCGAACAATAGTTCTTGGATGATTTTATTTTGGTTTAGAAATTGAATGGTCTTTTATATGAATGCGAGGTTGAACTGAGCTTATAGTGGAATTAAGAAAGTAGTAGTGACAACCGATCCTGTTAATAAATTGTACAACGCCACTGAGATATATCTAGATTACCAGTAAGGTTGAAGTGTGCCTGATGAAATCTTATTTGTCCCAGTGTGCCTGGAATCTTATTTGTTCCAGTACACTATAACTGGTAAAGGCAGTAAATCTGGATTGTTTCTCAGATTGTTATGTGAATTAGAGGTCAGAACGTGACAACCCGCTTGCGGCTAAGATCTTATCATTCTCAGCAAACCTAAATAAAGATTATCTTTGTGTCTGGTCATTTTACTGTAACGGTATAAAAACTAACTGTTCCTAAAAAGGACAGCCAATAAAATAAATGCCTTGCCTATAGGCTTGAGTAGTTGAAAAACTACTACTTATAGTAATCCTTCCATTTTTGGATAAAATCACGCAAATACTGGAAATCATATACTGAGTGCCCCGCAGGGCCAGAAAAAAAAAACATCATTGGTTTTGACATCAGATGATCGCTTGGCTTCATGTTGGACATTGGAGACCAACAGTAACTATCTTGCATGATTATCTATACGATATACTTTTAGGCTTTTTGATACCACCATTTGTATTCCTATCTTTTACTATATAATACTTTATTTTTGGCAGACTGAGTAAGGCTTTTTTTGTTTTAATGATGCGTAATACATGTGTTTATTGCAAGATATGCATATACAGTATAATGGTTACATAGGTATAAATGTACATATTATTTATGAGATTATTTGGAGCTGCTTGGCTCGTAGTTAATCCATTTTGTATTCTTTTTTTGCCTTGGTCTAGATAAACCACTGGTATTGGCATTGGTGATTGTTGCTGATGGGGCAGGGCTTATAGTGACAGGTTGCTGAGCAGAAGGTGCAGGCTCAGCGACGAGAGGAGGAAAGGGAGTATATTGTGTTTGAACAGCAGAAGAAAAGGTAGATGCTTGAGGCATATCGTTGTTGATATTTGTATTTAATGGAGTGTTGGTAGCTAAAAGCAATTGCATTTGAGAATTCAAACACTGTTGTTGCATCATGAGTATTCGTACGTCTCGTGCTAACTGTTGAGTAGTGTTTAGCAACGTAAGGTTGGTACGATTGCTTTGTTCAACAAATCGCTGAAAATTGTTTTCATTCTTTTGAAAGCGGTCATTTTGCTGCTGTTGCAAGCGTACAATCCTGTGATTGACTTCCGTTACTCGACTGGCTACTTGTCTATGTGTATCGACAAGACTTGGCACAAGGTTTTCGTACTCTTCTAATCTGCCAACAGAAGGACTGGTTACGGCAGCTACAACATCTTCTTGAAACTGCTTGAATATGTAATTTGAGAAGATACTGCTTCTGGAGTTGACGAGTTTATTCTCCTTGTTCAAACACATGTATACTGCTGCATCTTGTAAAATTATCCTTCTACATCTGATCAAAAGTCGTAAAAAGCCTCTTTTTGCTGTGTCTAAGCTGCTCTGAACTGCTCGTTGCTTTCCCTTTCTTCGTCTTTCTCGAGACACCATGATTCCATTCTCTTCTACAAATTCCAATGAATTTTCACTGATTTCTACATTGGCCATGTTATCCTCCTCATCTTCGTTCTCGTCAATTTCTTTCATTTCTCGCTCACATACAGCCATCCATTCAATGTTGTTCTCTCCAAAATAATACTCAATCCAAGGGAAAATCATTCGTTGCAGTTCAATGGGCGGTGATACGCTGTTTCTTGCTAATCCGAAAGGCTTATCCCAGAAGCCGGCCATACCTCTTGCGAACTGTGATGGAAGTTTACCGAGGTAATGAGTCTCCAATCGGCCAAGACGATCCTTCCATCCTCCACCACGCTTGATTAAATCAATAGGCATACCTAGAGCTTCAGCCTCCATTGCACCAGCATGGCGTCCACCATGAGTCACTCTAGTTGTATGGATTGTTTCATCCAAAAGCGCTTGTTTTGCAGTTTTCCATTGCGAAACGCCACTCAAACTTTTCTCTGGGCTGCCACGTCCACGCAAAACCTTCCAATTATGCCACCTATCTTCCTTCAGGAAATCACCGTTGTTCTTTAAAAAAAATGGATTAATGCTCCTTCTAACTTGATACTAAACTCTTGTGGGCAAATGAGTTAGCTGAAGCAAACTAAACATGAAAAAGCAAAAGCACTGAAAGGACATCTGAAGAGGTTTTCATGGCGCATTGCACAAGCAAATTTTACTTCTCCTTCTTTGAGTGTCTTGCCTTTGTCTAAGCTAAACACTAAAGCTACAGCCTGTTGAATCCCCTTATGCTGTTTCTTTGGTATGATAGTACAGAAATAGTCAGCAAAGTTTAAATTTCTGAGGTCTTGATCCCGAAGTAGCATATGGTGGCGCGACGAAATGGAGAACATCTCACGCAAGGCTGTTTGGCTTTCAGAGACCCATAAGCTTTTTAAGATTCTAATAAATTCGCCGGATTTGTATGAATCACGGATAACACAATGGGCAGCTCTATCCACGTTGGTTTGCACTTGATCGTAAATCAAATCATTTTCATACTTCTTTATTAGATCAGTTATTTGCTTTGTCTTGTTGGGAGATGGCCACTCCAGTCTTCGATGTTCAGATTGAAAACCGTATAGATATATCAAGGCTTTCTTATACTGATTGACAGCTTCTATGCCGATAGGAACTTCTATTAGTTTCTTTTGACCATTCCTGCTTACTGGAGCATTTCTGGCCACTAATTAAGATAACGTTAATTGAGTCTAATCACATATATTCGTGTTATACAATGCTACATACTTTGGAGCAAAGTCATTCGGCTACCCTCATTTTCCTCAGTCTGCAAGCCAACCTGTGTCCTAACGTCAGATTCAATTGAGACGCTCTTCTGATAAGTACGCTTGAATACGAACTCTTTGAAAAAGACTATGATGAATTCAGTGGGTCCAACTGTGTACGGGTAGAGAGGATCAACAGGGTATCTGACACGATTCTTTTCACAAAAATCCTTGAAATAAAGTGAATTTAGAAAAACTTGCATAGTTAATACAAAGTTTTAATTGATTGGTACCTTCCAATGTTCTAAAGGCATTCTGTAACTCATAGCAGTGCTAGCACGGACTCTTCTAAAAAGGGCCTCCATTGCAAGATCAAATTCGGTTACTATAATCTTTGAACCAGCTTGACCAGAGTATGAGCTCGCAGGGATAGCTGTATTTGAAGTAGAAGCTTCCATTTCGACTTCAAGCTCTTCTTCTTCAGTCTCTTTGTTTAAACGTCGCTTAGATGAAGTGGTTTGATTGAGCATAGGTTGCATATTGAATGGTTTAGAGTATAAAAAAAAGACAAACTTTGATGGTAAAGCAACTGTGTTGGCCTGAGGTAGTATTTATAACTATCGAGTTAATAATACTGGAAAGTTCCTGCAAATTCTACAGTCTGATTAACTCACTTCTCAGTATTATTAACTCGCACCTACCCTATTTGGAAAATTTTGGGCAGAAATGGGGCGCATTTCATTGGACAATTTCAATTTTTATTTCCAAAAAAATAAAAAAAAGTTAGGGCCTTTCTTTCGTCTATTCAGTACATTTATTGAACTGACCAATCAGATTGCAGCATTTACAACCAACAACTACATTTCTACATTCGAGATCTCTAGTCATCGATCAACCCATGACGATCGAATCACAAACCAAGCATGGGACTAACTGGTCAATCATTGTGGCCAAAGGTTTAAAAACCAATGTTCTCCTTCCTCGAAGTCAGTTCGATATCAGGAAAGAAAGAATTGTACACTGTCGAAACTATTTTCGGAGACCCTGAGGTCGCTGAATACTTCCGTTCTCAGCGTATACAATCCATTGTACAGACCGCTCTCATGCCCGGAGCTGTTATATTTGGCTTACCTAGCAGATTGTTTGAACATCAATCTGAAGCTTTTAAATTAGTTATCGATCAGATTGACCCGGTCGTGGGCAACTACTTTAACCCGGTATCGTTCCGTGGCAACCGTACCCGCGGTGATTTGGTTTTTTATACTCGTTTTAGAAATGATCAGAGTACCCGCGCCGCCATAGAGGAGGGTATCACGCACAGCGGTGTGCAGTATAAGGCTTATCCTTACAAGGACAGGACTGAAGCCAATGATCATTGTCGTGTAACCATGACTTTGCCTTACGGAGCAGAGTCTGATGAGCTGATTGACGAGCTCAAGGAGTCGATATCCAATTATGGCCGGGTGCTTCAAATCAAGCAACGATTGAGTCATGGTTTCTTCGAAGGAGATATTTCTGTTTTGCTCGACTGTCAAGTAGCTGACGGGTCGGCGTCATATCAAGCCCTGCAGCGTATGCTGTATTTAGAAGCCTGGGATGTCACGGTCCCCGTTAGTTACAAAGGTGCAAAGCCCATCTGCTACTACTGCCGTAAAGAAGGGCATGTTAAAAAAGATTGCACAACTTTACAAAACTAGTCTGCTTCCGTGGTGGTGGTCATGGACACACTCAGCGTCGTTGCCGTCTCCCCGACGTAGAGCCCCTTTTAGCAGAACCTGCACAAAAAGAAACCTCGTTTACTGAGTATTTAGATGTCTATAAAACTATTACATCACAACAGATATCTAAAGATGAGAACAACTCGCAGTCAAACATGGCATCGGATATTGATGCGTCCAACTGTGTCCACCACTATCAAAGATAAGTCTTCCATATAAATAGTGAGAAAGCTAAGTCGAGCTCCTCCTCTGATACGATAGCCCGTAAGAGTCATGAGTAAAAACCATGTGCGTAATGCATCCTTAAATGCCCGTAGCATTTTCAAGGATGCAGATAAGAACACTCGTTGATTGTTCTTATCTTACCTCAAATCATCATCTCTTTCTTTGGGTGTCTTATGTTTACAGGAAGTTTCCGCCCTCCACCTACAAGATCATCTCACGCAACAGCAAAACAGCTACTTTCAATCCTATCTTTTTCCCAACTGCTCCGTATTATTCACTAAATATTCTGCCATTATATGTTTAAACAAAAACCTCACACTTCAGGATGCTACCGTTCACTTGATGAGCGGTGCATACGTGCATCAGTATATAATCAAACTCTACAACAAGTAGAATGCTCTATTACCAACATCCACGGCCCTGCACAATCCACCAACAGACTACCTTTTTTAGAACAATTTATGTCCTCACCATTCGCGTCTACGGGTCATGCAGAGTCACCTTCCATAATACTGGGAGATCTTAATTTAAATCTGTTGAAGCTCGATGAGACCTGTAACGACCCTTGTTTTGTCTCCCGGAATCAATGGCTTTTAGAACATTTCGACAATTTCTTTTTGGCCGGTCAACCTACGTTTCACCGAGGCTCTCAAACCTCCACCATCGACTATATTTTTTGTAGCAAAAACCATCAGCCACGAATATCCAACTGCCAACAGACATATTTACCCGCTTCATGGACAGACCACCAATTACTACAAATTGATCTACTTCCGGAAAGGCATGATATTGGCCCCGGATTTTGGCGCTTTAACACTTCTCTACTGCAGAATGATACTTTCGTAGCTTTGTTAACAGATGTCGTTAACTCCTTTTTCGCCTCTGTTGAGTCGCTTGGTGATGAAACTGCTCAACAAACGTGGGAAAGTCTGAAACGTGCCTTAAAAGATATCAGTGAAAGTTTCACTCGTGGCCTTCAAAAGCATAGACGCAACCGCCTCCAAAAGCTACAGCAGGAGCTTCAGCAATTGCTGCCTGCCGGATTTATCTCCAGCGATCTCCAAAATGACACACGCCAACAGGCCGTGATAAAGCAGCTGAACGATGCCTTAGATAAGGAGGCCAAGGACGAAATGAACAAAGTTTTACTTCGTTCCGCTACCAGATGGCATGAGCAAGGAGAACGAAATACCAAGTATTTCTATAGGGTTATCAAATCACGTCAAATGCAGCAGACTATTCATCACCTAAGATGTAGCGTCAGTGGTAAACTATTGGAAACCACGCCCGAGATTTTACAAGAGGCCCACCGGTTCTATAGTCATTTATATGCCCCAGAGGACATTGATTTAGCAGCAGTGGACACTCTTTTAGCCAATATACCAGAAGATGTCATCTTAGAAGAACAGGCTTCACATACTGTGGGCGCTGATTTCCCTACCGGAGAATTGCTAGACGTAGTGAATCATACTTCCAACCAGAAGAGTCCTGGCTTGGACGGTTTGCCTTTCGAACTTTACAAGTTTCTGATCTACAAATTCCCCAAGGCTAAACTTCTATTCTTGACCGTTTTGAATGAGTCCTTACATGGTAATATTCCTTTGTCTTGGAAACAAACTAGGATGATGTTGCTGTTTAAGAAGGGTGACCCTTTCCCCTTGATTAATTGGGGACCATTGTCACTTATCAATTCCGATGCTAAGCTCTATACCAAACTTCTCGCGAATCGTTTTAATATGGTTCTTCCTCAGTTAATCAACCCATATCAGACAGGCTTTATGCCACATCGCTTGATTTCAGATAATGAATGGGTGAATATTACATTGATGGATAGTTTCCGCCGTAGTTCCGATCCCCATGCTTCCAAAGCTGTAGCCGTCCTGCTCGATCAGGAAAAGGCCTACGATCGGGTGCATCCTCAATATTTCAGACTGGTTTTGTCACGGTTCAACTTTCCTCCCCATCTTATCTCAGCTCTAATGTCCTTATTTTTCTCAACGGCCATCTCTGTTTCAATTAATGGTTTTCTGGGAAAGCCTTTATTACAAGGACGTGGACTGCGCCGAGGAGACCCCTTGTCGCCTCTGCTCTTCAATCTGATGTTCGAGCCATTTCTACGTACTATTTTGGCCTCTTCTCTTAAGGGAGTGTCACTGTCACCTTTCTCAACACAAATATCTTTAATGGCCAATCCTCCAATCATTCGGCATCCGGATACTGGAGCAGACGACAGCCCTATCCAATGGTATCATCCACCGGTCTTTAAATTACTAAGCTACGCTGATGATTTGGAAGTTTTTCTGGCCTCACCTGATGAATGGCCCATACTGGAACAATTGTTGACTATGTACGGAGACGCCAGTAATGCCAAAATTAACATCGAAAAGACCGTCATTGTCTCTCTATCTGGGAATTGCTGTCCATGCTGAGCAGCTATAGCCCAATCTAAGGGGATTGAATACCATACCAAGCAAAGTGCATCGATTGTTCGTTATTTAGGATATTCCCTCTACTCATCACCGAGGCAGCTGAAATCTTACCTTGCGCGTATTACTAACATCATTAAAATGCATTGCAGTAAGTTGTAAGATCGAGGCCTTTCCGTTCGCGGTTTGTCCTTGGTAGTAAACCCTCAAGTTCTCAATAAAATTTGGCATTTGTTACGAGTAGTACCAGTACCAAAGACATGGTTAAACAGCATTCGAACTGTCGTGCGCAAATTTGTTCTCCCCTTCCGACCAGCTCCTTCTTGGCGGTCTATCTGTCTCCGCAAGTGTTTTGGCAGCTTGGGAATCATTGATATATATTAGTAACAACTAGCATTACAGCTTATCTTTGTTCACCGTATTCTTCATCTAAATGCAATAGTGATTTCGTTGCTCCCTTGATCGGCCATTGCATATACATATGTACTGGTTACCACTCCTTTTTGCCATGGCTGCAGCATCCTCGAACCTTCTTACCTCTCTTTAAAGGGCTCCCTACGTTATCTATTTTAACACGGCTTCTAATGGAGCTACCAGCACTAGTAGGACATACTAGCTGGCCTGGACGCTGGTACGCAGATACACCACTCCATTTTGCTTTGGTACCAGTCAACCCCGCGAACAATGAGGACGCTTATGACCTGTCTCAAATACCCTTGCGCTATACTGTGGCAAATGTCTGGGTCCTATTCATATAACATGTTCACTAATTACCTTCGCTTAGATCTCACTAACCTTAATAAGGTAGGTAAAATACTCCAGCTGCTTAGAAAAGATACTCCTCCCATTTACTGGCGCCCTAGACTCAAAAAGTTCATGCCGCGTGATTTTCGCTTCAATGTACTTTCGCCGACATGGCCATGTCAGAATGCCGATCAGCGAGCACACAAATTGTCACCCTATGACGCGTCTTCATGGGTTCCTCAAGGTGATCACTGGGGGATTCAAGTTGGTGATAAGACCATTCCAATTGCTAAGTTGACTCCGGCACTATTACGACAATATTGGTCTCAGCGATATCTCCAAGAGAAATTACCGGGTCCATTCTCTATGCAGGGCATCCCACAAGTACCTTATATCTGCCCACCCAGTTTTTTCCATCCTCGTATTTGGAAAGTCTTTTGGACGTTACGATTGCCACACAAGGTCTTTACTTGCTGGTGGCGGTTGCTGCGTGCATCGTTAAGATCAAGGTTATCTTTGCATAGTCAACGTCCTCAACGATGGCCATCACCCGAATGTCCACTATGTGTAGCACCCATTGAAGATGACTTCCACTTTGTCGTTGGCTGCCCTATCAAATGGTCCTTTTGGTCCGCATCTTTGGTCTACCTATTTCTATCTGATGTTCTACGGCCTCTAGATGAAGTCTGGCATGTTCTCCTCCAGTTAAAGCTTCCAACAAATACATACACTGAAAATTACGCCTTAGAATTAGTGGGTAACATTTTGAAGACCCTATGGCAATATCAATGGTATGTAGTCATCAACAATGGAGCCTGATCCTTAGCGAATGCATTACAGAGACTCCAAGCCTCTGTAACTTTAAGTATCACGTTACAGAATGTCGAAAAAGTGCCCCCACCAGACATAACTTAAACACTCTAATGAGGACTGTTCATAATATGCCTCTCATGTGCCTCTTCTAACCCACTCCGTTTTTTTCTCTCCTCTTATACCACTTGTCTTCATCCCTAATTTTCATCTGTCTTTCTGTCTTTCTGTTGAAATAAATCGCACATGAATTTAAGCAAAAAAAAATAAAAAAAAAAAAAAAACCAAAAAACCAAATACGACAATATGAATACTGAATCGGGTACTATAACAATAGGTATCAGTAGTCGTATCCTCAGTTGAAAACGAAATTTGGACGGAGGGGAGTAATAAAGCCATAGATCTACAATAAAACGTAAAGAAATGATTTTAGAACAACTTATGATATCTGTGCTGATGGGAGTATTCGTATAGCGCCCTATATCAAGATAAAATAGTTTGTTATCGTTGATCTGCATCTATCATTCTCAGTTTACTTGACAAGTGATTACATTTGCTACATATATAAATCAAATACGACAGGAATGGTTGTCTTATAGGGTAACACTTTCCTATCACGTAATAGCTGATGAATATGTTTATGTAAAGTATTGTATATTGAAATATCAGATAACGGATTTTTATCATCTATAAAGTAAGGGTAGGCTGTTAAAAGATAATCATAAAATTAAGTTTTCTTAAAGAAATTGAATAGATTAGATTGAGCAGCTGGCTTCTTCACGGGCTTCTTTGCAGCACCTGCCTTATTGGCAGAAGAAGGCGCAGCAGAAGCATCTTTTACAGATTTTGATGGTGTTGGCTTCTTCTCGGTGGTTTCTTCATCATTGACTTCTTCCCATTCCCAAACGTTCTCCGTAACTGTTTTAAACAAGAAGTCGATGATTCATCAGAATCAGCAACATTGCCTTTTTTTTCTCATTTAAGAGAGATATACTTTTTTTCTCATTTTTTAACTTACCAAGTAAACCACGTGCATTCTTGTATGTTTTCTTCTTGAGTACCTTTCTTCTCGTTTTTCCAGGAGTAGTAGTAGGGGTGGACGCCGCATTATCTTTCTCATCCTCATCCTCATCCATGAAATTGGTTATCTCTTCATTCTTATCATCTTTATCTTTGCTGTCCTCGATATCTACCATTTCGACGTCGTCATCTTCATCTTCATTTGGTGCGTCTTGAATAGGTATGCGAGTTTCGATGGCTGCGGGATTATCGTCTTCTTCATCCGAAGAAAAGATATCGGAAGCCTTAAGTGATGTTTTAGCCATGCGTTTTTCGATTTCATCTGTTCGTTTGCGAAAAAAAAAGTTTTGTTATGGATACAATGGCAATGAAATAGCAATTTTACAATATCTATCATCTGTACCAGTTTTTGCAGTTGGTTTTCTTTCATTGGTAGTTGCGGAACCTTTGGTTAGTGACGAGGATAATGTAATGGGTGATGGCTTAGCGACAGGATTCTCCTTAGGAGCATTAGTTGTTACTGCTTGCTTTTTGGTTGTTGTACTGGGGCCAAAATTGAGCGTGCCTTTTCGTTTCGTTCCAAGCGGTGTCGTTTTGCTCTTATTCGTAGTGGAGACAGATTGGTTCGTCAGCGTTTTAGGCGATGCGGGGATGCTAGGTTTAGGAGGTATATGAGATGATTGCTGTTGTTTGTTGCCTTGCTCTAAATGCACTGTAGGGTTTCTAAGAATCCCACATTTAATACGATCTTCCATTGTCAACTTGGGTGCATCTTTACAAGCTGCATAAAAGACAGAGAAGTCGGTGGGGACAAAAGAGCATAAACTGTAAACATGAACACCAGTAAGTTTTTTGTATTTCTTTTGTGCCTCTAATAATAGCAGCAAAAGAAGCAAGTGATATGAGTTAATGCTTCTACTGCTTTCCCTAAGTCCAACCTTTTTCGTCAGTACCTTCGACATCGGCATCTTTGACTAATTGTATTTTAAACTGATTATCGAGCGTCGTTCCAGTCAAACAATACACGGCATGAACATTAGAATGTTGCTTTGAGAATTCATAAAGAGCCCTACATTATAGTTTTTAAGTGCCTATGCAATCATGTATTGCGTGAATGCAAAGGACGAAACGTTGTTAAGCTTACTGTTTAGCCTTATTAACGTGAATGCCTAACGATCGAGCCATGGATTTGTAGGTCACCTGTTGAGCTTGAGTAAGTATATATGAACAGCCTTAAATATTCTTCAATAGTTTGCTTACAGGTTTATTCTCTTGCAGTACAGTTATGTTGAGGTATTCTTCATAGCCCATCTTGAATAAAAGCGCAATCAAAAGACGATGATCTGTATCTGATTCTCAGAAAGATCAACAAATCATAGGAAAAATTAAACGCGAATGAGTCTCGTCAGTGACGCGATCTGTAATTTTCCCCCTTTCTGTCGTTGTAAAAATGCTGGAGGCATCCAGTCTGTTTTTCTCATGTGTTGAGAAAATTATATCAAACTACCATGTTCTTAAGCAAGAAAACAGGTTCAATAATGCAGCGCATGAAAGGGTAATTCCATTTATAATTTTATTTTCTTTTGTCAACTGAATGTGTTTTGCGATTGGTATTGTTCATACTAACATGGACTGTTTCGTGACAAAGGAGCATCATTGACAAAAACAATCAAACAAAGACAAAGGTAAAGAAGGGGGAAAAAAAAAAGCACATACTAAATTACAGCCGTTTGCTTTTCAAGGCGTCTCATACAACGAGGAAAAATTTATACTCAAGTAGAGAATAAACGAGATTATGAAGTTATTCCTACAACAAACAGAAGTGAAACCTAGACATGATCGATTGCCTACTGCCAAATTAAGAGATACAGCTGATTTTTCCGTCTATTACAGTCCAAAGGAGAAAACACCAGCAGCGAAGGAATTGCCCATAGAACAACAACATCTATGGACTCTGGCGATTGCTTTATTGACACCAGATACTGAAGAAAAACAGTTGCTATCGCTTCGAAAATGGTACAGTCAATTAGTGCAGCCTGGTTTACAGTACTTTATCGAGAGAAATACAAAAAAATATCCTGACGATCCGTTTGTCAGTGTGTTTGCTCATTTGGTATTTGGACAGCGTC
The DNA here is from genome assembly GCF_025528875.1 of Mycotypha africana. Classification (NCBI taxonomy): domain Eukaryota; kingdom Fungi; phylum Mucoromycota; class Mucoromycetes; order Mucorales; family Mycotyphaceae; genus Mycotypha; species Mycotypha africana. The sequence goes on along the minus strand of NW_026515734.1, from coordinate 1,238,486 downwards.
AAAAAGCAGCTGAACTGGCACAGCAGCAAAAGGATTTTATGTTGGGATTGTATATATGCCATTCAGAATTGAAAGATTTGAATTATATCATCGAGGAACAATTCCACAGTCTTAAAGATCAACCACAACAGCAACCGTCATCCGAGAAACAAACGAGTTGGCATCACATGTCGGTTCATCAAAAGAAATGTTGGTATTTAATTGCAGGTCAATTTGGATATAGCACAACCGATCATTTTGCTGTTACCGATGGTCTTTACTGGCAATTAATTTTGGGTTTGTACATTTGGTATGGAACAAGTTATGGGGAGCCTGTCGATTTGAACAGAGACTACAACAAAATGCTAGAGAAAGAAGCAGCAGCCAATGCCATGCTTGAATTACAACATATGCATTTGGGAGAAGCGTCATCCACCGAGCCTTCTTTACCCGATTCGGGTATTTTATGGTACCAACTGTTACAGTGGTGGTGTGGCGACAGTAAAATTGCAGATTTGCAGGCATGGCCGTTGGAATTATTATGGTTGCTAAGCTTATATAAACAGCCCAACAACATTGATCCACTATTTGCAAACTTGTGGATTGAAGAATTAGAGAAAGAAGATTTTGCTAATTTTGCTATCTATGCGTCGCTATTTTTACCAGAGTAAGTAAGTTTGGATCCTTGCCAACCAAACTTAGCAATGAATTAACAAAAACCATGAACTTTTGGATTTTCTCAGTGCTGAGCAGAAAATAGAACATATATTACGGAATGGAGAATGGAGTGATGAGGACACTCTTATCACCCAATATCATATTCCAAAAAGACTCATACAAAAAGCAAAGGCATTGAATGCACATGATGAATGGGACTTTGAGGCAGAATATAAGCACTTGTTAGATGGCCAACTATTAGACGAAGCAAAATTGGCATTGATATACTTTGTTATTCCAAAGCTTTTTGAGAGTAAGTTTATCCTTCCAGCAATATCTTTCTGATGGGTTATTCATATTTTCACTGTCCTTCTCTCTCTCCTCTTAGGCGCAGTATCCCATAATTATAAACCTATCTTATCCTTTATTGACTCATACCCGAACAGAGAAGATGAAGATATTCTCGCTCTAAAAAACATATTCATTTATGTCGCCTCCGCCAAAGAAGCAAAATCTTCCAAAGAAACATCATTCACCACTGCAGATGGAATTCAACAGCAAAAAATAAAAGAGGAAAACGTAACCGTAGACAAGGATATGCTTGTCGAAAAAGCACGACACATTCAGAACAAGTACGATAAAAATCATTTTAATCCGTTTTTCGAGAATTTAATACAAGAGATCACTTTGACAACTATCTAGTGATAAAATGCATAGTAGATAATAAAGCTGTAAAATGTAAATATGTAGGTGTTTTCCTATGTGGATCTGTTTGAACACGCTACCATGGTAATAAGAGTACACAAGCAATTTAAAATCGATATCTGCTCTCTGTATAACGATTATAAGCAAACACAAGAGCTACACCAGTAATAAGGCCTTTGTAAAAGTTAATGGCAGCAGGAGACGTCAAAAAGTTCTCGGCCTCTTGGATCTTTGGTCCCGCTTTTCGCTTCAATTCGCGCACGTCGTCCTTCAGCTTGTGGGCTTCCTCTTCTGTACGTCTTGCAGCTCTGTCCACATTTTCATTTTCCAACAATTCATCTACTTTATTAGAGGCAGCTGTCGCACCTTGCTTGACTTTCGATTCCATTTCATCTGTCATGTTGGAAACCTTTGCTTTAGCTTCGTCTGTACGTGACATTGTGTTGTTGTTGTTGTTGTTGGTTTTTTTTTTGGTTGGATTTAAGGAAAAGGAAGAGAAAAAACGACACGATAGAAAAAGGCTTTTGGCTTTATGAGCTCGAACAAAAAAAAAAAAAAAAAAAAAAACCAACAACCAAAAACCAAATGAAAGACAATTGTTCGAAACAGATCCAAGACTTTCATGCAAAAAAGAAATTGTCCGCTTTGGTATTGAATCAAGGTATGAATCAAAGACTTGACCAGCTGAAACCTTTCATTCGTAAATACTATATATTTTCCCATTGCAAATGGATTATACATGGTAGAATTTTTTATTACAGTCTATATACAGTTTGTTTGCTTTTTTGGCTGACTTTTCTTGTCGTTTTTTTTTTTCTTTTTTTTTTAAAAAAAAAAACTCTTAATGAACGTAATCACGCTTCACAATAGCTTCAAAAGTTTCCTTATTACAGGCGAAATCCTCAACATATTCAGCTTCCATTTCATGCATACGGGAGCCAATCAAAACAAGAGAGTGGAGAGGCCCACCAAAATCAACGTCCACCAATTCTTCCAAAGTACCAGCGACTATCTTTTGGGTATCTTGGCCGATACGAGCACAGCCGATAGCTAAAGAATCAGGCTTACAAATGCCTTCTTGACGCTTTTCTTCAATTTCTAAAAGCTGTTCTACTGCTTGATTGACTGTCATATAGCGAGGTGGTTCGTAGATCAATCGTCCTCTGCAAAGGAAATGGATGCAAGGGTAGGTTTAGTTACAGGAAGCTCTCTCTTTTCCACCAGTGTACTGTCGTTTTTATAACCGAATGAAGGCTAGCCTACCTTGCCATATTTTCTATACTTTGCTCTTTGACCTTGATGTCCAATAGACATAAAGTATGAAGACCGAATTGGTGGTTTTCCTTGATACGATCATAAAAACTATCGGGACGCCATGTCTCTGTAAAGAACACAATGGAAATAGTTTGACCAAAGTTATAGAGTTGTAAACCACAAGCGCCCACAGCATTCAAGATAGAAGCATTATGAATGACTTTGATAGGAATGCCCATTTCACGAGCACGGATAATAAGATCTGTATGCGTTGTGGCGCTATAAAGAAATGGATACGTTGAGTTAACCTCTTCCCGAACTCGGTCCGATGCAACAAAGACGTTCTTCATTTTTTACCCATAGGGATCACCGACGACTAAGAAGGATACGTCAATCTTATCAGCATCTTTTAAAATGGCATCACTGTCTGATTCAACCATTTCGCGGTCGGCAATAATGATATTGTCCTTTCCATAAAAGTCCTCTAATTTTTCCTTGCCGACGGATAAGATGGAAGTATAGGCTTCCAGGTAAACACGCTCGGACTTCTTTACGGCTTCCAAACCGGCGACTGTGATATCTTTTTCGTTATAAAGACCGAGACCGACAATGTATAACATGTTTGCTACGAATGCTGGTGCTGCTGCTGCTGGTGCTGCTGGTGCTGCTGCTGTTGGTGACGGTGGTAATGAGGAAAGTGGTAAAGTGAATGGAGAGATGTCAAGATTAGATCTTGGATGGCTGTCAAAAAAAAAAAAAAAAAATAAAAATAAAAATTTGGGCGGTCTTTCTTACGGAAAGCGAAAAATGCGGGAAAAAGCTTTCCTAAAAGAGTTACAACCAGTCACTTGATCATGACCATGTGTGGAGGGTATTTCTGTATCGTGTACCCTTCATCTATCAAGCACAAAAATCGAATCAGAAACTGGAAAAAAACCAGACTAAAAGCTCGTCACAAGGTTAGCCTATTAAGATGGTAACCAAAACCCTTAATTTATGTTCAAGTCGAACGATGTCATACTTTTCCAATAGAGGGTCCTGTTATCCTTTTTTCATTTCAATTGAGCGAAAGCAGCAGCACTCTTGAGAAGCACTTGAGGGGTGGGGGCAAACAGCGTCATAAAAAAGTATCTAACACGCAGGCCTCTCTGTGGCCATTATAATATGGCATGAAAAAAAAAAATCGTGACTCTTTCGTATCACAGACAGCTGTTGCACTCACCCGTCCCACACTACCCCCCTTTTTTTCTGAAATTGCCTTTTCCCGCATTTTTTGATATAAAAGGACTTTAGTCAATTTTCAGCCATTCTTCTTTTTTGCTTCTTTTTTAATATTATTCTGTATTACATTCTAAGTTGCGGTCATGTCTGAACCGGTGAAAGGACAAGAGCAGAATAGCACACCGTTGTTTGATTATCACCATATGAAGGCTATTCAGGATGTAAAAAAGAAAAAGATAAAAAAAAAAATGACCCGTTTTCTATCCAATCTTTTGTATTCAATGACCCAACCCTATAATGCCTTTTTTTACTATTGAAGCATGATAGCAAATTCCTGGGTCAAACCAACTTGCCCAAAGACCCACCAAGGGCGCGTTCCCCTTACTTGGAGGAAGAAGAAAAAGGACGTGACTGGGACAGATTGATGGATAATCGCTTACCGGTGATTCCTTTATCTGCTTCCGTCATTGATACACCACCGGATGGTAATGCTGCCTATAAGGGTAAGTGCTGAAAAGGACGAGGGAGGGGGGGGGGGAATGGAGGGCGCTATTGTATCAGAACGATGACCTAGGTTGGGTGCTTCTATAGATGAAGTGATCACGAAAGAACTACGTGAATTGTATTGCACGTTCCAGAAATGCCTGGATTTGCGTGAAAAATACATGGTACAGTCTCGCCAAAGACTGGAGGATAATCCTAAAAATAAAGACGACTGGGAGGTTTATCCACCTCCGCCTCCGCCTTCATGGCCTTTACCAGCACCTGAAGAATTGGCGCGCAGACGACAGAGGGAGAAAGAAAGAGAGGCAGACCCAATTGCTGCGGTAGGCAAGGACTTTGAAATCGATCATGTCAAAATACCTGGTGAACATGAGGTAAAGGGAAGAGCGAGCTTCTCTTTTCGTGACATCCGACACTAACGTAGGGCCTCCTATCACCTTGTTTTTTGCCACCCATAGTATGTGTATGGCATTGGAACGGACGGTTTCTATCAAGTGTTCAAGACGGAAGAAGGTACAAAAAAAAGGAGGATGTTGCATGAATCATTTGTACGACAAAAATAATAGCCCGCTAATCCAATCCACCCACCGATCCCCACTATAGACAAGAACAACCGTGAACCAGCTTACAAGATACCTAATTGTAAAGAATACTATGAAGATTTAGACTACATTTTAACTGCTATCAGTGATGGCCCAGCCAAGAGTTTTGCTTTTCGACGATTGCGTTATTTGGATTCCAAATGGCAAATGTACATTTTGTTGAACGAGTTTCAAGAGATGGCTGATTCAAAGAGTGTACCTCATCGTGACTTTTACAACGTTCGTAAAGTCGATACTCACGTACATCACTCCAGTTGTATGAATCAAAAACATTTACTACGTTTTATCAAATCCAAGATGAAGAAATCGCCTGATGTAAGAAAGGGCAAATAGAACGTGGCGTTCGTCAGCAGCAAAAAACATGGTATTCATTTTTATTCTCTCTTTTTCGCCCCCCCCCCTCCCCCTTAGGATGTCGTTATTTATCGTGATGGAGAACATTTGACGTTACAAGGGGTGTTTGAAAGTTTGGGATTGACGGCTTACGATCTTAGCATTGATACGTTGGATATGCACGCACATAAAGATTCTTTCCATCGTTTTGACAAATTCAACTTGAAGTACAATCCGATTGGTGAAAGTCGTTTGAGAGAAATCTTTATGAAGACAGACAACTTTATTCACGGTCGTTACTTGGCAGAAATCTCCAAAGAAGTGATTTCTGATTTGGAATCGTCTAAATACCAAATGGCCGAATACCGTGTCTCTGTGTACGGACGCTCTTTGGAAGAATGGGACAAGTTGGCTAAATGGGTGGTTCATAACAAGTTGTTCTCGCCCAATGTGCGTTGGTTGGTGCAAGTACCTCGATTATACAATATTTACAAGTCTTCTGCTCATGTCGACAACTTTGGAGATCTTTTGAGAAGTATGGGGGGGGGTTTGCAAAAGCAGATGGATGTGCCCATTGTTTGGCTATTTTAGAAAGGACAAAAAAAAAAAAAGAAAAAAAAGCTAACTCACCTCCTTTCGTGTTGTAACGTCATTTTCCATTAGATCTGTTTGAACCTCTCTTTGAAGTGACCAGGGATCCTTCCAAACACCCTGAACTCCACATTTTCTTACAAAGAGTCATCGGCTTTGATTCTGTAGACGACGAGTCCAAGATTGAGCGCAATGTCTATCGCGAAGTGCCTCTTCCGCGCGAATGGAGCGGCTCGATCAACCCACCGTACAACTATTACCTGTACTACTTGTATGCCAACCTGGCATCTCTGAATGCCTGGCGCCAGGAACGTGGCTTCAACACGTTTGTGCTGCGCCCCCATTGTGGTGAAGCGGGCGACACCGACCACTTGGCCTCCGCTTTCTTGACGTCGTTCGGCATCTCTCATGGTATTCTTCTCCGAAAGGTACCTGCCATGCAATACCTCTACTATCTTGCTCAAGTCGGCATTGCCATGTCACCGCTTTCCAATAACGCTCTCTTTTTGACGTACGAACGTAACCCGCTTCCTCAATTCTTCCAACGGGGCCTCAACATCTCTCTCTCGACGGATGATCCGCTCCAGTTCCACTTTACGCGCGAACCTTTGATTGAAGAGTACAGTGTGGCAGCCCAGATCTGGAAGCTGTCTTCGACGGACATGTGTGAGTTGGCACGTAACTCTGTCTTGCAATGTGGATGGGAACATCGTATCAAGAAACATTGGATCGGAAAACACTATACGCGACCTGGCGTGGAAGGCAACGACATGAGCAAGACGAATGTGCCCAACATCCGTGTCAATTATCGTTATGAAACGCTGTCGGAAGAACTCAACGCGCTCCGACGCTATGCCCCTGTGGATCAAGGGGGCCAAGGGGTGGATGTCAAGCACATGACGCAGCGAGACATGGTGGGTGTGGCCGGGCTGACCGAAGGCCCGCGTTTGCAGCAACATCTCATGCACCGTGTGCAACATGAACCCGCAGGAGATACCGCTACCAACACGCCCCAAGACTCGCCCGTGTTGAGTCCTTCTTTTCCCGCGGACGCAGGCAAGAAGAAGGAGGAGGAGGAGGAGACGAGTAGTGGCCACCGTCATCGCCAAAGTATGGATCACCAGTTTCATGATACGTTTGTGGGTGTAGGTGTCATGGCTGAAAGAGCTCACTTGTCAAAAAAGACGCAACAGCCCGAACACTAAGTAAAAAACAAAAGTTTTGAATAAAAAATAAAAAGGCTTGTTAAATGACGTCAGCTCTCTCATTGGGTTGTCCCAAGCAGCAGCCCAAAAGTGGAGAATTATTTTGAATGCCCGTTTCCCCTTGTTGCCTGAGATTTTTTTTTTTTTTTTGTTATTTTTGTGGGGAAAGGATGAAGGCACCTAAAAATCGTTATTGGCAGGTAGACTTTCGTTTGGTTTTTTTTTCTCGTTTCTTTTTTTTTTATTGTTGAATCAAATAAATAAAAAAAAAAAAGCATTCATTTTACATTCACAGAAACAATTTTATCGCCAACTCCCTTCTCTCAGCTCTCGCAACTCTTTTTAAACAAGGATGATTCCTTCAACAGCTATAAAACGTAACACTCTTTGCCATCCAAGGACATGATGGAAGTCCATCGACAACATGAACTCACGTCCATTCATTGTCTATTCTAGTTGTGCGTCACAATGTGGCCAACAGAATGATGACTGTAAATGTCGTATAAAAAAAAAAGAAGGAGAACTCGCATCGAGAATTCTCTTTTGTTACCATGTGCTCCTAATGTCCTCTTCTTTTTTTTTTTCTATAATTTGCAGCGTTCCATGCACGATCTTTCGATGAGACAGAAAACGGGTCAAGTCATGATTAAACATGGTTTAGGTGGAAGGTAGGGCAAGAGAGAGAATGATAATGATCGACATGACGCTTATAGTCACGTTTTTCATTTTATATAAAGATCCACCACCAACGGACATATTGCTACGGTCTTTGGTTGCACTGGCTTTTTGGGCCGATATGTTGTTAACCGTCTTGGTAAGAAGTGACTCTAGGGGCAGCTCCCTCCTTTGCCATGTGGGAAAACATGCCAATGACTGACGCTCTTTTATAGCTAGACAAGGTACTCAAGTCGTGGTGCCTTATCGTGATCCTGATGAAGCGAGACATTTAAAAGTCACGGGTGACCTTGGACAGATTATTCCTTTGGAATTTGATTTAAGAAATAAGGAACAACTGAGGGAATGTGTTCGTCACTCTGACATTGTTTACAACTTGGTTGGACGTGATTATGAGACAAAGTGAGCCCCAACAAGGAGACGAAAAAAAGCCCCCCCCCTTCATGAAACAAAAAGGCTAACTGTTTATACGCTTCCCGTTCTTTTACAGGAACTTTACTTTTGATGCTGTTCACGTAGATGGAGCACGTCAAATTGCTGAAGCCTGTGCGGAAAATGGAGTCGCTCGGTTTGTCCAGATGTCAGCATTGAATGCTTCTGAGGACTCGACGTCGAGATTCCTTCAGAGCAAGGCTTTGGGTGAAAGGGCGGTCAAGGAAGTCATTCCTGATGCTACCATTGTTCGCCCTGGTATTATGTGGGGTCATGAAGATAGATTTTTAAATAGAATTGGTACGGGCGATGGCTGGGAATTCTATACGAATGAAGGAAATACCAAGATCCGTCCTGTTTCTGTAAAGTAGGATGAAGGAGTTTGACATTGTCATGTGCATGATGGTTCTCATTTTTTTTTTTTTCTTTTGTTGAAACTATCCTAGGCGGTTGATGTTGCTCATGGTCTCGAAGTGATTTTTACAGCAGAATCCAGCATGGGCAAAACGTACGAATTTTATGGACCTAAAGAATATAAAGTCAAGGAAATCTTTGACTTGGCACGTGATATTACGATGAAACCCTTACCCATACGTCATATTCCCAACTCACTATTAAAGTAAGTGGCGCCTCTTTTTTTAGGGGGAGGTGGGGGGGGGCGGATAAGAAGCCACTGTTTTCTGATTCGATATTTTCTGTATGAAAAATAGATACGGTGCTGGTTTGATTGAAAAGCTTCCTTATAATCAAACCATTAGTGCTGATTTAATTGAAAGAGTAAGTAACGAATGAAAAGTTGCCTTTTTTAACACCATCTCATTTTTTTATTTTTTATTTTTTGACAACAATTTATTGAAATAGCGATCGATGGATGACAAGATTTCAGCTGATGCTTTTACATTTGAGGATCTATATATTAATCCCACTGAACTAGAACACGTTGCCATTCAGTTTATGAGAAGATTCCGTAGCAACGCTGTGTTTGATTTGCCTTACGAAAAAGGAGAAGGAAAAGTACAAAAAGGTGTATATCATTTGATCGATTAGAGAAAGTTTTTTTTTTTTTTTCCCTTGGGTTTTTTATGCTTGATTAAAAAAGAAAAAAAAAAAAATAATATAATAACTGAAGCTTAAGAAAAGAATAAGTTTATTTACAGAATGGGCGGGGGAGGGATGTACAGTGAAGTTTATAAAGTGTGCAGTGGAAGGTTGTGAGATGTAAAGGAGGCGGGTTGTTTTTGCAGGGTTAAATAAGGCAGATCATAGCAGAGATGGCTATTGTCTTGATCTGCAGCATCGTCCTCTTCCTCGTCTTCGTGGATAAAGAAAGTAGGCTTCTTTGGTGTCGTCGTGGACTTTTTCATCGGTTCAGAGGTTACTGCTGTGGTAGTCGTACAAGTGCCGTAAAAGGAGGCAAAAGAGACATTGCTATCTTCTGGTGAGGGTGGCATGTCTTCTTCAGAAGAATACGCTTCTTCCTGTGATGGATCTTGTTGTAGCGCACAGTTGTTATTGTCAATGCATGAATTCAACCATAGATGTTGTTGTAGTTGGCTTTGTTTTTCCTGATCCATGTCTTCATAGATATCCTCTCGTTCCTTTAAAAAGACTTGATCATCATCATCATCATCCTCTTCTTCTTCTTCTTCTTCTTCTTCGTCATCACAAAGATAATATTCGTCATAAAAGTCTCTTTCTTGTGCCAAATGATCTGGTTGCTGCTGTTGTTGTTGATGTGTGAGAGCATGGATCAATGTATTTCTGATCAAAACAAAGGAAAGTAAACTTGTAGACTTGTTCAAATTGATAGTTTCAAGCTTATCAAAAGATAATCGAGTATAATAATGATTCATGACTTTTATAAAAAGATAAGGGGGGAAAAAAAAAGTAGAGAAAATAAAGATTTATTTATAAACGAAATGGTGATTGTCCGTGTTATATTATTTATATTAGTTTCAGCCCCATGACCTTTTATCCCAATTTAGTGCAATTTCACTGCTAACCTTAAAAATAAAAACAAAGATGCAAAAACCAAGTAAAAAAAAAAAATACATTATAGAAGCCCCTTAAACATCATGGGGGGGTTTTTTTTTGTTGATAGAGCGAGAAAAAAGAGAGAGAGAGCGAGAGAAGGAAAAAGTTCACGTGAAATTTCCTTTAAGGGACAAAGCAAAATAATTTATTTTTTTCTTTTTTTTTTTTTTTAACACGGCCACGCAATCCCCTCTTTTTTATTTCTCGTTCCTTAAAAGACAGAATGATGTGATAAATATCATTTATTGTATTATTATATCATTGCATCCCACGATTTGTGGGGGGAGGGGGACACGTTGCGGTTTTAGCTATGACTAGAAACTATCAATACGTTGGAATGAGTTGCCACCACGAGGTTTGTCATTGATCTTTGGATTCAATTTAGCCAAAATATCTAGGGAAAAAAAAAAAAAACCATTACATTACATACGTCAGCATGCAATAAAGAAGAATATGGAAAAACAATTTACCTTTATCATTCTTTGCATGATCAAATGTACAATGGTGTTTGTCGGGGAAGCGATGAGTATCACAAAAGATATAATCACAACGACATTTGTTTGTTAATTGTTTAGCAAGAGGAATCTAGGAAGGGAAAGGTGTCAATAATGAACCCCATATCAAATGACAATGACTCTATAAAACAACCTACTTTTGAGCGACATTCAAAACAACGTCCTTTATTCTTTTGCACTGGTTTTTTAGGAGCATCCTTATCATCATTCGTGTCTTCTTTCGGCTTTTGTGGTGCTGTTTCTGTGATTGCTATTGCTGCTGCGGAGTCTTCTATCACTTTATCTTTCAAAGCTTCTTGTGGTGGTGGTGTTGTCAGTGCGGATGCTGCGACATTTGTATTTGTTGTAGCAGTTGCAGTTGCAGTTGCAGAAGGAGTGGAAATGAGTAAATTGGGAGTTTCTATCACTTTCATCTTTGGCGTGGATGTGGTCGTTGTATTATTATTGGATGTAGCTGTATGAACAATATCTATACAATGAAAAAAAAACCATTAGCTGAATTCATTCAGACCCACCGCTTCCTCATCTCATCGGTTACCCATTTTGTTTTGCGCTTCATGTTCTTTGAAACATTTCGAACACATGTTGTTGTAAATCTTGTTTCCATAAAAACCACAACCAGCTGTGCAAGGTGAAGGTGCTTCGGGAGTGTTATTGTCTTCCATTTTTTCACTAATTGTTTATTCCTTTCCTTTTTATTGAGCTTTGTTTTTCGTTCAACACAAAACAGAAAAATGTCGCTTTATCTTGCAAAAAAAAAAAGAAAAGAAAAAAGAAAGAAAAGGGAGAGGGAGGATTTGGAACTCTGAAGAAAAAAAAAAAAAAAAAAAAAAAAAAAAAAGACTCGCGGATTTTTTTATTAAAAAGAGTCATTTTCCCTTTGCTTTTGACCGTAAATCACAAACATCACATCAGTGTCACTTCATTGAAACAGCGACCGTCAGTCTTAAAGCTTGAATGACTCCTGCCAATGATTGGTGCAGTACCTGCAAAAAGTAAGAACAATCAAATTGTTTATTTTCGTCCGATTCGTCATGGCCTTGATGACAACCCATCGGCTCTCATCATTCCCCCCCCAAGTATTCTAGATGAAACGGGACGGGTCAACTGACTTTGAGCCGACACTCGATCTGCATCCATTCGTTCCAAACGACACCTATGTTTCTTTTTGAGATTGAAAAAGCCCATCTATTCGCGTGGAGTGAACATTCTCATGTTTTTTTTGAGGGATCACATACATTGTCAGTGGAGAAAACAACCTACGACCTATGCCGACCCACATGAGACAGCTGACATTGTTGGCTGGCTGTCATGGCCAAAAGCACTGAGCACTTTAACATGATTGTCCAAAAAAGTAATACCCTTTTTCCAGTGAGCCCATTCATTTTTTTTTACCACGCTCACTGCCCGTGTATCACCAAGGCAGAGGGAAAAGATCATCCAACTCTTTTTCATGCAGCCCAGACAGTATTTTCTTTTCATACCAGAAAAGGATGGCAACAGTGTCACCAAGGAAAAGCACATCATTCAAAGTGTCCTTGGCATGTAGTTCCATTATGCATACTTGCTACGGAATTCCTCCCCCATTTTTGCTGCTCAGCACACCCATAGTCCGTAAAGCATTATTCTTTTCTAACAATAAAAATTTTTTTCGTTGTCCAAGTGACTCAATATGGCCATTTCCACCAATGGTTGGCTACTTACAGGAACACAGCCAATCAGAAAACTTTTATGACTCACAATAGAAAGTAAAAAAAAAAAAAAAAGAAAAGACATCCAGTCTTAACCCAGCAGCAAAAAAGAGTCCTTTTTGCTCTCTCTTTTTTTTTTTTTTTTTTTTTTTTTTTTTTTTTATTCCATAAACGCCAAATAAAAGGCTGTTCTCGCTTTGTCATATAACTTATAAAAAGAGAGAAAGAATAGAAAAAAATACAGTGTTTTTCCATTTTTCAAGCTAATTCGTGAACCCTTTTTTTGACCTTTTTTTTTTGAAACCTTTATCCCTATCCTCCTCTCTTCTAGTTTGACCATGTTTGCATATTATTTTTTTGTTTAAATTTCTTTCTAGTTGTGAAGAAACGAAAGCTGCTTTCAAACAACTCTAAAGATATATTTCTACAAAAAAAGTTCGATTACAACGACAACAACAACAACAACAAACTTATTTATATTACAACAAGTCCTTTTTTTTTTTTCCTGTAAAAGAAAAAACTCTGGTTAACAAGGCGTAGTCAAAAATTATCATTTCATTAGCATGACACCTAATACGTTCTTGAATAAATCCGCAGCCAACATGAGCCATGCTGCCCCTATGAGTCATGTTGCGCAGTTCACTTGTACAGCGAATGATAACGTATATATAACCCAGCAACAACAACAACAACAGCAGCACCAGCAGCAGCAACAGCAACAGCAACCATTTCAGCATCAACATCCACTTCAGCTTCAACAATTTTTGACTCACTATCATTCTTTCGTTGCAGCTCTTCCCTCTTCCTCTTCTACTACGGCTGCTACTGCTACTGCTACTCTTCTCTCTCAACTCTTAATGACTCAATCATCCGCTGTCCCTTCTACCCTCGCCTCTTTGGATACCATCCAATACAAAGAACAACAACGATCAAGACACTTACAATGGCAACATGAACAACAAAAGGCCTATGTCAATGCTCTTGTGGATGTGACAGTACAAGTCATTGCTTCTATTTGGCCCAACTCGGTAGCTGTTCAAACGAACGGGGACAACTCGACCAGGATTGCCGACCTGAACACCTTTTTGCACCATCTCTTGAAGCATTCTCGAACCACCCATTCCACACTTCAGTTGGCCATCTTTTATCTTTTTCGGATTCGTTCTCGTATCCTCTCCTTGTTCCATCCACCGCAGAATAACAACAACAACTCGTCTACCGATGTTCAACAGGATGTCTACATGACCTGTGGTCGACGTATGTTCTTGGCAGCTCTTATTTCTGCACACAAATTTCTGCAAGACAAAACCTACAAGAACTCTGCGTGGAGTAAGGTCAGTGGCTTGAATGTCAAGGAAATCAACCATGCCGAAAAAGTATTTCTGCAACTGCTGGATTATCGTTTGATGGTCAAGAAGGAAGTGTACGATCAATGGATGACCATGTTGCAAGCCCTCTTGACCAAGCAAAGGAAGCCCTCTCCATCGGTCGTTCATCCTACTCGTACATGTACCGTTTCCCTACCCATCGTGGATGCCAACCATGCTGCTGCTGTCATCACGGATAAGAGTCCTATGGCTCATGTGCCGCGCTCCACCTCATCGCTTACCGCTGTTGCTCTCCCTTCGCCCCCCATGGAAGAAGTGGATACTCATGCTGCTGCTACTGCTGCTGCTGCTGCGGCGGCGTCGACCCTGTTACGTTCACAACAAGCTCAGCAATGTTTGCCTTCTCCGCCATGGGAGGAAATGGGTCGTAGTGGTATTAGTAGAAAAAGAGCAAGCCCTCCTACTCATTTCGATAATGAACGATGGATGAAGCGACATTGTCGTTAAAGACTCTTATTTTTTTTTTTCTTTATTTATCATGCGTTTATTCCCCCCCCCCTCCCATCTCTTACTCTCTTCTTTCGAGTTAGATAGAAACGCACAAACACTCTCCCCTTTTTCTTTATTCCTTTTTGTAGTTTATTATATCTATTTATCTAGACCGAAATCTTAATATATCATGTTCCTGTTCCGCCTCACTCCCATCTTTTCAATTTTGACAAGTAAAATAGTAAAAAAAAAGCTTTAATAAAAAAAAAAATCAAGAAAATAATCCATGGAAATCGGTCTAACCCAGTGAAGTCTGCTGTCCGAGAGAGCGTTGCGGCGGGACCCTTTTTTTTTTTTTTTTTGGAAAACCAATAAGGCGGGGATTGCAGACGAAAAAATAAACCATCAACGTGGTGTAGATCACGATGAAAGGGTAGCTTGAACCATGAATCTCTTTGTTTCAGGTTTTTGGGTAATGGAAATCGACGACAAAGGCGCTTTTGAAACGGATGAGAAAACGTGGGGTTAGGTGCCACCCATACCAGTTATGGTTATCCATGAACTTGTGACATCCATCTTGGTCTTGATTCTCAAGCAGAAAGCAAAAAAAGAAAGAGCTGGTGGCTATCGGTGAGTTACTTTTATGACCAAAATTTTCCTCGCCCGCTTTTTTTTTTTTCTGTTTCTTATAAATTGCTTTCTAAACCTTTTTTTTTAATAATTTTCTTGTTCTTGTGTTGTCTCAGTTGAAAACTTTCTTTTTTTATTTTTTATTTTTTTTTTTTTTTTTCCTGGTCATCCGCTTATTATAACGCATCATGTCCTATTCATTTAGTAGAGATAGAACGGCAGAACTACGAGGCTCAGCAGCAACACCTCAAAGGACAAGCAGTAATGATAGACATGTACGAAATTTATGCAAAACCCCCATTCGTTGGCTGTTTTTGTACCACTTGTTTTTTTTTTTTTTTCTTCATTTCGTGCATATTTCATATAAATGTAACTCTATTGCCTTTCTTACTTTACTCATTAGAATAACTTTGGGTAAACACCACACAAGCATACTATCAAAAAAACGAATAAACAAGTAAACTCATCTTTCTATCTTTTTACCACCCACCATCCAAAGTCAAGATGAGTTTGCACCCCATAGAAGACCTCAGGCATCCACACGACCCTATCACCATGACTATGAATCGCATGAAATGACTTCAATACCAATGAATCCTAGGGAGGAGGAGGAGGAGGAGGACTTTTATGGAAGAAGAAGAAATAATAGGACAGCAGGTCCAGCAACCGTCGTTCCCATGGAAGAGGACGGACCACCCCCTCTATCGACGACAGCAGGCTTTTTTGATCAAGTAAGAAAGAGACGCTCCTTTTCCTTTCGGCGGCTGATACAAGCTGGATTAACGGTTTTGTTTAGATTGACAGGATAAAAATCGGTTTAAATTCTATCAATACAAACGTCGATCACATTGGCAATCTCCATAATGCTGCATTAGAAACGTTCAATGAACAACAATCAAGGCAACTGGCCAACGATTTAGAGAGTATGAAACAAGAGACGCAAAGCATCAATAATGACATTAAACAAAGTATACGGCAATTGGAGGCTTTCAACAGTCAATTACCGAATGACTCAGAGACACAGATGCGTCGATCACAGGTAAACATTCTGATGGATGGGTCATTTCTGGAGTACGCACACTCAAGGTGAACAGGAGTGTACCGGGCGGGAGGGCGGAGGCGGGGCTCGTGTGTGTTTTGTGGGCAAAAAAAAAACCAAAAAGAGTGCTCTCAAGGTCAGAAAATAAACTCTTTTTTTTTTTTTTTTGTTGTCCTATAGACTGCAGCGATAAAAAAGAGATTTTTGGATACCATCCAACGTTATCAAGACGTAGAGAGAAATTATCAATTAAAATATCGCCAACGTATCGAGAGACAGATAAGGATCGTCAAACCCGAGGCCACCGAAGATGAAATTGACGATATCATAGATGCAGACGACACGCCACAGATTTTTGCCCAGTCGTTAGTCTCGGCGAGTCGCCAAGGCCAATCCAAGGCCGTTCTGTCTGAAGTCCAAAAGAGGCATGACGATATTCGACACATTGAAAAGACCATCGTTGAACTACATCAATTGTTTATGGACATGCAAATGATGGTAGAACAACAAGGAGAAGTTTTAAATACGGCAGAGCAACATGCAGATGAAACAGTCATGAACGTCAAAGAAGGAAACACAAATTTATCCAAAGCCATTCTGTTGGCAAAATCAACCCGTGCAAAAAAATGGTGCTGCTTCTTTATTTGCATAGCAATTTGTGTCATGATCGCTATTCTTGTTTGGTGGTTCGGTTTTGGTCATCCTGTAAGTTTGTTTTTTGATCATCCATGGTGTGTGGCTTCTACTGCGAAGCTTACTGACTTTATTGTTCTGTTGTCATAGGGTGTTGGTGGTGGTAGTGGTGGTGGTAATCACAATAGTAATAACAATAACAACAACAATAACGATAATAGCAATGCCTATACCCCTCTTACTTCTCCTTCCGCACAACCTGTCTCAGTGTTGCCTTCTCCTACACAAGCAGACCAAGTACTTTCTTCGCCTACAGAAGCAGCCCACGTATTTCCTTCTCCTTCAGAAGCAGCCGAATTATTGCCTTCTGATACACCAGAAGCCTCAATAGAAGAAGTTGACTAACATATTCGCATACCTTTTAACTCTTAATAATACATGCTTACATACATTATATAATCTATCTATTAAATAAAAAATAAAAAAAAAAAAAAGGACTCCCTCTCCCCTCTCACGGAGGGGCCATGAATGTAGTTGCTTTGGCAAAACAAACATTGGATGGGCCTTGTACACGGTGGATGCATTTCTAAATCAAAAAACTACAGGTTTATTTTTTTTATTTTTATTTTTTATTTTTTTTTTTACTGATAGTATACATAATTAATTAAATTAAAAGTGTAAAATGGTAAGGCGGGAAAAAAAAAGGAAAAGAACAATAAAAAAAAAAAGAAAAAAAAAAGTAAATGCTGCAACATAAACATGGCGTTTCTTATTCTTTGATCGCCCAGCCGCAATCTTTGGTGGCGTCTTTCACTGCTTCTGCAAGCGGGAAATAGTGATTAATCATTTTCACAGATAGCATGATAGGAATATTATCAAAGCTAACACAACGTACGCGTACATAAGTATTATCTTTTACATCCTTCACAGCACGAATCAAGTCGTCCAACGTGACAACCTTCTCAGAGTTGATATGCGTAATCCACATGGTGGGCACCAGTCCATACATATAAGCCGGCGAACCCTTGGCACGACCCGAGATGTAGATACGAGATGGTAATTTTCGGCTTTGTTGTAAAACAGCTTTATGTGGCTCTAAGAACACAATGAAAACAATACAAGTAAGTGAGGCTTGATCTGCAATGCCGATACAGCAAAATACAGTGGAAACTCTTACCATGCAAGACTGCGCCTGCCCAAAAGACAACACGATCCGTTCCAATGCCAGAAACCTCGGTGGTCTTGACCTTTACCGTAATTTCTTTTTTGGCTCGTAAAACAATCAGCTCCATTTCATCAAGATCATGCTGAACATCCATATCAGACATCCTCGTCACCATCTTTCCATTGACAGCTAGAATAATATCCAATATTTTGAGAACTTTCGAGCTCTCATACCCAACTTCTGTACGGCGGATCATGAAAAGCTGGTGTTTGTATTGGTTGGCAGCCTCCACTTTTTTTATCCATTCATCAGAGAGTCCCAACGCGAGCGCTTGTGCTATTTGAACAGGCACCAATTCGACATTGAGGCTGCGAATATTGATATGGGTCTCTCCCTGTTGAATACGTTGGAGGACTGTACGCACCGACGAGGTAAAGATACCGACATGATATTCATTGTCTTGGCCATTCATATTACGTTCACCCAAAAAGTTGAGCCAAAAACCCTGAACCTGGCCTTCCGAGTCGGCTAACAAACCTGAGGAGCATTGCAGCGCAAGCGGTGTATCCAGTGTGATAGCATCGACATTAATACCACGGTAACGAGGCGTCTATTTTTTGTCATAAAAAGGATCATGGAGTGTTAGCCCGTTTTTTGTTGTCTATTTTCTCCTCTCCCACCAGCCCCACCACCCACTCTTCCACCGTTGGCATGATCATTTTACATTATTATGAGGAATGGTCGCAAAGTTGATATCTGTTACCACCGTGTTCAGACACACCGGTCGCTGGTTGTGATTCAATGCTACTAATGTCACTTTATGGCCTTGATGGAGTGGTTTATCACTAAATGGAGCGCTCAACACGTCCGTTTCACCCAAGAGTTTGGGATCATATTGAATAATGGCAAAATTGTGTGTAGGATGCAAAAACTACAAGTAAAAAAATCGCGTGAAAGAGAAAAAAAAAACAACATACACAAGCACAAACACATGGATACACACAGAGAGAGAGACAGATCTATTCAGTACTTTTCGAATGACATCACAAGAAAATGTGAATCTCTCCATACTTACTAGAACTTTTCCAGGAATGATGATTGAATCGGCAATATTTAATGTAAGATCACCCATGGAGGTCGGAACTGTGCTTCTACTGACAACGACAAGCCCCCTTTCTTTATCCACAATGATGCCTGCACCTTGTCGACGATTACGAGGGAAGCCTTCCAAACGACAAGGCATGAAGTAATGTACTTTGACAAGACAGCGAAACAAATCTCTCGCAGGTCCTAAACTGTGATCCAACTGGATGAACTGTTTCGTCGTTGGCACATCTGGCACGGGAGGCAAAGGCTCGCCAAGGTCTGTAAAATCCCACAATCCAGTCTTATCATTGCGTACAGCCAATCTGAAATGAGACCAGTGTCTTTCATTGTTGACAACGGCCATCGACACTGAATGTGTATCGGCAATAGAATAATAGACAACCGGTATACGCTTGCGGTCAGGAATCGTCTTCATCACTTCAATAAATGTCTGGAGGTTGGGCGTTTCTTTATCGTCTACCGATTGAATGATCCAGCCATTATCCGGTCCATCCAAACGAAACATACCCACTGGATCGGCTACATAAACGCCTCTACATGGAACGCAATAAGATCTCGCCAACTGATAAGAGACCTCATTCAATACAGCCCCACCTACTTCGACATAACGATCAGGCGTAATGGCGTGAAGGTCTCCGACTGTCACCTTCAACTCCATCGGCTTTCCTCCACGTTCAATACAAATTGTGATTTCCTTTCCAACATTTGAATCCAACATATCTTCGAACGGCACAAACTTGGTAATATATTCGCCATTCATCGTCAGCAAAACATCCCCCTCTTCTAATTTATTGTAGGCTGGGCCTTCAGGCAACACTGTCTCCACAACAAGTAGCCCGATTTCATCGGGAAATCTTTCTCTTAGGTTGGATTCTGTCTCGCTTCTTAACCCTAATCTGCGCACTTCATCGAATGGACGATACCTAGTGAAAGAAAAACATAAGATGTTTAACAAAAAAAATTCCTCTCTTATCCCTCCATGACCTTTTGTTTCTTTCCAGTCGTCTTACATGAATTGTGTTTGAATATCCCCTCTGGGTACTACTTGATCTTTTCTAATATATTCCAAGGCACGTTTCACTCTATCTAAGGGAAGGAAAAAATCGGTCGCTGCTTTGGTATGACCACCTGCTTGAAGAGCAACTGCATTTCCATCTATATCTATCACAGGAGACCCACTACTTCCTCCGCTGGTACTTGATGCAGCTTGACTATCATGATCAGGGGGAGAGGTTGTTGCAAAAGAAACAAAAAAAGAGGATGAGTACGCCGTTGAAATTGCCAAGCGTCAGCATTCTTTCATGCGCCGTATACGCTGTATGGATATTTACAGATAAAAAGTGTTAAAGT
Organism: Mycotypha africana; assembly: GCF_025528875.1. NCBI lineage: Eukaryota > Fungi > Mucoromycota > Mucoromycetes > Mucorales > Mycotyphaceae > Mycotypha > Mycotypha africana. The sequence continues at coordinate 1,218,347 of NW_026515734.1, read as the reverse complement.
CATTGTAAGTCAAATCTCCATAATCTGGTGTATTACGATCCAAACGCGATATTGAGCCAGCTAAAATACTAAGCTTTTCACCGGCATCGTTACTAATGTTTGATAAAGACCGAGATATGTTAATCATCCTCATTGAAAGCTGTGTATTCATACAATCGAAAGGTGTTATCTTTCATTACCCAACAACGCGAATATCTAAACCGACTTTGGCTAATTCAGGGCGAAGTTCAACTTGACTGATAGGCATATATTTGATCTTTTTTGTGTCAAATCTAAAAAGGGCGAAGAAAGGTTTAAGTCACCCCGTTAAGCATAGCATTCACCTGCTTTTTCTTACTTTAGGAAACCAAAATCATGAATTGGATCACGATAAATTGGATAAACATCCACTTCTTCATGGTCATGGCAAATGGCTTCACCAACGAAAGGACCAGAACAAGCGACATGACGGTTGGTTAAAATGATACCCTTTTCAGCATCCACAATAAATCCAGACGCTTCTGAAGTCTCAGGACCTATATCCATATATTGTTGTTGATAATGTAAATAAAGACAATTCTAACAGCTTGAGAACGAAATGCAAACAACAGACCCACCTTCTGTGTCAAAAGCCGCAACTTGACTGAAGCGAATAGAAACAATGGCTTTTACTACTTGGTTGATAGTTGCTTGCCATTGAGAAGGCTTTGAGCTAGGATCGATCGGCATAGATTCTGTCATAGCCGTATCATTCGTTATAGGTGAAGGATCATCTTCGTCATTTTGTTCTGTGCTATTCTTTAAAGTGGGATCGATCTTGCGTCGCTTAGCAGGAGAAGATCTAGGTGTGGCGGCAGGTGAATCACCACCTTCAAAGTTACGATCCCTCGGTAATAAAGGGGCAGCTGCTGTTGCTGATTTTTCGGCTGTTAAGGGTGTATTGCTCATTTGCTGTATGTACTTATTCTAAAGTTTTCCGTCTAAATCTATTAACAAATAGAAAAGCAATGAAATAGAAAAAGAACTGAAACTTTTAGTAACAGTTATCTTTTTTTAAAAAAAAAAAGAAGGCTTTCAGAAAAGTTGACATTGAAATACAGGCAAATCAGAGCTGACTTTTTGAACCTTGGCCGCACTAAAAATTATCAGAAGCATGAACGAATGGCCTCTGGGCGAGGAAAACGCTCCATTTCATGGCATTAGAGACAATATGCAATAGTACAACATATTATCCTTCGAATGGATGACAAAGTAGCAACCTACTGCGCATAACTGTATAATATGTAGAGCAAAAGGGCAAATTAGAATAATACGGAGGAATACATTCAACCCAAGAGATCAAATTTCGAAAATAATGTAACAGTTTTTATTCATCATGGCTCGCGAGTGAATATTGTTCAACTGTGCTTTAGTATAAACAACTGTTCGTTTCTTTTTATTTCTTATTGCTATATGTGTGTACAACACATGATCAACTCATATCATGCTTATTTTTCTGCCCCCGCCACCACTTGCTTTTTGGGGTGTTAAAATTTTGTTCTGAAACTAAATGTCAAAAGGCATTGGAAATTGTCTGTGTACTTTTCCTCGGTTTAGGCTTATCCGATCGTAAATAAAATAATGCTCAGCGTAGTTATGTAATATTTTTTTATTTTTAATTTCTGAACCTCTTTTTGTTTGTTGCTTGTCATTCCTATTTTCATCGATTTATTGTGCCTACAAGGGCTATGGATATACTACTCACAAAATATTGAAAGAAAGAAAGTTTTGAATAAGAAAAATAAAGATTATGTCGAACGTAAAGGAAAGGAAAGCACAATTCAATTTGGATAGAGATTCAGCTCCAAATCAGCTAAATTATACAACAAATTGGATGAGCTACAAAGGTTCGAAATGGCATTCAGCATCGTCTTTAGATAGACACTTTTGAAATACTAAACAAGAGAAATTTTATCACTACAGGAGCTTGGATCACAACCGTTTTTGTTGCCGTGGCTATCAAAGTGCTATATTCATTGATACCTTTCATTTCGTCAGAAACCAGCTGGACATTAACAAATCTAACTTTTAATGCTGTAAACCATCAACCCACTATTATTGGGGGAAAGAACAATACATAGTAAGCAGATTACAGATTCAGAACATATAAGACCTAATCATTTGCTATTCTATAGGGGCATTTTGTAATGTTCCATTGGTTGCAAGGACTACCAACATTAAACAATATCAATGGAGCATATGACGGTTTAACAGTTTGGGAACAAATCGATGATGGCGTTCAATTCACAGCAACGAGAAAGTTTTTAGTAATGGTACCTATTATACTGTAAGTAGAGTATAAAAAAAAAAAAAAAAAAAGAAAAGCCTCCTCCAGACTTGCATACATGTAGGCACAAGTTACAAGAAGTAACACAAATATCATGCAATTCATAGATTTTTATTAAGTACACACTACACACATTATGATATGGTACAATTCGCCATCAACTTCTGTTCACTGGTAATAGTGCTGATTGCGAAATTACCATCCATGCATCAAGTGAGAATATTTGGTATCAATAAACGAACAGAAGACGTTTATTGATTGTATACCAGTGGATTCAATCTTCAATTGTACTATAGAATTATAAACTGCATACTTTACTACTATTTTACTTTCAATAATTAAAAAAAGTTTTCGTGTCTTTGTTTACGATTTGCTTTATTTTTATGCAAAAACGTCTATCGGTAAGATGATGAAGGCAATAGGAAGCATTCCAATAGAAGGGTTCAACAGTATCGTATAGTTGAAATACAATACGAAGTTAAGTTGGGGTTTTTTGTTTGAAACAGTCATATGCGCCATACAGAAAGTGTTAGTCATCATTGTTATAAGCAGTAGTATAGGAATAGTCATGAAGCACTGTGTTTTATGCTTTTGTAGCAGAACTTCTACTATTGAAATGATCTTATAAAGGAACTAATAAGCGAAAGGCATAATTTGAATTTTATTGCCATATGCTGTTGTAGTCCATGTCAAGTGTAATTAAAGACTGTCAGAAGCAATTACTTAAGGAAGCAAGCGGTCAAATATGTATGGTAATACCCATTTTAGAATAAGGAACATGGGATGAATCGGTCCCCTTATGGTTTAAGAAAGTGTTATAACGCATAAAACCTTTCGCACAGACGATTATTCTCTTATTATTGTTAGCTTCGATTCCTGTTGCTGTGCGATGAAAAAAGTGTATAACAGGATACTTGAAGCAGAATACAAAAGGCATCGAGAAAGATTATTGATCCTCAACTGAAGGCCAATGAACGTATGGGCAAAACTTCTAATTTGTGCCGTGTGGTTCTCATTCTGTGCTGATATTATTCTTGTCTATTCTATAGCCGTATATCAAAAAATAATGGCGGGAATGGCAATCGTTATCAAGTTCGGTTAACCAAATTTTTCAAGTTAAACATGAGAGGGACTCACAAACGTCAACAAATTTGTGTCGAATATAACTCATAAGAATGAGATAATGAGCAAGCTCTTCTATCTCCTTTCCCCGATATGGTCAATTACTTTTACCATTGCCTTTACAGTATCCCCTATAAAAATTACTGTGGTCATGTATTGATGTAGTAAATGAGGGCTTCCTGAAAATAGCTATTAAAAGGTGAAGCAGCTAGCAATGCATTTCATTCTTTTGTAAAGAGACATGTGTTATTCGTGTACTGCGGTACTAGAACCACAGAAAATACATGTAATTTATTTCATTAAGCTTTTTTATTATGCAGTTAACCATTGCATCGCATTTTAGGTAATGCTTTTGGATATCTTAAAGTCTTCCTTTATTACTATAGTAGTCCTGAACTTCAAGTGGCCAAATAGATATTGCCAATACAAATGAAAATGTCGATAATGATTTAAACAAAGTTTTATTCATACTTTTTCATTATAAGGGTAAGCGAAGGGGAGGAGTCTGAGTGAGTAAAGAGGGTATAAAATTACGAATTCATATGCCTATTTACATATAGAAATGCGTGTGTTATCAATAATTGAAAGCTAAGATATGAATTGATAGATGGATAAATGACTGGCTAAATGCTAAATATCGAGAAAAAAATAGAAGCGCCAATAATTTAATGGACACGAAGTGCTGCTTGGTGTTTGTTGTTACTACTACTGTTATTATTACCACTGCTCCTAGTATTACCTACTGCTGCTGTATGTGAGTCATTTGCTTTTGATGGAGCTTTTCGACCATTATTAGCTATGCTAGTCGCTATTAATGTTTTACTACGGATATCATTCATTGACTCTGATAAGGGAGCAGGTACAGATTGTCTCTTGTATCTATCGCCTTTGGAAGACGTTTCATTGCTATTGATGACTGTTGTTGTGCCGGGTATAGGTTTAGATTGTTGGTGTAGATGAACTTCTGAGTAGACCCTATTGGAAAATGTGGATGATGAGGCAGCAAATGAGACGGGTCGCTTTCTATCTGTTCTATTCAGAGCGCTTGTTGTTGTAATTGAAGTGGTAATCGTCGTCGGTGCTTTTAATTTACTATCGAATATCCTTCCAAATCGATGGTTTATAGAAGGAGGAGTGGCTAACTTACTATTAGTGCTACTATCACTCGCATTGGCCGTTACTGCTTCTTCTCTTTGTTTGTAAGATTGTCTACGGCTTCCTGTACTCAGTCCCATCATCAGTCTAGCTGTTCTACTGTCATTACTTGTGGGTAAGCGCTTACGGTAGATGGAAGGCTTAGATGTCAATTCTCGTCTGGTCTTTGGGGGCGTCAAGCCGGAGCCGATCATATTAATCCTTGGTGGACGTATATTGGATTTTTCAGAGAGCACAGTTCGATTAGATTGTTGTTGTTGTTGCTGCTGTTGCTGCTGTTGCTGCTGTTTCAGTAAGAACTTTTGTTTGTTTGCTTTTATGGATGCTGCCACAGTTTTTTGCTGCTGTTGTTCAACATGAGAAGCAGGCGACAATTTATTGCCATTATTGGTTAACGGTTTACGTAACAAGACCTCAGAAGATGCTGTAGTGGTAGTAGTAGTGTTATACCGCTTTTGTTGTGCTAAATGTGTATTTATTCGAGAATTGGATGCTGGTTTGATAGATTTGTTGCATGACTTTGTTCTTGGACTTATTCCATATTGCTGCTGCTTGAATCTCTCTGAAGTATCCAGCTCTTCAATTAGAGGTTCAATGAAAGGTTGAGCGGTCAGCATAGGAATTCTGCAGCCCTGGCTACGATTTTGGTCAGTCATCGATTGCCGCTTACGTATGACGTTTGCTATCTTTTCCCGTACAGGTATAGCTACTGATACTGTCTTATTAACAGAAAATGATGGTACAGGCAATCGACATTTAGCTGCGGTTGGTGACAGTGGTTTTTTAATGCTGCTGATATTATTAACGGCTGTAGAGATAGCAGGCGGTGGTAAAGAATGAGGTAATACAACAGGTGTAGTAGTATCATTATGACAGTGTTGTTGCAGATCTTCTGCGATGATATGCACTGGCTGTTCTTTCTTGTGGTGGACTGTTGCGAGCATATGTGAATCTTGTTCTTCTTCAATATCCTGCATCATGTCAGATGGGTCAGAGTCTGATTGTGATGAAACTTCATGATCAAGTTGTGTAGCAGGGAATAACAGTTCAGGCTTAAAATCCCTTACAAAAGGATGCTAATTCGTAGCAAAAATTAAAGAGGAGTAAATTAAGTTCCTTGAAAAGACATCATAAATGATAACCAACTGATGTTTGTATGAATGACACATAAAAATATAGTTGAGTTACCTCGAGTATATTGATGGCTGAGTATCTGGTACGTGGGTTAATATCAAGACAATGATCTAAGAGATCTACTAACGAAGCAGGTAAATGATCAGGGTAAGCAGGTCTGCCTACTCTTAATATTCTCTGTTTAATCTATAACAGGCAATTTGAAACGTTGTTATTACAATTCAAAATCGTCCCTTTGCCTGTGTTGATTGCAAAAAAGAAAACTTTATGCTTACCTCGTCTTCTTCCAAATTCTCATCTTCATAAGGTGCTTTCCCTCCATTCAAGACCTCCAAGATAACTATGCCCAATGCCCAAATATCGACCTTGGAATTCACGATTTTTTGCTGCACTAGTTCAGGTGACCAAAACAAAACAACTCCGGCCTCCTCGACACTGGAATCTGCTGTGGGGGAGATAGAAACAACACCAAAATCACCTTTTTTTTTTGGAAATGACATAGACAATGGTATTGATAAACTGTCATTAGTACTTACACAAAACACGTTTGTTGTATAGATAATATTATTAAGGATATATACCTATAACAATACTATTCGATTCTTCGTCTAAAAAAATATTATCACATTTGATATCTCTATGGATGTATCCTTGTGCATGCACTTTTGCCAATCCTGAAGCAATCTAAAGCGGGAAAAAAAAAATTGTTGAACAAAAAAAAACCAAAAAACTCTAAGGGACAAAGAGTTGCGTTGCTTGTTAAGACTGCTGTGTATAAATGCTTACGGAAGTGATGATATGGACAAGCTGGCCGACAGTCAAAGGATGTTCAAATACATATTGTTGTAAGGAACCACCTGTGCAGAGTGGTAGAATCAAATAGACAAATTCTTTATGAAGGTGTACTGCCAACAGTTTCAAAATGTTGGGGTGGACACACTTTGTCATTGTGTAAATTTCGTTCTCGACAAGTTCTTTTGGCATGACGAACATGTCCTCATCATAAGGGTGATTCTCTTCTACCAGATATTTCTTTATGGCCACTGGTCTATTCGTCGAACGTTCATAGCATTTGTAGACGCCACCTTGTGCACTAAACCATGTTGGCTCAACATCCAGACCTGAGTATATCAAGCTGGGATCCGACTCAAAAACAGGGACACCGTTCACAGGTTCCATTGAATAATAGTGAGTTCGGTATGAAAGTTGATAAAGTGTGTGTGTGTGTGCTTAATGTATCGAATCTTTTATCTTTTTTTTTTTTTATTTTATTGTTTTGTTGTTTGCGACTAAGCAAAGAATTTAAATTTGTTCGTATTTGAATTTCTGTTGGCCAGCAGCAAATGATTGAGAAATGAAATAGAAGAGTAACAATAGAATAAAAGAGAAGAGGTGCAAAAGAAAAAAAAAAAAAAAAAAAAGTGTGCGCGCATGGATTACTTTTGGAGAATTTGTGATGCGGCTTATGGAGCAAGACTGCCCCTTACTAAAGTATAAGTGCGTTTTGTCACACTGTTATTACCTCATCATTTCTTCAGACTTTTCTGTCCGTCTTGTGCTTTAACTCCAACTCATGAACATATTTCATGTTCTATTACTACGGCTCTTACAGTTAAATTGCTCTAACTACTATCATTCCTAGATGACTCTAACTTTTTCCCTCAACAAAAATATCCTTATAAATAAGGAAAGTTAGACACATGTACACTCATATTTTCCTTAAAGGACAAACCATTTCGTTTTATAAACGAGATTACTTAGTGTAACTGCTTTCAGCGAAGAAAAATTTAAACCTTCTAGTGAATAAGGGTTATAAATTTGTAGCTTTGTTTGCTTTGCCATTTCACAATGGTTGCTTCTGCAGATTTGTATGCACATCAAAATTTGTTGATCCTTCATTCTTCTTACTTCTTTTTACTTTATTTGGTTCTATGCTGATTTGACAAAAAAAAAACACACGCTTTATTTCAACTCCAGATCAATACGACGAAAAAAAAAAGGCACAGGTCGATTCCTTATAACCGTTTGACTGGTAGATGACATTCCTGAAAACGCTACAACAGAAGAAGTTATATGAATCTATTATAAGGTTTATTATAAACGAAGTATACATCAATGTCAATTCATGCATCAATGTAAGAAAACATACGGTTCTTCCAAAGATGATACTGTTTTTAAAGGCCCAATTACAACGTCTCTGATACATAAGCGATTAACAAATTCGGTGTCACAACTGTAAGCAGGAACGAAAACCCATGGGGTTATAACAAACCCTTTTTATGAATAAAATACTGGTATAGCTGTATGCTTATCAGGCAATGCGTAATAGCTTTTCATTGGGCATTGCTGTGGTCCCCAATACGTCCAAACGTAATAACATACAATATTATGTTTAAGAAAGTTTTACGAAGAGTCAGAGGAAATTTGACTGATATATATACGGCTGACTTTGCAGTAATGTATCGCATTGCAGGTTTTAACCGATTTCGCGTGTAGCTGATAGCTTTCATTGATCACTGAATGCCTTACTATATCCCCTATTTCCTAAAAATGCTCACATAGAATGGAAAACAGGTGCATTTGGGCTCCCCTTTCTGTAATAACTTTATTAATGTTGAGAATTTAGCATAGCTTGAATGCAAAGCGGCCCGTGCAATACCCTATTTAGACTTAGAAACGCACACTGTTGTATAAAATAGAAGATAGATTAGAGCGTATTTTCAGACAGCTTTCGCAAAATAATAACCACTTATCCAGGCTCTCCAAGTTTTTTACAGAAAAGACGTCTGTAGTTTAATGCCACGCCTTGTTGTTATACGTGAAAGAGTTGGTGTGATTGTCATGCTCTTCTCGACTATTGGAAGAAACAGCAATTATATTTTCTGCAGACATTGAATTACGGTTCTAGAGAATATTGCAATCACTACAAATCGATATTCATGTTGTAATAGTTGAGGCCGTTGTTCTACACTCAATACAAAGAGATAGAAAAAAGCAAGGTATAAATAAATAATGCAGATTCTTGCTGTGGTATTTCACTCTTTAATTTCGTTTTCATCTACGGAAAGGAGGCATAGGTAGTCCGTTTTTTCTTAGCTTTGAAAAAATAAATCAAAAATATTGACAATGTCTATTTAATAGCCTATACATTCGAAACAACGGGCTATCACGTAATGAACGGTAAGGGCTGGTATAATTGCTCCAAACTGATGCCTACGATCAAGTATTCTAAAACTTTATGGGAGTCAAGTCAGTTTGAATTGAATACGTGGCCTTTGTCAAATCATGCTGGAATTGAAACAGTAACGTAGAGGAAGTCTGGGATGATACGGCCCCTCATCTTGAAGTTTTTTAAATTTCGTTGGTATCAGAGAGGTACAAACAATGCCTGAAAAAAACCAGTCATAAAATTTGATTTCATTAATTAACCTTTTTGATGGTCTTTTTTTTTTAAAAAGAATTTTATGCATAACAAAATAATGCAAAGTTAGTTTTGATATTCATCATAATCCATCTCCAGAAAACAATACTCTTTGCTCGTCTCCCAATGGTCGTTTAATTGCAATGCCCAACAAAAAGTTACCATACGAAATACTGAAGATCATAGTAAAATATTTAGATCCAAACGATCAGTTAAACGCACTCACAGTATGCAAAGCTTGGCAGCTGCCCGTAGCTGAAGCACTACATGAACAAGTAGAAATCAATTCGAAGAGTAAACTACAACAGTTTTTAAGCAAAGTTGAGCATATCGGTCAACATATCCAATTTTTAAGCTTTGGTGCTGATAGCAATTCAGAGGTTGAGGAAATTATTGATGCTGCTAGCATTGAACGAATAGCGTACTCATGTGCCAACTTGCGGGAACTAGGAGTTCATAGTGAACAATTTTGGAACTATGCGGCACAGTTGGATTTTAGCAAAGTCTGGCTACGTTTAAATGGACTTCGCTTTCTCAAATGGTCAAAAGGTGCTGCACAAGTACTCGATGCCATAAAAGATAGAGTGACAATGTTGTTCTTTGTCCTCCAAGGAAGCGGCGACTTACCCTACATGCCGCAGCTTCGCAGGTTATATATCATTGACGCTTCTTTCATGATTAATGACGCTGTTCCTGAAGGTGGAAAGTTCCTGGCTGAACTTGCCGAAAAAGCCCCCAATCTACAGATTCTAAATGCACCCGATATCTCTATGCTCGATTATAAACCATTTGTATTACCACAGGATGGCATGTTTCAGTCGTTAAAAACATTAGATGTGGACATCGAAGACTCCAAATCGGCATGGCTACCTGTTATAATAAACCATTGTCCTAATTTGACCAAATTATCGGTTGGTATTCACAATTATCGTCAATCTGAAGCCGCTGCCGCAAGTTCTAGGGCCTTGATCGATGTGCTTCCTAAAACAATTAGATTAAAAAGGCAGACTGAATTTCGTTTAAGCGGCTATGATACGCACCAACTATCCGACTACGCTATAAAACAGCTCGCTTTCTGTATCAACAATGACAGCAAATGGAATGCATTAACAATAATATCAAAGGACAGGCCTGAAATCGTACGCTTTACTCATACACCAATGCAAACTAGCACCTATATACGATATGCTAAAAGGAGTGATGTAACCCTGCAGAACAGATTCGAAGAATCTTTAAGAGATAAGGATGTCCAAATAGCAAAACTTAGCTCTTTCAGCGAAATGAAGGTATTTAGCCGTCAAAATGTGGTCATTGATAAGCTGCTGGAGCCATTTCCGCACATTAGTAAACTTTCAATAGCAGCAGAAAACATTCACAAGAAAGAAAAGATCTGGGTATCTGCATCAGATGACTTCACAGAAGATACAGGTCTTCAAGTAATTAGCATCGAGCATTTACGATTAGAAGGTATCCAGATATTGGATAGAATTGTTATTGTATACTTGCTCGTTTGCTCTACCAAATTGAAAACTATAGAATTGGAAGATTGTTTTGTTCCGCATGAGGTATTTCAAAACATGAAAATCGTATGCGATAGACACAATATCAGAGTAAGCGTACGAGAAACAAAAACGATATAATGGATACGGACAGTATTATGACGTATCTGTTGCAAAATGTCCCTTTCTTCGTTTAGACTACAATAGAGATATTATATTACAGTAATTGTTCCAAGCCAACTACACAGTTAAAAATTCTTAAGATCAATACATTCTTTTTGGACTTAGACTGATAAATTATGAACTCGATTTATGCTTACGACTTCATACATATAATACATCGCAATGACGATAGCTCTCCGAGGCCTCTGTTTGTATATGTAATTGAAATATACGTGTTGCATGATTTTCTTCGATGAAAGGAAAGGAATTCAATAACAGGGTAAGGCTTACAGTTGATCAGACCTAAACTGTTCTGCTTTTTTTTGGATTTTTCTTGTTTCTTCTTCTTGCCTTGGTAGAAATTTCACCTTTTAGACTTAATCACTAAGCAAAACGGTCAATTTTCTAAAAACAACCTATCATGTACTTACAAGTCTATCAGATAACCATTTCATATTGAAAAACCTCCCATGTGCATTAGTAAGGTTTGCTACAATAAAGCGAAACCCCACATTCTCAAACTCTTTGCTGAGCCAAAAAGTGCTTTTAAGAGGGGAACATGAAAAAAAAGTCAAGGACAATCATGTACTGTAGTACAATTAGTTACATTTCAACTGGATCAAAGATTATAAGGATCTTAACGCTTTTGAGTTGAGTGCTAGTTTCGACTGATGACAATGTTCGAATGCATATCTAAGCTTTAGGGAGTGCACCGTATTCGAACATAGCTGTGCAACCAATATCCAAGTGTGAGGATTGTCTGTACTTTCTACTTTACGATTTTAGGGAGTGTCAAACGTCCAAACTTGGGGGTTTTCCTGTTTGGCTAGTTGAAAGATTTTTCATTTCCACTTTCTCCAAATTGATACAATTGACACAGATATGTCGAGGGACAGAGAAGAGGCTTATGAAATGACCAGATCGTTTTCTGGTGAATCAAGCTCCATCACTGAGCAGCGTCGGCAACACCGTGACACTTATGACGGTGCCGAAGAAGAGGAAGAAGAAGCTCAGCTATTGACAAAAGAAGAACAGCAAACTGATTCAGACGATGATGAGGATACAGACGATGAATGGGCTGTCATCATCGAAGAAGGGGGCGATAATGGACAGGTCTATTCACAGGTTGGAAGCTGACTATGCAAAAAAAAAAAAAAAAAATGATGACTACAGACATATGAGAGTATACTTACAATAAATTGTTCAATCTTTCTCTTTATAGGATAGTCCAACCTTCAGGTATGCTTGTATTGGTATCGCAATAGGCTTATTCTTTGTCTTCTTCAAATTCGGTGCGATGAAGCTATCAGATGTGTCGGGCCATACGCAACGGGGAATGGAAAGATTGTATAATAATGGCAGTGAGTATTTTGCCTCTACTGTCATTTTAATATCATTGGATGGTTTTAGACCTGATTATATGGAAAGAAATATTACTCCTCATATGAATCAACTGGGTAAGAATTTTTTATACTTGCATAAATTGATAGCATTAAACTCATTTATCCATTTGTATATAGCCAGTGATGGTATTATGGCGAAGTACATGCATCCAGTATTCCCAGTAAGTTGTTTGTAATGTGCCTAAAAACTGCCTGAGCTTAATGACTTTCAATTGCACTTCATATATGAATAGCCCAGTACATTTCCAAATCATTGGACTCTTGTCACTGGATTGTATCCCGAAAGCCATGGCATAGTAGCGAATCTGTTCTATGATCCTACCTTTGATGCTTTTTTCAGTCATACAGATAGCAGTATAACCTCTGATCAGAAATGGTGGAAAGGCCAATCTGTAAGTCACTATTCTTTTTTCCATGTAGCAGTCAAACATAATCTGTTAATATGATGGGATTCTTATGAACAGATATGGACAACATGTAAATTCAATAACAAACGCAGTGGATCCATCATGTGGCCTGGTGCGGAAGCAAATATGTTTGCACCAGACCTAGTTATAGGATTTAATGACACCATGGGCATTAAGGAAAAGATAGATATCACACTGAAATGGTTAGATCTACCATACGATGATCGCCCTCAAATAATCACTGTTTATGTGCCACAAATAGACCAGGAGGGACATCGAAATGGTCCTAATGGATCAAAGGTATGCTTTAAGAATCTGCGCTCTCACTTACTAAAAGCATAATACTAACAGCGTCTTAACAAATACACGAATATCAGCTGAATGACTACATTAAAGAAGCTGACGATGTCATTGGTTATCTTGGAGAAGAATTGAAAAAGAGAAATCTGGAAAACCATGTACATACCGTTATTGTCAGCGACCATGGCATGGCAGAAACCAACGATTCGAAATTGATTTATTACGACGACATCCTTTCTGAAGATCTTTTAAAGCATGTCGGCAATCGAGAAGCGCTTCCACTGCTTGACTTACGGCCAGCACCCGATGCCTCCTCAGATACCATACAGAAGATCTATGATCAGCTGTTCAACTATACTCAATCAGTATTTAAACCTCACTTTGAAGTCTATTTAAAAAAAGATATGCCCGACAGATATCATTATAAAAATTCAGATCGCATCACACCTATCGTAGCAATACCAGAAGTAGGTTATACATTTGTTACCCATAGCGAAATTGCAAAAAAAGGCGGAAAATTCAGGAAAGGAGGCAACCATGGATATGATAATTTGGCGGATGAAATGAGAGGGATTTTCTTGGCCAAAGGACCAAAATTAGACAACAAGTACAGAGCAGGCACTATCTTGGCTCCCTTTTTCAATATCGAAGTATATCGCTTTTTGACTGAGTTGTTAAATGTTGATGCTGCACCAAACAATGGCACATTAGACGCAGATTTCCCTATTGTCTATCAATCGCCTCTATGAGGAAAAAAAGACAACTTTTATTTATTTTCGAAAAAAGCATTGAATTATTTTACATTGATATTTAGTAATGAAGAAAAAGCTGCTTAATATATATATATCTATAAAATCAATAAATATGATGATCTTAATGATCGAATGCACAAAAGGAGATATAATTAGTATGTATATGTTTTTTCAAGCAGAACTATGAGTTCTCATACTTTTCGACAACTAGCTTTGTTACTTCATGAAAAAGTAACTTATTCCAGTCATCCACGGGACCGGGTAAGCAAGTATGGAGGCAATCATTATCAGGAGAAGAGTGAGCATCGCCTCGATAATTTGATAGCGTAACATTAAAAAATTGGAATCGTGGGTCATTCTCCTTCTCAATCATCTCTTTCCATGCAAAATCAAAACTCTCAAACATATCCCATTCATATTCCTTTTTTCTGCCCATAGGTTTGATAATATGATCGCTGGGGGCTGTGTACTGTGAACAGTTGGCATGTCCGTAAGGAGTGCTGCGAACCCAAACTATTTGATCATCGCGGATATGATTCTTTAAATAGTTATATACTTTTCTCATGGCCTTTTTGAAAGCTGTTAAAAGTTCTGCTCTGTTTCTATTCGGACCCCACTTTAGGTCAGGATGCCAATGCGGCCCCTTTGAAAAGAAGTATGGGATGGGTTCTTAATCCGATGCACTTTTGTATCAGATATACAATAAACTTACTGTGTTGATCATTATATATCTAAAACGCGGTAGCGCTTGAACCCAAGGGAAATTATTACCAACACCAATCTGATATCCTTCACCTTCATTCGGTTTAATCAAGCTGAAATCATCCAATTTCACCAAATAGTCAGATCGAATATATGCTATGCTCGCCTCAGGTGGTTTGTCTGTTGCAATATCTCCAGCTTCCTTGATATCCTTATGCACTAATTGACTGATCCACATCGTCGTATCGCCTCCTGACAATCCTGTATCTTTATCTTGTGATACCATATCTTGCCCTAATAGACACCAGAGACTCTCAAACATGAGTTGTGTGATGGAGTCTCCTACAAGGAGAAGTGGATTCTGTGATAAATGTCGTGAAAATTTTGTTGCTTCGAAGGGGAAGACCATGCAATCATTCGGTTGCCAGCTATAATCAATGCTGATATCCAAATATACATGTTAATCGTACAATCCACTTTAAAGGTTTTGATTCCTAACAATTTTACAACAAATTTTACATTGCTTTGCTTCTATTAAATTCGGCTGGTGAGTCTCGTCTATAACAGCGATGAGGGAAATCCCAATTGCAATGGTAGCCACTATATGAGTTGATCCCGTCAACTGTATAAGAATCTAAACCAACGCTTTGGTGTATCCACTTTCCTTCATTAAAGCTATCAGATGTACATATATTTTGATGTTTTGAAAATGATTGGTATAACACATCACTGTTGTTCTCGTCTATGCTGGTATATTTATTAATATCACTAGGTTGATTTAGCTGATCAGCAATGTTAACGGGTGTGGGTATCGTATTGCTGGTCAGCATGTACAATGTCACCAAACATATCACACTTATTCCAGCTATTAAATATGTCTTTAATTTTGACGAATCCATTATAGGTATATTAAATATAGTTTAAATAGTATCAGTAATAAGTAAAAGAAGGAGAGGTGTTCGCGCTACAGTTTTTTAATTTGGGTTTAGACGAAGCCTCAATATAACTAGACGAAAGAAGTAAATTTTTGAAACAATTAAGTTATAATTTCAAGATCGAACTACATAAAAATTGAGACGCTTACCTGTAAAAATCAAACTGTCACACTAAAATACTCAGTACGTCTCGTAGTACTTTAACGTAATGCCACTATCAATTGAAAAATGTCCACTGACCTTCAAAATAATGTCTCCAATTATTTGTTCAATGAATCGTCCAAGAATATTATACCATTTCATCCTAAAATAATATAAAATTATCTAAATTAAATATAAATATTGTCCAAAAATTTGTATAAAGTGTAAAGTTGAAGCTAAAACACTGTATTTTTTGTTCTTCCAAAACTGAAGAGAAACGCCGTCTGAAAACTTAAATTTTGGGCTTTTTTCAGCACTGTTGGGATCCTACATTATCTGACCATAATACATCAGTGTCAGCTATAGCTCCCGATACAATCATTTCGAAAACAGCAAACACAATAAGTCTTTATTAATAGCAGTAATCTTAATTTTCTTTTCTTTTTCTTTAGTTTGTTTTTGAAAGAGAAATAAAGACGGTGGTTTGATTCGTTAAGCTTTCGTGTTTATTCTCTCTTGTGTTATTCTTTACATTTTATCTTATAGTTAAAACCAGCGAATACCACAGAGCCAATTGTTTCTCCCTCGCCACAAGATTCCATTAAACCAACGGAATATGAATGTGCAGTTATCATGGCAATAGTGGCCTTACTTTCGTATCTATAAGACTGTGACATGAAGCCACTCTCTGAAGCACATCTTACTTCTAGCTATATCTATCCATTCATGCATGGCCTTTTGTCAGCAAAGAAACCCTCAAAAGTTGCACATTGTTCAAACATAATCCCAGAAGAATTTGACGACACTATCGATCGACCAGATTACAAAATTGACGTGTATGCATCCTCTGGATACCGATTCTCGTACACCAACGCCTATGGAGAGGTCAAAAAGAGCAACAATGTTTCAGTCACATTGCTTGCCAAAGATTTTTATCGGCTGTGCATCTTTAGCAAAGAAGCAATTGATCGATACAATTTGCGAAATGTCCTGACCTTTCAAGTTACAGGCAACTCATTAAGGTTTTTGACGTTGCAATTGGAATTTTCATTCTTATACACTGTTACAGAATTGGCTCGGTTGCGCAATCCAACGAAGAAAAGTGATCTCCTGGATTTGATGGGACATGTGGACAACTTGCTTTTTGTTGCATCAGTGTACCGAGACTATTGCTTGGTTAGCGAAAATGATCTGACGCCTCGGCGCTGTGATACACTGTCGAGTGCGTATTTGGACGTGATCAAAAACAAATTGGCACCAAGGAAACGAACCTGTAACTTGACTCTTGACTCTTGAATGTTGGCCTTCCACGTTTCGTCCATTTGGTTCATCTCTAGCTTCTGGCTCTTTGCCTAACCGTATACCTAATCGATCTTTGTATTTTCCCTATTCTCACTATGACTTTACTGTGTTATCGTGTGTTTTACCTGCTCTATCATCTTTGCTGGATTTACCCATCCTCTATTTCTCTCAACTACTGATTTCCTTTGTACAGCACTTGTTTGCTATTGATATGAATACACAACAGTCTCATCTTTTTTTTCGCTCATGTTTTCGAATCTTATCATTTTGTCGCACAATACGACCACAAGTACAAGTGTTTGTCTCTTCTGCTCCCTTTACGTTCCAAGGACAACCCTCACGCTCAGAATGTTGCCTACAACAATTAAAACACAAGATATGTTGGCCAGGCGTTTTTAAAGCGTGTAAGCTGTCATTGTATTTTCAATTTTTAATAATTGTGATTATTGTGATCATAGTAATCGTATATCACAATGCTTATATTCAGTTTGAAGATTTCTCGCTTTAATTAGCGAGCAGAACTTTCAGACAGAATTATTATGAAATTGAACAGTGTTTATCAGTAAATTATAAGCCTGATGAACGAGACGTGCCTGATGCGGCAATATAAATATGAATAAGGTTAATAACTGGTAAAAAAAATGTTATAATCAAGTTTGTAAGAAGTAGACGTGGCATACTTTGACATAAAGATGTAGTAAAGCAGAACATAGTTTAACTGCGATGAGTATATTTGGCACCACATGTGACTAAAACCTGTCTACATTTTTTGTCAATGCTTGCGATGCTATATGCCTTCTACAGCCGACTTCAAACCTTAAATTTGAAGGGAATCCTTCTTGATCATTCGATTAACGCGACAAACGGAAACGTTTTTTGATTATAGGTAAAGGAACCTTGCTATTGATGTTTTTGAAAGACACAAACAATCTTAAGTTACTTTAAAATCTTCCAAATTTGAATAAGGAATTCATTAACTTTCTTCTTTGTAGATATCTGCTTTGTTGTACTTTTTCTCGTCGCTTAGCATGTTGTGATCTTTGACAAATTGATTGTTTTTTTCGGCGAAGCTTATATTGTAAAAGCCTTTCATAGCGGTCAAAAGTTGAACTTTTAAAATTTAAAAAGGGTAGCGAGTTTTGAGCACCTTCTTCTAGAGGAATATTATCCAGACTATATGACTTTTGACTCTGTAGTATAAGCTTGTTACCTTGATAAAATCAATCGTTGCAGGCACAACTTTTCCTTCATCAAGTACCCAGTTCTAGCAATAATCTAAACAAGTAAGCCAATTTATGATCATTCATTACGTCACTGCTGATTTTTTTCTGTTTTCCCGAACTGCAGTTAATATAATGTCTACCTTCTATCAAACTTTAAGCGTTGTATGTGAAAGTTAAGATAGAATAGAAGTTTTACACAACCATCAAACATTATATTTCGCGTTTGGCTTCAGATACCAATAAGTTCAGTTGTCCTTGTTCCGAACTTGGCTCCTTATGAGGATGAGGCTTATCAGTTTTATGAATTATAAGCATATGTAAAGAATGTTTAAGCTGAAAGCTTTGCTGCAACTACGTTAACAAATGATGTGCAAGTAGAATGAAAAAGCAAGTTCTATAAAGTCTGTCGAAAATTTTCTTCCAAAAGGCGTCTAAGAATACCTTGACGATCACCATTCCGTGATCATTTGCTGGTTTATTGCTTAATTTGTCGACCTCACATTGAATACTTCCATTTTTTTTTTTTTTTTTTTTTTTTTTGCTACGGTTTATTTTATTATTTCTTGACATTTTTGTCGTGAACATAGAAGCATATCACTATAAAATTTTTTAACTTGCTAACTTTACATTTACATTTGTCCCACACTGTAGATAACGCTTTCGGTTTCTAGACTTTTTGAAAGCCAAATATTTCCAAAGCAACAGTGACATCAACGGTTACACCTTCCTTTAGATCTGCATCCACCAATACTTGTCCTACATATCCAGGTCCCATCTCTCCAGGTTCACCATTTTCCCTTTCACACTGTTCTGTCACAGCTACTAAAACGCGGTCTTCTGGGTCAATACGGTCATTTTCCAAAATCCCTTCATGACGATTCAAACAATAGATCCAATAATGAATTTTGCCCTTATCTGTGTTATTGTTTTGATTGCTGGGAAGGGGTTGCTGGACAGTGATAGACGACGCGTTCTTGGGTGGTGGTGTAACAGGAATGATAATTCCATCATCAGAATTGGTTTTAGCTTGATGAATAGCTTTGGTGCTGATGGGAATCTGTGACTTAGGTTTTTTGTTATTAGTATAGTTTGTATGGATATTAGCTGTAGCTGTATTTGTGGTAGGCTGAGTATTAGTATTAGTCTTAGTAATTGTAGTAGTAGTTGCTGTATTAGCTTTTGATGCTGGTTGGGTATCTTTCTCTTTCTTAATTTTGACAAGCGGTGGAGGAGGCTGTACAATTTGCCTCTTACCGCGTTGTAATTCAAATCGACAGACCAAGACATTATCGTTGGGGTCACTGTCTGCATAATATTGAACATCATCTTCTTCCTCATCATCATCTTTATTCAGATCATCGTTAATATGCAATCGATGCCGAGGCATGACTTGGGCTTCAATTTGAACTCGATAAGAAGTACCCAAAATAGTTTCTGATTTCGAATAGAAGTTTTTCCTATATAGTTTGTAGCGAATTGTTTTTTGTTTTTGCTGCGGTGATGATGGTAATAGTAAGGACAATTGGGTGTTTTCATTAGTGCTGATGTTTGTTAATGATTCAGAAGTCGCAGTTACAATAAAACTCTGTTGAGGTTTGTCTAACTGATTCTGACCAATTTCTAACTGCTGAATGCCTTCATTAACGCCTTGGCTGCTACTCAAAGGTTTCTCCAGAGCTCTTTCCTTACTATTAGTATTAGTTTCCTCATCATAAGCTAACCAGAGCGAACTATTACTGTCATTGTCATCGTCAAACGCATGCATATCCACATCTGTCGTCACCTCTTTTTCCTCGCATTCCCAACCATTCTCTTCTGAGGGCGGATTGATGAATATAGAAGATCTAAAGCGAAAGCGTGGTGTACCCAATAATAAACGGCGTCGTCTTTCTTGGGCATCTGTATCATCCACATCAAAATACTCATTCAAGGCTGCAGTACGTTCGTCGTCAGTCATCGATGATTCATCGTATCCGTCATCATCATGCAAACTGGAAGTTGAATTTCGCCTGATCCTTTGCTGCTGATGCTGCATATCCTGAGTTTGTTGATGTGGTTGATACGTCAGAGGGAACAATACTCTTTCCAATGCTTCACGTTGCCATAAAGCACGGAAAACAATTCCTTCATCTACAATGCCATCATGTCGAACAGAGGTCAACTGCTCAAATGTCATATTACTATATTGAACTGTCGTACGTAGTAAGTAAGATAGAACAGTGGCTTTATTAATGACCCCACCTGACGACGCATCTGCGACGAGCTTCTCAAAAGGCACTAGCGCAGAGAAACTGAGACGATGCAAGGTGTGACGTTTTGTCACTTCAGGAAGAACGCGTTCTAATTCTGCAGAGGGAATGCGCTTTCTTTTGCGAGATCGAACTGTGTCTGCCGATAAATTTTCAATGACAGCCTTTGATGATTGTTGAAGTTTTTGGTTATTACTGGGTGAGGATGTAGATGAAGTATTTTCAACTGTTGTTGCATCATCAGATGAAGTAGTTGCCGTATCGCTTAAACCTGAGAGTATCTTTTTAAACTTGGGTTGCAAAGGCCGAACATATCCTGAAAGCCGTTTGAGATCCTGATCTACAGGTCCTGTTGGTGTGAAAGTGATTTTCCCTAATGATTGCATATAAGCCATCAACACTGCTCTTAGCAAGCAATATCTCTCAAACTCAGAAGATACAAAGAGGGGGTCTGCACTTAACACATCTGCCATATAATCAACAGGTAGAGTAGATAATAGAGTTGCATTTTCAGTCCCGTACCGGAAGAGTAATAAAAGAGAAGCATCACGAAGTTGTAAGTAGGCAGAATGGCCACGAGGCAATTGACATATAGTTTCGAGATCGTGCATCATACTGGTCAAGCATAGCTGTTTGCGTGTGTAACGATTGACACAAGCCTGAGTCAAATCATGCAAATCAAATAGGACAGCTACAAACAAAACTCGTAGAGTATCTTGGTCTTCCATTGTGTCAAGTAGTTCTTGTTTGTTGATACAGTACATCCATTTCAGAACAAATCGAATGTGAGAGGATAATAATGGCCTTAAGGCCTCTCTAATACTGCTGTTGTTGCTGTTCTGATCATTGCTGTCATTATTAGTATCGTTGCTCGCTTTCTGCCATTTACGTCTAACTATATGCTGAAAAGGCGTCAGGACAAACCCGCAATGAGTTAACGCCTTAGCAAGATCGATTGTTAAACAGCTGATGCCGCCTTCTGTAGTCATATGCATGGGCAAACGGCTCTTCTTTCTTTCTTGCTCTTCAGCAGATACTGAGTCCGGTACTGAAATGAGGTCGGCATTCAGCAAAAGTCTCCTTAAGAACGGTGATTGACTGACAATCCCCTTATGTACGTTGAATCGCATGGAGAAGGGGAACGATGGATGTATGAGTACTAAGGAAAGATCAGAAAATAGTGATTCTTCAAACAGTGTTTGTTTAAAGTATCTTTCGACTTTTGAAATTCTGTTCTTAGTACGGGCAACCGTTGATGTTGATTTGTTACTTGCTATCGAATTGATAGCTTTTGACGTTGTCATGGCGATCGGTTGTTTTCAACTATGAACAATCTTGAGCCAAAAAGCGACAGATTAACTCCACTGAAAATAAAGGGGCAGAGAGCCTGAGAAACAATGAAAATCACGCGCCGCCCTTTTTCGCGCTGTGCAAAAAAGGAGAATATCGCGTTTTTTTTTTTTATGCAGGAACAATAATTTTGGAAAAGGCTACGGCAGTTGACTCCATCAAGTGCACCGTGAGCTTTATATAGTAGTACGTCTTTTTTTTTTTTTTTTTTTTTAAAGAAAAATAGAGGAAGACACAGATCAACAATAAATCATTAAACAACATTCTGTTTTTATCAATACATCAGTGATATGAGCCAGAACAGCATGTCATCTTCATGCCACTCCTTTGCAGCAGTTCTATTTGGCCTTGAAGAAACTTAATGACAGATCCGATACAGTGTACTACGTTTTTAGGCGATTAGTTGACTCCGCGTAAATTTACATAGTATGCTGTTAATGATGTTAATTACGTACTGCGCTAATATTTTTTGTCGATCTTTTCTTTGCCATGCATTTTGAAGGCTTGAGATGCTAAAAGTGAAGGTGTTTAATCGAAAAGAACAAAAGATAGATTTACAAATGTACTGCAGTAGAAACGTGCTCGACACGGATTCAGTCTATCATTCCAAAACATAACCATATATATATATATATATATATTATTTTCTAATACACGGCAAAGATAACAATTCGTGGTTGGAAATTTTATATAACTATACAGGAACAACTACAGTGGTCTTTTTCATAAGATTATACTTATTTCCAAACGTCACTGCTAAGAATTTCTTCCTCACTCAGTGTATCCGAGTTTTTATTGGAGCCACTAACGTCTGCGGTACTGTGAATGTTATTGTTGCGCTGTGACCATTGCCAAGTATCTGACGGGTTATCATGACTGTAATTATGAGCTATATAAGGCTGTTGCTGTTGGTAATCTAAATTGTTAGTAGTAATAGTAGGTGAGGTACGCGGTGACGGTGATAGCTGTGAGGGTGATGTCGAAAATATAGTGTTTTTAACATTGTTTGATTGCTGCTGCTGGTGTTGTTGCACGGTAGCAACAGTAGAAGGGTATCTTTGATTTGTGGATGTAGATGAAGAACTTTGGATATCTCTTGTTTTGTCAAGATTCGTGTTTGTGTTATGAATAGCATTTGCAATAATGGTACTGCTGCTACTAGCCATTTTTGTATTGCTCAATATTGGCCTCATAACAGCAATTTTTGGTGAAACAGCTTTTGCCGTAGTAGTAGGTGTACTAGCGCTCATGAAAGGTCCATCAGCCCGCTTTATATTGGATAATGTTGGTTTCCTACTAGGTAACGAAGGTAATTCTTTCACAGGTAGCTGTGCTTCTTCGTCTGATAAATCATCTACTAGTACATAATGTCCTTTTCCTTGCTCAATAATGACATCAATGCACCCTTCCCTGGGCCCAATTAGGTTTTCATCACTATTTCTTCGCTGATGTCTCTTGGATTTCTTCTTTTTACGACTGTATTCTCCTACCAAGCTACTGATATAATTGTTATGCTGCTCTTGCCCTTGCTGTTGCATTCCAGCGCTAATTGTGGTTGTTATACTTGATGTACCATAACCTCGTTGTTGACGACGACGTTCTTGCCGAGCCAGCCGCCATAATGGTACTCGGAAATCGACCACAGGGTAATTATAATCACCAAATACCATCTTCCGACTCGCTTCATATAATGCCTCCATTGGATCTGACGGATCGGGGTCGTCAAAAGCTAATGGTTCTGGCTCTTCCAATGGCTGAACTTCATCATTCATACCCCGTCCTGACGAGGTAAGGAACCGTGATGTAGGAACGGGCTCTAACCAACGCTTCTTTGTTGTAATATTTGAATAACGTAATCCCGCCATTATACGAGAGGTACGGCTGCTACCCATATGCGGTACACCCTCAGAAGGCTCGAAGGAACGGTAACTGAAACCAGAGCCCTTCATGGTGGTTAATGTATCCATTACGACATCTTTAAGACCAAAAGAGTCCTTGATGGCTTTTCGAATAGGCATGCGAGCAGAATGAACTGTTTGATCAAAGTAGTCTTCATAAGAAAAAGAGAATCTGTTATGGCAATTGAAAGTGATTAGACGATTAAAGTACAAAAAATGACGCCATAAAACGATATGAATAATGTTGTTGTATAAATACAAATACTTACGAATGAGCGATGGCGAAAGGAACCATTTCTATGCATACAAGGAAATCCTGGATTGCAACTGAAATATGCTCAGCTGATGTCACGAGAAATGATCATTAGTATGCACTAACATTTTTAATCGATAGATCATGGGAGCTCTTTACCTTCGGGTATGATTCCAGCAAATACGAGTAATGCTACAACAACACCTTGCCAAAAAGAAAAGAAAATGATAGCTTTTACACAAAGGAATTTCGGTAGAGGCCTTTAGAGAAGAAAGAAAGTACCTGTCAGCGAGGACCTTTACCTATGGGTTTCTGTATGATGACTCTCTGTTTTACCTGAAAGATGTCAAATCCTTCTTTGTCGCATAGAAAAACACCATCAGGCACCATAAACTTAAACAAACACTCAAATTATAAAAGAACGTCAACCAAGCATACGAACTTGACCATGTAAACTGACCTTCATTGTAGTTGCCAGTTGCTTTCAAAATCATAGTCAGAATAGCTAGGATAGGCTTAACATAAACAAATTGCAGAATGCCTCTTTTCACAAAAAGGAAAGTGTAAGGATCACCGACAAATATTTCTCTCGAATACAATGTACCAGGAAAGAAGTTTTGTGATGGAGGTCTTGAATGAAGCATAATGATTAATGCTCTTTCGCCTCCCAACTTGTTGAGTAAAAGATTGAAGAAGGCATAAATGACAAATGCCTCATAAATATCTCGGAAAGTGTCGACGTAGAACGCAACGTTAAGTGAAACGAGTGAAATATAAGTACTAATGCCGTAAATTGGTACCCTGAATTGAAAGAATACGTCAGTTCTATATCATTTTTTTCAGACTGCTGCTGCTTTTTGTTACTGTACATCCATAATATACGAATAACCTGTCTTTGTTGATTCTATTTTTAGAGATACCAGTTAAAGTTTTCCCAACATTAGATCTTTGCCTGTGTCCAATTTCTGCAAGCTAACCAACATTACCGGCTTTCTATAATTTTTCCAATGCAACCAAACTGAAAAGAAAGATATGCAGGAACCAACAACCGTACATAATAATGCAAGTTGTATCAGAATTGGGTTGAATTCAGAGCCTGCACCTCCACTTTCTCCTCCATAGGTATCTAAATTCTGCAACAACAAAAGCTTCGATGATGCTGCTTCTTCTACTACTGCTGATAATGGCATTGTGAGGTGAACTATCTTTTGAGGGTATCTCAAGTAAACATGAATTGGATGATATCAAATCAAAGATGCAACAGATTTTCTCTTTCTATAAAGGAATGGATATAATTGTCTAGTACGAATTGATGAAAAGAAGAGGTTTGAAGAGATTGCAAGGACAATGAAGTGACGATGGGTAAATGGAGAAAGAAAGGCAAAAAAGAGAAGATAGACAACATCATTTTGGTCAACTCGTTTGCTTTTTTTTTCCCTATTCATTTGTTTCATTCACGTGGAAAATATTTCATTGGTTCCAAACAAAGAGAAGGCATAGAAAAAGGCTCGTTTTCCGTACAGGAGTTTGAAAATATGTTTGGAAATTGTAGTTTGATTCTGACCTTTTATAAGGTCTGTCGATACAAAAGAAATAAGGAGCGTGTGATGGATACGTATAAAAACGAATGGATGCTAAACAACAAATTTGGGGTATTTCAAATGAAAAGCAATAAAAGCAAAGGAGTGCAAGTTAATGGTATAAAGGAAGGTAAGAGGTCAACCAAAGGCTAAAAATCCAAAGGTAAATCATCGTCATCCGTTAAATTGCCAGCCTCGAGCTTCTCCACTTGACCTGGCGATTCTTCATCTTCATCAGTGTCATCATCGTTCTGTCTATCATCTAAACCGAGTTTCTCCAAAATGTTTTTTCCACGCGGAAATGCTAAAGGCACGTGCACTTGGCTAGGGGAATCTGAATCAGCCGGTGATAAGGTATGACCAGTAAGTAAAGTATTTGTACTGTCTTTCAATGCAGATAGAGTAGGGCGCTGTGGTTGTAAATGATTTAAATTTGGTATAGGTTCAATGACTGAAATGGAGAATTCTGCGTCAGAGGGTACAAATGGTGACGAAGCCGTGTTCTCCCCTGTTTCTTCATCATCTTCTTCTTCGAAGAAATTAATACTACATGATGCATTTCCATTACTATTCTCTCTGAAACAATAAGGATTTGGTGATAGTGATCTTGCTCTTCGTGTAAAGTAGTCTTTTTGAGCGTTATTAACGCTATCAGTATCACTGCTGTCATTATCTACTAAGTCATTTTGCGTTATCACTATTGGCTTATACTTAATTGATGTTGTATTCGTTTTTGGAAATAAATCAATGAGATCGTCATCTTCGCCAGCTTCGCCAGCTTCGTCATCATCCTTATCGCAACTAAGGTTTTCATTTAGGATACTATTGTCACCACCTGTGCTATTGTTATCGTTGTCTTCTGCATAACCACTGTCTGTGGCCCTTGCTGCTGCTCCGGGTTTTTTATCATAGATACCACCAGTTAAACCGGACAATGATACGAGAACAGGAACTTTTCTACTTTCATTGCCTGGTGTATGGGGAGGTGTCACATCTGCGTTCTCGTCGATAACTCGGCGTTTGGTCAAAGGTGCTTCAGCGACTGAATTCTCATCTGTTACGTCGTTCTCATTGCTTTTATCAGCGTTATCTTCATTATTTTCAGTTTTACGTATAACATCGCTTCCTTTTGAGCTCGATGGACGTAATGCAGGAGTTTCCCGATTATCTATACTGCTCAGAACGGCTGCTTTAGGGTGATTGAGCGAACTTGCTGTTGCTTGAAATTTTTGAACCGGCTGTTGCACATTCTCTTCCTCATCATCAGTGTCATTCTCTATACGCCTTCGAACTGCACGACGTTGCTGGCCTTGGGAGCTACTTATTGCGTTTGAGTCATTTTCTTGTCGTTCACGACGAATGGGAATGACAGGATTGAAATAGTGGTCAATGTTACGGTTCGAATGTTTGTCTTCTTCAATTTCAGTTAATTTTCTCCTACTGAGTGCTGGCATCGTCAGTGTTCACGAAGGTTACTTTTCTTTCGGTGTATTGTCACTTGTATTAGCCAACACTAAGTTTCACTAAACCTTATCAAAGTGCTGTATTTTGTTATTTGAGCCTTCTTGAATGGAGGCGCGGAGTCGTGTTACTTGTTTAGATGAACAGAAAGAAAAAAAGGTTTTGGATTTAAAACAAAAAACACTGACAATAACCCCGTTTTTTTTTCTAAAAAAAAGGCAAAAAAAAGCCCGCTTATCTTCATCATTTACGATCATGATTATTGTGTTTCAAGCAACCTAACTCGTTGCCCTTGATTTCCAGCATCTTCAGTTAAAAATAGCGAACCAAGTAGCGGCTACCATAAGTCTAAAAGCAAAAATAAAGGACTTATAAGAAGGAAAGACTCGTTGGGAGTTTGCAGTGTCTTTGGTCCATCAAGTTAATAATCATATCGTTCAATGATAAACTAACAACCGTTTGGACTACTATCAGAAAAGCTTTTTAGAGTTTACGATCAATATGAGTAACAGCTTTTCATGATCAACCAAACATATGAATTCCAAGTGATATGAGGATGCAAGGTAAAGTTATGTTGAGCTAAATTTCACACGTGAAGAACGAAACCACAAATAAACGGCACGACCGTGATCATAGATGTGGGTATCCATTAAGTTCTCCTTTATATCAATCATTTACCATTGTGTCTACAGAAATAGTAAAGCAACGATATCATAGATTAATAGAGTTGTGTTGGTATTCCGTGAGTGATGAACTATTCGGAAAGCTTAGGTCTGTTATTTGCTGTATTTTCTGTAAGTCATCTAAATGCTTTGTCATGAGAGGAAGACTTTGACAGATTGGATACAAAAAAAAGAGGATGAGGAGGGTGTTCAAAAAGACGTTCTGAAATCATTGAGGAACAATACTTTGATTGACATTGTTATGAACTATATGATAACAATACACAATTTTCTAAAGTTTTACTATGGCTCGCACCGAACAGTCTCAACTGTTACTCTAGCTTTGCATTGCACTTTTAAAATAAATGACTCTCAGTTCTTTCGCTTTTTAGAACTCACTGCACAACAATTTGAAAACGCAAGCTTAAGCACGTTGTTATTTTTTGTTCAAAAGCATTAAAACATTGATCAACGAAAGTTGTTTATCATCACCTGCTATTTCCTTGTATCTATATTTGTGCTTTGATTAATTTGAGTAAAGCTTGTTTTCGTTTATACCAATCGAGCAGACACAATATTAAAATACACAGACCAAACAAAGAATGGATGCAAAAAAAGAGGAGAAATGAGGTATATATTACAAAAAATATGTATCAATTAAATTTATATTATTCTTTTTATATCTAATATAGATTTTTATGTAGTTAAATACAAAGGGTTTAGGCTGCTTCCAGAGTCCTCGTAAACCTAATATACTCTATTACGATATTAATTAATGACCATAATAATAATCTTCTACACTGACCAAAGCAGGTAGGCTTGTGGTATCTGTTGTCGTCACAGCTATTCCAGTCATTTCACTATTACTATTGTTGTTAGGTGACATTATGGTGTTCGTTGTAGAAGCTTTACTTCGTAGAGAAGGTGACCTTGGTAACTTTGCGACTACTGAAGCAACCACATTCATAAAGCTCTGGGGCCGCCAGCGTGTCGAAACCTGTTGCTGTTGTTGATAATCGCCCAAAGATTGTTGCTGCAGTCTTCTACGACGGTTATTGTAAACGAGCATACCGGCGAGACCCAAAGCGGCTACACAGCCAATACCTACTCCGAGGCCAATACCTAGGGCTCGGTGGTTAACATCATTTTCGCCCGGTGAATTGGGATCATTCTTCACAGTATTATTATCGTCATTGCTGTCCACATTGGGGAAAGAGTTGATAACATCTGTAGGTGTGTTGGAAGGACTGCTGGCTGCCGCTTCATCAGTCAAAGATGTTGTTGTTTCTGGATTAGTTGTGGTGATCTCATTAGTATCACTAACATCACTATTATCATTGTCATTCGTGGAGCTACTTGCAGTTATTAACCCATTATCATTTTCATTGGATCCATTATTGTTTTCGTCATTCTCATTGTTAAGATTATTTGCAGATGCCATTGTTGGTTCTGATGATATTGTTGGAGAAGAAAGTGCGGCAGGCGTTACTCCGTATGCAACCATATTAGTTGTTGAAGTGGTAGTGCTAGCGAGTCGTGTGGGGGCGGGGTAACGATAAGTCTGTTCACTAATGATACTACTAGCACGAAGATGCTGCTGGTGGGCTTTATGTGTTGGTCTAAACTTTTTACCCTTTGAAGAAGCTGTCGAGTGATGAGCTATTGATTTTTTTGTTGATGTAGGTTTCTCTTTTTTAAGGTGTTTTTCTCTATCATGAGCGCTTTTGTGATGGTGTTTATGGTCGTAATGACGATGGTAGTTGCTGTTAGAGTATCTATTGGTATTTTGCTGGTGACCAGAATGTACAGGTTTTGTTTGATGCTTATCTGTATAATGGTCCTCATAGATGGAAGATGAAATATGATCGCCACTTCCTATCGTTGTGGCTGTGGTTTTAGCAGCAGTAATAGTCTTATGATAGGCTGCTACAAAGGTTGTAGTTGTACAAGTAGGAATGATTTTAGTTTTTGTCGATGTTTTTATCACTGTAGAATGACTTATTGTGAATGTTTGCGTTTGTGTATTCTTCCAACAGCGACTTGTCGATGTGATATGGAAGCATAATGGAGGTAGAAGGCTTTTTAGTATTGATGTCGATTTTGTTGGTGATGATGAGGTAGTTGAAGTAGTAGTAGGTTTCTTATGAATACGTAAGGTATACACTGGCTCTTCGCTCTTATGATCATGATGTGCTCGTAGTAGTTGTCGTTGTAAAGATGATGATATCGGATAATCTATATAAGAAGAGTTAGAAGGGGATCGACAAGGAATAGATATTATTGTCTTTTATATTGGCATTTATTTTGAGGGTAAACGAAAACGAATGATGAATAAAAAGTACCTGTCAAAACGGGAGTTTCTTTAAACTTTTCTAAAAGTTTTACATTCCAAAGGATATCAGTAACTAATTCGAAGCTATTTAGATGATTGTACAAACGTTTACCTGTAGAAGCAACATTGAGCCCAAGTAGAAGTATATTTATAAAGAGCAGTGGCAATATCACTCGGTTCATTGAAGGACATCCAAAAATCTTTTTGATCAAATATAAAGTGCAAAAAAAAAAAAAAAAAAAAAAAAAAAAGTAAGAGTTTAAAGAGGAATAAAGAAAGCAAAAATCCAGGAGGAAGTGTAGAGAATTTATTGAAAAAAAAAAAAAGAAGGAGAGAGAGAGAGAGCGTGTAATATATGAGTGTGTATCTGTATAGGTTCTAGTAACTATACAGTGAAGAAATGGAGAAAAA
Organism: Mycotypha africana; assembly: GCF_025528875.1. Lineage (NCBI taxonomy): Eukaryota > Fungi > Mucoromycota > Mucoromycetes > Mucorales > Mycotyphaceae > Mycotypha > Mycotypha africana. The sequence continues at coordinate 1,188,188 of NW_026515734.1, read as the reverse complement.
TAAAGGAAAAAGAAAGAGATGTGGAATGGTTCAGGATAACGTTGTTACAATAAGGTTAAACAGCCAGATACAATAACTTACTGGGATCATCGTCTACTTCAGTATTAACCAAAGATATTACTGTGCTACATTGCACCTTTTCCTAGGGTTGTGCACACATTTCGGTTAGTTCATTTTTCAAGGCAATACTGGACTAAATAAATGACTATTTTTAAAAGACCTCCTTCGTCCTGCGCAGAAATAAAATAGAACAATAAAAGAGAAACAAAAAAGCAATTTGACTTAGTAGCTTTCAAAAGGGTAATTAAATTTTTAAAGGAGAGCACAAGGCTCACGTTTAGCTACTTCAACCCCTAGCTTGTTCTTGTGGGTTGGTATATTACTGAACTACACACTTCTAATGGCTCTTTTGTGCAAGAGAGCGATGGTATGTAAAAGTAGTAGTAGCGTACATATGCCTCTTTAGGAAGGATCTACCGGGTGGCAAATGCACATAGTGTAATATATAACCGTTAGCCAGGGGCTTGTTGTGAGCAGAAAAACAGAAAATGCGAAAAGCTTCATTAAATTAGCCAAAAAGATTGTTATTCTTCATCAAAAGCGGTATACAGTCAGGAGAACACAGGAACTGAATACGATGCTGGACAATAAGGGAGACATGACAACCTACGAGTAGGAAATCAACGGAAGTCCTGATTATATAAGATGTCGGACTGCTCAATACGTGGAGAAGCTAAATAATCGTTACAAAGGAAAAGAAAATCACTATGTGTACTTTTCTGCTAAACGTCAACGTTCTTACTCTGTTGCAGCGATGATCGATATAAGGAAGGGAGAGGTAGGGTGCTAATATATTACAAGTGCTTCATATAGTTGGGTATCGGAAAATACACGCTTAAAGCTCTTTTCTTTTATCGTGCGGGGAAAGGAAGAAGCCCAATTTTTGTGAACATTAACTGCCAAATGCATGTATTTGTAGTTTAATAGGTCTTTGTTAATGTGTCTCAACAAAATAGAAGAATTCACAAAGGGAAAACAATTATAAGCTCTCTAATCCGAATCTTCTATCTTTCTTCCATTCTTTCGACTTTGACTTTTAGATAATTACATGTTTTATCGGATTTGTTTCTTTCGTATAATTGTGAGCGAGTGAGCAAGTGAGTGTGTTTAAAGTATATACTGTTAATTTAATGGTGGTGAGCATCTTCAGCACCTACGAAATCCATTTTGAAAACAGAGCCACATTCGGGACAACGATCGTATTCGTGAGATTTATCCAAGTTGATCCAAATGACTTCGTGTGATTCAGCGGGGAAACCTAAAAATATTGTGCATTTATGTTTATCGTTAGCAAAGCGTTTCCTTGTTGTAATGTGTTATCTAAAATTGCACATATAGTTTCAAATATTTCAGTGATTTTTACCAGTACAGCCAACGAAACGAATAGGATCATGAGATTTCACAACAATAGGGTTGGATTTTGTACCAATGTGGGTCATATTCAAAGGTTCCAAATCAAAAAACTCTTTGCCTTCTAACTTAGCGAGCAATTCTTGTCTTTCTAAACCTGTAGCTTGTTCAAGATCAGTTGGGACTTTGCCGTCTTCAGATCCGGGACCAAGGTTGGATTCAGAGGGATGACCAACGGCTCCAGCTAAAAGTATCAGTAATAAAGAAAGGGTGTTCGTTAGTATGAACTTTCTCTCTATATCTGGACATCGGTGGGGTCGCGACGTTATTTTTTTTTTCTCGTTATATTTTCTCAAACAAAGAAGGTTGCGATGTATTTCTGGACTGTAATTTGGACTCAATCTCCAAATGAGTTGTTTAACTTGTCACTATTTGTCCATTGTTGGTGGGTCAACAACCCTTCTTTTCCCCCACGCAATGTCACTAATTTCGTCCTCAAAAAGCAATCGTCAACTATGTTAGATATTTACAAAGACGAGCGCCGAAAACGGAGAAAGGTCTAACAGAAGTACGAGCAGCAATGGGTGCAGCTCTAATAGCAGCGCGGCGAAGGGCGAACATTTAGATTAAATACAAAAGAGAGGGGAGGCGAATAAATAAAAAAATAAGGTAAAATAAAGAGCAACAATAGGACTTTATTGTTATGCTACATCCGCAACTGTGTTGGCCGTTCAATCAAAGCGGCTTCTTTAACCAATCTCAGCCCTGGAAGGAATACCTGTTAAAAACCATTTGCTGGATAGACCTGTGACGTCACAACAACGGTTGTGCCTGATTTAATCCTTGCTTTAGCTTTGTCCAAAGAAGAATTACTACTGACACTGAAAAGAGAAATGAGCACGATTCTCTGGCTTCAGGACACAGTTTGAATATGTCGGCTTCTTAATGATTTTTAGTCTATTACTTTGTCATCGCTCAACAGAGTGGGGTAAATCCAACTTTTTCAAATTTGACAATGTGGGGAAAGAGCAAGGAATTGAATGTCCGCTTCTAAACATATGCATGAAATGTCACCTTACAGGACCATACCAATATATATGACATTCTTTTAATTGAGAGGTAGGAGGGAATAGTAAAGGAGTGTAATCCACTTTATTTAAGTATGTAATGAAGCTTCTATACAAATGTAAAATGAAGATAATGCGCGAAAGGGTGTCTGCATTGTATAAAAAAGGATTGATGAGCACTTCTCGTTACTAAATTGATGTACAGTAGCAGACGGAAGACTACAGGTATGTATAACTTGTTCTAGCGCTTCGAAAGTATGTGATGGCTAATTGCTATTGCTGTTCTGTTGTTTGGCTTCGAGTTTCTCTTCAAGCAATTTGATTTTCTTTTGCAATGGTAAGGAAATCTCTTCTGCTGTTTGCTTTACAAGTTGGGTTATTGCATCAAGCATTGCTGGATTAAGCGAACCAAGGGTATCGCTCGCTACATTCGAAGCACTTGATTCATTTGCGCCCAGAGAGGATGGCAAGCTCAGAGCTTGAACCTTTTTGGCGGTTGTGAAAGGATCAATCAAATAAGAAATGAACGTTTCATGATTACTACGCAAAAGAACTTATGAATATATGCTGCTGCCTTTTACATAGTCATATAAAAAATTAGACCCCTTAGACTTACCGTAAAACCTGCTCAATTTTTTTCATAGCTGCTTCTAAACGTGCAGGGAAAGTATCATTCAACACAGTTTCCTTGTATTGTGATAGGAAATCCAATAATTTTTGATGCTTAGCATCAATCTCAAGTATTTTTTCCAAAACAGCAACATTGCTAGTAGCTGTCGCTGTAGTCTCTACCATAGCATTACCATCAGTGACATCTTCTGTTCTTGGTCTCTTTCTGGAATCACCATTGTCTGCGTCTGTGTTGCGGATGCTCGCCATAGCATTCATCTTCTCTTCGATTGCTTGTGCGCGCATTTTAATCACTGGCTCAATCATCTTCACGTTGTTATGCATAAATTCAATTTCACGTTGCATTTCCTCTATATGTTTAACTGCAGCTACTTGATCGAACTGATGAAGAGCAGCATTGGTATTTGGCACTCCTTGAATACGAAGCGTTTCAACAATTGCACGTGTTGATTGATTTTTTTGTTTCAACTGTGCAAGTTCAGATGAGATATGTTGGATGGATTGCTTAATCGCCTCCTGAGAAGCCATCAATGTTGCTGACGCTGCGGCTGTTTCTGCAGGACTGGCGGTACGACTGTTATCGTTCTTATTCTGTTGCTGCTGTTGCATTTGCATTTGCTGCTCTGTAATTGTGATCATCTTTTCAGACAATGACTTGAGTGCTTTATACTCTGATAAACCTTCGATTATTTTTTGTAAATTGACCGGTCCCACTTGCTCATACACCTCCTTCCTCACAGTTTCGGCAATCCTGGCAGGAATCGATTTCAATACCTCTTCATTTTCCTTCTTTACTTCTTTCAATGTTTCTTTCTGTTTATCATCTAATGTTGCTGTCAACTTTTCAATTACAGTTGTTTCTACTGTAGCTGTAATCCGTCCTATGTCAAACTCCTCTTTCAATTTTTCAATTAAGCTGCGTTGACGTTGAGTACTTTGATCAATTTGAGCAGTAACAGCTTGAATAGTTCTTCTCGAGAAATCGACCATTTTTGCTTTCGACGCCTCGAACTCATCTTTCAATTGTTTAATATCTGTTTTTTCCAGTTTTGACTGCTTCAATGACTGTATATCTTCCAGCACTTTGGATAGTTGCTTTTCCATCTCTTGATTCATGTTTGTTTGGAACTCTTTCACTGAATCAATATATAATGTCACAAAGCTACCGCAACGTTTTTCTGTCAAGTTCACAATTTTACTGATGAGTTCCTTTGAGAAATTGACAAGGCGCGATTCATGTTCAGATTGCCTAAATGGTTGTTAAGCGTTGTTTCAACGAATGAGAAATAGAGCGTAGACGTTGAATAATTAAACAAAATTCCTACTCTTGTATCTTTCGCTTCATATCATCTTGTAGATCTCTAATCGTTTTGCCTAATAGTTCAGTGCGATGAGATCGGTGAAGGAGTCAGTGAGATGTTCATTTTTCATAATCATCGACGTGAATCATTTACTTATGTTCTCGTATGCTTGGTCAGGTCTATTAGGATTATGCGCAAAACTGTCACGTATTTCGATTAAAGACTTTAGCTTTGTATCAGTAGCCTTAACTTCACCCGAAATACGTGTTGATTCATAGAATGACCTGCAATAGAGACGGCATAACAGTAAGAAGTCAAGGATCTATTCCACACATATATAATTCTATGGCTCATTGATAGAATGGACATAAAAAAAAATTTGCTGCATTACTTGAAACATTCTCTCAAGGCTTTCTCGGCAAATTGTAAGATCTCTTTCGCAAGAGCTTCTGCTTGTTGTTTTTCCTGCCTAAACTTATTATCGTTCATTGTTGGCATTAGCAGTGCTTCTTCTTTTATTTCTAACAGCCAGCAGAAAGAAAGAAGGGAAAAGTGACTTTCGAACGAAAAGCTGAATTTCCCAGTGTTTGATTCTCTCTAAAACCAATAAAAATCATTTGCTAGACTATTAACGTGTACCTGATTTTGAATGCCATTTCCAAAGGGTTAGAGATTATAATTAATTTTTTGTAACCCATCCTTAATTTCCCCTCAATCTCTGAGGTAGTTTCGAAACATTGTTACAAGGCATAAGGCAATGTTCGTAGCACAATTTTTCGTTTTCTCGTGGTGAATTCCTGAGATAGTCGAACGATTAAAATTATGATGCTTTCTCTTGGAGATCTGTTACAGCACGTAAGCCAATGCTCCTATCTCAAGCAAACGGTCGCAGCTATTGCACATACACTTGTGTCAAGACGCAAACGTTACTTCACGTTGTGCTCGATGAACTAAATGACTTCATAAGCTTTCTTTGTCTCTATTTTGCTGCTCACGATTTATCGGAATTTCAAGCTGACAGCACTTCTGCCCTGGCACTGGCTGGCTCCACAAAAAAGTATAAAACTGCAGAACCTGGAAAGAATATGAAAGGCGAACAGAAAACTAGAAAAAGCGAGAACCTTTCTTTTCTCTATCTCTTTTTCATCCTTTTTACGACATAACTCCCTTGACCTATATTTGCATCTTCTAACCTTATCATCAGGTTGATCTTAAACATTAATCTTAACGATATCGTAATAATATTCATTATCCAATTCTATGTCTGCAGCAATTTCACCTTCAAAACTAGCAGTTCTTCATGCGTATCGCAACTTGTTGAAAACACAGAAAGAAGTGTTTTGTGGTAATTAGAATAAAGTGTGCGGAATGTTTGGATATACTAATGCTGATATATCGCATTCTATGACCTTCATTGTTTATTCAGCTGATACGAAAGCGATACAAGGTAAGAATAATGTTGAAAAATTAGATAGAGAAAAAAATAGACATGCTTAGCAGGCAGGCAATTACACTGTAACAGAGGTATCTAAAAGAAGTTATCCCTTTAACGTATAACAGCTGCTAAAAAAGAGACACATGCTAGATTTATGCAGTTCAAGGATGAGACCAATACAGACGTTCTTGAGGAGGTAACTGTGAATTTTCACTGATGTAGAATGAAAAAGCAGGGAAAGATCTCATCGGATGGTTTTTTCAGAAACTAAAATTAGCTGGACAAGTAGCAACTTTATTGAAGAGAAATGTGATCCAAGCTGTAGAGAAAGATGAGAATCTCTTCAGTAAGCAGTTGCGAAAGATAACTCCAGAAATTGCGCGAAATCTTACATCTCCGGATTTTTTCACAATAGAACTGAGAATTACAAAAGACACAGAATTAGGCGACAACGACAGTATTAAAAATTCCAAGAATATTCATCGTAAAAAAAAGAAGGATGCCAACACTGGTAGTAGCTGTCACGATGGCTTACATTAACAATTGAGTCTATAAATCAGAAAAAGGGAACTATGCATGCTTAAAGATGCCACTCAATTTTGTCGAACTCTACAGCTTACAAGGATAGTATATGAATATATTAATGTGAAGAACGGGACCCTTCCCGCCTCTTTGACTTTTTTCTGTCTCATAAGTCAACAAAATCAACGTATGACAAAACGAAAGACCATTTACGCAATTGCGGGCTTCACGATGACGGGTTGATTTTTTATGTATACACGATCAAATAAAGAAATCAATGATAAATGGAGTGCGAAGACGGAAGGATTAGACTGAGCAAGCTTTTGTGCTGTATGTGTGTTATATGCAAATTGAAGGGTTTCTTCTTTTAAGACATGAAAGAAGCAAAGGAAAATTTTATTTGTACAATATTGGTATCTACAAAGTATGTTTGTAATGAAGTTAAGATGATTCGGTGATGGGGGGACGTATTATGTAGTTTCAAAAAAAAAAAATCAATTGATCAACAATTAAAAGGTATATTGACTTGATGGGTGTAATTGATATGTAGGTGACGGTGGATTGATTTGATCCCTAGCTGTGGCTGGATGATCAATGGTTCGATGTAGTTTCGGTGGCATGATCGCAGCAAAACCGTCGGCTGCCTCATGCTTTTCTGTTGTTGCAGTGGGTATAAATTCTTCTACCAAGGTGGTAATTGAGGAAGAAGGCGAAGGTAACGATGACAGATCAGAAAAAGTCGATCGATTACTACGAATAGAAGACGACCGAGTAAGGGTAGGAGATGTCACGGGTGAGGACACAGTTGGGCTTCTTCGTCCTTGCTGATCACTTAATACTGTTTCTAAAATATTGATCTTTATCTTGGCTTCTACGTATAACTTTTCCAACTCACAGTAGCAATAATTACTGAAGTTTGACTCTTGATGAGTAGCCATATTACCACAACCATAACAATGCTTGGTTTTGTCTGCAGAAGTCTCACTTTTGACCTTCTCACATGTTACTGTTGCTTGATGTTGCTGCTGTGTAGTCAAAAGCTGTATTTTATCTTTTAATAACATGTTGTCTTTTTGTACTTCTGATAATGCCTTGACTAAGTCTTCAATTTGCTGATGAAGTACTTGCATCTCAGGCTTGCGTTGGCTACTATTGTTGTTATTGCTATTTGATGAGAGCTTTGATATTGATGTTACCTCTTGTCTGCTGTGCGCCATAGTTTTGAGTTTTTCAGTGTCGGCTCTAGTTAGCATCACAGAACGCGCCCTTTTAACAGTTCCAAACCAGCTTTTCGATTTTTGGTCATCACGCTTTTTGAGTGTTTCCACCAATGTTGGTGGCGATACTGACGTTGCTGTTATGGCTGTTGGTAATTCACTGCTGACACTGTTGGCTTTGGCTGATTTTTCACTACGAATAAGTTTTGTAGCGCTTTCCTTCTTAGCCCGAAATTGACGATATCTGCTTTCCAAGTTTCTCAACCTCGTCTTTGTCACAATGCTGTGTAATTCAGCTGTATCATTGATAATGGCGTCGTAATTGCTATCGTAAGGTTCTATTAGCTTGGTTGAAAGATAAGCCATGATTTCTTCGAATTCTGTGAGTTTTAATAATTTGTCAGCTGACTTTTTTAGCAATGTCAACGAAGTGCGTAGAATTGTTTCCACTGGCCCTTCAAGAAAGATAATATCATAAATGCGAAAAATCAAGGGTAGTGGAAAAATATAGGCGAATAATGTTAGGAACCACTGCGAAGTGTACATTTGTGATTGAATACCAAAAGATCGTAGAAACTGATGCAAATCAGGCAGCAGTTCCAGTAATAAAGCGTCAAACTGAAATAAACTTAAATGTAGGCCATCCATATCTGGTGTGAATAAAGTACGCATACCGTAAGTATCCATAAGTCTATTTCATGGAAAAACTCAAATGTGTAAGCAGGAGGTATCGATTTTCGCGCGCCGCCCCCTTGATTTCGTGAGGCTAATCTTTGTTAAGATGCTACATACCTTACAAATACGCAGAATGCAGCCTCTTCAGGCATCTGCTTGTAAAAAAGAAGCAAAAAAAGTCAAGCGTAATTAATATACACATTAAGTTTGCTTTAAGTCGCAATGGAAAAAGGCAGATTGAATTGTTGTATAAACTTACGTTCAATAATAACGGGCCGACTAGAAATGCCAATCCTTGACAATAACCAACATCAGCGTCGTACAAACTGTACGCGCGTAAAACGCGTGCTAAAGCATCTTGTCCTCTTTGCTGACTGAACATTTTTGTATTAGGAAACGTTCTAGTTACATCTCTTTGAATCAAGTATTCGAATGTGGTATGTTCATTCTTCAATTGATCATAAAGTCTTTCTAGATGTAAAGAGGTTGCATTGGATAACGCTTGCCAAACTGATCCGCGCATATGTGCAGGTGATATGCCTCGTCTAAGTCTTGACATGAGGTTTTGCTGAAGCGTAGTTGGAATCGACCCACTGATAATGACATTTGATATAGCTGACCAGAATTTCTCATTTTCTGCTGCTTGTTCTTCTGCTGATGATGAAAGGACGCTTATGTTCTTGCTGTATGCTATACTATCAGCCAACTCCTATGATTTATAAGAAAACAATTTCAACGTCAGAAGTGGTAATGACAATATCACTAATGAGGTCTGTAAAGTACCTGCTTTTTATTTTTCCTGTCTTGATCTATTGCAGTTGGCACTATGGCGATGTTTGTGGCAGTTTCAAAATTCCTTTCTAACTTCAGTAATGTATCGTCATATAGTCCTTTCCTAGTATCTACACGTAGACCTGCTGCCGCTAATATTTTGTGTCGTTGTTGTAGTTGACCTTTTTCTGCTGTTTGTACCATAATTGTGTACTTTGTAACTATTCTATTGGGAGCTATACAACCGTATATCGGGATTTTAATCAATATAAAATCAACACAACCGATAAGCAAATAAATTAAATAAGGTCGAAACTGCGGAAAAAAGAAGAAGGCAAAAATTAAAAAAAAAAAGAAAAAATTTCTCGATATTTCCCTTCTTATATATGGTTTGGGATTATTGCATAATGGCTTGGTTGCGAAAGTTTAATTAAATTAATATATAACATAATAAAGCACTTTGGTAAGAAAGCGTGAAATGACACAGCGGCTAAGGATAAGATAAGGCTGAAGCACGAAAAATCCTTGGTTCGATGAGAGGGTCTCTTTTGTTGATTTTTTGTGTTATTGTTACCTTTTTTGTTAACAGCAGAACTGTCAAATAAACAAGAAGATCCGGCTTTTCCATGGACTCCTGAAATCGGCTTATACTTGCAGATTTATAGAGGTATTAAGCTCTCACATCCATATCTAAATGAATCATGTAAATGTAGAAAAGGAGAATATAGGAGATTGCCAAAGGGGTCATATCTACACTATTTTTATGATCCTTCAACATTAGGCAGCAACGTAATCTCGGATTAAAGTCAATGATATTAGCTGACAGGCGGTGCGCTTACTACTTTCTTCTTCTTTTTCCGTTTTGCATAAACCAATCCCAACTCGCATCACTTCAACTTATATACCCTTGATCAATATATTGTATACTGCAATAACAAGAAAATATGAGCCTAATCCACATAGGCAGAAACATATTCACTGTTTTTGTACTCTTCAATTTTGCGGCAACAACAATTTTTATAGTAGAAGCGGTAAATGCCATTCCAAGGTCCTATATTGTCGAATATGAACATAATAGCGGTGGTTCAAATTACCACCACAATGCCGTCAATCAGGAACTGGAGCAATATAACGATCTGTATAAAGTAAAACATGTCTATTCTTCGCCTATCTTTAATGGCATGTCTGTTACTCTCAACGACAATCACACCAAACAATTACAACAACATTCCGCAGTATCGAGTATTGCATCAACACTGGCTAAATCAAACGACCATCATCATCCAGTATTCAGTCAATTAAGAAGCCACCCTGTAGTGAAACATATATACCCTATCTACGAAGTGCCGAGGCCTCAATGGAAAGCAAACCAAGAAGACATAAGCCTACCTTACTTGGGGAGAGATTCACAAGTAAATGACATACATAGTAAATTGGGCCTAACTGGCAAAGATGTTTTAATTGGTGTCTTAGATTCAGGTACGCCTTTTTACTAGTATGACTTATCATTTATCAAAACCAAAGAATAATTTTGATTAAATGGCTAAAAAATTCTATTTTTATCTCAACTAGGAGTTGACTATTACCATCCCGCTTTAGGTGGTGGTTTCGGTGAGGATCATAAAATCAAGCTGGGGAAGAATTTGGTGTCTGCAGAGGATGACCAAGAAAACGGTGTTGAACCATTGGGTGAAAACGATCCTTATGACCCTTGTAGAAATAATGATGCGGGGCATGGGACGCACGTTGCTGGTGTGATTGCTGGGTATTATCCAGAAAAAGTAAGCTTTTGATTCAAGCATGATCTCGATATAGGCTAGCATAGTAATACATTAAATATAGAATTTCGTAGGTATTGCACCCAATGCAAGTTTAGGGGTCTTTAGAATCTTCGGCTGTGAAGGCGGCGCTACAGAAGATACGGTCATTAAAGCAATGGAAATGGCTTATAAAGCAGGTGGGAATAAATCACTTGTCATGTTCGAACTGCCTTAAGGGAAACTAACTTTAAACCATTGATCAGGTTGTAAAGTGATCAATCTCAGTCTAGGTATTGAAAATAGTTGGCCGGAGGATGCAATGTCTGTTGTAGCGGAAAGGCTGTCGAATCAGGGTGTTGTTGGTAAGCTCTATTCAACAACACGAATGATAATAAATGTGCAAACAATCGTTCTTACCAATTTTTTCCATCGCAATTAGTGGTTGGTGTCGCAGGCAATCAAGGCGAAAACGGTGTTTACTCACAAAACTCACCAGCAACAGCGAGAAGTGTCATCTCCGTTGCATCCGTCGATAACTCGTTTGTATACTCAAATGTTATCAGCTTCGATTTCATTAACGATGAATATTTTTGTAAATGCTGACATTAGTAAAATTGTATACAGCGTTAGCACACTTTAAATTTAACACACACTCTCCTTTGAACTAAACAATCATTTAGCGTTTGCTACATCTACAACAACCGACGGTTTTCCCAACGGAACTATAGCAACTATAACCGAGAACGGACAGGTACCTTTCGGGTGTATGAGTGATACCAGTATAACAACAAATAGTGCTCAGGGAAAGATACTACTGGTTCGACGCGGTGCTTGCACGTTCAGAGAAAAGGTTGAAAAAGCGCAGAGTGTTGGCGCTATTGGTGTATTGTTTTACGACCCAAATGCCCAGGACAAATCGGTTCCCATTGCTGATACAGAAGGCACAGATTTACCGTTTGCGGGTATTGACTCACAATTGGCAGGTCGACTTGCAGAGAGGATGACACAAGAAAGTGAAGGCATCCAAGTTATCATTCCTGCAGAAAAACAAATTGTTGTTCCACCAAGAGCAGGAAAAATCTCAGGATTCTCCAGTACAGGCCCTAATTATGAATTGGATTTAAAACCTTCTATAACAGGTATTGGTGGAAGTGTCTACTCGACGCTGCCCCTTGGTGTTAATGATGGGTGGGGTGTTCGTTCAGGAACGTCGATGGCTTCTCCTCAAGTTGCAGGCTCTGCTGCTCTGTTAATAGAATACCAGAAACTGCAACAATTGAACTATACATCGCATTACATAATAGAGCAATTACAAAATCATGGAAAGCTTATTGCTGCTGAAGATGGTAGATTGGAGCATCCTGTTGTTCAAGGTGCAGGCCTCGTTCAACGTAAATGAATACATAGAGCAAAATATACATATTTAGGTTGCAACTATACTAAAAGTTTGCTAACGTTTCTCTGGACAATATAGCTTATGACGCGATTGTCGGCAAGCTCCACGCTACTCCTGCACAAATCAGTTTTAACGATACAGCTTCCTTGACCGAATATAAAACCCAAACAATCATCCTTAAAAATTTGAAGGAAACTCCCGTTTCGGTAACATTTGACAACATACAAACTCATTCAATAGAATCTTACGCAAACAGCAGTTCTTACGTTCCTACTCAGCCAGCAATAAGGAACGGCACTGTAGTAGTCAGTCTTGAATTTTCTACCGAAAGATTGGTCATTCCACCGCTAACAACAGCTGAAGTGGTCGTAAAAGTCATATTGCCTGATCCTGAAACAATTAAATATCATTATCAAATGTATGGCGGTTTTATAGCAGTTCAGGATTCAGAACAGGAAGATAAACCCTTGGTTACTATTCCTTACTTTGGTATACTGGGGAGGTTGATAGACATTCCTATATTCGACAAAGGATATCCATATCTGACAGGTAGTGATGAAAAAAAGAAAACAGCAGAAGTCGACACCCATAAGCCATACATATATGATCTCAGGCGAAAAGGTGCAAAGAAACCTGCCATCTATATCCGATTGCTGACAGGAACTGCAGAAATTGAGATAAAGGTTCTTAATAATAAAAATGCAACGATTGGCTATATGAATGGAGGACCATGGACATATAATCAAAGAAACACATTGGCGAACGATGATTTTGACAGTTCGGTAGTTTGGGACGGAAAAATTAAGAGGTTGGAAGACCAAGGAATTGATAGCGAGGAAGCCTTTCCGGTTAAATCGGGAACATATTATCTCTTGGTAAGAGCATTGAAGCATTTTGGGCATAGTAATAATCGAAATGATTGGGTCGAATGGAAATCACAACCTATTATTGTTCAAACACAAGACAATGCGGATGAAAAAAAGGAACCTAACTGATCTAAAGAGCGAATCATTACAATTTATTAAGCAGAGTGTTATTGTGCCCTATATACCATTTATTTTCTTCCTGTAAAAGTATCAATATATTGTGCGCTTGAAATTACCAATTGTGAAAGAATAAGAGACTATAAACTTTTTGATACAGCAGAATTGAAAGCTTTCGACTTATATCTTTTACAACAACTGAAAGCTTGTCTCGAATAATCTTGACCAATAATGAATTTTTCAACAATTACTATAAGATTGTTCTATTGTAGTCATAACTTGTCTTCTACGTTACGATAATCTAGCTGTTAACTAACGTGATAGGCCAACAAGGCGCTTTGGAATTGATACTTACTTGATAAGTGACATCAGCGGGAATATTGTATGAAGATACGCAAAAATTGCCCTCGTAAAGCGGCTTTCTGATAAGTTACATTTATCAGCATAAAGGTTATCTGAAGATCGAGATTATATAAATAGTTTCTATAGTGTGATCTATGCATATAGCATAGTTTAGGTGTGGTAAGATATACTTTTAATTTTGTTACGTTTTGATTTTATGCTTGTCAATTCTTCAATACTGCTTCCGATCTAACATGGCTTGGTAGTTGTTTATACGTTATTAAAATGCAGGCATTATCAAGAACTCAACTAAACTGGATCACAAAAGAAAAACAACTAGAAATGATATATTGATACGAAATATTGATCTAAAATATATCTGGGATATTGTAGGCTTGACTAATGTAATCTGACAATGATGCTGCGGTGACTCTGCGGTCAATAATTTGATTTGGACTTGGTTACAAGTAGAGTTAACACAAATTTGATTAGTAAAGATGCGACAAGAATGGTTTCTTTCTTCAAAGAGAGTTCTTTCATCCCATTCCAGAGACATTGTGGAATGTATTTCTGAGCATGTGTCACTTTAAATATTCAGTTACACTTATACTGACATGATTCAACGTTAAAAGGAACAAATTTTGTTGAAATGTCTTTATCACTTAAAACCTTAGTCAAATGAAGAAAACAAACCACATGACCTGTCCTATATACTTCAATTGCTTTCATTCTATCGTGTCAGACAGATGAAGCATCAATATCCGTATCGTACTCTAAACGGACGGATTCTTACAAATAGAAGTGCTATTTTGAATCTAAAAGCTGTTATAATTGTATAGAAGAAGCCCGTCCCAACTTTAACAACCGTGTATTAGTAAAGTGCCCTACGATTTCTCGCCATATATTACTAGTCTATTTTATAACGCTCCATATAAATGATTGTGACAACCAACTATATTCCTCTACTATTCGTTGAATTATCGTGTTAGCCTTTATGATGGAAACATTATGTTTACAATTCTATGGATGGTAGCGGTGAGACTTTTGGCTATCCTTCTTAATTCTATATCTAATAAATGTAAACATTTAGCTATGGTCAACTACTATTGTTTCTGCTCAGAACAAATGTTACGAAATGGGTCCTTGTATGATATTTGTGCAAAAGGCCACAACAAAACTAGGAAATTGAAAGCTTTTCAACAGAAGAATCAGTTTCGGGTTCCGCGTTTAAAAATGTCCTACTTTTTTTTTCGCTTGCTTTTCTTTACTGTTTTCCGTTCAGCATAGATCTTAAAAATCGACAAGGTTAGATGAAGAATCTATTCAATATTCGCAAGTTTATTATTGCTTAGATAATTCTTGGTTTCTTTTAGGGTACTCACAGTATAAACAATGGCAAAGACAACAACACCAGAATTAAAGAAGTAATTCAACATCTTACATAAAAAAGAGAAGATTATTATAACATACTAAGTTCAATGCATAACTTATAGGTATATGGACAAGCGTCTCTCTCTTCAATTGAACGGAAATCGTAAAGTGACAGGTGTCCTTCGTGGCTATGATCCTTTCATGAACATTGTTTTGGACGAAACTGTTGAAGAAGTCAGCCCCACGGAAAAACACAACATTGGCATGGTGGTAAGCGAGACAATCCTCTAAACGCATCTATGGTTTTGGTTTAGCGAGTTTATTATTAATGATTGCATTTTCCTTGTATGAATAGGTTATCCGTGGTAATAGTATCGCTATAATGGAAGCACTTGAACGTATTTAAATAGTTTTCTATATATTGTATTATAATATACGAGAAATAAGCATGGAAAACTGGAATACAGAGAAATAAAAACTTTATCGAACAATTCTTTTGCACGAGTATATATGCTTATTTGTTTTTCTTGGATTCCTTATCATCCTCCTTCGCAGCTGTTTGATCACCAACTTGACCGAATTCATTTGCACGAGTATGATCGACCTTGTAAATGCGGCGTTGATATAGATAGATAAAAAATACAATGTCGTCGCGAAGGCAAGCAAGTCTGTGCAAAGTGGGCATTTTGATAACAAAGGCGAACAGATCGTCTGAAGTGCAAAAAGAAGATTATGCAGAGCATCGTCAGAATTTAATGAGTTGAGGATGAGGTATTAATATGTAGAATGCTTACCAATGAACGTATTGAGAGATTTGTACATTAACGTCTTCCAAGGCATATGGGCAACCTGTATTGTCAAAAAAGAATAGTAATTGTTCAGTTCACATGCTTTTTTATAATGACTACATTGGAAGCAGCTCGAAACTTACACTCTTGAGTCTATAATTGATGTACAATTGCGGAAGCATAGTGATGAAACCAAACATATATACAAATTCCACCAGAGTCTTAAGCACGTAAGAGTACCAACTCTTATGCTCATCGTAAAGCAAGGAATAGATGGCATAGCCGCCCAGTAAAGGATAAGAAAGCCACTTCAAATACTTAAATGCAATAGCATCATATTTGGCTGTTTCATCCTCCTCTGCAGTCTGATCGACTTGTTGCTGACCTAACTTCGGTAACAAGTTACCAGGAGTCCATACCAGTTCATACTTTAGCGCTTTGAATACTTTCCACAATTCAATCAGCAACCCAAAGCCTTGACTTATTAAAACCATGTAGGATGTTTCTTGATTGTTATCAAGTAGATAAAGGAAAATGACGATTTGGAAAAATATGTTGACAATCAATGTACGAACCGAGATACCGGCACTGTTTTGCTTCTTCTTCCAGAATGCAATGTCATTTTTGAAAGCGAGCATTTCAAAGAGAGAATGGAGCAAACTCACAGCAATAGTCGTTCCGAGAAGAAGTGGGTTGGTTTCCAAGAACATACGCTTGACTTCATCTAGATCACTTGAGCTCATACCCCCCATAGGACTGTTGGCTTGCTGCTTCATTGAGTCATCCAAAGTAGAATAAATATTGAATTTCCACATAGAGATAGGCTCGATACGAATATTCAACGGTAATGTGGATACAGAATCATTGATTGGGTATGCATTCTGTTGCAATGACCAAAACTCGTTAGGGAATATAATAGGTTTGTAAAAACCGTGTTTACCAGAAGCACTACGAGCAAGATTATGATCAAGTTGAATATCTAAAAGAATTTACATGTGTTAGTGTCGGCTGAAAATGGAAAGTCTGCTTCTTCTCTCTTTGGATATTTTACATTTCATTACAGAAGGTTGTAGTACATTCTTAGGAAGCATGCTCTTTTTATCAGTTATTAAGGTTAGCGTGACATTCTCTTGCCAATGAGCAACTAATGGGCCACGACGGGTAAGATTACCCAAAAGGCCTGCACCTAAACCTCTGATACCCCCGTTAACAGTATCAATGTTTATATCCTGAATGAGGGGAATGAAATGAGTGCCTGCTGTAATCGGGAAGTAGTATGAGATTTAAGTTGCCTTACGTGATTATCAATTTCCTCTTCGAGCTCTCCTTTCTCATTGTGGTTTTGATCGCTTTCTCCTTCAACTTTTTCTGCATGATGGCTGCCTTTCAGCAGGTTCTTTTGTTTGACGACTGCCTTTTGAGGGTAAAACTTGGTCAATACTATTAACAATGCCATTAGTTACACAAATTATAATGCATATTATTTTCATCAAGTAAAAATTACCGTGTCTGTAATAAGCGATCAGATCACGATTGAACCCTTCAGCTGTCGGATTGATAGGCGCTCCAAAATTTGACAAAAAGATGTGAGCATATAGAGTACCATTGTGCTGCATAGACTGTCACGAAGCCGGAACCCGATTATTAATAGATTAAATCGCGATTTGCTATTCATGCTACCCAAACCGTAGAGTATTACCTGTGTTGTAGAGATATCCAAATGATATTCTCTCGCCGTGAAAGGTTGATTATATTGTAATCCAGTTGTTTTATAATCTGCTTTCATTGAATAATCTGTGAAGTACTCATCCTCACTCAAATAGATTGACATTTCCATTGGTGTGCCTACAGGCCACAAAGGGAGCATATTTTCTGGTAAATCTGTTATTGGTAGCTGAGGGGGAGGATAATAAAAAACATCATCAGGGATGTTTTGAGCATAATCACGTAACGTGGCAGCGCCAGGAACAAATACAGGTTTTGAAGTTTCGGTATTCGTGTTTGCTGGATTTTGATTTACAGTATTGCTGCTGTTGAAACCTATAACCGTATACAAGTAAGCATTTAAATAACTAAGCTCTTGAAAAAGAAATTCTACCTCCAATGACCATCTTCGTTAACAACCAAAAGAAGATCATTCTAACAATTGCTCCACCATATTTTTCCATGAAACTTTTCTCTTGTTGTTGTTGTTGTTGTTGTTGTTGAGGGTTCTGTTGCTGCGACGGTCCTGCATTTGAGGAAGCCTTATCAGGCACTGGCTCTCCGCTGCCTTTATCTTCTGCCATAAGTTGTAAAGTACGCACTGAAGAAAAAGGAAAAAGAAGGAAAAAGCGTCGCTACGTGGATTGCAATAACAAATTTCTGCCATTAGAACCCAGAAGGAAGACACGACTATTTTGTCGTGTCACATAATTCAAAAGTTAATCCGTCTTAACAAACACAAGCTTTCAAAGATATAGCGGCAGTAATATAATCGTCAACTGGTCGCATTGGCATCCTGAAAATGGCGGAAGCTATAGTATGTATATTTATTGATTTGAAAGATAGAAATTGGAGGGTATGAAAATAATTGTTAGAATATTGGAGTACTTTGGTTTGTACCTGGACTCTGACATTATAGCTAATCCAAAAGTAACCCTCCAAGCTATTCACCGACCATATATGCTTATCATATTGCCATTTCAGAAAAGGGAATCGTCATTTTGCATGATTATGAAATATATTGTTGTAGATAGAATTTATGAGCAGTTCAGAAGGCAGGTTTCTTGTACGAAACAAACGATCTAACATTGCAGTCAGCGGTATCAATATCAGTAAGACGAGCATGTTCGGTATCGCCCTGAATGATAGGAGCATCGTCTGTCCTCATCCAACGCGGGTGCTCTTCCGCACCTTTGACTGTATATACATAAACCTCAAACGTGACTACAGAAACAGACGATGTCAAAATGATTACAGTCGGAATAGTCCCGTCTTTTTCTCTTACCATTATTAGGATCCAGTATCGGCAAAATATTGTTGATATTCAAGATTTGTACTATCAATCTTCTCATTTGCGATTGAAAATCTTGTTGCCTTCTCCCAGCTCTATTAAGTTGAGGCTTAACGTTAATTTCCCATTCCTTATTATCAAAGAAAAATAATATAATTACTGTTCAGATAATGTGTCTTCTGTCATGACTGCGTCACCTTTGGTTTTAACGAAAAAGGTCCATCTTTCAATAACTTCCAATGTGTCAACCGACGTGAGCGCGATAGCTACTCTTTCCAGTTCTTGACGTTTAGCCCATTCTTGGAAAAGAAGCAAATGAGAAAAAACCGTCAAATAAGATAATTAGGAAACACGCGTTAAATCACTTACGATCAATTTGTTGTATAAGGGTTTCTACATACTGTTTTACTTCAGGATCACTAATAGCCATATGATTCATTCCTTCGCATCGTTCAATTTCGAAATCATCGTCTGGATAAACATTTCTCTGTAGTAGAATACTGCAAAATAATCAAAAGGTGATCAGCTCTTTGTCGTATTGGAATGAATGCCACCAACTTACTTGTATAAAATGTATTCTTTTTAACAGAAAGAGAAACGATAAAGTAGATCAGATCAATTTGCTGTGCCCACTGTACGATTCAATGCTTCATGAAAATCCTTTTGACATATATTTCTTACTGAATAATTTCGCCGTATGACTCGACGATCCACTCAAAGTGAATTCAAGCTTCTCTGCCATTATGAAAGAGCTTAAAGTTGTCAGTGCCAAGAAGAGAATTTTGGCTATTTGCGCTTTCAGGAGAGATTTTCAGAATTGAGTTTCAATCCATAATGGCAGGCGGAAAAAAGTGGGGCCTCTCGAATGCTTTTAGAGGCGTAACGGGACGAAGAGCATTTTAGACATGTTATAATGAGTAACATAGTCAATTAAAATAGTACCAGCACGTTCTACTGCTAGGTAGTTCCTTTGCGTGTTTGAGACCGTATAAGTAATCTATTGTAACGATATCTAGAATCATTGTCGACCAAATGTTTACTTTATTTTTAATAAACTTAAAATTTAGGTTTTTATCGAAAAGGACATGATCTCTTTGAATGAGTTTCAATTCAAAAAAAAAAAGTAATAATGCTTGATCAGATTATCTTGTCTTGCGCTATTCAGTTGCAGTTGATAAGATAGTCATAATAATAATGCACAATAAGTATAAGTCCTCAAATGATCTGTTGTGAGTGATTTGGGTGTTTTCAAATTCCGTTTAGTTGCTATTGAATAAAGCGTTGCAATCTGCTCGATAGGCCTTTTCCTCAGTTTAACAGTGCTATTCCGTTCCCCTGATAACAATTATGTACATATGAGCCGTTCTAGTCCATTGCTTTCATTGCTAGATAATTGCCTATAAACATATAAACTTCAATCAATAGATAGCAATAATTGTTGTTCACTTACTTTCATGGCTTTATACTTTAATGCAGGATGTTTGACAATAATCACGACGCGTAAAAACGTAGGATTTTTCATATATCGGCATCACAGTTTCTGCCACCAACTACACTGCCCACTTTCATTGACTCTACTAAACATACAATAACCAAGTTTATTTTTGACATTGCACGATAAGGTTCCAGATATATCAACTCTTTTCTTTTGGTATATTGATATTTTTATCATTTTGTAGGGAGAAAGCAAATTTCAGGTGCATTATTAATTTACAGTTTTGATGTAAATCAAATAAACTTAAGTGCTTTACTATGTTCTCCCTCTAAAAAAAACGATTTTTGCGACAGATAATTTATATGGAAAACATTCATTTTGTCTTTCATCCTCTGTGTATCGCATGAAAATGGTCATTCAAAGCTTTCATTTCAATACGTTTACTAACTTGTCTTGGGTCGCTCTTGTTATTTTTGCTTTCCTTTTTTTCCTTGAGAACAATTTAAATGAGTTGACTCCTTTACTTTGCTTTTTTCATTTTTTTTTCGTCTTCAAGCCTCTTCCTTTGTGTGTGCGTGTGTCTGCAAACCTATATCATCAATATTACTGTCCTTCTTCTACTATTGACACCATAGCGTTATGATACTTATTTATTCAGCCATATTGGTATTTGCTGCAACCCAAGTTATAGGCGAGCAATTTCGTTCGGAACGTGCTTTAGCAGCACAGTTTCAGCCAACTTTTCCATCACTTGAAGAACCTAAAGGCGTAACCAAAGCATACAATCCAGGACCATATACTATTAGTAGGTTTTTATCGCACGAACCTTTACGAGGTTTCCCTGTAACCTGGAACCAACCAGACCCTTTGAATGTGGAGGTTCAGGCTATATACAATAAAATCGATTGGAGTAAAGTCCCTAGTGCCCCTGTTAGGCAGCAATATCCAAATGGAACCTGGGTCTCGATTTCTGACGGTCCAACCGATCCTTATTGTTGGTGGTCGTCCACAAATTGTGTTTCTCCCAAATCAGAGTACATCCCGAACGATATATACACTTGTCAACATGATGGTGATTGGGGTCTTACTTATGATGACGGTCCTCTCAACGTACGTCCTGACGCGAAAGCCGTAACTGAAAATGCATACGCAGAACCTGCATTATACAATTTCTTGGCCAAACATAATGCTCATGCGACTTTATTTGTAAGGCCAAGCCAAGAACAATGACGGAAATGAAACCTCTTTTGTCTCGATACTGAAATAATAGATTTGCTTTATAATAGTTCGTTGGCTCAAATGTTGCTTCCTATCCTGCTGCCGCAAAACTTGCTTTAAATGATGGACACCAACTATGTGTACATAGCTGGTCTCATGTACCTTTAACTACATTGTCAAATGCTCAAATTGTTGCAGAATTGTATTGGACACTGAAAGCAATTAAAGCAGCAACTGGCGTCACTTCAAAGTGTTTTCGGCCACCTCAAGGAGATATTGATGACCGTGTCAGGTAAGGATATTCATTTTTAGTAAAGTATAATATGTCTGATACCTTTCTGATTATACTTATTGCATAAATCTAGAGCAATTGCTTGGCAAATGGGTATGCGAACAATTCTGTGGGATAGAGATACAAAAGATTGGGCTATGTCAGCACCGGGTTCTGGTGCACTTTCCACAAAAGCAGTAGACGGTTTCTTTGAACAATGGATCACTGACTATAAAAGTGGAAGAGATACTGCAGGACATATAGTTTTGGAACATGAGCTGACCAGTCGAACGGTGGAAATGTCTATGTATTGGCTACCTAAAATAAAGAAAGTATTCAATGTAGTACCTGCCTTATCCTGCGCTGGAGTAAGTCAACCTTATTGGGAGGAGGATTTTGTTTATCCCACTGTGGCATCCAAGAAAGTCCACTCATCAGCAATATCAAAAGAACTAAAAGCAAGTAAAGCATCCAAAGTTCAGATGCATAGGCCGAATTCAAAAGGCAGAAAGAAAGTAGAACGCAAACGCAGTACAATGAGCCCTGTTTAAGAAAAAAAAAAAAAAAAAAGAAAAAAAAAAACCAAACCAGACTTTACTGAAGAAACCTAGGCCGCCATGTATAATATTTTATCGATAGCCGCTTCTGTGTTTTACTTTTTATTATTTGTTTTCGGCCACTCGATGCCAAATAAACTAACTGTATATTAATAAACTGTTGTTGTATGATTTTTCATTCTAGATTGTCCCTCATAATGCCGACGGTCTTTTTTATTGAATTTGGAATTCTTGTATTGACTACAAACTTAACATGATGTATGAACTGAAGCTAAAAGCAACGCTTACGGTAAGCTTATAACCAAGTCAATTGTGACGAGTCTCAACTACAAAAAGTGCATAAGTATTACTCTGACTCATCTTTTTCGTTGAGCAATTTCAAGCAATAAGAGCAAATGCCGTTGAGAGCCTTATCGTCACGTTCGAAGACTTTAATTTGAAAAAGGTCTTACGTACGTAGACGCTTACATAAAGAGTCTATACAACTTGACTGTCAACTGGATCACTTGTTGTCCTGTCGCTAAAGTCTGTGGAAAAAATGAAGAGGAGGGAGTTGGTCGAGAATCAATTCCAGATGGATGTGGATTATTCTAAGTAGTTACGTCTTCTTGAATGGGTTGCATTCGTTATTAAATGGAGACTATTGCCGGGAAGATCGCAAAAGGTACTTAAGCCATGATTAATACACCTTGGACTCGTGCAGTATCTCAGTGAGAGACAATCTATCTTCGTACTGAGAATTGCTGAATGATCTCAAAAGAAATAGATTTAACAGAAAGCCTTATCGATAAAAGAGACAAAACCCTGCTAGAACGTGCAGTATGTTTCACGCTTACGGAAACAGACATTCTGTGACATAAGACGTAGTACTTGACCTTTAAAAATAGCATTAGTTTGTAACCCTGTTTTTTTTCCAGGATCTACCTATACCCATTTACTTGAAGCTTAATTCAGGGTTATTATAATTCTTCAAATTTCCATATACATCTACGATCCCTCAGACTGTAAGTATTGTTATTGTAAGTGTTTCTCCGTATATGACAACCAATCATGCTTCAATTCAGAACTTCCTTTCAATTCATTAGTACATACCGTAATTTCTGTAAGCTCAGATGAAATAAGCATACTTCTGTGGTCCGTTCTTGTATCCTGATAAGATGAATACAGCACACAAAGTTCAACTCTTTTTGGCGGAGAAGAACTTTATTGGCAAATTTGAATTAAGGTTGTTGCACAAAGTTATTACTATCGAACATCAGACAAAAAGTGGCACGTTCCTCATTCGATAAAATCCCAAGCAAACGAGAAGAATCATTCAGGTCAAATGAAGGGTCGACGATTATTGAGAAGAGAGAAGCTTCATTCTGTACAAGCTAAAGTTCTGCCTTACTTATTTGTTCACGAGCATAAGTAACACATTTAGCTCCTTCTCCACTCTAACCTAAATTTCCTTCCTATATGTAAAAATCAACGACGATAAGCGGTTAGGTACCAATCGAGTTGTACCATGTGCTTTTTCACTATTCTTGTATAAATTTCAACATGAAGATCCCATAACATAAGCTTTTCCCCTTCTTCCTATATCTTAGTCTCTCGCTGCTATCGTCTGTACATAACCAGCTTTAATAATAAGTTAATATACAATTAAATGAACTATTCACGTATTGCACCAAACATTAAGCCTTATACAGCTCAGCAAAATATGGCTAGTGAAGCTTCTCAATCATATCCGAGCAACTTATATCCTCAACAACAGCAAAGTGTCACATATCAAGCATCACATTCTTCTGATCACCAGCCTATCTATCGTCCGGCATATCGTAGAATTCCGTATACATCTTTTTCCACGTCGCAATTACCAAAGAGCTCGTTCGCCTCAATGCTGCCTGAACCTGCGCCTATTATCGTTCCATCGCAACAACATTTCCTTCCTTTTCCAAATCTAAAGGTATCTTCAGATCAGACTGAATGTACTTTAACGGATAAGCAGTCTGCAACCGTAAGTTTGACATATATTAAAGTTGCTTCTACTTGTCTCTGAATATTTCGACTTATACCCAATTGTAATACTTGGTCTTATTCTTATAGTCAGGGTCCATTAACAGCGCTGATCAGATACCACAGTTGCACGGAGATTGTACATTTGAGAATGACTTATCAATTTCATCTGTATCGTATGAGCAGACTCACCAGAAAGAATTGGTGAAGGATGTATTCTTCTCCCCAGCCTATATGATTATCAGTGACAATGTTCGCAGAGCAAGCTCTCAATGCGACTGGTCTTCTTCTGCTTCTTTATCTGCTCAAAGTGACGATGGCTCTGAAGTCATGACATCATCTATATATTCTGATAATACTCAAGAAACTCCAAGTGATGTATTATATGGTGAAGGCTCAAATCACAGCATTGATATTCTTGGTTTAGAGTTAATTTCAGAATCTTTACTCATACTTGATCAGAACGATGACACTGGAAAAGATATTGCTTGCCTTAATTCCAACGATAAAATGAACAGAAAATTAGCATATAAGCAAACAGCTTTTGAAACAATTAATTATCTACATGGTGCCCATGATTTACCAACACAGTCAAACCTCTCATCCACAAGAGGTACAAATAAGTTTACACAAAACAAGCGACGACGTTCTGATTCTGCGGTTCAACAGCAATACATTAACAAAAGATCTCGTACAAAAGCAAACTCTGTTGATTTTACTACACTCACTGAAAGACCACACGTATTCTCTGCTACTACATCCTCTCCGTTCGTTACTCCCAGTTCATCTTTGGAACATGAATTTAACTTAGATAGTTCTGAATACTACCCTACTGTTGACAGTAACGAAGCGAAACCAAGTAAATCTGCAGGAAACAGGTACTCATTTAACAAATTAAGTCTGCAGGAACAGTAAATCGGGAAATGGACAAAAAATGTTTTAACCCCAAGTTACAATGTCTAGTCTAACTGTGGAACAAAGCCGATTTGGTAATGAAATTTCAGACACTGCAATTAACTTTCAACATAATCAAGATGCCTTCTCAATAAAATTGGACGAAGAAGAACATATATCAACGGCAGACGTACAGGAAGACGACCTAGACGTAAATCAGCCATATACCTTAACGAATCAGAATTCCTTCAGCAACACTCAAAAACTTGAAGAATCCGCTAAAGTTCCACCTCGCCCTACACTATACCCAACCATATATCAAAAGCTAACTGAAGCAAATATAGACTGGTGCCGCTATTGTGGTACAACAGAGGGTGTCAATTGGCGTCCAGGCCCATGGGGAAAACGTACGCTTTGCAAGTAAAGTAAAAAGTATTCCCAATAAATATATATGGCATTGCTTGGGAAGACATGACTAACGTTCTCCTTTGCGTCTAATAGTAAGCACGGATGTGATTACAAGGGTTACGGTTTTGCTTGTAAACTGCCACGTCTTGATTTGACAGAATTCCTCAGAGAAAAGCTTAACGATCGAGAGCGTCCAGTTTTGCAACTATATTGCTCTGTATGTCAATGTAAGGATTCTTGGAGGGGAAATGTTCTAGTTCGATGTGAAGGGTGTCCCAAAGCTTACCATCAAAAATGCAGCCCCGACATGGAAAATCTAACGGATGACTTCGTCTCATCTCAAGCAGCATGGTTCTGTGATAAAGCCTGTTGCGATAATGCGCAACGCAAGAAAATTGTTGTTGAATTGCCTCGTAAACGGCTACCCTTAATGAGTTCCCCTACTGCTGCTAATTTGACAACCAAACTTCAAGAACTCCCTTGCCATTTCGAATAATAAATTATACCTGCCAAGCTTTTGCTATGCTGTAGTTTCCATTTCGCTTAACCTGTCTGCATAATTTCAATTTTTCAAAAATGATCTTATTTTTGTTTGATGTACAACAGATGTTCTTGATAATTTTGGAAGCTCTGTCATTTTAGTAACTGAAGAACCTTATACTTCCCTTTGTGCAATTATTTTAAAGTCCAGAAATTTGGTGCTGTGCGTACAATCAGTGTAACTTATGAAAGGCAAAAAAGATCCAAAAAAAAACAAATCATTACTGCTGTTTCTTTTCCATGCATAAACACTCTGTTTGGACGCCTACAATTGCTCATATATAGCGATTCAAAAAAGGGAAAAATTGTTAAGTCTTCTATTCAAGGATGTTACAATTTACCTGTCTGCTCTCCAACCACTTTAGCTATTAAGGTATTCAAATTCAATTGCCTTCGCTTGTTTTACACAGTCGATGTTAGTGGGTGCCTGAAATTCCGATGGAGAAGAGTGACCTTTTTCAACTAATAAATATTAGCCAATCAAGGGCCGCAAACAAAAAGATAACAAGCTAATTTTAATGCTCGAGGTTAGAGAAAGCTCTACTTCTCAATCTTGTCAGTTCCTATTTACAATTAAAGATTCCACAGCAACATGAGGAGTCTTAATGCAATTCTCCTCGTCGTAGTTCAATTCATTCTGTTTGCTACCATAACATCAGCACAAGCGAGTCCCAAAAAAAATGACATTATCTCACTTTCAGAAAAGGGTAACGGTCTTATTAGTTTGAATTCAAACACTTACGACAGATTCACCGAAGGAAAGCGTGATTATGGCCTTGTTGTTGTGTTGACAGCTCTCGGCTCTCAATTCAAATGTGTTCCTTGCCGGTAAGATATTGTACCTTGCTTAGGAAGATACCCAACTTCTTCACAAAAACGCGTTGTCTTATCAATCAATCCTTTTGTTTTATTACGAAAAGTGAGTTTGACCCTGAATTTGAGCTGGTTGCCAAGAGTTTACAGAAAAATAAACAGAAGAATGAACTATTTATGGGCCGTTTGGATTTTATGGATGGTCAACAAGTTTTTCAACGGGTAAAGATCACTGACCCATAGTCTCAACCTTTTGTTTTTCGATGCTAAACCCACATTAACTTATACGACAGCTACAAATAATGTCAGCACCCAATGTCCTTTATTTTCCTCCTCAAAAGGCAGGCGAACATAAAGACTTCATTCGATACGATTTAAACCAGCAGTAAGGCTTTATTTATGTTTTAACCAACAATAAGGTTGAATATATATGATTGATGGCTTTGTTAAACTACCTCTAGTGGGTTCTCTGCTGAAAAGTTAGCTGAGTTCCTTACAAATGAAACTGGTATCAAAGTTAGCGTTAGCCGTCCTATGGATTATATGAAACTCGCCGTCAAGACTTTTCTCTGTATCGGTGCAGCAGCAATCCTTAAATTGATTTATCGTCACTTTGGCTTCATATTCTATCATAGAAACACATGGGCTGTTATTTCTATTGCAATTGTATTGACAATGACGTCAGGTTATATGTGGAATCGTATTCGTTCGCCACCATATATTATGCCTGGTAGAAATGGAGATATTAGTTATGTAGCAGCTGGGTAAATTTCTGCAGCATATGTGAAATATTGAAAAAGGGACTCAAGTAACATTTTGATTGATTTCTAGCTTCTCTAACCAACTTGGTATTGAATCTCAAATTGTAACTGGTATCTGTAAGTGAATCAATTTATTGCCCAATTTACAGATATAAGCTTGCTTATCTTATATTATTAATCGTCAAAAATGTAGATGGTATCCTCGCCTTTTGTATTTTCGCATTGATCAAAACTGTCCCTAAATTTGAAAATCAAACCCGTCAAAGATTCGGTGTTTACATATGGATGGCATGCTTTATTTTTGTTTTCAGCGCCTTATTTTCTTTCTTCAAAATCAAGAACGGAGGATATCCTTTCAAACTTCTTATTTAGATGAAGCAAGCCTGTATACCAGCGACATACGTGCATTTTATAAAAAGAAGAAAAGCAAAAAATCTATATAATATAACAGAAGGATACAATTTGATATTCTGACAAGTATAATTAAAAAAATGCTAAGTTCCTAGGCATAATGAAGCATAAATGTGAAGAAATAAATAGTGTAGCAAGGGGTATCTACAAGATGCATCAATTACAACTTCTCAGCCTTTCCTTTATCGCTGCTATCTTCCTCAGTTTCATGATCACCATCAACACTGTTCTCCTTGCCCTCGTCTTCACTGTCACTCTCGACTTCTTCCTCATCCTCATCACTAAATTCAAAATCAAAATCACTATCTTCATTCGTACCAACAATATCCGTAACATCATCTCCTCTTTCTAATTTTCTCAAATAACTTCGACGTTGACGGAGCGTCATTCTGTTTAGCATACGTTCCAATTCCTGTTCTTCCCTCAGTTCATCTGCACTAGTCTTGATCTCGTCCTTACTATACGTATAAAAAAATGGTTAATTCCAACAAAGCCAATATATGACATAACTTATCAATACATTACGTGGTGATAATCTCTTTTGACTCCAAACATTTCGCACAAACACCTTTCTCTCGTGCACAATTATCACATAACACGTGGTAGGCTTCTTTGATAGCCTTCTCCTGGCAATTAGTGCTAGAGATGAGAAAGTGAGAAATAGATTCACACTCTTAGTAAATGAGCTGCATCTCGAAGCTCCAAATTAACCAAAATATAAAAGCTATATTACCATCTTTTCACTGTAGTCAAAGGCTTATACTTCTTGTACTTTTTACGCCATAGAATCACATCGGTGCAACGTTGACATAACCCATAGACAGGTAAAGCATTAATCTGACGAGTCTTCTTCGAATTTTTATTGGCTTTCCATGCTGTATTATTTTGATGGGCTTGGCCTTTCTTCGAATTATTGCCCTTACGAGATGAGGCTTTCTTTTCGTATGTTGACATAATTCTAAACAGAAGAGTGATCTCAATTGCTAGATCAGGTGTCAAAAATTTGTTTTTTTTTTTCTTTTTTTTTTTTTTTCCTTTTCAAGTGAAGCCCTAACAGTCACGAAATGTGCCTCTATAAATTGCGGTATTGTGCACATCAATTAACTCCTCCTTCAGCATAAATTTGTATTATTCGCAATGGACAACGAACCTTCTCAAATATCCAAGTTAAAAGCCAAACCCCGTGTACATTTCGGCTCTTTAGAAGGTCTTGAGCCAGCAAAAAGGGCACGTATCGAAGAATCATCGAATATTGGTGGAATCGATTTGGATGCTTTAGGTATTACTCTGAATGCACAACGAAACATAACATACATTAACCACAACAACGTTGGTCTTTTCGATCAGTGGCCGAAAATAGACAACCTGGATACTCTGTCAGTTTAGGAGAAGCGGACAAAGAGCTACTTGAAGAATTCGAGAGACGGAAAAGAGCATACCAATTAGCCGTACCAACGGATGATAAGCGTGTGAGGCGACGCTTACAGGAGATCGGGGAACCACAATGTCTATTTGGTGAAGGCGTAAAGTATAAAGTCTTTAATGACCTTCAAGTTACAGATTCAAATAGAAGAAGATTCACTTAACAAGTATTTAATCACCTTAGCCTGGGGATCGTCGCGACCGTTTAAGGTTTTTATTATCCAAAATCCAAGGTCGTCAAGCTGAAAGTGAAGAAGAATCAGAAAGCGAAGATGAGGACGAAGAGAAAGCAACAGAGGTTGTTATATGTTCGAAAGGTCATTGAGACTGATGTGCTATGCAACTAAAGAATTTGTTTTTTCGCTTATTCAGGAACAAGAAGAATTCTTTACCCCCGGTTCAGCAGAATTATTACAAGCACGTCAATGGATCACAAAGTATTCTTTACCAAGGTATGAAGTGAAGGAACACCAAAGTTTGCACTTTGAAATTACTTAGCAATATGGAAAAATGCATATAGAGCTAGACGACGAAACGAACGGCAAAAGATCGAGTCGGAAATCCCTCTTGCATTACTCAAAGCCAGTCGAAAAGAATTACATACCAAGCTAAAGGCATATACTAATTGGTCCTCGCAAATTGCTGACAATCGACCTATTGCTCAATGTGCATTTAGTCCTGATTCTTCATTACTTGTAACAGGATCATGGTCCGGTTTATGTAAAGTGTGGTCAATACCAGACTGTGAGTCAATATTGACACTGAAAGGGCATAACGATAAGGTTGGAGGTGTTGTATTTCATCCGGAAGCGACAATCACTCAAGAAAAAAGCGCTTTAAATATAGCAACAAGTGGAGCAGAAGGAGAGATCCAATTATGGAATTTACAGAGTGAATCACCCATGTCCACACTAAAAGGACATGTAACACGTGTCGCTAGAATAGGATTCCACCCCTCTGGAAAATACCTCGGTAGTGCAAGCTTTGATGGTACATGGCGTTTATGGGATTTAGAAACTACCCAAGAACTATTACTCCAAGAAGGCCATTCAAAGGAAGTTTATGCCATTGGTTTTCAATGCGATGGTAGCTTAGTAGCAACAGGGTAGATATATAGCATAAATCATTTATTTCAAACCGTGTTTCTGATCTATAGTTACAATCAATTGTACATAGTGGCTTGGATGCGATTGGAAGAGTTTGGGATATGCGTACAGGACGGTCATCGATGACTTTGGAAGGACACATGAAGGATATTTTAGGACTGGATTGGTCACCCAACGGATACCATTTAGCATCTGCTAGTGCCGATAATACAGTAAGAATTTGGGACATCCGTACATTGCGTAGTTTATATACTATCTCTGCCCATCAATCATTGGTATCAGATGTGAAATATAGTAAAGGTGTTCCAGGAGTGAAAGACAACAGCCCATCAGATCCACATAATATTGCCGGTCTTTACTTAACTACCTCAGGTTATGACGGATGCGTTAAAATATGGTCAGGAGACGATTTTAAGCTAATCAAGAGTTTGAATGGACATGATGGAAAAGTGATGGGTGTGGATATTTCAAAAGGTATATTGCATAATTGTATACTCAACATATGCATAAAACTCAATATTAATCTAATATTGTGTTAAATGTTTAGACAATAAATTCATAGCTTCTTCTGGTTACGATCGGACATTCAAGCTTTGGGCTGATGAAAATCTTGTTTTATAGATAGCCTGCATGAAACCACTATAAATAGTTATTGTGCTTATATTTCTAAATTATTATAATGCCTGTTAAGACCGCTATCGGTAAAAAAAGACATGCTAGCAATAATAAATTACAGAGAAAGCCTCCAAAAGCATTGAAAACCTCAAATGAACAGGTAGAAGCTCATAAAACCATGAATCTATTGCCGTATTCTCAACCATCACTTGTTTCTGTTTTAATCAGATCGATCAGACTTCCGATCAGGGTAAATTGCAAAAATTGTTTGCAAAGATTAGCCATGTCAGAAAAAGTTAACGCAGCCTTAGCACAATTAGAACAAGAGAGTGAAGGACTGTTTGATAATCTCGACGAGAAAATGGATGACGGAGAGTTAGAAGAGATCATCAAGCAGATCAACAGTGAGAATGAGTCTGATACCGCAGAAAGTTCAAACGAAAATGGTGAAGAATCTGAAAGTGACTCGGACGAGGCAAATACAAACGCTGAAGTAGAAGACGTACAGGAAGAAGAGAATAATGACGAAATGGATGAAGATAAGGATACAAATCAACAGAGTACAACGAATAGTTTTAGAAACTTATACATGACGAACGTGACGCAGGCTTTTGGGTCAGATTTGGACCAGATCAGACAGGTATTATAGAGCAAGAGACTCGTTTTCTTCAAACTAGAAATATGATTATTTACAAATCGGCATTTTAGGAACCAAATTTTGACAATGTTCGCTTGAACATTTTGATCGATTCTTTAGAAGCTGGTATTGATATATATTCCAAGGTTGAACAAGAGATTATCCTTGCCGATGACGAAAACAAACATTAATAACATACACTTTTCTCAAACTGTTTTAAATAAAGAGGTATCTCTGAATTGTCATTTGAACTTTTGAGGGGAACAAAAGAACAAAATTCCTGGTACAATGGGTTTATACATTGTTGTTTCTTCTCACAAGTGCAATATTTGACAGAACGGTGATGAAGGTCTCCTCTGAATTGTAATTATGAATGGTTTCTTCTCAAATATGTTACGTTTAATGCTGGGCTCTTAAAAAAATTAGCATACTCGAGCACCGATATCATTTAGACCCTGCAAAGGCCTGTTACTTTTTGTGAAAAAATAACCAACCATTCATAGAGACGAGGTGGAATCAACAACCCAAAAAAAAAAAAAAAAAAAAAAAAAATTACAGCGAGAATATTAAAACGGCGGGCTTTAGTGAGTATGGCTTATGAATAACTGTCAAAATTCACCTGCCAAATAGACAACTAAACGAGAATGGGCAAATTGAAAAGGAAGAAATTGACGAATGCGCTGAACAGATTACTGAAGAAAAGTGAAAAAAGAAAGATACAGCAAATCAAAGCGCAGAAATATGAGGAAAACCTTGATAAAGCAAAGCAGAATCAGATTAAACGAATGAACCCAACTGTTCATCGTCCTCATCTGCAATATAGCTCCAAAGACCGTATTCTGTTGATTGGTGAGGGAAACTTTTCTTTTGCAAGATCTCTTTGCGAAAACTATTTAAAAGAAGGCGCTGGTAATTTGGTAGCCACCTGCTACGATTCGGAAGAGACTTTATACGAGAAATATGGAGACGAGGCTAAAGATAATATAAAGCTTATTCAAGAGTATGATGGTACAGTCTATTTCGGCGTAGACTGTACGAATTTGCCAAAACATATTAAAAGGAACAAATATACGAAGATTGTATTCAATTTTCCTCATGCAGGTTTGTGTTATACGTGAAAGGAAAGAGAAAGGTATCCACGGAAACTATACTAACAGTTATTTGTCTCTGCTCGAATTGAAGGCGCTGGCATCAAAGATCAGGATCGTAATGTGTTGGCTAATCAAAAGCTATTGAAGGCCTTCTTCGATTCCGTTGAACCGCTCCTCAGCAAAGCAGGAGAAGTACAGGAAGTTTTGAACGTAGCCAATGATAAAGATACTGCAGGCGGTGATGAACTGATACCAGATGGTGAAATTCATGTAACACTGAAAACCTGTAAGCCCTACAATTTGTGGGCAATCAAAGAGCTAGTAAAAGCAAAAGGAATCTTAGCAGCCAAAGCAACTCTGCCGTTTTCTCCGGATGATTTCCCGGGCTATGAGCATCGACGAACTTTAGGATTCAAAGAAGGCGTTAGTAAAGGCGCCAACGCGGAGATTTTGGCTTCCATGCCAAAAACATTCATATTTGTCAGAAAAGAAGTGATGGACAAACAGAATCAGGATGCATTAAAAGGTGCGCAGAAGAGAAAACTAGAAGATTTTAAAGCGCAAATCGGCAAAAAAGTTAAAAGGAAAATGCTCGAAGAAAGTGATGATGATGATGATGAATAATTCTTTGTAGAAGCGCTAGCATTTATTTAACTTGAATGAAAAATATTTGAATCATTTGATCTTTTTTTCGTCATGTTAGTCGATTTTCTGTAAAAATGAAAGGTTGCTCTTTATTCAATGTGAATCATGAGGAACTAATGTCTTCAGCTGGTCTGAATAAGGTGTAAGTTTGTTGGTAAAATATCCAAGATCGGTAGTAGAAGTATATAAGCAGAATAGGTCTCTGTCAATAGCTTTTCTACCTGCGAAAGCGTAAAAAGTGAAATGAGTAATTCAAAATGCAAAGACTATTTATGTTCACCTCCCTTAGAAGTGGGCGGGAGTCAACAAAGCCATATCAACAGTTTTCTCTAAACTGTTTCTTCATTGAATTACTAACAGCAAAAGCCTTGATATTACAGTGATTTTACGGATCCATAACTGCAAATACGGATATGCGCATTACTGTTATTTCCTTTCAGTCAAACCTTTCCTTAATTGAAGGTTCTGAACCCTATGATAATGACTCGGACCTTTGTTTAATTAAGTGTGCCCATTTAATGTAAACAAACAAATTATGTATGCAGCTTTTTTACAAATAAGGAAGCCTGGGCTCTGAGCACCTGATAATAAAAATTATGAGTTATCCAACATAGATATTTTTACCTAACGTCGAGGAATATACAATAATTGTGTGTAAGTAAATCTCAAGCCGTTATGGTCATTGTCAATTGCAAACGATTGAAATTATACAACATCTTTTAAAGTAAGCATTATCGTAGTATATGTGTAACTAGTAGGAAAAAAATCCAACGGAAAGTCATAGCAATTGTAAATAAACAGAAAGAAAGGGCACACATAAACCTTCTTTCTCCTTCCTTTTCTTTCATTTTATTTCTTTTTTTTTTTTTTTTTTTGTATATATTTCTTCTCTGAATTATTTTTAATCTTTTCACCAAAAGTTTTATTGTAAATACATACCTTATCCTAATTTCGAATAGACAAATTCAAATGGATGCAGCATCAGTGAGGTATTTCAGAGAAGCTCGAAACAGATATAATCAAATGACCTTGACTTATTTTCATTCATGTTTTATCTTCTAGAGTTGGGTTGCGAGTTCGACCTTTGACTGAGAAAGAAGTATCAAATAAGTGCACGGAATGTCTTACAGTGATTCCGAACGAGCCACAAGTACTACTAGGCACAGACAAATCTTTCACTTACGATTATGTCTTTGATACAAAAGCAAATCAACCACAAGTATACTCAACGGCAGCGGCTCCTTTATTGCACAAGTTCCTGGACGGGTAAGATATCCTACTAAGTTTTCTTTCAATTTGATACGCATATTACACTTATTAACAAAAAATCATTT
Source organism: Mycotypha africana (assembly GCF_025528875.1). Taxonomy (NCBI): domain Eukaryota; kingdom Fungi; phylum Mucoromycota; class Mucoromycetes; order Mucorales; family Mycotyphaceae; genus Mycotypha; species Mycotypha africana. The sequence continues at coordinate 1,153,369 of NW_026515734.1, read as the reverse complement.
TTACAAAACCAAACAACAGCTATAATGCCACCATTTTTGCTTATGGGTACAAAATTGCAAGCTCCAAGTACTTTTGCTTGTTTAAGAATCACTTCTAATTACTCACAGAGATTATTAATTTTATTGAATAACCTACAGTCAAACTGGCTCCGGTAAGACATTCAGTATGGGCACAGGGCTAGACAACAGCATCAGTGCTGAAAATGAAGGTTACTATAAAAATCTAAATCTTAACTTTATTGTCTCTTTGTAACAAAGATTGAACTCTGAAAGTGTGATAACTTATTCTTTGCGTATAGGCATTGTCCCTCGTTGTATTATCGAATTATTTCAAACATTGAAATCTCGTGAAGCAAAGGAAGACGAATACAAATACGAAGTATATGTATCTTTCCTTGAACTTTACAATGAAGAATTTGTGGACTTGTTAAACAGCCCAATGCAGTGGAAACGCAGATCACTAACGAATCACGCACCAGCCGCAACAAGTGATGTATGTATCAGAGAAGACATTGCAGGAAATATCTATTGGAGTGGTGTTAAGGAAGAAGCATGTCAAAACGCCGAAGAAGTGCTAAGGTAAAATATATGTACTCTTCCTTGACCAGAACAATTGTAAAGTTCATTATGTAACACGCTTCGTCGACATCTCTCTTGCTATAATTGTCAATACCCAGCCTTCTTGCCCAAGGTTCGCTAAGCCGTACGACAGGTTCTACGGATATGAACTCTGTTTCCTCCAGATCTCATGCCATTTTTTCCGTCATATTAAAACAGCAAACACCTGACCGAGATGAAGCAGGGAATAAAACAATCAAATCTTTGTCGAGTAAATTTCATTTTGTTGATCTTGCTGGGTCAGAAAGGGTATGCTCTGATGACTGAAAAGAATCGTATATACATTTGACTAACCTTCCAATGTCAATTTATGGTCAATAGCTGAGTCGAACTAATGCTCAAGGCGAAAGAGCCAAAGAAGGAATAGCAATTAACTCAGGGCTTTTAGCCCTCGGAAACGTTATTTCAGCATTGGGCGATGAGACTAGGAGGGCAACACACATCCCTTACCGTGATAGTAAGCTAACAAGGCTGCTGCAAGACTCACTGGGCGGCAACAGCCAAACTCTAATGTTGGCATGTGTTTCTCCAGCGCACACCAACTTCATGGAAACACTAAGCACTTTAAAATATGCAAATCGAGCAAAAAATATTAAGAATCGAGTGACAATTAATCAAGACTTTGCTGGTTCATCGCTGGAAGTAAACCAGTTAAAAGCACTTGTTTCTCGACTACGGATGGAAATTGCATCTTTACAAACTGTTGATCGACGGCATGCAGGCACTGCTAGTTTACTGTTCGATAAAGAGGACGGTCAAGCCCTGCGTGAAGAAGTAAAACAATTACGAGAACGGCTAAAAGACATGTCTGACCAAATTGTTAGGGTCACCAGCGAACGAGACACTCTATTAATAGAGCGTGAGCTTGGTGAATTCATGCAAGACGATATTTCAGACGATGACAAGCTTTTTCAAAGCATTGGTGCTACAAAGAAAATCGAAATTAGTCCTGTTATTGAGAATTATCTCAGCAAAATACAAAAGCTTACTAATGAGTTAAATGATTCAAATAATAAGTTAAAAACCATGGAAACTGAATATCAAACATTACAGAAAACATTGAAAAGACAACAAGAACAGCAACAGCAAGCATTAATCGCGAATACCGTACTGCAGAAGTTCTCTAATATAGGTCAACAGCCACAACCCAAACACAATAACAGCGGACGTCGACGGATAGCCATTGTGCGGAATTCAAGCGTAGGCAATTCCTCAAGCAATAATTATCATGCAGTCAGAATTACAACAAAGAAAAACATAAAAAGACAGGTGATAATCAATAAAAGCTCAAGTACAAGTTCACGTACGTCTAGCAGGAAGCACAAAAAGAAGATAGCTGCACACAAGCATCCAAAATCAAATCAGCAAAAAGTTGCAGCAGCTGAAGTACAAGACTATTACGAGGACGAGGGTTTCGTCAATGATCTTCAAGATGGAGGGGTACATCACGAGGAGGTCAAGGAGAGCATAGCAAAGGTTCGTGCAGATATACGGAGAAGCCTGGAGGTTCTTGAATTAGTGAAGGTATGTCAGTGGATGCTGTTCTGTCTTTTTGCTTTTTGAACATATCATAATGACATTCCATTACAATTTAGCCATTAGACGATACCGCTGCTTCTTGGGAGCAAGAATTAAAGGTAATTTGCCAAAACTATTTAGTTGTAGGTTTTTATGATTGACCCTGGAATAAAATAGAGTTTCGAAGCAGAGGAAGCAACATGCAAACAAATGCAAAGAATACCATCAGATGAAGGCAGGTTCTCTTTGTCGCCTTCTCCTGTGGAGGAAGTTCAAAAAGACAAAATTGAAACTTTAGTAAGTCTGTTAATCTATTTAGCCTTCTCATTTGCAGAAACTCTGACTGTTTCTGCTGCTTCTCAATATATGCAAATACTTGTTCTCAAACTACGTTTATTGTGTCCTATCATGCTAACTTTTTTTTAAATCACCAAACATTTTCATAGAATACTCCTTCATGGACTGGTGATGAAGATGATGTATCTAACGGCCATGGCGTACTCGATTTAGCTGCAATTGCTTATAATAAAGAAAACACTTCAATGGCTGCAGATGAACGATGCAAATATAGCAATCAGTTGTCTCGTATGCTCCATCAAATTCAGTCAGATATCAAGGTCAAAGAGGAGCTTGTTTCTCATTTGGAAAAATCAGAAACAGAATATTCCTTCATGCGCAAAAAGTTTGACGAAAAGATTATTCAACTCCAAGCTCAGTTAGCAGAAACGCAAAAGGAGAAGGAGGTTGCCATGACCAGAGCAAGGTCTGGTTCATTCACAAGACCTGATGGCACAAGCAACTTACAGCAATTAAGGGCATCTGATAAGCAACAAGCTGATTTACGTCAATCATACGAAATCAAAATAAAAAACCTACAAACAGAAATGTATGAACTTCGTCGTAAATACAACAATGTAACGTCAGCTATGCAATCTACCCGTAATCAAAATGAGTCTCTCCTACGAACACTGAAAGGAAATATTGAAACACTCAAGGTAGAGAAGAAGAGGCTAGCTCATCGAATGAAAACAGAAGCTGAACGCGTTCGCGAACAACTATCTCAACAAGAACGCAAAATCCAACAGTTGCAGCGGCAGCATGCCAAATCGAATCAAGCTCGACGTCGACTTGAACGAGAACATGAGCAACAAAAACTAGTACTTAAGAAGCGTAATGAAGAGGTCATTCTTGGTGCTAATCAATTAAAGCAATTGATATCTATTATGAAAAAAGCAGTGCGTGAAGGTGGTTTACTGGATGATCGATTGCTGAATAAGATTGCCCCTATTATGGGCGGAACATTTGCTGTAATCGCACGTGGTGGAGGGCATGGATTTCCCAAACGAACTATCAGAAAGAAGAATCGCATCCCACTCAATATCCGTGTCTTACGTAAAAAGGAATTGCTTGATAAGGCACTATACCAGTATATACAAGGTAAACAAGCAATCGTTGAAATGGAGCAATTGCTGATTAGACGCGAACAACTCGTTGACGAAAGAAATGAGCTTGAGGACGAGAGAAATCAAGTTTACAACGTAGAGAAAGAACATGAAGAAACTACAGGACAACCCATGGATATGATAGCTGTGGAATTGATGGATGACAAAATTGAACTCCTCTCTGCAGAAATATCCTATCTTTCTGCTCGCATACAAACACTTCAAACCGAAGCGGCTGTTGATTCACATGAGCATAAATCAAAGAATCAACAGAAACTAACAAAGCATGTTACATTTGTAGACGATATAATCAATAACGATGAAACCCAAAATGATGAATGGACAGATATTGATGCTTACGAAGATCAATTCAGTGTTCCACTCAACGCTGCTCCTGAAGTTGCTTACGATACTGCTTCAAAATTAATCAAATCTTTGGAAAATGATGAATGTAAACGTATAATGGAAACGTTAATTGACGATATTATGGAACTTAGAATGAATGAACATGGCCGGCAAGCAGTAGTACAAAACTTAGAGAAGACTTTGACGGATTTACGTCGTGCTCTGATCACAATGAAAAAGACAGCTTATTCGAGTACTACAGACAGCCTTTTGTCCGTCAATGAAGATAGCGCGATCGCGATGATGATACAAGATAGCAATGACATCATATCAATAGCCAGCAGCAGTAGAAAGAATAGCATGGCTTTCGATAACTTAAACGCAGATTGTATTACTAACGATAACAACATGATACAACATATCAGTTTACCGAACTCTCCAGTTATTTCACCGCCGTCAGATAAAACCACTTTTTTACCTTGCTCAAGTGGTAACTTTGCGACGACAACAAAAGCACCGATACCTGCTTATTTAAACGAGCATCTAAACAAACATATGACTTTGTCGCGAGAATCAACCCCTTCACCAGATCGATTTTTCAACATGGTGCAGAAAAAAATATCATGGCAGCAACAATATGATGAAAGGCTTGATATAGGAGAAGAATTACTGAAACCAAAGACTATCGAAACAACTGAATTCCGGCATTATGCTAGCGATCATGAATCTTCTACGTCCTCTATCCGTAGTAACCATTTCCGAAGATCATCGATACAATCAGATATGTCTTCTTTATCTTCATGGACACATAGAACAATTGATCGTAATACGATGAATTCTTCTGTACAACATACTGAAAAGCCTATATCTCATTCAATTGCCGCACATATTCCAGCTTTGAATATGTATACTAATTTTACTCCTTTCAAACAATCACTGTTGCATAGCCATTCATCTGCAAACCACCTTTATCAAGCCCATCCAATGTCACGTCGTCCTTTGCCCGCTGTAGTGACGAGTAACTCTACTATCGACAGATCAATTACTCCAACTGTCTTTGATCGATTATCTCAGACACCTACTAGATCATCTAGAGCAAAAATGAACTTTCGCTATAGCAGCAGTAGTGTAGATGATCTACGAAAAAGATGGGAGCTAGAACAGCAGTCTGCAAACATTCCCAGAGCTCGCGTATCACCCACTTAATTGCATGCCACTTTCGAAAAGCTACAACTTATCTATTTGTATTTACTGTTTTTTAATGCTATTTGTTAATTTCCCTTCAATAAAATTTGACTCAATATATAACATCGTCCCAGCTAAACGTATCTGCAGTTGCAAACCTAGCCTTTCTTCGACGCAATGCAAAAAAAAAACTAACTTGAAATGCCCTGTTCAATATAACTTGTTTGTTTAATACATACAGTTTTAAGATTGGTGAGTGTGTAAATCCATGTGGTGATTGTTTTATTATATGCACTTCCATCGTTTAATAGGTTCTTCATCGGTGGTTATATAAATAATCGTCTTCCTTTTTCTTATATACAATTAAAGACGTTTAGTTATGCTACTTCTTCAAATTCCACATACTCTTTCTTTGCAAATTCTGCGATAAATGTTTCTTGGACATGTTCTACTAGGTCTAATAGATTACTAAGGCCGGTTTTTAAAGCATCAATAGCAGTTGTATTCTCTATAGTATTGTAAGTAAAATGAACACTTCACAAAACATTCTGTATATTCTGATCAAGCTGCGTAATCATACCTGTGGTTTGAATACGAACATTCATTTTAGCTTCTGAAGGATGTGGAATAGAATAACCACAAAAATCTACTTCTGGGCTATATAAATAGCGTTGTACTGTTAGTTTTCCTGCTTTTTCAATCAGATATTGCCTTTATCCATTAGGCCTTTTTATTGCTTCTTTACTTTTTGTTTATGACATGTCGTAGAGCGTTGCCCAGAGTGTGATCTTCTTCTTTGAAACAAAAAGTCAAGGCAGTAACATCACTGTGGTTGCCAACCTAAAAGCGACGAATATCAGTTACTATTCAGAGCAAATGTTATAAAAGCCTCTAGCTCTCACATACAATTTCGACTTTGTCTGCGCTGACAACTACATCAGGTTCTTCTTCCATTTCTTCATCGCTATTTTCTTCTTCGGCTTGCTCTCCCATTTCGGAAGAGCTTTCATCAATCTCCATTTGCTCTTGTTCTCCATTGACAGTAGAGTATTCTTTTTCGTCCACGGATGCTGGTGCCATTGTTAATAATTATGTTAAATGGTAGGATAAAAAAATAGGACATTCATGGTAAATAAATTTGAAATTCTCCCTTGTGACAGTCAACCGAAAGACAGTGGCTTATTTTTATTGGACGTGCATTGTCAAGGAAAATAGGACTTCAGAAATGCTTTTTTCGTTTTACAGTATCATTGTGTTTACAACTTTTTGGAAGCTGTTTGAAAAGGGAGATGAAAAGATCGATGCTTCTATAAATGATAAGATTTCATTGGTATGTTTATTGGTTTTGTTGTGCAATAGTAAAAGTGAGTTTAGAGGATAAATAACAAGTTTACATCGATCGGATGGGATGACGATAACTGAGGACGTTGGGAATATTTAGTGCGCAAAATATCGCGAATAGCATTCAACAATTGCAGATACGTTAATTGTTTATTTTGACGTAAAGCAGCTAAAATGATAATTAACAATGTTCAGATCATATGATGAAAAATATTATGTCTCTCTTGAATATTGTTATATCGAACTTACTTGTGAAAGCATAAGACATAGCTCCAGTAGAAGCTCCATTTTCCACAGCATCAGCAGAGGTCTGATTGTCTTTACAACCTGAGAACATGATAACATCAGATTCGGAACTCTTAAATTTCTTGACGCGAGCATCTACATTCTTTTTGCTCATCATGCTCTTTCCAAGGCTCATAAGTGATGAAAGTGCGCCTGACTTGTTACCAGTAGCATACGCAAGGCCTGCGCTTAATAAGCCAGCACCAGCATCCTTGAAAATACTCTCCTGCTTAACAGTGCCTTGAGTGGAATAAACGTAAGGTAAATCAAGTGCTGTACCAGAATGGCATGAATCGAAAATACATGTCAAACGGCAACCTCTAGGTAGGGGTCGAACCATAATCTCGTGCATTTCCTTTGATCAATTAAATAGGGTCAGTATTTTCAGCATATATAGATAAACAATAAGTGCTGTTTTACATCATCAACAATTTGTCCTGTGTCGCCTGGATACATTTCATGGTCCACAGGGTAAATAGTTTCATCGAAGCCATCATCCTCGTCCCCATTTTCATCTTTTACTCTACCACCGTGTCCGCTGAAATGGAAGAAAAACCTAGATAAACACTGCGTATTAGCGGCCACCTTTCAATCAGAAATCGACGAAAGTGCTCTCTACTTACGAATCATTCTCTCTCGCATCGTTGACAAGCCATTGCATAGCACTCAACATATTTTGTTTGGTTGGAATAAACTTTTGGTCCTGCTGATCATCTGTCAATATAACCATATCCTCCTATTCAAACAAACATCAAAATGTATATTATAAGCAATTAAAAGCACGTTCTCATTCCATCCTAATTCCCAAATATATACCTCCTTGAAATCAAACAAACTTATCAAAAATTGCTTCACATTTTTCACATCATTGATACATCCATTCAGCTCATTTTTGGAATTAAAATAGTTGATACCGATTAATAGTGCTCTTTTTCTTCCTTGACCTGTAAGAAATTTGAATAAGCTTCCCCTTTAATACTTTTTTACCATCTATAAACAACTCAAACAATAACTTACAATTTGAAAGCTGGAAGTTAGGTGGGGCTTGGTTCTGCATAGACGGGTTTACGTGCATAACAAAGTCATTAGCAGAAGCATCACCTTGTTGCTGACCATATGGAACTGATGCCATTAGACGACAGACAAACACAAAATGTTAATACGCTTCTTGCAGTTGAGCAGTAAAATATGTTGCTGTTCACTGTACCTGGGTTAGGTCCCTGGTTATGAGATGATTGTGGAGGCTGTGGATAATTTGCTTGACTCAAATTAGGATCACTCGGGCTGAAAACAGGATCAGGCCCTTTTTTAAACAGTGAAAATATAGCCAAGAGTTGTATATGAGTATCTGCAACACTGTATTTTTAAACACTTGGTTAATCTCTCTTTCATACCTTGATATGGAGGTGGTTGGATTCCATTATTGCCTCTTTCTTCAGTAACTGAAGATAACTGATTTGGACGGTTTCCAGGGATCGGTGGAGGTGAAGAGTATTGGTGATGAGGAGAGACCGAAGACGGTTCGCTGCCCAGATTCTGAAATGAGGGGTAGCTCTGTGCTGGCACTGCTGGAGGAGGATATCCTTGTGGTGGCGGGTAGCCCTGCTGGCTACTAGGCGGGGGATAACCTTGCGCTGCTGGTATGGGATACCCTTCTGAAGGTGGAGGATATCCTTGTGTTGGAGGTGGAGGGTAGTTTTGAGGTGGAAGATAATTTTGCTGTGGTGAAGGATGATAGCCCTGGGAAGGCGGATAGCCCTGATAGCCCTGAGGAGGGGGATAGCCCTGAGGAGGGGGGTAGCCTTGCTGAGGTGGTGGAGGGGGATAATTTTGAGTCGGAGGATACCCTTCAGGTTGGCCATAGCCGTGCGTACCATAAGCGCCAGGATAAGTCATCTTGATTTTAGTATTATTTTGTTGGAAAAGCGAAAGGGAAGAAGTCTTCTAAAAAAAGCAAATTTAAAAGGCAAAACGGCATAATGCTTCGATTTCGGATTGCAGTAGGTTTTCTCGGATTGACGGTATTTCAATATTATAATACAGATTTATTGAACAATCTTCACAAAATATGGAATAAGTTATCCAAATGAGCCCATCATATATTGATATAGTTGTTGCTACTCTCAAAACCTATATGCCTTTTATATCTGCTTATAATTCAGTTAATCAATGTACTTTATTACCTGAGCTCCATTACCATCAAGAATTAAGTTGTGAACAAGAAATATTTGAATATGTTAGAACCTGACGACAATCCCTGAAATGAAGGCTATCCTCAGAGTTTTCTTTCTTTTCTTTTTTGCCATCTTTGCTTTTCCAGAACCAAAGTATAAGGATTAGAATGAAGTAGGCATCATATGAACTGCAATTTAGAAAAACGTAAGAAAAAGGTAAATATACGAAAAAACAGCGACGCCGCATTGTATTGTCATGAATTGACGTACTTGCCACTTCAGTAAGAGAAACAAAAAGCTTGTCTACACAATTCAACTACGCGTCAAGATAACTGGCTCTTAGTACTTTAAAAAAAAATCTATATATTCTTGATAAATCCGATTACTTAATAAGAAGGTTTATAAAATCAAGTATCCTTTTCAATTTTTTATGAAATTCGGCATTCGACCGCTACTTCTACAATAACCTCTGCCAAAGAAATTAGTCAATTTGTGTTAAATATAGCAGCGCGCTAAATGAAGGGAAGAAGTAGAACAAAGCAGAGGTAAAAAGGAGAAAGCATTTATATAAACAAGAAAGATAATTACAGATTTCTATTGAAAACTAAAGGCATCAGAGGAACTTGTACGTAATTCTCTTTAAGACGTCAGTAGCAAGGTACCTTTGGCCATGATCGAACATCGTATTCGGCTATCGCGTCTAAATTGGATCGATCAAGGATTCTTTTTGATTCATTCGTCCTTATATACACTGCTCGAGGCCTATATTACAAAAAAGTTTTAGCACAGACAGAAATGTGGACAGATTTTACTTACATGTTGACAAACATTACACATCACATTGGTGCGTAACATCCATTGTCCTGCTGTTATCTGATTCAATACATCCTTATTTTAAGGTCGATTACCAGTGCCTTGACCGATTCAGGAAGTCTTCAACCTGCCGTATTAGAAGACGTATTCCTGAATGTGAATATACTCAAATATACGTCATAACTATTAAAGGACTTTAAGATTGCTTTCTTTGGAGTTGTATTAATCTCTTGTAACTTGCTTGCTTTTTTTTTTTTTTTTTTTTTTTTTTTTTTTTCTGGGTGCTCATTTCTATTTGAATAAAGAACTCACTGTCATAGTATACTCGCTTACTAATATTCGTTATGTTAAGGCAGTATAATGTGAATGTTGTTTTAAATCTATAGTATATTGCCGAATAAGTTCATCCTGAGAATGAGGGTTTTCCAGTTTATTCTAACAATAGTTCAATTCAAACTCAAGTACCGTATCAACATGATTTCACATTCTTTTTGAACTGGACTATTTCCATCATCAGCAAGAGCCTCCCTCCCCTCCACTATTAAGTCAAACACTTCTCGACTGGTTCCCTTCTTTCCCCATCGATTTGCCATCGTTCATATCCTTTTTTACCCTTGAGCTTTATTCTTGAGCCCAATGGGATATTTTGGATAACTACAATACATGTGGATCTGTCCCAGGCAATTTAGATAAGTTTCATATCGCGTGCCCATTGGCATATCTGTAATAAAAACTTGTTTGAACGTATCAACATGATTAAACATTTACAGGTAAAGTTGTTTGGAAGAAATGGTTATTTGTCTCAATTTTATCGCCAATTTCTCATGCTCTCTGATAGTACTCATTCATTGATTGTCCTCTCAGATCGAAGCATTTACATAAATAGCAGCAAAATATTTTTAGCTCTTTTTGACAAGTTTGGGTTTTGGTATCTTTAACAATACATGTAATTGATCTCTTTGCAGTTTCACTTCATTCAGAGGCTTCGTCCTAAAAAACAATATTCAACATCTAATTTTCTTCCTGAAAGTTTTCAAGCTTTCGTGGAACTTACCAATCAGTGCTGGTAATAATATCGACTGCTTGTGCCAGTTCGTCTGAATCTGCATCTTCAGGACTTGAAAGGAATGAAAATAACTGGTCTGAAGTCTCTATACGGATCTGTGTACAGCTATTGTTAGTTTGTGTTCAGCGATACTATTAACATTTTACTTACTCTTGGAAAAGGATGTATAAGGTATGTCAATAACTGCTGCAATGTTTTCGTCCTAATTTGAGATCCTTCTACGTTGAGAAAACCGACAAAGCTAAAGACACAGTAATATGAGTGAATTGGTGGGATTGTCTGCGAAGTAAGCGTTGAATACTTACACTTTTATAGCTGACAGTAATTTACGAATGGCTTTACATTTAAATACTTGCTTTTTTACCAATGTGAACAATTTTACGTGTCTATCATGCATAGAACCATTAACGGTGGAAGCTTAGTGAATCACTTTCGAAATTTTCCTTACAGATTTTCGTCTGGTATTCTTGACAATATAGCGGTTGCATACAGTAGTCCAGTTACGTCCAATAGTGGCTGAATAATCCTATCGTCTTTATCGTATTTCACGAAAATATTGAGCAATGTTGTAAAGAACTCCTGCAAAGATGGGCCAGAGGAGGCTTTAAGAGGTAGGTTGCCGGTATACTCTATCAGACAAGCGCTGGAATGGCGAACCTTTCCGAGATTCAATCAGTAATACCATTTTGATGTAAAAATACCTTCAGTAAAATATAGCTTACCAATGATTCAGTCAAACCACCAGCACTAGTGATCAGACCCGTCAGCAGCTCAAACCTATACTCTGGTATATCCAGTATCTGAACCATTGTTAGATACATATCAGATGGCGAAAGCCATTCTAGAGCACTGATAAACAGATACAATTAAATGTTAGCAATCTCTCTGCGATAGCTCTTCTGACTGCTAATTATTCGCCTTACCGCTGGAACTTGTCCCTTAAAAATTCTTTTCCAGGATAGATCAAATTGTCACAGGAAGAGATAACGTTAAAGAGAACTCTGCCAGCTGTTGATCTTACTTTGTCGATACGTTCCACGCTTTGTTTTAACAGAGCTGCTATTATATCTCTTGTATTTGAAGTAGTCAGGTAAGGTGGCTTTTCCGGTCTGGACGAATCCAATCTAGAAACGCACGGTACCAAGTAGTTTAACAGTTCCATTACAGAGACACGGACCCAAGAGCCAACATCACCCCGTTGATCTATGCTATAATCTGTCAAGCAGACTTGCAAGCAATTCAAAATGTATTGAAAATCATCGAAGGTAATGACTATATCATAGTAACAGTAAGTTTATCATTTCTGATTCCCTATAACAAACTATTGTACCTGACTTAATGTCATCCCCAAGTTTTTTAAATATGCTATGTAAGCCCTGTACAGCATTTCTTTTCGATTCAGCATCATTAGCAATAGAGTTATCCTTTAAACGTAGAGAAAGTGCTCATAAGATATCAATATTTCTTCTTGAGATTTGTCCTTCTACATAAAATCAAAAATATATACCTGGGCTTGCGACCCTTGACACAGTTGTTGACAGACTTTATGTAAATTATCAGGTTGCTTACTGTAATCCAAAGTTCCTAGAGCAAGTGCATAACCTCTACGTTCATAATAATTTGAATTTATCACATTCACTTTTTGTAGTGCTATATCCAATTCTTCCTGAGAGAAGCCGTTCGCTTCAGCAACTGCACCAAAAGCAACCACAGCAAAAGCTTGTACTGTTTCCTCCTTACGTTGCAAAGATGTATAAATAACATTTTTCCAGTCAACTAATACGTCTTGCTTATGCTCCAAACTCAATCGGGATTTTGCAAAAGATGCTATCAATTGACAGGCGGCCTCTCGAATATGTTCTGATCCAAACGTCTTGAGTGATTTTGGAGGTAATTTAGATATGACAGTTATTAATGCATCGGTTTTTTGTTTGTATAATTGAAGAATGTTCGGTTGATCGAGGCTATAAATTGCCATGCAAATTTCAGCAATAGCAAGCATGGCACCGTGGGAAACGTGCATATCATTACTAAGTGCATTGGTGATCTATATTTACAATCAAACACCAAGAATAAAGAAGAATAAGTCCGAATCTGAATTGTATAAGGAAGTGAAGACAAGTCTCATTTACCAAGTAAGGAAGCACAGTTTCTAAGAAGTACTTTGGGTCCAATGCTACCAGTTTCCCCAAAGATTTTGACGCCAATACACGCAGAGCTTTGTCCCAGTGTTTCGCAGTGATGACAATCAAATGTTGAATTAGGTGATAGCGGTATTCATCGAATCTAAAAGAATGCATGCGAGCATTTGAGTCCAAGTTACAATTACTGGAATTTCTCGGTTTACTTACTTGGCAATATCGAAGGCAATTTCAAGAAATGCATTATTTCTATTACCTAACGAAAAATAATCTGCTTTTTGGATTATGTCGATACCGTGTGGAAAAATACCTTGTCTTCCAACGTTTTCCTGAAAAGCAGCACTACTAGCACGACGTATATTGATTTCCCGGTCGAATACTGATACAACTACTAGATTTTGTGCGATTTCTTTTACAAACGGCTCCATTATATCTGGTGCATAAGCTCTTGCGAAGGCCCAACATACGTAGCAGCAAGCATCACGAACGTGGGCGCCAATAGAATGCGAGCCTCGTTTAATATCAAATTTTAGTCCACGGATAATCCATGGTAACGTATCCTTCAGACGCGCTGGCAAAAGTAATCCTCGTCTGGCCAGTTCAGCAATGGCCAATGAAGCACCGTGCCAAGTGAAGTCAGATACGGCTGAGAGGTCCAGTGTATCAGAAGAGTCTGTCCAAAGTGTATTCTCTTCAAATAATTCTAACACTGATCCCACTACATCCTCTGCCAGTTCCTGAGGCAGCCGTTGTGTTATCCTACCAATTCCTTTCGCAGCGGACCACCTTACAATAGTATCTTTGTCCCTCAATCCATTCAATAAAAGCTCAATAATTATCTCTAAGTCATCAGAAATTTCTTCCTCATCATCTTCTTCAGTTCTTTCATACTTGTTGTCTTCATTCGCTTTTGCAGATACAAGCCCGGCTGCGACTGAGGAGCTTATTTCCAGATTTTGTCGTAGAGATCTGTTTCCTCTCTGATATCTCCATGCTGCAACTTTGGGCTTCAAGAAACATAAGCCCGCACGTTGTGCTAATTTAGTGCGTAATTTACGAATAACTGCATTACTTGTAAACTTGTCAAAAAATGGCATAGTGAGGAGTGGGATAACTGATGGTTCGAGTGTAGGTAACAAAAAATTCCTTGGCGCTAGCCTATATATGATACATAAAGCTTGAAGATATCCCGTCGTCTTTTAATAAAAGTTAGCTTCTTAAGCTTGACCTTCTAATTTCGGAGCAGGTTCATTAGAGTGATAGCGCAGGCTACTTTACCTCGAAAACATCAGCGTCAGCACTTAAGCTTTCTCTAGCCCCTTCAACAAATGGAATTAAATATTCTTGACAAATATCTTGACGCGACAGTAACCGAGCAACTAATAGAGCTGCACCATCGCGCTCTTTTCCGGTTGTCTTCAGATATTTTTTGCACAGATCCAGCATATTCGTGATTAGATTATTTTGACTGCCGCTGTCAATTCTTTTCAAATCGAATGGAATCATGCAAATCAATGATAACCATATAAAACAGACATAACGTACTTCCCATAGACTAGTATCAGCTGAATTCAAGCTAAATAGAAAATGAAATACCGGTTCAAGATCGGTAACCTCATGTGACATGAATTTGACTGTTAAGAGAATATCAGATATATGCTAATTGTCACTATGTTTAAGCCCTGTCGTATGTTACCAATTGTTTTATATCCTCGTGTTTTGGTAAGTAAATACAGAAATCGAAATAAATGCGTTGTATTCTTGTCCAAAGCAGCTTTGTCAGTCTGATAAACGTCTATTCTCTTCCTGAGGATTGTCATTGTAGGTTGAATGATATATTCCAAATGCGGATCTAGTAAGTGCGACTGCTCTTGATATAACTCGAGCTACAGGAAGCACAATAAGAAAACATAATGTGAGTTTCAAACATACATTTATGATCGTCATAGTTTCGTTTTCAAATATTACAATAGCTGTTAATTGAGCAAGTGCTTTTGCTGACTGTTTGACATCGACGTTGGACAAAGTTAAAGTCTCCAAAAGCCTCATGGCTTCTTCTTTATGTTCAAAATGCGATTTTTGGTTGAGGCAAGAATCGCGATCCAGCTCATCTGTTTCCATACTTCGTCGTTGTGCTCAAAGATAATAGGAATATAAATTAAAGAAAGTGTTCCTGTTTTATTGCACTCTTTTAGTTCTTTCCTTTAGATACTGTTACTTTGGCAGACCGCTTCAATGAACTTTCGGTACCTTATTTTATGTAATTATTTTTCCGCTTTACAAGAAAAATCGAGCATTTTATCTTTGCTTTCTTATGGTTTTAACTCTTCGATGATGGCAATGAAACAGGAGAAGAAAAGCAAAGCACCTTTTCAATCATTCTTTGATTTGCAAAGAGTTGCTGTTACGAGAGGCCCACCGTCTGTTCGTCTTCGAAATGCCGCAAAAGGTACGCAATTTGTAAAATTAAACGGGGCTTTTCCTTTGCTTTGTGCGAAAGCTGTATATGAGACTTTGGCGAAATCAAGCTCTCTACCATACCTACATTAATTTTCCCGCTAACGACTTATTATGTAGAGGGTAATATAGCGGCAGTTAGACGACTCGTGAAAAAGGTTAGCAATATCCAAAATCCGGACCCAGAAACAGGATGGTAAGAGAAGCAACCGTAGCTTCCAATATCAAAATTCTGACTCTGAGTAGCTTCTGTTCTAATAAGTTCGAGAATTTGAATAGCACAACCTTAATGTATGCAACACAATTTGGCCATGTAGAGCTTGTTGAGTTATTGTTAGACCTTGGCCATGAAGACGAAGTGATATCAGTGGTAACGTTGGTGAAGTCGACAGCTGCTATAAATAGCCTGCCAATTTTAAAAGGCTAAAGCGCGCTATTTTTTTGTTAGGATAACGAGGGCATTACTGTTCTGATGATTGCAGCAATGTACAATCGTGAAGAGGTAAGATAAACTCTCTAAGGAAAAACTTGTAAAACTTCCTAGTCCATTATCAATGACTCTGTTTTTAGATCTTTTTCTTATATGTCAGTAGATACCCAGAATGCATTCACGCCATAAGTAAGACCGGTTGGACTGTTCTATTATATGCGGCTCAGAATGGCAATGCAAACCTTGTCAGCGTAATGTATAACCGTGCGTTGATCAATATATTAGAATTCAGAAAGGAAAATTAACCTTCGAAATGGCAGTATTTATTGTCTATTTCAGCAGATTTTGATCATATCGATAATGAGGGCAATTCCGCATTGCATTATGCAGCAGCTTGGGGTCATATTACTGTCATGGAACTACTAGTCGTAAGTTGGTAAAGATCATAAATGGATTTGCTACACAATCACTGACTTCCAATCAGTCTGAAGGATGTAATGTTGATCTGGAAAATAATGAGCATGCAACAGCGTTTGATTACGCATATAGTAAAGCTGTACAGGAGCATTTGAAAGGTATATCTTAGAGCAATTGAGTGAAAATGTGAATAGTGAAGTAGTTTTTCCATTTACTGAACGATCGAATT
Source organism: Mycotypha africana (assembly GCF_025528875.1). NCBI lineage: Eukaryota > Fungi > Mucoromycota > Mucoromycetes > Mucorales > Mycotyphaceae > Mycotypha > Mycotypha africana. The sequence continues at coordinate 1,136,908 of NW_026515734.1, read as the reverse complement.
ATAGAAATATCGCAAATACCCTATAATGACGAGTCAACATTATCTATTTCTTCGTCACAAAAGCAACAGAGTTTAGTGAATGTACCATACGCATCATCTTCTTCTTTCAATACCAACAACACACCAATCAACATTTCACGAGGGCAATCTCATGCGGGACATGAACTTAGCCTTATACCCCGCGCATCCACTTCATCATCATCGCTCATTATACCCTCATCCTCAGCAATAGCAACGCCCAGTTCAACGATGACTAACCATTATTCTAGTAGTGGAGGGACACCAGTATTAGCTATCAGCAATAGCAGCAATAATAATGAAGTTCTTACCGCGGCTTCTAGTCCTAGAGGTGCAACTACTATCTCGAACTATCATCAGCAAAAACAATACAGTGGCAGCCCATCCTCAATTTCAGAATTGGAACGAAGAAGGGCCAGCAGTGTAGGTGAAAAACCGAAGAACACTAGGCCCTTCCAAACAGTTGAATGATACAAAGAGCTGTAACATAAATGTATTAGGAAAAAGATAATGGTTATAGTAGCTCCTATTCCATTGGTACAACTCGAGGAAGTGTAGACGCTGTAAGTGATCGAGTACGGAGATTCAAAGCTAATGTTTTAAGTATTAACTAGAAAAAGTAGAAGAAAGAGAGGAGCACCATGGTGGTTTTAAGAGTAATAATTACTATCAGAATCGTATAATATTAAGCAATACGGCAATAAGAAAAATTGTGGAAGAATAATTTAAAAGGTTAAACAACGATTTATCTACAAATATGAAAATACATATTAATATTTTGGAGGTCTGAAAATTACAATCTGATGGATGACAATTGTCCTTGATTGAGTTTCCGTTGTATTTTCCGTTTTCTACAAACTTCTCGTCTGCTGTTTATGTCTTGTGCAGTAAGATTAGAAGCAATATTATTTTGAGTGGAGAAGATGCACTATTTTTGAAAGGAAGGAAGTGTTAAGTGGCCCGGGCATGAAAAAGTCTCAAAATTCACGTTTCAGCTTATAAAGTACCTTTATAAATTCATCACAGTCGATCATTCGCTTGGGTGTATTTTGCAAAATTCGGAATATGTCTGTAGGTTCGTTTATTGCCAGAATTTGTTGCTCGTTAAGTCTCATTATTGTTAATGCGACTTGATAGAGTATTGTAAAGCCTTCACCACTATAAAACAGAAGAGGTATGCATAATTCAATATTTTAATACAAGTAGAATGTCCGTTGATATGTATAATCTTACACAAAAAAACAATCCCAAATTCGCAGTACTGTTTCCACAGGTAAGATATTAATGAACATGGTCAAAAACCAGTGATTAGTCACCAAAGTGATGGCAGGCAATTCGTCTTTCTCCTCACACTGCCAGAAACACTTTTTATTGGACATCTTCGACCAAACTCCCGGCATTTTCTCGTAGACTAACAGCATGAATGTCATCTGCTCCAAGTTCCCTCCTTCCATGGTCTTATCAAACATCTTTGCGGGAAAGTAGTCTTGAACAATGGTAACCAACATCCAAAATACTTTTTCCTCTTCATTGTCGAAAACCAGAAGCAAAAATCCCACTAAAAAATTGAGAGATTGACAATAACCTATATCCGGTGCATACTGACTGAAAGCTGCTAAAACACGGTACAGTGATGGGCATAACGATATTTTTGCTGTATCATCTTGTTGATCATTACTACTGCTGTTGTTTGAGAAACGGATATTATCGGGATAGGTACGGTAAACATCTTTCTTTATCATCTCTTTAATCTCTTCTTGAGCCGTTTCTAAATAGTATACATATCGTTCCGGATTTGCTTCCAATTTTTTGTATGCTCCACTGTAATGAAACCATACCTAAATGAAAAGCAGAGAAGAAAAGTTGATTAATCAAATTCTAATTTGGATTATAAACTAGTATATAGGAGACGAAAAGAAAAGAGTTTCGATTTACCTTTGACCTGAAATTTGGTGCAACTCCTTTTCTAACATATCTAATGACTGGACTCAAGCAAAGTACGTATTAGGTGCGTCTCAATTTAGACCATTCTATATTTTTAGTACACTTCCTGTTTGACTTACGTTGTGGGCTTAAAGGTGGCCATTGATGTTGAGATTCGTGCAATAGTTTACGCCAGCGTCGCTTTTGTTGCTCTTTACTGATTGTATACCTCTTTTCAAACTCGACCAATTTTTCTTTTTTCACCCATTGTAAAGGTCGTTTAAAGCCATAGTCATCTCTTTCTGTCAACTGAAAATCCTCTTCTTTCCTCATACCATTGTGAACAGAGGTTTCTTCGGCTGAACTGAAAAGACTCGTTACAGTGGTATTCACCGATAACGCTGAGGACATTAATGAGGTCATTGAGGGAGTTCTTTGGCGGGATGGATAAAAACTACCCGAATGTGATGTAGTTGTTGAAGAGAACATAAGAGGCATTGAACGCTGGGTGTCATAAGGTGAAAAGGGTCTATCATATATGTTTTCTTTCTGGTTTTCTTTCTGATTCAACAGGTACCACATACTATGATGATTACCACTCTCTATGTTCGGTACATGTTTGCCGTCTTGCAACAGATGATGTCCAGCAACTAATTTTTCATGAGCTTGAATCTGTTCTAAACGAGTCTTGATAGATAGTTGCTTGAGAGCATTATGAATTTGTTCTTGTTGCTGCCTGAGCCGCACCTGAGCTGACTCTTTTGACACGTAATGCATTTCAAAAAGGCTCATTGTTTATGCTTAAGGGTAGTATAATGGGATAAGATTCGATAATGAAAGAATGACAAAACTAATATTAATGTAGAAAATAAAAGAAAGACGGTTCAATATAAATCCTAAAACTCTACACTTCTTTTTAAGGAGGACCGTATCATTTATATACTCGAATAATCAAATAGACACGAAGTTCAATTTCTGAAACCCCTTATCCACAACGCTCTGGTCTTGTATGACAGTCGATCTCCTTGAATTTCATTTTCTTCATCATTGAATAGACATGCTAATTATAACCTTTTTTAGCAGATTTCAGTAGAGGGTTTTAGTTCTCCTCCACCTAAATATCGTTATATTCAACAGAAAAGCCTCCAAATTTCCTTCATGCTCACTCTCTATAGTATCTGCAACCAAAAATTTGAGAGCTTGAAGGACATTATCGATTGAGATTCCTAGTTGCGGGTGTTTAAAATTCAGGCACACACCCACAAAAGCGGCATAAATCACCTCTAGACTTGTGTGTGGGGTAAATCTTTTTTTTTTTTATTTTTCGCTTTCTGCTTCTTCGGTTCGTCCTTCTATAGCACTTTGACGGAAAGCTCATCACGCTAATGACTTTTGACATCAGCATTCCAGAAGCAGCAGCAACACCAGATACCATTCAATTCAAGCTAGTTATAGGTGGAAATGTTAGTTTCAAGCCGTTAAGTAATTTTACATGAACAGTATTTACATATGCTTTGTTTTGATAGGTTAAGGACAATGTTTTACCTACCTTTTTTCGAACATTTCAACAAATAAGCTGGATATACCATAAACTGAAAAGTACTTACTCCTCAGGTATGGTTATACCGCCTCTGCCAGACCAACCAGTTCTGTCAGAAATAGATGACCAGGATTATATCGAACGAAAACGTTTACAAATGGAGAGGTTTTTCAAAAAATTGGCCAGGCAAGAGCTAGTAGAAAATGATGACTTTATGCATTTTTTATCAGATAAGATGGTAAAATGTACTTGAAAAAAGCTATGCAATTCAATAATGCCAAGGCTTTCATTTTCATCAATTTTAATTTTTGATAAAACAAAGTCTCCTACAGAAGTAGGACCAACGAGTACAAATGCAATACTATCATTTCTACGTTTCAAACGAGTGAAAGGAAATAGAGATGATTACAGAGGGTTTAAATCATTCCATCGACCTACAGAAATTATTGAAGGAGTAGGTAACAATAAGGTGTCGAGTTATAGAGAGATGTAATACACTCATGCAAATATTCAAATGCGCTAGAATGACCATGACAAATTTCATAAGCATCAAATATATATATTACTGCAAGAGAGCTATTATGGATGTATACACGATTCGCTGAATCAGCTGTTACAAATGAAGGAAGAGTTAGCAGATAATTTGATCCACATGGGTGATTTGATCATTGAAACGACACAGAGCAAATATAGGCTAGGATTAGGGTTGAGAAAAGATGAAGCAAGCGCTAAGTTCACACAAAGAGATCTAGAGCGAAAGATGCAAGCTATAGGATTACTCATGGATGATATGGCTTTCATCAATACTCGGCAAGCGCAAGAAACAATCTCAAAATTTGGTGACGTCTTGATAGAGTACAAATGGGCTTTGGATCCGCTGAAAGTATGCGTTAATTTATAGTGTAAAATATGCGTGTGTTGCGTGTGTCCTGCTTTAAGTACTGGTTATTGAAGGGTAATAAAATCAATACTTACTTTTTGGTAATTGGTTACTTGTTAGACTGTATTTAATGCGCGGACAGAGAAATTGATGGAGTATGCAGAGCAGCTCAAGCATCGCAACAGGAAAAGAGATAGATCAGATAAATTAAAGCTACGATTAGGTATGAATCATCCTGAAGTCAGGCAAGCTATAGTGGAAGAAAGAGAAGTAAGACATCAGTGAAAGTCGTTAACTGGATATGACTTATTGTATCCATAACTTAACATTTATTGATTATGCCACATAGGCAGTAGAAGTGCTTAAGAAAAGCAAGGAAAACTTTAATAACATACAAATGAGAGTAAAAAATGAAATAGAACTGTTCGAGAAGCAGAAATCGAAAGATTTGATAAAGTCATTTCGGGATTATGCAACATCAAATATACAGTCCGAAAAGACAAGGCTGGATTGTTTGGAAAAGGCCTTGGAAGAGTTAAATAAGCCATGTTTAAGTAGACGAAAATCGTCTATTCTTCCAAATCTCTCGATGACAGATAAACTATTGACGGATGACGCTAAACGAAGGCAGCCTCCAAAACACAAGCAGAGTTTACTAATACACAAAAAACCTTTGAAATCTTCTGCGTCATTACCCACTAGACAACAGCCAGAATTAGGCAATATTGTATTGTCTGCTTCTTATGATGGCAAAACATTTAGGTGGTCTTAGGCCAGGAGTGTTTTAATGAAAACTATGTATGCCCAGTAGTACTACAAACAACACCAACTTCTGGATATATCTGTTTATTTAATCATTTATATTGTGTAGTGGTAATCATCAAAATAAATAAATAGCTGAGCCATATATACTATAGATGGAGTCGGTGTCTTACAAGCGGTTCTCATAAAAGCGAGTGTTCCATCGATCATTCTCATTTATTATCAGTGCCGCCTCCAGAACATCCCAGATATTTTTGGCGTATACAAATTCAATCTCTTCCTTCAATTTGTCTGGCACATCTTGTTGAACATCTTTCCTATTACGGAATGGTAAGATAATTTTACGGATACCTGCACGATGAGCAGATACAACCTTTTCTTTAATACCGCCTACAGGTAGGACTTGTCCACGGAGAGAAATTTCGCCCGTCATGGCCGTAGTAGGTGGAACATAATAACCAGAGAACAACGATACTAAGGAACTGACAAGAGTGACGCCTGCACTAGGGCCATCTTTGGGCACAGCACCGCCAGGTACATGGATGTGAATATCAATTTTGTCGACAAGATTGGTACTCTCATTCGACACAAGTTTCAAGGAATAGGCGTGAGCTTTAACCCAAGTTAAAGCAATATGCGCCGACTCTTTGATGACATCCCCCAATGAACCTTCTCGACAAAAAAAAAAAAAAAAAAAAAAAAAAACCATCAATATATCAGTTCACAGCATCCTATTGTACATCCGCTTTTGATATCTGTTACCTGTCAAGTGCAATTCACCTCTACCCGCCATTTTCGTCGATTCGACAAATAAAATGCCACCATTCCCACTTCCTGAATAAGCTAACCCCGTCACAACGCCTGGCAAGGGCTCTCTTTCTGCTATTTCCTTTTCATAAAATGCCATACCCAGAATACGCTCCAGATCAGGCAGCGTCACGAGGGGGTTATAATTTTCTTCTTTTTTCGCTTCACGTAAATCGGCCAGCTCAACACATTTGGCCCGTACAACAGACGCTATTGTTCGTTCCAAACTACGAACACCACTTTCTCGTGTATAATTCTCAGCCAACTTTAGCAAAACGTCATCCTCCATGTGAACTTGTTGATGTTCTCGTTCTTGTTGATCATCATAAAGGCCATGTATTTTCAATTGTTTCGGTAGAAGATAGGCTTTAGCTATATGAAGCTTCTCTTCAAAAGTATAACCATTTAGAGTGATGACTTCCATACGATCCAAAAGCGGTTCAGGAATGGTGTCCAAACTATTAGCAGTAGCAATGAAAAGAACGTTTGATAAATCGAATGGGACGTTGATGTAGTGATCTGTGAATGAATTGTTCTGTTCAGGGTCCAAAACTTCCAACATAGCAGCAGCTGGATCACCATAATGCGATGCTTGGACAACTTTATCAATTTCATCAAGCAGAAACAGAGGGTTGTTCACTTTGCACTTGCGTAGGCCTTGGACAATTAAACCAGGCATAGCACCCACGTACGTTCGTCGATGACCTCTACATTATTTGGACAAGGTTAATTGCTGGGATACCATCTACACCATGATGACAAGTAATCTATTTATTTATTTTTTCTCATACCTTATTTCCGCTTCATCACGTACGCCGCCCAAGGAGATTCGATGGAACTCTCGACCTAAAGAAGCGGCAATAGACTTGCCTAATGATGTCTTACCTACACCGGGCTATATAAAATATCAACAGCTGTAATGAATTCAAACATTCTATTGTATTTAGTACGAATAAGGCTTTACCGGACCAACAAAACAAAGGATAGGTGCTTTTAAATCCCCTTTGACTTTCATCACTGAGAGGTATTCAATGATCCTTTTTTTGACTTGCTTCAAGCCAAAATGATCTTGCTCCAATTTATCCTTAGCTTGATGAATATTGAGGGAATCTTTTGACATTTTATTCCAAGGCAGATCAGCCAACACTTCGAGATAGTTACGAGCTACAGCATATTCACTGGAGGTTGGCTGCAATTTCTTTAATCGTTTCATTTCTCTCCGAGCGACTACGGACGCTTCTTCTGGTAGCTCAGCTTCTTGTAACTTTTGTTCAAGTTCGTCTATCTCATTGGCTCCGTCTTTATCATCGCTGTTTGATCCATCTAATTCTCCTAACTCTTTCTTTATTGCTTCGAGCTATAAAGAAAGATTCCAAAAGAGTAAATAATCAATCATAGTCTTTCAACGCAGTTCAAACATAAATCACTGATTTGTATTTACTTGCTGTCGGAGATAGAACTCCTTTTGCTTCTGCGATAATCTTCCTTCAATGCTTGAATGAACTTGTTCTGATATTTTCAAAACCTATGCCGACAAAAAAACATGAGTCAGCGAATCAGCAGCCTTTCTTTCTTTTACAAAAGCAATTTTAATACATGTCTTTTTATTTTACATGTAATTGTCTTGTCATCCATTCTGATGCTTTTTCAATTCTTTCTTTTGTATCCGTGGTGGCCAGCATGGACAATTTTTCCTCAAATGATGTTTCGATAATGGAAGCCAACATATCTGCCAAAAGGGGTGGTGCGACTGTATCCATCAATTTTGATAATTGCTGAATTAGAATATCTGGCATTTTGAGATCCTTCATTTTCCCCAGAAATTCTTTCACAAGTGCTTTGAAACGGATAACACTGTCATCATCCAAAGTGCCGGCAGTTAAAGGTGATGTATCCTGTAAAAAAGCTGCTTTGACACAAAGTGTCTCTTGATGATACAAGTCTGGCTGCGTCAAGTAGTGTTCCACTTTGAACCGAGCCACACCTTCGATGAACATTGTAAATGCGCCTAAACCTGATCTTTGGATGCGAATGATACGTGCAGAGCAGCCATAATGAAACAATCGATCCTTATCGTTTATAGAAAGAAAGCCTTCATCTTTTACTGCTGCAACAATCTGGTGGTTATTATCCGTTAGTTGGGAATATTGTTTCTGTATGGTTTTCTCTTTATGATTGTTTCTAGTTGAAGTATCATCGCTTTCAACAGGAAGACGGTTTATCAACGGAATACAGGCAATGAAAGTAGGTTTGCGTTGCTCATTAAGGCGCAGATGTCGTCGAGTGAGTAGAACGGCATCTCTACCTCTCATATTGATTTTCAGCACGACTGAGGGTAAGAGTACTTTATTCTCTAGTGGTAAAACTATCAAGACATCTTCTGGTGAAGAGGGCGCCGGAGTAGTAGTGGGCATTATAATATTTTAAGATGAAAGAAATATGATGGAGTGAATTAAAAAAAAAAAAAAAAAAAAAAAAAGATAATTGGGAATTTTTTCATGTGAATCAGCAGAAATTTGTTTTTCTCACATAAGATAATCAGTGTTGTCCGACCGCACGTTTTACTGCTCTTTTTGCTGCACAAGCAGTTGTTGGTCAATTTGCTTTTTCGTTTCATATAATTGAACATATGTCTGTCGTAGATCTTTGAGCGCCAGTTTCTGAGTCGATTGAATGTTCTCTATGATATGTTGTTGGACAATGGAGTTGTCTGTGTGCTTTTGCATTAACGTACCTACCCTTTCCGAGGATAATTTGGTCCGTTTCCTAATGTTGTCTTCTGCCGTTGCTCTTAGAACCTCCACTTCATTCTTTAGAGCGAAAACAAAGTAGCGCTGCTTTTGTTGTAGGTCATCCTTCCCTGCTTCATCATCTCTTTTGTCATCATTGTAGTCGTTGGCTAACGTGGAAGAGGGCGCTTCTTTTATTTGTGCCTGGATTAAATTGAGCTGGTGTATCAGCTGTGCTTTCTCTGCAGCGGCATATTCTAATATGGAATGGATCTCCTTTGCGACCAATGAATGCAAATCAGCTTCGTTACTAATGGTGTTGCTATCCGTATGGAAATTATCTCCAATGATCGTTTTATCATGATTGCCGTTCTGAATTAAATTTTGAATAATCTCTCGTGCTTTTTCTTTGGCTTCCTCTTTGTGCATGCCTCTCATTGCCGACTTTCGACTCTTCTCATCCAGATAATCCACGATGCGTTTGGCTGTCTGTCGTATTCTGTCCTTTTTTGAGTCTTGTTTCTCTTTCATGACCCACTGGCCATCACTTGACAGCGATTTAGATGAGCCACTTTCAATATACTCTTTTAATTGCTGTTTGTAATCATCAATAAGTCGCGTAATGACATCAGAAACGTAACTTTGGTAAAGGCTTTTAAGCAAGGGTATATAGTGGTCGTTCAGTTTCTTTTGTGAGTATTGCTTTATTTGTTTGGATGCTTCACTAAGGTTGGTGGACTCAACCCAACGATAACCACTCAATGCATATGAAGTAGCAGGTTTCAGTACTGGATTTTGTAGAATAGTTTCGGTCGCTGCTTTTGTGATTTGGTCCGCGTTCAGTAGATGTAAATACTGACATAATGTGTCTACATTATTATGATGATGGATAGTTGTTCTATCGTGTTTAACAAATGTGTCGCAATGTTTTGATAAGGAACATCCAGCGATGACGATGATGATAATGCTAATGATAGAACTTTTGCCCAAGCGATAAAGCCAGCTGCTACGCTTTTTTTTTAGTTGTAGCGTTGTCATGGTATGTGCTGTAGATGAGTTCATAAGTGGGACTTGTTGTGATTGTTGAAATGCGTCTGAAGAAGAATAAGCTTCTATTATGTTAGGCTAAAAAAACCCAAAGCCCTCCATGAGGGTCCTATTCTCCAGCGATAAAAACTTACTACGAAACATATCTTCAACCCATTCTGCTGAATGGTCTTTATGAGGAATGAATCTTACAGGGGAAATGTGTGATTGTTGGTCAAGGATGGTTTCCCATTGACTCATCTGCAGCGATTGTCCACGAGTTGAAAGAATGAAACACAAACAAGCAGGAGTTTGGAATTTATTAATTTTTCAACAAAAAAAAAAAGGATATCGCACAAATATGAAGAGATCTGATTTTATTGATGTTCAGCGAGAAAAATCATGTCTATAAAAATATTATGTATATAAAATAAAGAAAAAAGGTGAGGGTTAAAGGATGTATATTTTACAGGATTAAAAGAAAAGAAAATAAAAGGAAAGTATAAAACAAAAAAAAAAAAAAAAGACACTAGACTGATATAAATTACTCCCATTCAATGGTGGCAGGAGGCTTAGAACTGATATCATAAACGACGCGATTAACACCCTTGACTTCATTAATGATTCTTGAAGAAATACGCTTCAAGGTCATGAACCATTCAGCGCCAGTAACAACATCGGCAGACATAAAATCGCTAGTTTCGACAGCTCTCAATGCAATGACTTGTTCATAGGTACGCTTATCACCCATAACACCAACAGCCTTGACGGGCAAAAGAGCGGCATAAGCTTGAGAAATTTGACGGTAGAAACCAGCCTTTTTGATTTCTTCAATGTAGATATTATCTGCTAAACGAGCGATTTGAACTTGTTCACGAGTAACTTCACCCAAAACACGGATAGCAATACCAGGTCCAGGGAAGGGATGACGCCAGACAAGTTCGTCATCCAAACCCAAAATCTTACCCAAGGCACGAACTTCATCCTTGAAGAGTTCACGGAGAGGTTCAATCAACTTGAGCTTCATATCTTCCAAAAGACCACCGACATTGTGGTGAGTCTTGATGGTGGCAGAAGGTCCCTTAAAGGAGATAGATTCAATGACATCGGGGTACAAAGTACCTTGTAATAAATATTCAATTTGACCACCACATTCCTTATCCACCTTGGCAGCTTCATCTTCAAACACTTCAATGAAAGTATTACCAATAATCTTACGCTTCTTTTCAGGATCAGTGACACCTTGTAAACGATCCAAGAACAAATCAGAAGCATCGGCAATCTTTAAATTGATACCCATCTTGTCCTTCAACATCTTCTTGACATTTTCACACTCGTTCAAACGCATAACACCATTATCGACCAAGATAGCGTGGAAACGATCACCAATGGCTTCGTGCATCAATTTGGCAGCGACTGTGGAATCAACACCACCAGAGACAGCACCGATGACACGACCCGTGGGACCAACGATCTTACGAATACGAGCAATTTCTTTTTCAACAAATTCTTCCATAGTCCAAGAAGCCTTGGCTTCACAAATGTTCATGACAAAATTACGGAGAATGTCCTTACCACAAGCGGTGTGAGACAATTCAGGGTGGAATTGAATACCGAAGAAAGGTTTTTCTTGGTGAGCTACACCAGCGAAAGGTGCCGTCTTGGTGGTACCAACAACCATGAAATTTTCGGCAGGAGCAGTGACTTGATCACCATGAGACATCCAAACCTGTCAAATTTGTAGGGTTTAAAGTTAGAAAAAAAAAAAAAAAAAAAGTCCATTGCAAATTCTCTATGACACTCTACATATCCGTTTCATCTTTTTTTGCTCAATTCTCATATGCAATTTTTTTTTTTTTTTGATAAACCAATCCTCTACTACAGTTGCGATATTGAATAGATACTTACTTGAGAGGGGCTTTCAAGACCTTCAAAAAGCTTATCGGCATGAGGGTGATCAGGGAACTTGCTGATTTCCAACATGGCATAACCATATTCACGGTGATCGCAGGCTTCAACTTTACCACCCATCAAATTGGTCATTTCTTGAAGACCGTAACAAATACCCAAAACAGGGACACCAGCATCAAACACAGCAGGATCCACACGAGGAGCATCATGATCATATACGGAGTAAGGAGAACCAGATAAGATGATACCCTTTGGCTTGAAATGAAGCTCGGCCATCTTTTGAGTACAGGGCAAAAGTTCACAATAAATACCGAATTCACGAATACGACGAGCAATCAAGTGAGAAGTTTGAGAACCAAAATCCAAAATAAGGATGGTATCAAATGCTTCATTCATTTGTTCGACATTGTTACTTGTTGTAGCAGAAGATGCCATTTTTTATTGATAATTAAATTCCAAGAAAAAAAAAATGGAATATGAAAGGAAAAAAATTGTTTTAAACAAGAAAAGGGTGATGTATGAACCACCGAAAAAGTAAGAAAAAGGAATGTGTTGCCAAAAGCTTTTATACGAAAACTGACAAGATCAAAAAAAAATGAAAGAAAATATTTTTTAGGAGTCACAATAGTGACGTTCAAAAGGTCTTCCACTTTTAAAATTGCCTGTGAGCTTCAAGCTCTTATTTGCTGACCTTTTTTTTTTTTTTTTTAATTCCAAGACTCTTTTTTATTCAACTATACAGCATTGATAGGTTACCTTATATGACATTTTAACCATATTTCTCTAGATTTCTTTCATAAAGAAAACAAAGAGGAAGAGTTCTTTAGAAATGAGCCCCTTCCCTACAAACACCACTATTATGCTTAATTTGTCGTTTGACCATAAAGCCATAAAAATAATAAAATAAAAAGAGACACGGAAACATAATGAAAACATGAGCTACATGACGGTTATGGCTCAACCAGTTCCTTAAAACAGACATGTCGCTTCCCAATCTTTCTTGTGATAAAACTTAGTTGTACATTTTGTTGTAGGATGTATTGAACCATTAGTACGCCCAATTTTGTTTCTACAGCTTGAAGACTCTATTTTCTAGTGCACTAAATTTTGAGCAGATCTGTGTTAATGATACTTCACCGTCCATTAGCATGAGTAAGATAAAGCGTTCTAATCTCTAAAACGCGGTAATAATCTGCATAACACCTGTTTCATAACTCAAGAGACTTTAATCTTTAATGAAGGACCCTTTGTGAAGTAGAATATTTGCAGTAATGATCTGTAAATCAAGGAAATCAATGGAACCTATCCTGAAAATAGGTACGTTCAATGCTATATGCCATTTATTACCGTTAAGGTCGGAAAGGGACTATCGGCATTGATTTTAGCCTTTCGTTTTCAATCCACTGTCTCCCCTTCCCGACGTTCGTGTGAACCCTTTCTTCTACGCTGCCTCCTTATTTTTTGAAATGTTTTCCTTAAAAAAAACCATACGACCTTCATCATAAGTGCAAATGGCATAAGTTCATGCTTTGCCTTCTTTATCAATTAATACCCCTTTTTCCTTACATTTTCTTTCTTTTTTTTTTCCCTTTTTTTCTTGGTTTGTCGACTTCACGGTTAACTTGGGTTATGCTGTAAAGAAGATATTCCCATTATTGGAATACATCTTTTTCCTACACGAATATACTGTATAAGCAGATTTATATTTAGGCTGAGCTTCAGTTACATAAAAGATTACCCTCACTTCAGAAAATGTCACAAGGTACGGATAGTCGTAGGAGGGATGCTCGTCTTCGCAACAACTAATAGAAAACCATACAGGTACTTATATTTGTCAAAGAGCAGCTGAAGCTATAATAGCCGACATTGGACCATTTCGTTTGTCCAACGATGCCCTTCAAACAATTAATTTATTTTTGGATGAATTCCTTGCTGTTTTGCTGCTAACAGCGACACAACTTGATCTTGTACGTATAAAAGCAGCAGTAATACAACTCTTGCCTCATTATTCTTTGGGTAAAAATGCACTTGTAGAAGCGGAATTAGAACTCAAGCAGCAATTAGAATCATCAAAGTCAATAAACAACTTGCAGCAACCACCACAGCATGATTTTTCAACATACGAAAAAATGCGGTCTTTAACCATAGGAACAGGTCCTGATTGTGCTATTTTAGAACCAAACATTGTCATCTCTTTATTACAACAGGCCTGTTCTAGTCACTCCGCCCTAAGTGGTGCAAGCAGAACTTTAAAGGACATCTATAGTTCTGATGGCGCCATCATAATAGCACCTGTAGTAATGGTTTATGTCACAGCTATTGTTGAGCATATCGCAGAATATCTACTAAATGCAGTTGCTATGATGGCTGATCGAGTGAATGCAGATTATATCAAAGTTAAGGAGGTCTTATACACGTTAATAGAAGACCCTCAAGTTGGTAATTTATTTCGTCGTATGAATTTGAAGGAAACTTTAGAGGTTAGGAGAAATGGAAAAAATTTATATACTAACCGGCTTTGTTCAAACGATCAGTTATACCTTGTTTCCTAATGCACTACAACTTTTTTTTTCCCTCTTTTCTGATCGTTCACTCCCTACATTGGATTCTTCGAAATTTAGAAAAAGTTAGTTTTATACCCAAATTCCTACATGAATTCATTGCCTTCTCCTGCACCAAGTCCCGTGGCGGGTAAAAAAGATCAGTTCCTTCAACGCCGTAATACAGCTAGTAAGCATACGATAGATGGACGTTTGCCCAAGGAATAATTAATTATTCATTGTTATGTTTTTTCACTGTTTTAAGCCTCTAGCAGAGATTTTCAATTCAGCTTTAACGAAGACACTACAAATATGTATGAACAACATCTTGACGATAGCTCTATGCGTTCTACTGAAAGCATCAGTGATAGATCGCTCTCAATCATAAGCAGCAGTACGACCAGGTCGTCAAACAGCAGTAGTACTACTAAAAGTCGCTTCAATATTTTTAGTGGCAGTATTAATAATGGCGCCCATGATAAAAAGAAACCAAAAGAAAAACGGACTACTAGTCTCTCACTCGGATTTGCTTCTACTGGTAATAAAAGAAACTCGTCCTCTTCTTCAAAGACAAAGAAAAGCAAGAATGGTTCAGCGCGCCCTTCCTTTTCTTCAGACACATTATCTCCAACAACTCCACCGCCGTTACCAACAGCGTCTGCTTTTTCAGCTATTAATATTTCTGATTTTGATGACCTTCTGAAATCAGGCGGCACGAAGAAAGTTTCTTTGACGCCGAATCGTTTAAAATCGATAGAAGTACGGGATGCTGCGACAGTATCGACGATAGTAGATAGCTGCTCCACGAGTGAAGAAGAAGAGGAAGAAATCATTTCAAAAGGTAGAGAAGACATAAAGGTCAACTCCAGAAGTGACAACATTGCACGGTCATCCTCTTCTTCATCTTCCACAATAACTGCAACGAAAAAGAAACGATCCGTAGAATATCTCAATACACGTACATCCAATTCTCCATCCCCGTCATCACTGCCTCAGCCGCCTTTACCTCCCCTTCCCCGATTGAGTCGTGAACAAATGAGCAATCTGCATAGTCAGTATCTCGCTAATAGCAACAGTAATAGTAATCAAAGCCCACCACTAACACCTGCATCCAGTCTTGCTTTTCGTCAGTCATCACAGCGTTCAGTTTACTCAGCCACCCACCAAAACCAAGCATGCGATGATAACAAGCAACAGCAACAGCAACATCGACATCAATTATCATCCTCGTATGCTTCCTCTATCTACTCATCCTCTTCTTCCATGGCTTCTTCTTTAAAGTCCTCTACAACCCACGAGGAAATATCTCAACGAGGCGTGCCTCAAGAATTTTCATCACTGCCAACTTTAGGCTCTCATCACCCTCATCCTATACTTCGGCGAACATCCGAGAGAATACCAACCCATAGTAATACATTAAACAATACTTTTGGCGGCAATACTAGTGCAGCGAACAATAACAACAGGCGTAACGTAGTTATATCCCAAAGCAATACTGTAATAGGCCTAAACCTCCAGTCTGCTTATTCTTCATCAGACAGTACATCAACAATACAACCAGCGAAGCCTTTACATTGTTTCCAAAGACCTTCCAGTAATGTTCTTAAACGTGCATCTATGGGGTCGAGACCTCCGTCGTTTCATGAAAGTATGTTTGATAGAAGTACTAGTGCTATGCTCTTAAATATGTCAGCTACCAATTGTAATCTTCATGGCTTACTAAAAGAAGGACTCGGTAATGATACGGAAGTTGAACAGGTAAATAGTATAGCAAAAGACATGAGAAACTCTGTGGCGGCGACTTTAGTCGATGAAGACGAGGATGAATCCAAACAGCATGATATGGTTTATGTATTACCAGCTCATTCCTCCATGTCTTATAATACTTTATCGTTTTCAACAAAACAGCAATCTTTACTACGTCAGCCGTCATTGCTTGCAGCTCAGCAAGAACAACAACAGCAAAAGTTCAAAATTCCTAGAAAATCCGTATCCACCAGTCCCTTTCTCGTAAATGCATCTGTGTCGTCTACAATTACAAACAGCAACAGCCGCGGTATCGATCAGGCTTGCCAAACAGATCCGCTCTCCGACTTCCTTAATACTGATACTTATTCGAATGAAGAAGATGAAGAATGGTTTTTTGATGAGGAACATGAAGATAGCGTTGCAGAGAGCGAAAGATTAGCAGTTGAATGGTTACTTGGGTGCGCATAGTCAATTGCACTGTCGCTCATGATTTGTTTCTCTTGTTAGTTCACTGCTTGGACTGCCACGCTTATACATTCTACTATCTAATATAACTGTTGTAGTGCTGTTGTAGTAGTAACATCACACTTAATAATGATATACCTTTTCAACAACAATTACTTTATGTTATATATACTACTATAGTAAAATATAATGTCAAAGAAAGAAAATCCATAATAGCAAAGCTTTAAGTCGAGCTTGACGCTCAAACTAACATTTAGCATCCTTTAATCACTGTATCGATGGACTACTAGTCAAGCTAGGCCTGATACGACACATAAAAGATGTATAAAATGAATTTATGTAAGAGGATTTACTCCAACAATAAAGTGGTTCTCACGTGAAGAAAGTTTGGGTAAACTTTCTAATAATTGCTGACTGATTGAATCCGAATGCCATTGACAGAAACCAAGCGGCCAATAAATCTGATTTAGCAAGCAATTTTATTGCTGTTCCTTTCTTCCCCGCATTTTTTGTTCCACTAGCAACCAAGTATTTATCCATATGCCACAATACCAATATGAGACAGTCAATGTGGAAGTCTTACCAGAGGGTGTAGCCCACGTTCAGTTAAATAGACCAAATAAATTGAATGCTTTTAATGATCAGTAAAGCTAGATTAATATTCGGTATCGGGAAGAAGGAAAAAACGAACTTAATACCGCAAACTACTTTTGTAAACCAATTGATAATAGACTTGTAAACGATGTTCGAATCGCTTTCGAGGACATATCCAAGGACAGTAATATCTTGTCTGTTGTCATATCAGGATCGGGTCGCATGTTTACTGCTGGGTTAGACTGTAAATTATCATCGATGGATCGGTTTTCCAAGAAAAACATATTGATGCATTTTTCATTTTCACAGTAACAGAAACGAAGTTAAAAAGTTTTGACGAAGGTGATCCCGCACGTGCTGCTTATAAAAACCGTGCTCATATTGAAAATTTTCAAGCTGCCTTTACAGCCATTGAGTTGTGCACCAAACCAGTGATTGCTGCTATTCATAATGCTTGCTTCGGAGCTGGTGTTGATTTAATTACAGCTTGTGATATTCGTTATTGTACAAGCGACTCCTTCTTTTGTATCAAAGAAGTAGATGTTGGCCTCGCTGCAGATGTTGGCTCCTTACAGAGATTACCGAAAGTGATTGGTAATCAAAGCCTGGTTCGTGAATTATGTTTTACAGGCCGCAAGTAAGATTTCTTGATCGATCATATTGGAAAGAAGGTAAAAAGAACGCACTGACCTTCCCAACTTATTTTGCTATATATTACTCCAAGTATGTATGCAGATGAGGCTCTAGCTTGTGGTTTTGTTAGCAAGGTAACAGACGATTACAATAGCCTTATGGGTAAAGAGCACATATGATTTGAACAGGAATGATAGAACCCAGGTTTAACGCTAATTTTACCAGGGGAAGCATTGAAGTTGGCGAGAACGATTGCTTCCAAATCACCGATTGCCGTTCTCGGTACCAAGTAAAGTGTTTTTACCATTTAATATGTTACTGTCAGTAAAAAATATTTGCGCGCACAGAAACTGATCACTTATCTCTATTATTGCAAATTTAAGACACTTGCTCAACTATTCTAGGGATCACTCCGTTGCAGAAGGCCTAGCTTATACTGTAACATGGAACGCACCTATGTTGAATACTGAGGTAAACTTTATTATCTTCAAGTAATAGATCACTGCTAGAATTGGTTTCCTTTGACCTTACAAAAATCATAATAGGATATTCCATTATCGATTCAGGCATTTGTCACAAAAAGGCCTGCAAAATATTCTAAGCTTTAAGCACATCAAGGACGCAGAAAGATCTTCACATACACCAGTCGTAGTATTTCCCTTTTTGCATTAAATGCTGTTAACCGGCGCGTCACACGATATTATTTCTTTTCTATCACTAAGCTTAAAATTATAAATCAAAACGTTTTTTTTTTTCAAAATGTATTCACAGCTGCCTTTTTAACTTTTAGTCTTCTTCCTTATTCTTCCTTCTCAATTACATCCTTTTTTATTTCCTTTGTTTTTTTTTTCTTTGTCTTTCAAACCCTCCTTTTCACGAGAACGTTTCAATTTCTGTTGAATGTCACAACAAACCCCAAAATCACATGCGTTACCCGAGAGTATGAGCGATTCAAAAACAGTGCCTGTAACCGCACAACAATTGAAGACTTTTTTAGAAGAAGCACCACTTATGTACAAATCTCGACTTCATAAGGGCGCACAGAAGCATATTTTAACTAATTGTTATCGCTCACTATGGGGTAATGATCAACAGCTGATGCAAAAATATTTTTTTGAAGATAATTTGTCAGACAGCGACAACCTTTCTCAACTGCTCGAGAAATATAACTTGTTCCGTCCTGAGCTTAACGATCAAATCGAGGGGGGAGATGACGAGAATCCGATTACCAGTCAGCGTGGAAAGCAATGTGGGCATTTGTTCAAAAAGGGGGAAAGTGTCTATCGCTGCAGGTAAAAGTCGAAACGCAGATCAACTCTTTAAAACTGCATAAAAGAACATTAGAGTAACTCATTTTCTTTTAATGTTTGTAGAAATTGTGGACATGACGATACATGTGTTATGTGCTCAGACTGCTTTCATGCAACCAACCATGACGGTCACGACGTTAAAATTTGGATAAGCCGTGGGGCAGGCGGTTGTTGCGATTGTGGTGACCCTGAAGCATGGAAGATACCCTTAAACTGTGCCATTCATTATTCTATGTCATCAAAAACAGATGATGCAACTGATACTGCACAACACCAATTAGAACCTTTATCATCCGTTCCTACGAAAATCATTGATTCAGTACGCGACACTATCACAGTTGTGCTTGATTACATTTTGGAAACTTTCGCTACTTCAACAGAAGATGTTACTTCCGCCGGCAGTATTTCAGACCTCATAGCCGACAGATTTGATTCACATAGAGCACTAGGCATACCCACAAAAAACGTCGAACCAAGCTACGTATGTATATTGTGGAATGATGAAAAGCATTCTTTCGACGCCGTCATTGATATAGTTGTGGAAGCAATTGGGTGCACAAAAGAAGAAGCAGCTCATGTTGCTGAACAAGTAGATGCTTATGGAAGGCACATTGTAAAAGAATCCTCTAACCTTCAAGAGCTTATAAGTATAGCAAATACGATCAGTGGAATCAATCTAGCTGTCACTATCTGTTCAGCGCAAAAAGTAGTCCGAGAAGAAATTTCAGGCTTATTGTTAGACTGGCTCAAAGATTTGATAAGCAGCAATTATAAGTTTTTCAACAATGTGGAAGGTGGAAATTGCATTATTAGAGATACCATTTGTGAAGTGCTTTCAGCCGATTGGGCGCTACGTCCCGATCTTGCTTGGCTGTCGACTCGTTTTAGACGACAAAGGATGCCAGAGGACGAGGATGATGACTTTGAAATGGAAGACGAGGATGTGGATATGGATGAAACAGAAGATGTCGAAGACATCATGTTTGGTGAGGGAGCAGATGAGCTAGATGAACAAGAAGTCCTGTTGGACGACGACCAAGTTGAAGATTTTTTCGTGAGAATAGGTGCTGACATTGATGAAACTGAAATTGACGACCATGTTTCTGAACATGAATCAAGTGAATACCAAGAAGATTCAGATGATTCAGAGCTACTAGCGATGGCCGTTCGGATTGACCACAATAGTTTGATAACACCGACTCAACAGGAAACAGTTGAACAAGACTCATTGATGGAGACAGATGAATTGCCTAATGATCGAACCGCAACACGAAATACAAACCGCAGAAGGGAAAGTCAGACCGGCGAAAGTAGCCATCATGCAGCAGCTTTCCGTGAAGCCCACGATCAATTGACAGAATCTTTTTTGAAAAGAAGACGACTATCATCTTCTTCTCATTCGAAAGGTCAAAAATCACACAAACGTCATGATATTTTGGATATGAATTGGAATTTGGATGCATGGCTTAAATATGTGGAAAACATCTTGGCGGAGGAAAGAGATCTTTTGCAAAAGCTGAACCTTCCATTTGAAGACCGAATACTTGCCAGTACAGATACGTCTATAACTCAGCAAATTCATGAACATCTCAAGAAAGAGTTTAGGCGTAAATTGCGTTTAGATTATCTTTTACAGTTCGATTTACGTCTTTGGAAAACAGCGCGTGTCAGCATTAAAGATTTGCTTATTGGTACCTTCAATTCGAATTTTGAATATAGGCCAGTACTTGGCACAAGATTTGCTCGTAACTACCCAGAATTGATTGATGCGTTCTTCTTCAAGGACCGAGAACCAGAAAATTCAGTTACAACTATGTCTGTTCAACTGTTAACAGTCCCAACAGTCGCTACAATGCTTGTAAAAGAGTATAGATTTTTCGGTATCATTTGCTCAATCCTGGAGCACTTTTTCTTAACGGACCATATCTATATGCTTCATCCGGAGAACTATACTAGAGCTCAAGTCGATTGTTCATCCAGAGCTATTGCACGTCATAGATATGCTTACACAATCTACGATTTGCGATATTTGCTCAACGCTGAGCAGGTGAAAACGGAAATCACCAAGAATCCTCTGTATCTCAGACATTTTCTCGATATCTTATTCCAATTTCAAGGAATGGATCCCTTAGAACGTCAAGCAAATATACACGTTGAATTTGAATCTCAAACTTGGGTTACAGCCTTCAATATGACGCTTCAGACATCTAAACTTTGTAGACTTTTTGCTGGTTGTCATGGTGTCTCTAATCTTTCTGTTGTAGATGCTTCTCGTGATTTATGCCGTTCGATATATCGTGTTTTGAAAGAGATCGCAGATTGGCAGCCTACTCGTTCGCCTTACAAAAATGAGCCAATAGAAGATACACGACCTCTTGTCCGTGGCTTAAATGAACAGAGGTTCCATCAAGTGACCATTATTAACGGCGGAACGTACGAAGTTGTTGAATATGATATCGCTACCCAACCCGTGTCTTTCCATCATCCCTTTCATTGGTTGCTATCGGAACTGTTTGAAAACGTTACACTTCTTCATGATGGCGTACTGAATGAAATTGGCTGGTTAGGCGGCTTCAAACAGATGGTCAGCAGTGCTTTGGATTGCAAAGAACATGACAAGTTTTTACTTGCTTTAGAGTATCCAATCAGAACGCTTGCTTTGCTTTCACAAATCAATTGTGGTGTATGGGTGCGAAATGGCTTCAGCGTTCGCAATCAGGTAATAGCATTCAGCATTGCTTGAAAAAAAAAAAAAAATTGAAGGAGCATCCTATTCACCTACACTTATTTGCAATGACAGGCTCTTTCCTATAGAGACGTTAATGTGAGGGAAAGTACGTTGGACTGTGATATTTATTTACTTCAAATTGGCCTCACAGTGTGTGATAGCAATCAATTTCTCGCGACATTGATGGACAGATTCCAGTTATTGGAATGGTTTAAAGGAAAACAACCGAGAGATTCAATCTATGATGCTAATCAGCTTGTCTTTATGATTGAAGACTTTCTCTATTTATTGATTGTGTGTGCTACGGAGCATGGCTATGCTTCAGGTGCCACCATTGAGCAACGGGTTCGCCAATCTATTATCCAATACCTCAGCATTTCTAATATGGCTTACTCTGAATTGTTGAAATTGATACCCGAGAGCTTGACAGAACATGAATCGTTCGAGACTCAACTTAATATGCTTGCTAACTTTAAGCCACCCGATGGTTTGAATGATAAGGGGCTTTACGAAATCAAACCGGAATACATTGACGAGATTAATCCTTATTACTGGCATTACAGCCGTAATCAACGTGAGGAAGCCGTGAATGCGCTGAGAAGAAGGTATAACGAGCAACATCCGGACGACAAACTTAGTGATAAAGATGAATTCTTATTGATTCCGAGAATCAAACGCATCGAAGTTGGTCCTTTCAAGCACATTGGTAATTTCTTGCACTCCCACGCTTTTTGCCAAATTGCTGCTTTCGCACTCTGGAATTCCAAGTTTCACAAGGAATCCAAAAATGATACCATCCTGGATGAGATTTTGTATCTCTGCATGCTTGCCGTAACAGATCCAAATAGTTCTGCCAGTGAGGTTATTTCTATGAAAGCAAAAGGTAAATACAGAGCCGATGTTTTGATGGATGAGGCCGCCACGCAACACTTTATCAATTTTGCTGAGACAGATGAGTATCCAATCCAAGTCAATGAGATTGAAAGAGTGCATGCCACTCTGTTGGTTATTTTGCTACGCTGTTTGGATGATTCTTCGTTATCACATATCCATAAGCGATTGAGATTCATTGTTGATAAGATTGAATATTACGGCTCTGATAATGCAAAGGGTATTATTGCTGAATGGAAGGACAAAAAATCCAACGAGGTCGGAACCCATATGGACGGCAAAGGAGAAGGTGGAATGTCTGAATTTGAGCGCAAGAAGGCCGCAGCGAAAGCTCGACAAGCTGCTATTATGTCGCAATTCGCGAATGCTCAGTCAAAGTTTTTGGAGCAGCATGCAGATCTTTATGATACATTTGGCGAAGATGAGGATAGCACTGAAGGATATGATGAAACAGCAGAAGTGAATGACATGGCGATGGATGATGCTGCTGATGCAGAAGTTGTTCGAAAATGCCATTTCCCTGCTGATAACTGTATTGTTTGCCAAGAAGCATTCGATGATAGTAAAATATACGGTATGTTGGCCCTGGTTCAGCGATCCAACTTTCAAAGAAAGGTCCCTCATGACAGTAAGGATATAATGATGGACATTTATGACGCTGCTTGCCATTCAAATCCTTATTGCTATGAGAACAAAGCGAGCGACAAGTTGCCTCCTTTCAGCGGTTTTCCAACGGTGGAGCATGCCTCAGGTTTGGATATAACATCGTGCGGGCATCTGATGCATTCAGAATGTTTTGATACATATCAAAAGTCGGTGGAAAATCAGTTGTTCGGTGAACTGAGCCGTCTTTTCCCACTTTCTTTGTCGCCTAAAAGCCGATTCCTTTGTCCACTCTGTAAAGCTCTCGGAAACGTGCTCATTCCTGTGGTTTGGAAAGGAAAGAAAGAGTCTTATCCCGGTGTTGTTGCGCCGTCCGGTGCCTATACTGATTTGAGGAAAAATATGGAGGAGGTTGCTGCAGAGTTGAAACAGAGCTTTGAGCAAATCCCCGGTGCTTTCGAGGAAGGAAAACCTTTTGTGAATGATGACCCTAATCTCGTTATTAGTGATCAAGGAAAGCTGCAACAAATTTACACTCAATTGCTGCGGATCATGCATGTTACAATGAAAAGAAATAGTACAGAGCGCCCGTTAAGCATGCCTTATTCCATCCGTAAGTTGCAGGACATGATTGCTTATACCATTGGTGACCTTGAAATAGCACAGCGGCGTACGGCAGGTATACGGACTCGCGACTTAACTGTCGAGCATACAGACACATTTGTCGATGTTGTCTCTCGTAATTCACAAACTCTTCTCAAAATTCTAACGTTGACCAGCAATCTGGTTCCTAAACTGATGAATTCGCCTTGGTTAGCCGATGACCTTTTCGCCAAAGAAAGATTGGCCTTACAATCTATCCATCAGCTTATGCCAAACACTGTGACACATTCGGTTGAGGATACGGCAGAAGCTGATCATTTGAAGCCTCTTCTCATGGATGATTCATTCAAGTCTTTGGTTCGCCTAACCTTATCCTTACAGGATATGCCAGCAGTCGAGCCTCATCACCTGCTTCGTGCTATTTACCTTGCTGAATTGACAAAGACTGTTATTGCTATCGTTCGATGGGTCCTTGAAAATAATAGGCTTCTCTCTCAACGAGAACTCATGGAAAGTTTACAAAAGCTCAATCATGAGAAGCAGCAATATGAACATAATGAAACTCTTCAAAGATTTACAAGATATGTGTTTTCGCTACTTCCTTACGCTCCTGATCAAGTTGATAAGTTCTTCAGCATCGTTAACACGGGCGCGTTTGCTGCACTTATCCGTACGTTTACTTTGCCATTTTTACGTCAGTCATTGCTATTCATGATTGTTCACCATGGCTTTATACCTCAAAGCCTCTCTGATGACAGTGCAGAACAAAATGAATACGATAGGCTGATAGACCTGTTACGATTACCAGCCATAGATACCATTTTAGACCCGGAAGAGAGCGATAAGACAGTGATCGAGGGTTGGTGTCAAAATTACGTTGATGATAGTCAAATGGCGAATGCTATGAGTAGTAGCCAGCTGAATGCCACATGCAGACCTATCTATTTGAAGCTCCCCACACAATACCGAATGACCACTTTACCTTATCGCTTAGATCAATTATTAGACGAAAGCTCCAAGCGCGTTTGTAAAAAGTGCAAAACCGTGCCTGAGCATTCAGCTATTTGTTTGATTTGTGGTACTTTTGTGTGTGCTCGACGATTCTGTTGCACCGAGGATAGTAAAGGCGAATGTAATACACATATGAGAAGGTAAACCATCAAGTAAATTATTTGCTTTTCCGCATTTCGTTATTGCTAAGTAGTTGTTGTCATACATTTGTATTTAGCTGTGGAGGTGAAATCGGTATCTATTTAATGATCAAAGATTGTTTCTTATTACTATTGCACGATAATGGTGGAACAATTATGAACGCACCGTACTTGGATAGTCATGGAGAAGCCGACATTTTCCTCAGACGGGGAGCGCCTCAATTTTTAAATAGTAGACGTTATGAACAAATTCATCAAATGTGGTTAACGCAATCTATACCAGCCGTTGTCAGAAGAAGAATGGAAGTATCCTATAATGGAACAATTTGGGAAGCTTTTTAGAAGCTTTTTAAAAGTTTATGTACATATGTATATACAATAGCAGAAAAATTAAAAAAAAAAAGTTAAATCATCTCTTCTGTACAGTTTCTTTTGTAATTTATGACGCGATTAATATGATACAACTATATAGACTGTATTCCTCGTTCTTCATTTTTAAAAGCCTAATATATGAAATGAAAATTTTCGTATGTTAATAAAAAAAAAAAACGAAAATATTTTGAGCATAAGAAGTTAACTCACAGCATTGGCAATCAAAAGGACACTCGGGAGTATCGCCACCTAGACCAATATTCAAATCCTTGACATCATAAAGCGGATAGCCATCCTCTGTCGTACGTTCTAAAAAATGCGTAATGAATAGGACGAATAGACTGATTAATCCTCGATTATACAGGTCCTTTCCCTTTGAACGGAAAATGACTTACTGGTTTTTTTAATGCCTCTGGAATCAGAAAAATCGTCGTCGGCAGATGGTGCCGGAGCAGAGCGCTTCTTTGCGTTTTTACTCTTGACAGCAGCTAATTCGGCAAAGACAACCTCCTCGACCTTCTTAGCGTCTTCTTCGTCTAGCTCTTCTTCATCATGATTATCCTCTTCACTATCGCTATTATCAGATGCATCCTCTTTTTTTGATGCCTCTTTATCAGAAGACTTTTTTTTATCAGTTTTGACGGGTTTGGCAGACTTCTTATTGAAGATATCATCAATTTCGGAAGTATCGTTTAATTTTTTCTTGTTAAAGATGTCGTCAATCTCTGTAGAGGTTGGTTTTTCTTTGGGCTTTTCAGCAGCAGCAGCAGTGCGTTTAGTGTTCTTCTTATCTTTACAAAAAAAGCTTCAGTCAAAGCTTTGCCTAACTATTGTATGAAGAAGAGGTCGTTGGGGCTTCTACCTTTTTTTCCCATATCGTGTTATTCTTAGTTTATGCAAAAGTTGGAAATAAAAAAAATAAAAAAGTTCTATTTCTGCCAAATCTCTCTGTTGCCTATCATTGAAAAAAGTATAACTGGTCACGGCCGTATAAAGTATCTCAAAGTCGCTCAATTCAACTCAAATTCGGACTATCAAATTGAGTTGGCCGGAAGCAAACCTACAATGTGCCCATTTTCCTAGAGTTGGGGGAAGGGCGAAAGCAGCGAGGTTGCCTAAATCAAAGGGAGGTGTTTAACGAGCGGTAGTTCCTTCTCTTTAATCGAAATGGTAAGTCTTATATTAGGCTTAAACGACTTGAATCAATTCAGTGAGAAGATAGATAGATGGATTGATATGAGCGATCATTCAACAGACACTCTACATATACACACATATATCTATTTTAAATGGATGGATGAATATGGATCGATTTTTATTGACCGTTTAGCTAATTCTCAGTCGAGTGAATGAAGTGCTCTCTTTCCTGAATCTCAACCCTCATTATGGTTTTGCGGCAACCTACTTGACATTACACCTACTGTTTTTTCTTAGATTATCTATTTTGGATGTACATCGACATGGAGGCATTTGCAGTTTATTTTTGCTGTATAAGTTATTTGCGCCACATTTGACATTTTCCACTAATTTATTCAAGTCGTTCAGCCCGCTCATTGAAATGTGTAATGCATCAGTTGCTAAACAGATTCTGTTTGTGCTTTTTCTTTTTCCTTGCTATTAGCCTACCAGACTTCATCACAACAGAAAGAAGCGTGGACACGTCTCAGCTGGTCACGGTCGTGTTGGCAAGCACAGAAAGCATCCTGGTGGTCGTGGTCTTGCTGGTGGTCAACATCACCACCGTATCAACATGGATAAGTACCATCCCGGTTACTTTGGTAAGGTCGGTATGCGTCACTTCCACTTGAAGAAGAACCCCAACTGGCGTCCTGTTGTCAACATTGATAAGCTCTGGACTCTTGCTGGTGAAGGTGTTCGTGAAAAGTACAAGAACACTGAAAAGGTTCCTGTTATCGATGTCCTCGAAAAGGTAAAAGCTCGAGAGCAACTTTTGATTTGAGAAATGAATAGAAGATGTGTTTACTAATGTGTTTATCATATCATTTTGTTCAATTCCTGGGTTTTTTTTAGGGTTATGGCAAGGTTTTGGCCAAGGGTGTCATCTCTCAACCCGTCATTGTCCGCACTCGTTTCGTTTCTGCTCTTGCTGAAAAGAAGATCAAGGCCGCTGGTGGTGCCATTGAACTCATTGCTTAAAGTATTGTTCTTTTTGTAGATATAAATAAACTACGCACTTGATTTTGATGGGTTAAAAGTATAGGCAGATACGATGCACAACCAGTGATAGACCTTTTGTAAGAGAAAAAAAAAAAAGAAAAGCTGGTTAGGGAAACGGAGCTTGATCAAGCAATTGTGGCGATTTGAATACGAGAGGTTTACTACTCTTTAGTACAATGAAGTATTGAAATGTACAGATTCGTTTTACAAGAAACATCCAGTCACGAACAGAAACGATCGTTTTGACTTTTTATGAATGTAACTGTATTTGAGTGTTCTCACCGCTACGTATAAAAAAAAAAGAAGCCCTCCCATCCGTAATTTGATCAAAAAGTGGCGAGGGTGAGTGGCGTTCTAACCTTGACCTTGACTCGTTCCAGTATGTCTGAACTTCAATTTTGAGAGAAAAGGGTAGACGTTTTTCTTTATGTCGTATATTCTTTCGATTTATACTGCGTGATTGTTCATGACGGCTTTATTGTAAACTTCTATTACAATCTGCTTTGTAAGAATTGCATGTCATCTATGCAATTTAGGTGTCCTAGCGAAAAGTTTTTTTCAACAATAAAACGATGTGTGTCAGGAAAACGCGACTGCTGATCAACCAATGTGGGCGCTAGGGCACACAGCTTTTTCTTTGAGCATTGTAAAAAAAGTATGGCATTGACAGTCATAGGTAAAAAATAAGTGATTGACTCGATTGCATAAACGTGGATGCCTTTGAAATAGATGCTACGCCAATGGCCCAATAAGGGAAAATTGTACA
Organism: Mycotypha africana; assembly: GCF_025528875.1. Taxonomy (NCBI): domain Eukaryota; kingdom Fungi; phylum Mucoromycota; class Mucoromycetes; order Mucorales; family Mycotyphaceae; genus Mycotypha; species Mycotypha africana. The sequence continues at coordinate 1,108,729 of NW_026515734.1, read as the reverse complement.
CGTCGATGGGGACGAAGTTTAGGTACACAGAAAAATCCATTTGCATGAATTACAAATCCCGTAAGATAAATGCAGTCCTTTTTTCGGGACTCTGTTTTTTATCGTCACGTTATATGTTTTGAGGGAAATTTACTTTTTTTTCCACACAATGGGGGGGGCGTTTATACATTGCTTGTCTTATTTGTGGCGAATAATGGAAAAATGTTTTTACCCTATTAATCATCTTTAACTGAAGGAAAGTCAAGGAACAAAAATTGTCAAATAGCTGCACTGTGCGCTCAAGGGGTAGTTTTTTTTTTTCTATATTTGTAAAGCAGACAATGGCATTTGATTTGGTAAAAGCGTAGTCCTCGATTTCGATTGGCTCAGGGAAGCGGAAACGAAGCTCTGGAAAAATGTATTCGGAAGTTGAATCTTCTTTTTTCTTTTTTTTTTTTTCTTTTTCTTTGGATCCATTGCATAGCCAAAATTAGCAATGTTTCGTTTCGAACAAATAAATTGATTGGTCTTTTAACGTGGATGAATAACATCATCAGTGTAGGCCTTTTTTTTTTCAACTCTGTATGTATAAATAGGACACAGCTTACGTATCTTTCCTTTTCTCAATTTTATCAAATTTTAAACACTTTTTTTTTCTTTCTTCTTATACGCAAGCAAATCTCTTATCTTTTTATATACTATGCAAATTTTTGTAAAGACACTCACTGGTAAAACCATTACCTTAGAAGTTGAGTCTTCTGATTCTATTGAAAACGTCAAGCAAAAGATTCAAGACAAGGAAGGAATTCCACCAGATCAACAACGACTTATTTTTGCTGGCAAACAATTGGAAGATGGTCGGTCTTTGTCCGATTACAACATTCAGAAGGAATCGACCCTCCATCTCGTGCTTCGTTTGCGTGGTGGTATGCAAATCTTTGTGAAGACCTTGACTGGAAAGACCATCACACTTGAAGTTGAATCATCCGACTCTATAGACAATGTCAAGCAAAAAATTCAAGATAAGGAAGGCATCCCGCCAGATCAACAGCGTTTAATTTTTGCAGGCAAACAATTAGAGGATGGCCGCTCTTTATCAGATTACAATATTCAAAAAGAATCCACTTTGCATTTGGTTTTACGTCTTCGAGGAGGTGCTGCTGCATCATCTACATCATCTACGTCATCAGCTGAGTCGATAACAACAACATCAACTTCAACAACAAGTTCACTAGTGCCACCAAAGAAGAAATTATCACGCTGTGCACTTGATGGTTGTAATGATAAAGTGGTAAAGATTATTGGCGATTGCCGTTATTGTCAACACAAGTACTGTGCACGTCATCGTTTACCAGAAGCTCATGCTTGTGAAAATTTGACAAGCTGTCGACAAGCTGCTCATGAAAGGAATTCACTCAAATTGATGAGTGAACGTTGTGTCGCAAGCAAGGTCTAGATTATTATTCTCCTACTACATTCTTATCTATTTTCTTGACTTGATGATTCCATCATTTTATATATTCATATATGTATATATATATATATACACGCACAACACTTTTACTTTATATAGATATATACTGGAGAATATTTATATAACTTTCTTGTACACATAATCATCCCCCCTCTCCTTTTTGGCTATTTATTCTTTACTCTTTAATAAACATTTTTTTTTTTTTTGCTATACACCCTTAAAAAAACCACTATAATCCATAATCATAGTGAACATCAGGATTGGCTGCGTAAATCGCAAAATGTTGCGTGTGTTACAAGCTTTCTTATTCAAAAGGCGACTTGGTTCTAAAGATAGCCGAATTTGATCCGGGCGATATGCGGAGAAGGGAGTAGGGCGGCTTCCCTTAAGCAAATGCTATGTGGCTGGTAGAATGGGGGATACTTACTCGCTTTTTTAACCAAGCATAGCACATCCTTGTTATTCATGTTATTGTGGATAGGGCCTCCTCTCCCTTGAACATTGAATGAGACAAAAGCTGCTATGTTCAGTGGGGTTGTCCATGATCAACAACACACACCACTTGATGAATTGTAATGAACAGGTCATCTTTTTTTGCTCTTATTTGTTTTTGCAACGTCAAATTCAGTTTTAACAATTTCATTCTACCGAAAGAAAAAAAAAAAAGAAACCAATTGCGAAGGTTACTACTGCGTTTCACATTGTCAAATGTGTGGAGGCTGTCATGCTTATTCATAATATGCATGACAGGAAAGGGGTTAGTTTTTTTTTTGGTTTTTTTTTTTTTTTTCCTTTTTTCGTTACTCCATGGACAAATAACGGAATCAAAATTTTTGCGTAAATTTATTGTTGAAAATGCTATCGACAAAGGGCGGTTTGTCCATACCGCCATATTCAGCGGAAATGTTGGGTACAAATGAAAAGCCCTTATTGGGCGCAATTCCATTCGGAAGGGAGAACGAGTCATCAGCTCGCATCAAATAAGCCTTCCCAACTGTAAACCTTAATGACTGCTTAGGATGGGCTAAACATGCGGAGAAGGCTCATTAGAGCAGATGCTTAGACGTTAGACGCAAAAGAAGTTGGTTTAAAATGACTAATTGGTATAAATTGCATACGATAGAGGCTGAGATAGCAAACCTTTCTCTTTTTGAAGTAAAATACGGAGGCGCGGGGGGTAAGTAGCACTTGATTAATATAGCCTTATTACCCCCACTCCCCTGTTTTGTTTTTGAAACAGTTAATATGTAGTATCCCCTCACAATATGAAAAGTAATCAGCGCGGTAACAGTTCACTTGAAATAGATCAATAAAAAGCTTGCTACTGAAGATTCCCTTTCAATAAAAGGTACAGTGTTTTTTATTGTATTATGTATGCATAATACCACACGTCGGGTAGAACCTGGAAAATTAGTAAGGACGGTAATTAGTCAACCATCTTTAAATTAATAAGGGATTTGTGTTTTCATGGATAGATTCAGTATTGTCGCTAACGCAAGATGTCAGTGAAGATAATAAAGACAAGTCTCTTTAGATTTTCCATTCTTTAAACAAAAGATCGAAAAAGACAAATTGTTTGAACGCTTCTGTTTCACTTGTGCCTTGAATACTGATCGAGTAAGAATGCATTGCCAATATGAGGTTGTGTAAACAGTAAAGAATGACATGCACAACTTTATACCAATGCTATTATGAATCTGATCATATTAGTCTACTTTTTTGTTGAAGATTTGGTCCACTTCATATTCATACTATTGAGTTTTATGGAAATAATACAGCAAGTATTCCTGTCTCATCATGCCAACCAAAAAGGATGCTGGTTTATAAACTTTTTGCGAAAGTATTACTTTTAACTCTAATGAATTCTGCAAATCGCTGAAAATTTTGTCTTGGTAGCATAAAAGCCTTCAAGACAGTTTCCATAATTAGAGCCTTGAGATACTTTTGGAAGGTGCAGCTTTTCAGATTCTTCACGTGAAAAGAGTTACCCATGTTGTGCTTTGATTATTTTTCTCCTTTTGCAATGTTTGAAACAACTTGTCTCTAATTTCAGGATATTCTTCCTAAAAAGAGAATAGTAAGTGCTTGGAACAGTTCAAAGTGAAGGAGAGAGAAGCAAAAAATGAGTCAGAAGAAAAGGTAAAAATGAATGATAGGAAGAGAGAAAAGGTAACAAGACACACGAGGCATCTTCAGAAAAGAATTGAAGCCAGGATAGGTTTGAGGAGGATGCGTAGGATGAGTCGAGAAGGGAGTGATATAGACAAGCCATATGCTCTAGGAGGTCGTAGTGGACGCCGATACATGAAGGAACAGTGGGGTTTGCATGATTAGAAAATGGTAAAGAGGGAAAGAACTCGCCAAAATGTGTTGGAACTTATAGTTTTTCGTCGCCCACTTTCTTTTATCTTTCATCGCTCTCTAGTATAAGACTTCATATAAGTCACATTCAGTCATCAACATGAAGATGTGAGTATGTTTATATGCGTCCTCTTTTTGTTGTGAAATGAAATCTGTCCGTTTTGCAAGCCAGTAGATGTGATGAACTTCAATGATACACATAAGCCAAAAACCATTTGATCTGATTAATAGAGCTGTGGGCAACTTATAAGCAAGCACATACATCTTTTTCTTGGTAAACATTTATATGCTTTATATAAAATTTACGTATTAAAACGAAATGAGAGAGAAATAGCATGACAAACTAAAGCGTCTCTGACCCTCATGAGCTCATAACTTCAATATCTATGGTCAAATCAAAAATTTATTTTTGTATTATAGGATAAGGAACATGCATAGTGTTGGTAAAATTTGCCTCCATATAAATCACTGATATATGCGCACATGGTAAGAGTTAGAAAGTGTGAAGCAAGCTATATCGCCAGTGCTGTAATACTTCCAACAGATATCACAATTGGAATGAAACACGGACGACTAAACGATAAAACTACTCATACCTTTGTTCACTAGATGAATATATATTTTTGTCTGTTCGATGATAATAGTCAGCTGTCGTTCGCTTGAATGTCCGTATTATATGATATGGAGGTCTTTAACCTTAGCAGTATCTAAGCAGTCGATGGTCAATCTGGGTTCGCGTCTCTCAGATGTAAGCTGGAGCTGAAGGTGACGTTGCCTGCTTTTAGAACCTTTTTAAAAGACAGTTGGTGGCTCATGAAGTTGTTTTTTTTTTTTTGTTTTCTTTTCTTCATTGGATTTTCTTTGTCAGTGAACAATTTACCCCTTGTGTACTGCCAAACCTCACGTACATTTTCAAAGTAAATGGTTGATTTCATCTCTTTAGCAAGCAGGTGTTTGAAATTTAGTGTGTAAAAACATGTAAAAGCTTGAAAGAAGTTGATTGCCAAAAGAGTCACTGTTCATTGTTTTTGATTCAATCAAACACATTAACGAACGGTTAGCTGCTGGTCTCTTATCAAAGTCAGTAGTATTACAAAACTATTTGACTATTTGCTCACTCTTTTTGAAATAGTTCATATAGCCCGCGGTTTCGATCATCTTTTTTATTCATTGAGAGTGAAAGTGCGAAAATAAGTGTAAAAGGATCGTAATTACGATCCGATTAAGAATAGAACGAGGCAATCTCAGCATTACTTGAAAACTGATCTATTCCCGCTGCAATATTTACCCACTTAATAACTCGTTTTATTTTAAAAGAAAAAAGAAATCACGGTATCCCGGCCAAGGATGATTATTCACAGTTATAATTGTCTTGCCTGCCGAGAGGGAAAACATTGTGTTTGGAACCAATAGAAAACAAAAATGATCACTTATAGACCGGGTAATCTGAAGCCATTGGACACCTGGACAGATACGTGATCAACATACATATAACTTACATGTAGATAGTTTCATTACGCTTTTCACCTGAATAAAGATAAACTTGATTGAAATTCAAAAAATCACACTGTAGTATTCTTCTGCTGGAAAGCTAGTAGAACTTTGTAGCATCAAGTTACACATGTCGTGATATGAACTTATCAGGGACAGGACAAGAACAGAAACTAATCGGAGTCTTGCGGAAACTTGCCAATTTCATCCAGTTAAGAAGAGCTTTGCAAGAAAAAGCATGATTCTTTATTGGAAAGTAAGATTGGGGATTCCTTTCATTTCTCTTTGTTTTTTGTGCCTGATTTTACTACCCTAGAAACTAAAAAGCAAAGACTCGCTTCGTTGTCCCATTTGCCATAACTTTCTACCTTTCTCTTTATTAAAAGGATGGCTGATAATATTAAATACCTTCCGCTCTTACCCCACGTTAGCAAAGGGCGTATCATTCACGTCACCCATCAAATACCGTTTGAAATACATCAAAATTCGAATAGTGGAAAAGAATCGAACGACGAAGCAAACTCATGGATAATTGAAGCTCGACTCAATCATCATAATGCAATGTATTCTGGTATACAATCACTCGGTGTCGACTATGAAAACCTATATATTGGCTGGACAGGTCACATCAAAACGAAGAATAATGAAAATGTAAATGCCAGCTCATTGGCAAATGATCAAAAAGAGGTCCTCTCAAGTCATTTATTTCGGGAACACCAGTGTATACCATTATTTTTGGATAACGAGCTTATTACTGGGCATTACTATGGATATTGCAAATCAAGTAAATATATAAACGGGAATATATACATGAGAGATCATTCTTTTCTAGGGCTGTAACTATGTTACATTTCTACCGTCCCACAGATTTATTCATACTAACTTTTTTATTCTCATTCTTTTCCTGTACATGTCAAAGTCTTGTGGCCGCTGTTCAACTACATCATTTGGAATGATGCTACAGACGGTAGAAAAGAAAAAGCTCAGTGGAATTACTACGAAGCAGTAAATAAAAAATACGCAGAACTCATTGTAAAGCACTATAAACCAGAAGATACGATTTGGATACATGATTATCATTTACTTTTAGTTCCAAGCATGGTTCGTTCAAGACTACCAAAAGCTAAGATTGGACTCTTTGTTCATTCTCCGTTCCCCAGCTCCGAAATATTTCGTTGTTTACCAAGTAATTACCCTCTATTTTGTAACCAGTTGGGGTAACTGTCCGCTGTTAATCACCTGCTTCTACTACTTCATTTATAGAGAGGCAAGAGGTTTTAAAAGGAATGCTAGGCGCTAATCTCGTTGGCTTTCAGACATATGCAAATGCAAGACATTTTATATCTACTTCAACGAGAGTGTTAGGCTACGAAAGCTCACCAGATGGCATTGAATATGATGGGCATTTTTGCCATGTGGGTACTTTTCCTATCGGAGTCGATGTGAATACAATTGATACAGTAAGAAAAACACCTGAAGTTGTCAACACAGTCAAAGCACTGAAGGAGATCTATGGTGATAAGAAGATTTTGGTGGGAAGGGATAAAATCGAGCTTGTGCAGAGTGTCCTACAAAAATTGGCTGCTTTTAAAAAGTTCCTGTTGACATACCCAGAATGGCAAAACAAAGTTGTCTATATTCAAGTAACCGATGCCACATCTATATCCACAGCAGATAGTATAGAGAACGAGCATAAAATTTCGGATATGGTAGCCCATATTAATGGTACCTATGGCAATTTGGAATACACTCCAGTGTATCACTACCATCATCAAATACAAACCTATGAATATTACGCGCTGTTATCAGCAGCAGATGCCGCTTTGATTACAGCTGTTCGAGATGGGATGAATACTGCTAGCCTTGAATATGTGATGTGTCAACAAGAAAATCATGGATCATTAATTGTCTCTGAATTGAGTGGAACAGCGGGGTCAATGGGTTCAGCATTATTAATTAATCCATGGGATTATAAAGGCGTTGCCAGGGTCATTCAAGATGCTTTTCTTATGTGCGAAGAGGAAAAATTAAGCAGGCATATGGTAGAGTCTTGACACAACTTAGCTTTTTTCCCACTACATTTACTAACAGTTTTCACCCCTTCAGCAACTGTTAGCCCATGTAAAGTCAAATACTTCTTCTTTTTGGGCACAGTCCTTTACTAAAATGCTCTTACATGCTTGTGCATTGTCAGAGCAAAGTAGACACACCCCGCGGCTCAATGTCGACTACTTATTAGATAGGTACCGTTATTCGACGAAGCGACTATTATGCTTCAATTTGGATGTAAGTTGTGGATAAGTTTTCGTATATCACTAAGGGAGCTCTATGTGAGACTAAGGCAGTTGTATTTGTTGTTGTGTATTCGGATGACGGTAGAAAGCCTTCACAACAGTTAGAAAAGCGGCTTCAAAGACTGCTTCATCATGGTCTAGTGAGATCATCGAGTATTTGATAAAACTGTGCTGTGATCCGAAAAATGAAGTATGGGTTTTATCAGGCAGAGATGAAAATGCATTGGACAGCTTATTTGGTCGTGTTATTGGACTAGGACTAAGTGCAGAGCATGGGTCATTCATTCGATACCCAAACAGTAAAAGGTGGCTAAATCTTACAGAGCACTTTGACATGAGTTGGAAAAATGATATTCTAGAAATTTTCACCTATTATACCGAGCGAACCACGGGTAGTTTTATTGAGCATAAACGCAATGCATTAACATGGCACTATCGCTTAGCAGATGCCGAATATGGTGCGTTTCAAGCAAAAGAATGTCAAAATCATCTAGAGCAAGCCATATTAAGTAAATTACCCGTTGAAGTATTTGTGGGTGAGAAATATCTTCAAGTGCGGCCAACATTGGTAAACAAAGGAGAAGTCTTGAAACGACTGGTGGTAAATCAGTCATACGATTTCTTGATGTGCTGTGGTGACGATCGTACAGACGAAGAAATGTTCAAGGTGCTTCAAAAATCGGAATTATTGGGATACCAGAAGTTTGCCATCATCATAGGTGGGTCAGAAGGACGGAAAACCCAAGCCAGTTGGCATTTGCCATCTACTGAAAGCTTGGTTGGATGTATGTCGAGGTTGGTCAAATGTTCATCGCTATCAGCTGCTTCAACTTTGAAATAGTTAAAAAGAAATTGTATAGTTAAAGAAGATGATTATCGTTTATTTAATAATGAGACTAAATAAAAAGAAACATTAATGCCAAACAGCACGGGACAAACGTAGCAAACAGGTTTAACGTATTCATATGCGAAGCAACGCTAAGCTTTAGTAAGCTTGTATTCACACCCATTCTATTGCATGTAGGATTATTGATATCAAAATAGTAACTTGTACCATTTACAGACACATTTCCATTTTGCCAGTATCCGTATTGAAGAGCAGCCAAATCGCCTGTAGGACAGTAAAATTGTAAGAAAGGAGGACAGCTTTGGACTACATGATAACAGAGATCAATGCAAGGCAGAAGCTCCGTCCATTCACCAGGTTTTAGAGTTTCGTCAATCCATGGATTTCGAGAGGCGTTGGGTAGGACATATCTCAGCGCAGGAGCAACTGGCACATCCTGTGTTCCTTGACTAATATCTTCACTCGTTGAGGAGTCGGTGCATCGAGGAATAGTGACAGCGCAAAGCCAGGTTTTATAATCGCGGTAGCAATCGGTACAGTTGCGTACTAATGAATATTGTGTTGTCTCACAATTGTATTGGGATAAGGCTATGTCAAAGGGCTTGAATTTTGCTTTGGCCTGGTTATCATACTGCTCTGCAATTGACCAAATGTTGTCGATGGTGAGAGTTTCTGGAGGTATAGGTACACTGTAAGCTACTTGGTCACAGAACGGCAAATTGTAAATGATACGGCAATTAGCGTCTAGTTTGGTTGATAAATGAATGGGGGTAGTCATGCTTATCGACGAATCTGATGTTGGCATCAACATATAAGCAACATAAGATGTGGCTAGTGTCAAATTTGTGACCATAAATTGATGTCTCAACTTATGATCCAACCCACGATAGGTGATTGTTCTGTTGACTTCGTAATGTGGCATCTCGTTTAGTTTGGCCGCACAATAAGAATGTGTCAATCCCTGCGGAGGCTGTGACATTAAAATGGTTGTATTTGTCTCTGATGCATGGAAGGGGGATGATAAAAACAGAGCACTACTTCTATCTGTGTCATCTAAAGTTACATAGGGTATATTATTGTCTGACTGCTCATTGTTCACGAACAAAGGATGCAATATACCTATAATAGTTTTGCTGTTAGTGCTTAAATCTGCCTTTTGTGCATTTAATAGCTTCTTTCCACATTACGTTTGGTTGACAAGCCTAGCTCATATGTCCAGTTTCCTGTCCAAGGTCCATCTAAAGAAGGAGCAGACACTGCAAACCATAACTCATGCGAACTGTTGTCATTTGCGTAATCAACACGTCCATCAGTAGACTCGAGCGAAACTTTGGCATTGTCTTGGTCAGGCAAAGAATCAGCATCAGAAATGTGTAATTGTAACTTTAGGGAAGTATCCATATCACGACGCTGAGAGATTTTTATCGGTTGCTGACAGACCGTTAAAGATAAGTAAACGGTTGACAAGTCGTTGGTGAAAAGTTGATCTGAATTGCTTGTTGAAAAGTAATAATAGTTCCTGCCGCCACTAGCAATAGTGGATTTTACAATTACATTGTCTTTCAATGGGTATGTTGTTTGACCAAGAACAATTTCAAAGTTAGTCAAGTAGATACAGATCAAGACTAAGCTCACATAGTAATTTTGAAACATAGTGGGTAAAAACACACAGTTTCCTGAAGTGGCAAGCAATCTTTTATTTTTGGTGACTTTTTGCATTTCAAAAAACGAAGTAAAATGATCAATCAAATCCCATTTGCTGGTCCACAATAGACGCGAAAATATCAGGCTCTGCATCATTGAAAGGGGTGAAATTCATACTGTTTACGTGCTTTAACGTTTTTAACAGATCTCTAAATATGAAGCAATTAACAAAATGACACAGCCCTAAAAAAAATTCAATTCATACCTCGGCTCGCTTAAAACAGCGTACCGTTGAGATTCTATCGCTTCAGCAAGTTCAAGTTGATGATTGTTCATTAACGATGCATTCACAACCATTATGAGCTTTGTATGTTTCAGTCGTAGTGCCTGCAGTATTGTTCCAGCGCCTACAAAATAAATGAAACGATAAAAGTAGATAGTCAACGTCAAAAGACAGCTATAGTTCACTTTACCTGCATGACTTATAACTATATCCGACTTTTCCATATCTTCAGTGATCGAAGGTTTATAGTCATAACCAACAATGTCTATTAATTTTCCTTCGTAACATGCTATATTGTCATTAAATGCTTCTCTAGATGAGCCATATTGATAAACAATTGCTTTTAATCCGATCTCATATGCGAGGTCAAGGAATGCTGGAGATGTCGTTTCGCGAATCAGTTCATCAAAACCTGTTGAGCCGACGGTAACAAACAAAGCCATTGCTATTACAATTTCTGATACGAAAAATATTCAATTTAAAGAAAAATAAAAATAAAGAGAAGTGCTGCTGCTGCATCCTCAGCTTATTCGTAAGTACGCACTTTACAACAGCAATAATTCAGTAACATTTGCTCTGTTATGCATTTAATATATTCAGTCCTCCAAAATTTACTGTCCAATAAAGAAAGCAACTTTACCTTTTACCTACATATTCTATCCTTATCAATGACAATCCCACTTGATATGGGTAGCCATTTGTCAACGTTATTATAGATTTTTATACAGAACAGGTTCGGACACCCAAAAATTGCTCTATTCACTCAAATGAAAAATCAGCACGCGAAACGAACAATTTAATCTCATAATTGACTTGATTCTTTTCTACTCTCTTTAGTAGTTTTCTGTTTCCAAAAAGAGAGATAGAATGTATCATATGCGTTCTTCGTTCATCGTTCTACTCATTGCCTCGAGTATCTTGAGTCTTGTCAGTGCAGTGAAGTTCGAATTACCAGCTGTTACGAAAGAACATGCAAGTCAAGGTGTGAAGTGTTTATCACAATACGTAGCGAAAGATACTCTGGTGCTCGCCACAGTGAATGTCGGTCAGGGCTATAACCAACGCGTGGAACTTGAGGTATACTTGTCTCTTTTTTGTTGGATTACTGATTATGGTTTGCCCAATTATAACTTGAATTGAATATCATCTATAGATTTTTGATGGTACTGAAGCCCGTAATGTGTATACCAAAAAGAGCAACATCAATGGTGAGATTCGTAATGCTTTCAATACAATCGACGAAGGCGAAGTGATGGTTTGTTTCACCAACATTCTTGATGAAGGTATGTTCGTTGATGAAAGCCATCAGTTTGTGAAAATTATGGTGTTGAATGCTCTCAATACAACAATTAGGTTTTCAGGAAGGAGATAGTTACAAGCGCACCGTTGAATTAGAGTTTAGCGTTGGTGCTGAGGCTACTGACTTCAAAAAGATAGCAAGTGCTGAGAAGCTTGACCCTCTCGAACTCGAGCTTCGTAAATTAGAAACAGTTGTGAAAGAAATTGTCGATGAGATGAATTACTTAAAGCGTCGTGAAGCTAGAATGAGAGATACCAACGGTAAGAGAAAAAGTATTTGTTAGGGGACCAATCGTCAACAGATAATCTTTAATGCTTAAACTTTCCCTGTCATTTATCGATAGAATCCACCAACGAACGTGTTAAATGGTTCAGTATTCTTTCATTATTCACACTCTTCTCCCTCGGCACATGGCAAATTTTGTATTTGCGCCGTTTCTTCAAGAGAAAGAGATTGATCGATTAAGTTGTTTGTACCATAATAAAATTGAAACACTCAGATAACATTTAGGAAAATAACAGTTTTCAGCATGTACATCTTTTATCATTTTATTCGACATATTAGGTTCATCATTGCATTTTCATTTATTTATTAAGCTCTTGAATAATTGATAACAAAGCTTCACCAACTGCTTTGAAATCATTTAAATCAACGTAGATTTGTCCACTTAAGCGTATCCAATATTTACCATTGTTTTCATAGATCAGAGCCGTCATATTATGCTCATAAACCAATTTTTTGATGATGTAAGGAGCTACTTGGCCATTTTGTATTTTGCTCGTCTCAAAGTGTGGCAGTTCAACATTTACCATACTTGCTGTCAATGTCTTTGTTGAGTTCTCCATAACCCGAGTGCCCAGCATTTCTGCGACAAGCTGCCCACCCTTCACAGCTATGTCATGAGTGTATTGACGAATTTTCTCTTCTCCGCCAATGGATTCTCTATACTTTAGGGCAGTTTCAACACATAAGTAATTCGAGCAGTCGATGGTAGGAGGTGATAGTTCCAAATTAAATGTAGATGTTATAGCACCGTCTTTGTGATGCTCGTAAGCGAAATTTATTGTCGTTGGATGAATATAGCCCTGGTTACGTTTTGCTACGTAGAGAATAGTGCAGCCTCGAGGTGTATAAAGCCATTTATGACAATTGGTGAAGAAGAAATCAGGATCGAGGGCCTCAATATCGATTTCAATCTGCCCAAGTACATGAGCACCATCTATTAGAGACAAAATATTGTGTTGTTTCAACAAACTTGCAATGGACTCAAATGGTAAGCGAACACCAGGAGCAGAGCAGATAGCATCTATAACTCCCATAATGATCTTGGGTTCGCCAATTTTGGCATGTTCAGCTTCAATAACCTCTCTAATTTTCTGCACGACTTCCTCATCTTCTAACGGATAGTTTAGCTCAATTGGCAGAAGTTGTACACCATATTTGTCCCTTATGTATAATAATGTTTTTTCCACATTAACATATGCAGTTTGGAGCTATATATTATTTTAATTCACAGTTAAATTTGCTCTTCATGAGAAAGTATTGAGTTGGTAGCGTGCTCAATCCTTACACAAATAATCTTGTCTCCCTTCTTGAAAGGATAGCTTCTAAGCACTGTATTGGCAGCTTGAGACGAGTTTTGCACAAACGCAAGGTCCTTAGCATCGCAATGAATAAGCCGGCTAATACAATCTAAATTACGCTTCAAATGTAATTCCTTTTCATATCTATACCAGCGATCAGGTTGCAGCTCACATTCGTCCTGGTATTTTCGTAACTGTTCCTTCACAACGTGTGGAAAGGTGCCAAAGGAACCATGGTTGACTGGTATATAGCTTGACTCCAAGGAAAAGTCCTTTCGGTAAGCTCTACCAAATTTGGGGATAGGCTCATCACCTTTTGATAGTGTCATGTAACGGTTTATCAAGGTGGTCCGTAATACCAAGAAAAAAGAGAAATATGTCCCTTGTTTTAATTGTAAGGACAGAAAGAAAATGCAAAATCATATTTCACCTCCGCCCCAGTTTTTTTTTTATTTTATAGTGTAATCTACCCTTTGACGCACTGGTTGCTTCATAAACAAAGACGCATTTCACGAAACGATGTGTAGCCAAACAGTGACACAGGTTTGCATATATAAGCTGTTATATAATCCATTACTAATGGTACTAGAAGTGGAAGTATAGCAAACCGCTTAATCCAAATAGAACACGGGTAAGCCACAAGATAAATATTCTTACTTCCTGCTACTTGCAAGCAAATCGTGAAAAGTTGCCAATCAATAAGTATTCAGTTGCTAATAGTAGCTTGATTATTGCAGCTATATTACTTATTGTAATGAAAATGAGTCATCTTGCTGTTATGAGCGTGGCATGTGACAGCTGTGTTAGTCAACAAGAGTCATTCCTTGTAAAGATTTGACACTGCTTCATTACTAGCCATTCAGTTCAAGTTCTCCTTTTTGGTCTTTCAAAATTCAATAGTATTATTGGCATAAGTCTTTAAGCACATGATTCCTTTCTCAAACAGCTAACTTCATCATAAACGCGCTCTTCATAGATGGCACAAAGAATGGTATGGCAATAAATTGCAATTTGCAGGTGCTTCTCATTTACTTAAACACTAGGTGCATACTACGTTTTATTGCTCTTTGGAAGAATGTTTTGCCGTAAAGGTCGGCAATCAGTATGTAGTTGCTGTAGAAGAAACGCAGCTACGCACGTAAACCGAACTGGATGACAAGGCAATGTTTGTCATTTCTTGCATAATTTACTCGGATTGCCATAACAGTAACGCAATCAGTTTCAAATGATAAACTGCATTGATAAGCCTTGCAAATTTCTATAGGCTTTCATCACATCGACTATTGTCAGCGCAATAAGACAACGGGATACATCATATAAGGTTTCAATGTTTTCATTCCCTTTCAAGAATAAAAGAACTATTTTGAGTTTATTTTGCTTGCTAATATTTACATACGTTTTCTTGATCTGGAAAAACAGCGCGCTTTGAAGCGGGAATTTATCAAATTGACAACGAGTTGTTTATACGCAATCCGTTTTTAGAGCAGTCATTCATCGAGTTGCTTTTCTTATTCCATTTTGCCTCTTGACAGTTTCATGCCGCGCACTTGCGAACGATATGCCCAATACATAATCTACGTTGCACTGTTTCAATAAGAGGCCTTAGTCCGCAAAATGGTTGCTCCGTTTACTATGCATATATTAGTACAACGATAAACAGGAATCTAGAATCTTACGAGAAAAGTGCACTCTGCGCTCCTTTATCTCTTCACTTGCTGCCTGTATCTATTTTTAAAGGTCGGAGATTGGCGTGTAACGAATCTTTAATTATGAGGTAAATTAGACATGCTCTATCAATAACAATAGCTTTGTTGTATGATTGCCTTAAGAGAACATTAATAAAGTACACATTTTGTAATATCCTAATCGATCTTTAAAAACTACGCCACTCGGCAAATCCAAATCTCAAACATCATAATGCTTCTGAACGCCACCATAGTTAGCCATTGCTTAAAAACGGATACGACTTACACGAAGCCTACCAAGGTAAGCCTCATGAACAGAGTTACTAAAAAAAAGGAAGAGGTTACTAACATTTTTTCCCTGTTCGTTTCCTTTTTTTTCCTCTTTTCAATCGCAGCAGCTAACTAAAATGGAATTGAGTGAACCACACATAATTTGTCACGCGTTCATTTGCCTCAATTGAGCAAAAGAAAGATTCATTCAGAAAATCAATTATGAAAACTCCTGATTTATACTTCTGTACTATTGTTTCCTTTCTTTCCTTCTCTCTATACTGTTTCATAGCTCACCATACTTGAATTGACTTCAAATATTTGACATTCAACTCAATTGATTGAGAATATGACAGATTATTTGCCACAGCCACAGCCGCAGCCGCATGAAATGCATGCCAATCCCAGCACAACGATAAGTCGAGCTAGCTCAGCACGTTCTTACAGAGACGTGCCAAAGCCTATAGTGAAGACGATAGGAAATTACACTATGCAGCAAAGTATTGGCAAAGGAAGCATGGGAAAAGTCAAGTTAGCAGTGCATAACATCACAGGGGAAAAAGTGAGTTATATTTTTTGACAGGTCGAATTAGGACATCTTTAAATATTCATCCATGCGCTTTTTTCATACATTGTTAGATTGCCGTTAAAATTGTTCCTAGAGCCAATCTACAAATATTGAACCAGCCAGCTTATGCCAACGGCAAGTCTATCCAACAAATAGCAAAAGAGAAGGCTCGAGAAGAAAATCGCGAAATACGAACAATTCGAGAAGCACATATCATGATGTTATTGAAACACCCTAATATCGTAGGCATGAAGGATTTGATTGCCCAAGGACCTTATTTTTACATTCTGATGGACTTTGTAAACGGCACACAGCTACTTCACTATATTGTTAAGCGACAACGTTTGTCAGATAGAAGAACAAAGTCATTCACTCGTCAAATTGTCAGCGCTTTGGATTATTTACATAGAAATTCAATAGTACATAGAGACTTGAAGATAGAGAATATTATGATAGACAGAAGTGGAAGGCATATCAAAATCATTGATTTCGGCCTATCGAATTTGTTTTGTCCTGAGCGGCTATTAACCACTTATTGCGGTTCCTTATACTTTGCTGCTCCTGAACTTCTAAAAGCAACACCATACAGTGGTCCGGAAGTTGACATTTGGAGCTTGGGCGTGGTTATTTATGTTATGGCAACAGGTTCTGTTCCGTTTGACGATAAATCTATGCCAGGGTTACATGAAAAAATCAAACGAGGACATGTCGATTACCCAGCACATTTAACTGAAGAATGTAAAGACCTCTTATCTCGTATCTTTATTACTGATCCAGCAAAGCGTATCATAATGGCAGATATTATTCATCACCCTTGGCTGACTAAAGATGCAGCCCCTATCAACAACCATATGCCAATTAGAAAACCACTCAGTTTGCCACTCAACACAAAGGTCATTGAACGAATGTCACAGGGCTTTAATCTAGGAACGCCAGAAGAGATTGAACGAAGACTTACTCTTATCATTCAATCTCCCGTTTATCACGATGCAATGAAACACATAGCAGACTGCCATGCTAGGAAATCACTGACACCTCCGCTCTCCAATAACGAGGTTAATTTTGGCATTGTGTACGATGATCCTCAATCAGTTCCAGCAGCCTATCATCCCTTTTTGTCATTATACTATTTAGCTTCCGAAAAATTAATGGCGATAGAAATCGAAGCACACCAACACCGTTTGTCAATGAGATCATCGCTATCACGAAAAGCATCCATTGATTCTTTAGGCGCCGCATCTTCAGCACTTAGTAGCCAAACATCACTGGTCGATTTAGGTGCAGCTGGTGCACGTCTATTGACAGACATCCCCCTTAGTCAGACACCTGTCAAAACAACTAGACATGCTGATGAAGGTCTCAGTGGACTTCACTCAGCGTCTATCAGTTCAACTAGTTATTTAAATAGAATCCAGCGCTGGTTACGCTCTTCTTTATCGCAGCATCGTCTCAGTACTCATGAGCATACAAATAGTCATATGTCTGCTCCGCCTTCCCCTCCTCATTCAAATGAAGATCGCAAACATGCAGAGGTTGATCCTATTTATACAGCAAATACAACTCCTGCTACACGATTGCCTACTCCAACACATTCTACCGAAGACAAATACAATCGCCATAATTCTCAAAACCTGAACAACGAACAACAACAGTATCAACATTATGAAACTCAGCAATATCATCAACAGCAAAATCAAAAACGATTGTCAGGAACAACTGGTACAACACCAAGTGGAAGCAAATCTCTATTCCGTAAATTATCACAAGTATTTCTAAAAAAAAGCTCAACCAAATCTCTGCACAAAAAGGCGAGTAATTTAAGCACATCGAATACGATAAGTGACCAGAGCACGCATGAAAGTGAAGCAGAAGCTATCAATCAAGCAGCATCAAAACAAGCTGCTTTACAGAGTAATGAAAGAAAAGCTGCAGACAATGACACTTCACCGCCCCCAGTGCCACCAAAAGATTACAACTATGCAATGGTCCGTCATTCAAGGATTATCAATCAAAATAACGTAGGAAATATACACAGTACTATCAGTAGGAAATCACAACAACTACCTCCAGGAATGTCCATAGCTACTATTACATCTCGACAAACAGCCCATACAATCGACATTAGTACTCTTCATAAAGCCGGTTATTATAATGCTGCCAATAGTACTGTGAACAATAATACTTCTAACATGACTCGGACAAATGTTAGCAATAGCCATACGAACAGTACAGCATCAGCATTTGCAACACCTATTGCTAATCGAATGGCTAGATACGAAGAGCATCCGCGGCAAGCAAATCCTTCAGCGCTCTTGACAAAAGAGCTACCTAATTTACCAACTACCACAACAGTAACAAGGTCAGCTTCCTTAACCTCTTCTGTACCGCCTCGGCATCAATATGCTAGCGGAAGAAGAGGAAGCGTTTCCAAAATGATGACAGATAAGATGGGCTCATGGGTCAACCGATCTTCTTCTTTTAATAACCATCATCATAACCATGGCAGGCCAACCGATATAAATCCTTAGAACGTGCTTCATCATAAATAAGCACAAACATCATAATCAATATTGAAAATATACACTTACCTTATACTTATTTCATATTATAGCAAATATTCTAACCGTAATTCCATATAATCAATTCTCGTACCTTATAGAAGCAGCGCAATTTTGTTTTCTTTGGGGGTTTTTTTTTTTCTCCTTCTATTCCTAGACTTAGTAATCTCAAGAACTATGACTTCAGCCTCTGTTATTATTCAATCCATTAGACAATTTTTTCCAATTAAAATTTTATTGAACATGGGTCAGGTAGTACTTATAAACAACTAAGAGGCTTTATTGCATTTGTTTGGATGCGGTAGTCGACATAATAAACTTGGTATATCCGCGGAGTTCTAAATTGGACCGTTCTGGGCTGCTCCTAAGCGGTTTAGATGAAGAACAGTTGCTCCTAACATCGTTTCTCAAGGCGAGGGTGCTACTTGTTCAGTTGGTTCCTTTTTTGACAGCTTAACTTTCGGGATCGTCTATACACAACATATTGCGGTTAGCTCCCCCTACGCAGAAAAAGTCAACGAACAACAAGTCATACCATGTCAGGCTTCAAAAACTTTTGCACACATGGGAGAAGGGAGAATGAAGAAATGTTCATCTTAATTTCTGTTTTGCTCAATTACTTATTCGTATTCATGGGCTCACCCTGTTTACAGCTGTACTTCCAAGGGCCATGCCAGTACAGAGGAGGAAAAAGCTGTAATAATGGTTGATCTTTATCATCTTTATTTCCGTTTTTCTTATTCGTTATTTGGCAGGTTCAGTAAGAGAGACCCACGACAGCACGGGGGCTACTCCACAAAAAACTGGCTATTGATGAGATTCAAAAAGTTATATTTCCGATTAAGTTCATTGTGTTAAATTTAATACACAGTATGAATAACTGCAATCAAAGCATTTATTTGGCTGTAGCTGCCTTTTTTCGATCTTTAACATTTTTTTTAAAGCACAAGAATTGAACAACAGTGCTTCTCCGGCTCAGAACAAGAAGTTCTTTGACATGGCCTAATTCAGATCGAAGATTGCCCGATTGCTCAGCGGTAGGTATATAGGCTTGTTCGATGGTTTGATAAATAGATTGTAGGGTATCTGAAGCTGTGGGTGTTACATATTGTGAAAGTGTTTGATGCATAAATTCAATTTCTAAAGTTGCTTGCAGCATACCCCCCATGCCAAACCTTTCGACTTGTCTAAAGCTATGTAAGCAATCCTTGGCCAATGACTCTAGTAACCTTGATAGTGCTCTGGGCACTAACTGTGAGGCCACACTATTAATTTGTGAATGAACCATAACGAGCGTCATCAATGCCTCGTAAACAAAGGGATGGACTTCTTGCGGTTTTGGGATACTGGCCCAATCGATGCCACTGTGAAGGATCCCTTGCGTTATTATATCCCGAATTAGCTGTGATTTACGTTTGATAAAATCTCCAAACAGGATTTCATCCAATTGGTCAACAACATCGATTAACGTCTGTAAAGTATTAGAACCTTAGTGCATCAGATCTAGTATTCATGTCAACACATGTTCACTTACATGAAGGTCCTCGTCCATTTTAACGTGGTATGCCTCCTCAAATAATTCGCTCAGCTTTCTCATAACATATAGCCGCATATAATTCAAATTGCTCACAGTCAACAGAATACGTACATCCTAAATAGAAACAATGAATACACGCAGCGAGTACAGCTTACAGGTTGAAGGTAGTTACCATCGAATGAACGTTTATCTTTTCTCTTTTCTTCGCCAATGATAACTCCTCTTTCACGTTTAGGGGCTTGTAATCTGTGAAAGCCAACTGCACTAATCCATCCAAAAAGGTATAGGTTGATTCTAAAAACGAGCCTCTAACTGTTTCAATATGTGCTGGTAAAATTATTTGACCTTGTACATCGTTGTCCTCAGAGGACAAAGCTGTCAGTGTAGCAATTTTGTACGCTGATCTTGCGCAGAATTTATGAAAATCGTAATATCGCTTTAATAGTGTTGTTACTTGTTCGTTTTGCTGGTCTATCACCCATTCTTCCAATAAATAAAAAGTTTTTGCATCTCTTTCCCAGCATTTACAAACAACGTCAATGAATTTCGATTGAGCTTTCGTTAAAAGGGTAGTAAGGCCAGAAAAAGCGTCAACTGCTAGATTGATAGTATTGATGTCATTTACACAGCTCGCTAGTTCGTTCACAATGTTTGTCAAAAATTCAGCAGTGTGTATCGAATTTGCATTGACAGGCAAAAATGGCGGCATGATGTATTTATCTGACCCATCCATGTTTTTCTTCTTCTGTAACTGTTTCTCGTTCAATGAAAAATAATCTGATATTAGAGCAGCATATCTATTAACAATATCGCGCGTCATACGCTGACATTGTTCAACCTTTGCCATATCCATGCCTTGCCGTTTCCTTCGAGATGTAGGTGTACTTGCTGTAGAGTTATGTGTAGCATTTCGTGATCGGTTGTTCGTTCTATTTGTGAATTTCCCTTCGATAAATGCAGTTGACAATCTCCAAAAGTCAGGTAAACAGCGCAAAAGCAGCGAGGATTGAGATTTCAATAATTCAGATATCGCCTGCCATATTCGAAAATCGCTGGTCAATTCTACATTTATCTGTGTGGGCCACAATTTCATTTGCTCAATTGCTTCCTTAAGTGATATACTTCTTTTGATATCGGACTCGTCCGTCTCACCGATTTCAACTTTCAGCTTATTGATTTTTTTGACACTAGCATCAAATGTCTCTTTCATGAGGTTCATAATCCATTGATATTGACTAACTAAATAGAACCAGGCAGGATCTTCCGCTGTATCCAGATCAAATAGAAAACTGTGATTGAAGTGATTAATAGATTGTTGTTTGAAATAGAATATACAGTACATACTTTATAGTTTTTTCCTGATCGTCCATACTTCTCCATGGATCAGCCAGCCTTCTCATCAGAATATTCTGAAGCTCAGTAACAATTTTGGTTACCTCTGCCCAAACCTTGTCAAAAACCTTTCGATGCAGGTCTGTAATGTCAGTTGCTTTTTCAAGCTCGACTGCTCCTGCAGGTCTATCGGATACATCTGATTCGCCTTTCAATACTTGATAAAGATATTTGCCTTTCTTGTAATCCCGAATAGCTGCCTCATATTTATTCTACAATTGAAAGCAAAGGGAAATTAGCTTATTAATGACAATACTATTTTCCAGTATTAACTAACAGTACCTGTTTGATTGATTCAAGCAGACTGCTTGGTAAATTGAACAAAAAACGGTATCTTTGGAGAATGTATAAGGTACTTCTGACTTTCTCGACTCGTTGTCGTCTTTCAACGACAGGACCATATATTTGCTCAGCTCGGCCATTAGCAGCTGTAGTAACGTTTCAAAAGTTGTAAAAATGAACATTAAGGCTGTTTTACTACGATAGGAACACTTAACCTACCATCTAAAGCTTTTTTGATGCCAATTGTCCCGTAATCTTGAGTTTGATTTAATTGTTTTGACTTCATCTCTTCATACACATGATCAATAGTGTTCTTAGCACTAACAAAACGATCAAAATTTTGATGGACAAGATCTTTTAAAGCTTCCGCCCTTTGATCGACACCTTTTCTCAATTTGTCTTCACCAGTAACTAAATCGTTGTAGGATGTATTCTTATGCACCTGTAAGAGGAATTGCCGAGGCTGGAATTGCTTATTCGTTATCATGAATATAGTCTCTAATAGAAGGATAATACGAAATGTTCAGTTTTTCTAATATAGACGGTTACATCCCATTACTTTCTTCGTGGGTCTTACTTTCTTTCAATTTTGAGATATTAGTATTTCGTGACATATCCCTTAAGTTGATAGTAGAAAGATTCAGTACAGTTTTCAATAACAAAGGTACAGGACTCTTTTTTGATCAGTACTCAGGAAATATAGAAGGATAGATACCGAGCGGATCACTATCATCAATGGCTTGAAAGTCTAGGTCGTTTTCGAAGGAATGAATTTGTTTACTGGCGGATTCATCCTGCTCGGGATGTTGAAATTGTCTCGTTGCTTCACTTTCTCGTTCTAACGAGTTATCGGGAGTTTCCTCGTCATCAACCCAAACATCCGGTTCAAGAGAGTCGAGGTGATAGAATCTCAATACAGCTGCATCTTCTGCATACTCGGGTAGATCTAGTCTGTTCATTGAAGAGCAGAATTTCAACAACTCCTTTAGTTTCGCTACTGACGAGGTTGGATAAATTGAGCAAAGTCGGTTATTGAAATATACAGATTCAACAACTGAATATCAATGCAATTTATTCTGATATGTAATTTTTCCCCAGAGAAAGTGTAATATTGCAAAATGTTAACAGATTTATTGTTTTGCCTTGGATTTGGAACCATTTAAAACTTTCAGCTATTGAATTGAGTCTACTTGGGCGTATTGTCAACAATATTTTTTGTTATTCAAAAGTTTTTAGAGCAAAAAAAGTAAAACTGTAATATTTATTATTGTAAAAAATATTAGATTAAGAGTAATAAAAAAGTAGAAGTAGATGTTATTTGTCAAATGCAAGGTTGGAGTTCTTATTCGAGCTTGATGTCTTTCTTTCCGCCAATCCTGAGTAATTTCTCAACCGAACTTCTTCTGCGCTCTCCTTCACTGCTTTTCATTTCGGCAGCTAAATGCTTAGCTCTTTCAGCAGGTGTCATATTGAATTGCCAGTGATCCTTCGTATGATCGGGTGTTATGAATGCGTCACGATCAGCCACAGGGCGCTGGCTCTGAGATACACTAGAACGATCATCGGAAGAAGAGCCATAATCTGAGCGAGTAGAAGACTCTGGTGATCTAATATTTCCCGGGTCCAAGAAGCCAGTGCCTTGTCCATTATGGTTATGAGTAACATTGTTTTGGTGATCGATATCATCTACAGTTGTAGGGTGGCTTCCAGTAACAGCTTCTTGTTGTCCATAACTTGATTGTTTTGCTGAATCATTATATGCATTCCTTCCAATACCAGTATTCGATGTTTGTATATTACCAACATTACTGCTGATTTCATGAACAGTTGTAGGATGTTGACCTGTAGTAGCACGTTCTTGATTCATGATGGTTGGAGAATTGAAAAATTGGTGATCTAAACCGACCGCATAATTGATGGTTTTATATGTGGATTGTTAAACAAAAAAAAAAAAAAAAACCATCGTCATTCTGACATGGTGCATTAAATTTTTTACCAATGATAAGAATTTCCATTGAAACTTTTTCATGCTTGCTTTTCAGGCGTACTCGTAGCCTGTTAAATTGTGCTCTATTCCCATTCATCCAAATAAGGGACATTGCTTCTAAACACAAGGAAGGTATACAATGTACCCGCAGCATGCCAGTGTTTCATTATTTGCTAACCATTGAAAGTAAGCAGACGCTTGCTTACCAAAACACCTTCTTCATCGCTTTGAGAAGGAAAGATATGGAAGAGCGGAGCAATAATACATATAGTTCTATTTGAATTGTATAAAATCACATTTAAGAAGGTACCATTGCCGTACATACGACGCTTTGATACTCGATTTATTTGATCAGATAAGATGATGTAAGGTTCTTCGTAAACGATGATTTCATGTAAGTTGACAGTGGGAATATTCGAAAGAAGAGTTTGTTTGGCTTGCGTTAGCGTCTCAATGACATTCTTCAGAAAACCAACGGAAAATCTGCCTGATAATACAGATCTATTGCTTCATATTTGGGGGTATTTCGACACAAACACTCTCATTTCCGAGAGAGTCGTACTGAGTAGATATGCTGATTCCTTTCAGCAAAACTTGGGCTTTCTTATTGAACATAAGCGATTTCAGCGTTGTATTTTCAATTTTTGCTAACCCTAGAGGAACAGGGCTCATGTTGAAGTGCTTTAAAACATCTGCAGTGAAGTGTCGATGACTAATAGTAGACAGTATCCCCACTACCTTGTTCTTTCTTGGCGAAGCTGATGCTACGGTGCCCATTAATTCTCTTAGATGATCTGGTGTGCACCCTTGCTTAGTATTTTTACATTGGATGATTATATTCAAGTTATTGAACCATCGACCTCGAAGATCTATCCCTCCATCACCTTTACCGCCGACATGTTCAAGTTGCATTCCAGTTGACAATTTAAGTGATTCTAAGGTTTGCAGTTCAAATAAGGTACCGCGATACGTAGTTGAAGTTACATCCTTATCAACCTGACTTAGGAAAGTAGCCAAATCATTTCTGCTGCCAGAAATATGTCTTTTGCAGATTCGGCCTAGAATCATTCCATCAATTTTTAGAAACTGTTGAGGGAATGGATGGCAAGTAAAGGGACCGAGTTCCCGTTATTTTGCTAAAAATGACCGATATTTATTTTGTAAGAACGAATTATCATTATTTTATTATTTCTCTTTCTTCATCATTCTGTATTTAATCAAAATTCCGATCCATGACAGATCACTTGACAGATCGTGACAAAGCAAAGACGTATACTGACGATTCCTTTGAGACGCCTGCAGAAAATTGGGAATCTGCTCTCGGAAACGTACTAGAGGTATACAGATCTTTATGAAAAGAGTAATTCAGTACGCTCAACTGTTAACGATCGCTCTATGTAGAAAAACACAGAGCTCACAGACCAACTGAGAAAAGCCTTGCTTACTGTAGCTAAACTAAAAAAACAACGAAGGTACAATTCAATTCAATGGTATTTGCAGGAGTGAAAAGCCATTAATATCCGCTATTTTTCTATTCCAAAAGCAAGCTGTTGGATGAGATTGTGAAGGTGAGCTCGGAGAATGAGGCAGATTTTGACGACAACGACAGTCAGTGGTCAGAAGGGGATATAGACACAGACATGGAATCTGACGACGACTTTGAAGTGACGAAGAAAGAGGAACTGGTTGAGGCAGAAACGCATATTGAACCGCCTGCGAAGCGTCGACGATTACCTCAATCAAGACGACAACGGCCAATGAAACCAGTTGATGTTCCGAAAGACGAAAGTGGTAATTACATACTGCCAATTGAGCTTGGCAGATTGAAGTTGCTATCTCTAGGAGAGATTATACCCGAAGAAGGCTTTTTTAACCAAAACTATATATTCCCTGTGGGGTACGCCATACAAAGGTAATAAGGGAGGCATATACTACCATAGTTTATTTTCAGAACTTGGCTGTAGTAACTAATTGTTTGCTCATATTTAGAACTTATAAAAGCATGGTTCACGAAGATGAATATACAGTGTATACCTGTTCGATTGACAAGGACGAGAACAACAAACCACTTGTAAGCCAAAAAGTTAACAGTCATTAATATGTATGTGCTAGTATTTTAACAAGTTCAATGTAAATAGTTCTGTTTAGAGGCAGAAGATGCTCCTGAAATAGTGATACGGAAACCTACTCCTACTGCTGCTTGGTCTGAAGTATTGAGAAGATCAAACATTTTGCGTAAGAAAGAGTTCAAGAATACAGTGTCTGGGCCAGAATACTATGGTTTTTCGTTACCGACTGTGAAAAAACTGATACAGGATCTTCCCCGCGCAAATGAATGTGTAGGCTATCAGATGGTTGACTTTTGAAATAATTAACTGTATATATTAAGCATATAGAATAAGGAACACCTATGTTATTGAGGATAAAACTTGTACAATAAAACGAAAGGAAAATAGGGAAGATTGACTTAATGAAGTAAAGTTACCATAATCTAGCATAGCCTAAGCATACATGCAATTTAATAAAAGTACTATTCAATAAAAAAAATCCGCAAAATACTTTTAATTTACTGAATATCGATGATAATGGATTTTACTTATTGACTACTTAGACAAATATACTATGATATTTTGTTACGGATTAGAATTGAAAAATAATAAATTAAATGTTGAAAGAATATCTGCTACTTAGTGATCATGTCAAATGTTACTAAAGAAAAACGAAGCCAATATACATTGACGTGGCTATTATGAATATGTAATCTGATAAAGGGAATGATAATTCGTCAAATACTTAAAAAATTTGTTCAATTGTAATAATTATTGATTGGTTTTTTGCTAGTATGGGAAACTTCTGCTGATACAGTGCTTGAAGAGTCATCATCCATCATATATGGCTCCACCATAGGTGCATCGAATTTAACAGGTTTACTCTGTTTGTTATCAATATCAAAAGTCATATCAGCCGTCAGATGCTCATCGACATTTGTCTTGGTTCGGTTGTTTCCTGACCCAGACGACTTGTTAGCAGTGACCCAATGAACAGTAATAACATTGACCTAAGTATTGTACACAAAGTTTGATGTTAAAAACACACTTAAAAGTTTCTTGTCCTGTAGTATCAAATGTACATACTGTGACATCTACTGTGCACATAGTTAAACAGATCAGACCACGTTGATGCCCATGACTCAAGTATACAGATAATACGTTGACAAAGGATACAGACAAACAGACAATGGAAGCAACCAACGTTCTACGAGCCAACTTGTATACTCTTGACACTTTCCAGTCACTTCGTGCATTTCTACCAACAGTCGTTAAAGGCCTAACAAAGAGCCAAGTAAGGTACAAATTGAAGATCTATAGTTATGTAATTTCAAGATCAGTAAATTTTCGTTCAGATAAAAGTAAACGTTAAGATCTAAATCTGCGATAGTTACAAAGTCGTAAATCTATAATCAAAAAAAGTGTGTTTTAATATGCTTTCCAATTGATTAAACGATGTAATTTTGACAACCTACCAGTAGGGGCATACTTGCAATGTCTTGTAAACCAATGGTACATTGGCCATCTGGTTCAAGGTAAATATTTCTGAAGCACAACTATGTCAATTTGAAGGTGCAAGTACCAGTTAACGATTTTGTTTTTGTTGAGACTTATATCTTTGATCATTTTTAAGTATACCATGAGAACGAAAATCACAACATATGGACACAGTAGCAATAGGTGAAATTTGTATAATGGGGTTTTTAGCCGAGTAGTTTTAACAGCAGTGACCAGATAGCAACGCTCAATAAGCCTGCAAAAAAGAAATTAATTTCAGTATAGCCACAGACAGCTTACATACGTTTTCTGTGTATCTTTAATCTTACCAAGCGTAAATTGCAATTTTACTACCGGCATAAAAGAAATCGCAGGCAAGCATGCCAAGTGTACAAGAGACAATATTATCTGAGCAAAACAGAATAGACGAGGCCGCAGTCAGTTAGTGATGCTTGCTAAAGTAAGCAAAAGCATGAAATGCGTATATCTTACTATTATTTGTAGAAACGATGATGACTGATGTTGTAGCAAACGCCCAGGATAATGTATATAGAGCAATGACCAACATACGACCATAATTGAGAGATTTGATTTTCTCGCCATAGGTTTTGGCTCCAAGAGCGACGGCTAAACATGTAATACATGTCAAGGAAATTAACTCGGACGTAGCTTCCAAAAGATCTGGATTTGTTATATCCAAATCTATCACCAAGTCTGCATTTGTGCTGTTGCTATTCATGTTACTGAAAGTTTTAGTCCTCAATAATAAAAAATTCAGCAATAAAGAAAAACAGATAAGCTTATTGGAAAAAGTTTAATAAGAAAGTAATAGAAGAAAGAAAATGAAGCTCTGGAGCAATTGTATGCGCTTATTATATTGCAAATCGATGGAGCAAGATAGTAATACAGACCTTCAAACTTGTGGTTTAAAAAGGATAGGATGCGTAAGATATAACTTACTTATTTTCACAATGTACTAAGGAGACTTCCTCCCTTTGATATGCATAGATTCATACTAGCCTTATTGTGTTGCTTTTTGAAGCGTGATACGTCAATCCAAAATGACAACGTTGTTGCGACAATATACTGCGGCACATATAAATAGCTATTGTAATACGATATAAGTTGAGCTCACGATTAAACCGAAGAGCTATATGCTTTGGACAGGTAAGAATAATATATTATCTACGTGTTGAGACATCTATATAAAGTTATGACCCTTAAAATCCAACTTTATCAATGCTATATTACCCACAGGTAAAGTAGATCAATATTATACTTACTGCAGGCATAAATATAAAAGGAGATAAACTCAACTATCCGCGACAGGCTTACTACCAATGGTTCTGATGTACCTATACAGTTTTTCTAACTAACTGATCTTTCCTAATCGATGTAAATAAACCATATCCAGCTTGATTAGGAGATAGATTAGGTACAATGGGAAGATCAACCTGAAGAAATTGCCACAATGAAGATACTAGAGTTCAGCGGTGTAACTATTCATGAACGACGTAACGATACAAGTGTCGAACTACGTTGCAATAATTACCCTTTTTACGAAGGAATAAGGAAGTTTTATACTTTCATCCCCTAAACGTGAAAACAAAGTTCAAGAGTCAGAGTTTATTTACTCCCTCCACATCAATAGGAGACGTCTCTTCAAGGTTTTCAGTTTTAACAGTCCTACAGTTATCCTCCTTTTTACGTTAGAGGATTAATACTGCTCACACTGTTTAAGCATTGGAAAAGCAAAATCCGAAAACGTCCCGCCGAAAAATGAACACGAAAAGTCAACTTATTTGGAGAAAGTGGACCGCAAATCCCTCTTTCTTAAACCTCATATTTCTCCCTATTTTTTCCAAACATTTGAAGGATTATGCAGTCATCTCAATCAGAATTGGACTTTATAAACTATTACTTGGAAAATCTTTCTTCTAAGTCAGTTCGTTATGGTGAAGATTATTTATCGCGTACATTGCCCGATCATTTAAGAATCAAGGTAAACTCAACTCATTCCGGAGGACATTAATCTGATACTGGTAACTGATGATGACATATTTTTCTATTCCAACATTCAATTCTAGCGTACTCCTATTGCACCTGAGGCGCGAGAAAAGAGTAAGACGTTATCTATTTTTTCTCTTCGCTCAGAAATTTGTCTCACAAAATGAATCATTTTCTCTCTCCATAGCACCTGCTCCTACCACTGCTGCTGAGAGCATTACTCTCACTACAGATTCCAACAAGTTCGAAATCATTATCAAGGTTCTCAAACCTTTCAAGCAATTTACAATTACAGGTTTAACAGCCACTGATACTGTTGGACAGTTGAAGAAACGTATATATCAGCAACAAAGTTCCTTTCCTGCCAATCGTCAACGTTTGTTATTGAAAGGCAAAGTGCTAGCCGATCAAAAGACCTTGGAAGAGCATTCTATCGGTGAGGGTGCTATCGTTCACCTCATGCTTACGGCAGCACCAGCGGCCACAAGCAGCCAGACTATTACAGACGATGCGGCTGCCGTCGCTAGCTTAGGAACCAACATAACCTCCTCATCAGCAAGTATTTCCGCAGAGACTGACCGAAAACTTTCAAGCCCCGAATTTTGGTCAGCTGTAGAAAAGACAGTGATCGAACAAGTTGGACAAACTGATGCTGCCTTCATTGTGAATAAAATGAAAGCAGTCTTATCTCCTTGAATTCAATAAACATTTATATCGGCATTTTCAATTTTATACAATTTGAAATATAAAACGGATCATAAAGGAAACGCTTGAGATTATATGTAGAGCAACATGCAAATTCAAAAAAAACAAATATGCGTAACTCTTTTTGTACAGATACGTCTAGTGATGTGAGGTTCGACGGAATATATGGTTTAAGCTTTTAATGACTGGCTGCAACTGCAGAAGCAGATTTGGCAAATAACATATCCAATGCAGCCATTGTTTCAATAAGGTCTTTTTGTAGTTGTATTTCCTGTTTCACTTTGTATGATAGACGAGATAAAAGCTCATCGATAAGTGGAGATTGACCAAAGACACGTGTATAGCAATCTATTTCAAAAACAGACTTCAAGTGTTAGTCCTTGAAAGGGAAATAAGAAAAATCGATGTATTGAAAGAATTACCTATCACTGTTTCTGATACGTCAACCAACAGATTTGTGAATCTTGGATGATGGATGTGCTTGATCAAAAAGCGCATAAGTGGTTCTAAAGACACATCATCACGACCTGTTATTGCTGTCTTCAAACCGTCACGATGGATCAATTCTTGTAAAACGGCAGCCACAACAACAGGTGTTTGTCCACTCACTCGTAAGACTTCGTCCAATGCATTGGCATACTGGAATGCCTTCATGAAATGGTCATACTTTTTCAATTTCTGTCGTCTTACAGATTCCACCACAAAATCGTCTTGAGCTGCTGTATTGGCTTGTCCACGCATAAAGTATTTGTATGTGCCTCCTTTAAGGTATTCTTCATTCTTCTTTTTCATCGCTTTCTCGGAGGACTTGAGTTGACGCTGACGGATGGATAATAAACAGTTTGACATACCAGCGGCAAGGTGGGTATCATCTGGCGACAATGCTACACTGAGAATAGGTGCAGGATATTTAACGCTATGAACAACTTTATAATCCTGGACATTAAAGATTTTGACATGCTGATCCAAAGAACCTGTTACTAATCGTGAGGCTGATCCATCGAAGCACATGCTCGTCACTGTCTTTTGGTGGTTATTCAGTGTATGCATACATCTTCCACCGCTCAATAAATCCCACACTTTGACTGTAGGCCCACCAGAAGAGACAATTGCCCCTCCATTAGGGTATATTAGAAGTGATTCTACGGGCGCTCCATGGTTCATTGTCATCACGCTGTCAGGTTGTCTCATATCCCATAATTTTACTGTTTGGTCATAAGAGCCACTGACAAATAAGTTAGGGTTATCCAAACTGACAACACCCGCTCTAACATAATCATCATGCTCTTCAAATACATTGACGCTTTCCCCCGTTGGTATGTCCCAAATTCGAACTGTTTGATCATCTGAGCCAGATAAAATATTCGACTTGTTGGTGGAAAATTTTGTAACATGAACAGGCCTATAGAGTGAGTGGCGCAAATAAGATGTTTCTTTCAGCAATTCTCTTTCTTTTTGAAGCAATAAGAGGAGGATAAAAGAAAGAAAGAAAAAACATGGTAACTTACATTTTATGGTCTCTAAACGTTCTCAAAATGGCTCGAGAACCTCCATCAAACATTTGAACCAAACCAGTGGCATCACCAGCAACAATGAGTTTGCCATCCTGACGGAAACTGCCTGAATAAGCTGTATCTTTGAATCGAGAGATAGTCTTTTTCGGTTGATGTGTTTTAGAAGAATAAATCTGCACACGTGTAGACGATGTAACTGCAAAATCGTAGGGTGAGACTGGTGAAAAGTATATAGAAGTGACACTAGCATATTCTTTTATGACGATGGGCGACTAAAGAGATATCAATTGTTTAACAACGACGAGATTCCTCGAGCTAATTTCTCTATTGTTGGAAATATTCACCTTGAATCGTTTCCAATATTTCGCCTCTGCAGTATTCTTTTGACTTTGAACCTTGGGGTATTTCTTAACTATGGTTTTTTGATACTCCATTTACTTGCTGTATTTTTTGATAGATCAACTAATTAAGAAAAAAGTACGATGCTGCAATGCCAAAGCAAGAGGAGAGAACATCATTGCACCGGACAGTTTTGCATATTTTCCCGTAAGGAGCTCGAAATTTGGTAAAGAGCAAGATTAATTGTCACATTGATACGCCACAGATACCAGTGCATGAATCCCGACTAAGTTTAACTGCCTTTCAAACAATGTATGAAAGGAATATAGTTCCTTGCCTATTTCTACATGGTTATGGTTCTATTGAGGGGATCCAGACCATATTGACAACATGCGTGATTTATTTGCAACCTTTTGATGACCAGATATATTTACTTGAGTGACGGCTTTATTAACAGAAAATAGTCGGTAAACATAAGATAAGTATTGTTTATCAGACTTGTTTACGATTACTTTAATTTCTTTTCGTTTATGAGCTTAGATATTTGCTGAACCTTCTCATTCTGTAGTAATTCATTTAATCTTGCTTGAATCAAAGGATCCTGATGGTAATTTCTACTTGTTCTTCTGTCAGGAAAGCCTTGACAACTGTTATTTGTAAGATATTGTATACGGGCATAACTAGCCGTGGCGGCGGCGGTGCTCGTACCACGCTGAGAGCGATGATTAATTTCCAATGATGGTATCTGGCATGTATACGAGCGTTTTAGGGGAGAGGAGGTAGTATTTGATAGAGGACATTTTGGTATGATTTGTTTTTCTTGTGTTGATGGAGGTTTATTACTGTTTATTACTGAGCCAGGCAACCGTCGATGTGTCCTTATGCGGCTGCCTTCCCTTCGCTGTTGCTGTGTTTGTATGTGAAGACTATTAGTATTATTTTCTGTACAGCCGAACGCTGTATTACTACTTTTTTGTTCGCTGTTGCCACCTTCAATTTGAGTTTCTGGAACTCCAAATCTGTTGTATTCTGCTATACTTGATGTTAACATTTCTACCTCATCATAAAAAAGATACGACTGATACTGCGTTGTATGATCGTCTGTTAACATCATGTATTTATCATCTCTTTTGAGTCTCCATGGAGGTCTTCTCAATACCCAGGACGGCAGAGGTAATCTTCTGGTAATCTCAATATGATTGCTACTCGTCTCTGTATTATTATTATTATTATTAGTAATAGCACTATCTACTGCTAAAACAGAAGGACTTGGATGATTTGATGATGGGGAAAACCGTTGCATTCAATATTCGTTGTGTTGAATTTGATATTGAGCTTGATTTGTTGAAACCGCTCAGTACCCGCTAATAGTAATATAAACAAATCAAAAGGGACGGTGCAGCATACGATACGAAGAAGAAAAGGGCAAAGAAGTATGAACAAGGCAATAATTGAATTAGGTTCTAAAAATAATAAATGGATATAATAATAAAGCCTCATTTATTAAATTAATGGTTATGTGGGATATCGCACTCATAGTAAATGTCATTGGTATTTAAGGTTGGAATTGCATGTTGGTATTTTGATTCATTGTCTTATCTGGATGGGTATGTGTGCAAATGCTTATGATTGCTCAACCAAGACTAAACCAAAAAGAAAAGAGAAGCAGTAATATAAACTCTTCGTTTTATTGTTTAAAATTGGCTCATTGTATAATACAAGCTTCTATCAGGAATACATCACCCCTTTTTCACATATTGAAATAGTATAGCATGCACTCTGACTTTCTTAGGGACTGATTTTCCCTTTTTATAGGTACAAAATGCATATGGGTCCCAAAAGGCCATATTTACGGTTGCGAAGAAAGCCACCAACTTTTCATCCATCATGTGTTGCCATACGAGAGAAGAACTTTACAAACAGAAAATAGCCAACGTAGCCTTTGTAAAAGGCAAGGTAGTCAATATCGTTTATATTCCTCAACTTTAGTCTTCAGATGGACAAAATCTGCCTGTCATTTCTAAAGTCTATCAAAGAAAGAATTGACATAAAATTCTTTTAATTGACTTTATCAAAAAAAGAAGGCCTACTTTGAAAGACAAATCTTTGAAGGGAAAAGCGCAAACATTTTGTCTACTTTGATGATTTATCCAAAGCTGTTAATAAACGGCATAAAGCTGTCCTATGTAGTCTGTAGCAAATTTTCTGGTGTTTGTTTTTCATATCAGATATTACAGAATCACTAGCGGTGTAGTTTACGTTATGGATAATAACATTAAGCTGTCTTTGTAAATATGCGCGAAACAGATTAACTTTAAAAAAATTGCACGCTAGGCCGATCTGTGCTTGGTAAGA
This sequence comes from Mycotypha africana, assembly GCF_025528875.1. NCBI lineage: Eukaryota > Fungi > Mucoromycota > Mucoromycetes > Mucorales > Mycotyphaceae > Mycotypha > Mycotypha africana. The sequence continues at coordinate 1,074,729 of NW_026515734.1, read as the reverse complement.
GAAATTGAACATCAGTTATGAATTTATACTTCTTTAGTAATCTTCAGTAGACGTCCACGAAAGAAGGTAATTATAAATGAAACTAAGCATAGAGGCGCCAGTTATAATGGCAAACTGCACAAATCATTCTAATGTATACAAAGTTTGACAGCTTCACAGTAGGACAATATTCAGCAAGGCCTATAATGACAAGGTTTGCAAGATACGTCTTTGCTGAACATGACATGAAAATAGATTCTTTTGGGCAGTCACAGCTACCGCAGCGCCTTGGTGATACAGCTATGGGCTCAATCAACCACCCACAAATAAATGTGTCCAAGGACTTGAAATGCATACACCCTGTGCCGTGACGTTTCCTGCTTTAGAAACCTCACCACATGCGCTGCAATATCATTTTAGAGACTTCGTTTTTGCTTTTGTTTATTTCACTGATAGTAACGTTAACAAAGTATTATTGCAGATCCTTTTATTGTTCCCTTTGTCATCCAGGGTCAATGCTCTGTCATCATTGATAAGTTGATGTGACTTGTATGTGAAATAGGACACTTGCTGGGTTCGTTTTGTAGATGAAAAAAATTGGAAGCCTCTAGAAAAATTCTACAGAAATTTTTTTGCAATTCTCAGTAGCGTTTATTATTGCAGAAATACTGAACGTTTTATACAATTTTTAAGGCAACGAAAAAAGATGGAGCAGCTGCTTGATATACTTTTGCGCCTCCTTAGCAGCAAATATAGTAGACGTGAATTAAGTCTCAATTCTTTACCTTTTTCCAGTGGGCCTCGCAATAGTAGTATTTCTCTTTAAAATCAGAAAACAAAAAGATCTAGGCGTGTAAATTCGGAGTCAATAAGTATTTGAAAATCGCGTGTAAAAGGGCCGAAGGTTATGATCGCTAATTTTATTTCCCCGGCCTGAAATTGAACAATCTGTTTGGGCAGCTATTTTTAGACAGATCAAAAAAAGGTGCTAAAATAGAAGAAGCCAGCCTTAATAGGCTTATTTGTTGCTATACAGTGGAGTCCACATAGATTTACGACAAGATCTACAAATAATATACATATGAAAAAGTTTTTTGCAAGCAATTCCGGGTTTATAACACGTTCGGTAAACTCTTTGCCGAGTATTTTTCCTTCAATTTTTTTTCAGCACAGGTTTTGTATGGAGATCGATAAACACAGAAGCAGTGTGGAAATCCATATGACAAAATGTTGCTTTTTTTTTCGAGGTAACCAAGAACGATACGACTGATCTAAGAGCCCGCTTTCGGATAATTGCTTACGATATTAGTCGTCATTGTTCGGCCCTTTCATGAAGACCTATCCTGTTCGCGTCACCGTCGCACAATGACAGCACATTTACATTCATTTGCTATATTGTTACATGAAGAAACATGGTCTAGTTTCGTCAAATGATTTTTATTATCAATGATTTCACTTGTTGGCTAGGTTTCTAAACAGAGAAAATTTAACCCAATTAGTATAATTGATGATTGTGGTGCTTTGTGCAGGAATACAATAACACAAAAAAAAAATAAAAAAAAAAAAATTAAAATTAAAAATTAAAAACGAAAAAAAAAAAAGATTATTGGTTGCTCTTGGTGCAATTTTTTTAATCAATTTTGGGACAAGTTTGTTCTATTGTAAAAAAATTTTAATCTGTTTCTTTTGGAACAAGAGAAACAAAATAACTTTTTGACTTTCATACAGTATTCCGCGATCTCTATATCGCCTGTATCTCATCGGGTATCTAGTACTCAATTTTCTTCAAAAGAAGCTATTGACAATGGACGTTCCTTTTGATTTAAAGCGTAACCTATTTGAAACTCATACTACTATCAGTACGCTTTACTTGTGAATATTTTTCCTTATCCGCATAACGAAATGGTTCAAGTGTAGTAACTAAAGTTAATTAAAAATTAGTATGAAAGAAACATGAGTTCGGCCCTTGCTAAGCATACTTTGGTGTCACAGCTAAGCTTTTCAAGCCCTCTTTCAGGGCAGTTAGGTACCCAGGACACTAATATAATTCATCCCCTCGGATAAAAATTAATGTATCATTAGGTGGTTTTTCGAAATGTTTATCCATAGTAGCTTTGGATGCTTTTTCAAACTCCAATAGATTAAACAATTTTATTTTATTTTTTAACGTATATTGGTTTAGAACGCTTCATCTAGTAACAAGAGGGCATCATGTTTGCTAAAGGGCCTACCAAATGTTACGCTCGCGCACAAATTAGCTTGCAAATGATGCTGATCGTGGGGTACTTTGGATACGTCTTATCCTATACAAATTGAATCAGAGCACGCCTTTAACAAAAAATAAAAAATATAAGAAATATGCCAGTATGATCAGAGAATAATATGGTATTTGTAATCAGGTCGTCACGCCATTCTGCACTGCGTTTACAGCATCCTGATAGTAGCAAACAAATCGCGCGCGCCCTCTTTTCTGATAAATAGACTCATTTTACACTTTGTGTAAGCAAGATGTTCTCTTGTGATTTTATTAAACATGAATCTTCTCTTTGTCGAAGTTGTCCCAAAAGAGGATGAAAACGTTCTAAATTTTATCAAAAGTGCTGTATAAGAAAAAGCTTTCAACTTCAGATATTTTTAGAGTACAAAAAAAATAAAATTGTCGGCTGTCAATCTGTACGTCAAAAAGGATGTTACGAAAGCAAAGAGTAAGCCGGGTAACCAAACATTATTAAGCAGCTTTTCGAGGATGAAATCAAGGGGCCTAGACGCTACCAATGCCAGATAGTCGTAGCTAAGATATTCCGCGTTTTTTTTGTTCAAGTTCGGATGTTTGTTATTGTCATGTTTTAATTCAAAGAAACTCCACCTTCTTGACCAGTAAACCCCTCTTCTCCCCGGATCATCTTAGAGGACGAATTGCAACGTAATCGTTGGATCAAATTTTGAGCGGACGTCATTTTTAGTGATAAGCCGTTTATCTTGATTACATTTTTATCTTAGTGCTGTATAGCCAAATTTAACCGGCATAGTTGCTTACTAACTGTTAATATGGTATAGACAGATTTGCGCACTGACCCTGGTCCCTTTCAACATTGATCTTAAATTAACCATAAGCGGGAAAAAAAAAAAGGTGATGAGCTATCCAATATAAGACCAGCCAGCCGCTCACAGTGGGTTCGTGTGGTCGATACTTTATGTTGTGTGGAAAACAGATGGATAATGATCCAAAAAAATGTGTGGTGCGTGCTAAAAATAAAGCTTGAATTCCAACAAAATTATTGGATTTGGAATTCAATCACGTTTAAATGAATTTTTTTTTAGAACAAAGGCACTTTCACACTTAAGGCTCTGTCGAAGTCCGTACATAAACAATCGATCATAAAAACAGTGAACGGGAAAATGGCAAAGAAAAAAAGAAAAGTCCTTGCTTAGCCGTATCACGTACAACATGACATTCGAAGTCAATATGATATATGTGAAACGTAAAGTTTACAAAGATGATGATTTTGTATTTGTTCCTAATAAACAAGTAAAAAAGATATGGCTATCTTGAAGCAAAGGAGCATTATCAAAAAAAAAAAAGTGCTTCTTCGGGCTTTTGATAAAAAAAATGGAAAAGCGTGTGCTTCCTTTCTGTCATTCTCCACAAAACCTACTGATATTCATTTGCTAAACCTCGGTTCGCCCACGAGGAACCTAACGCCAGTTACGCTCTTTTCAAACACGAAAGGATACGAGTGTGAGTGTGCGTATGTCTGTGCACATTCTCTGACTTGAAATCAGCACCTCAAGCGTGCTTTTTGACGAGAAACATGACAAAAATAAAACCCTCAACACATGGCATCGTTATCGTTCGGTGTTGATTTTAATCTTGATCAGCAACAAACACGTTGATCATTGAAGCCTGGATGTGTGTGCATACGCACATGGGTGAGAATGGGTAAACCAACGAGTAGTCGACCAAGACAAGGCAATGCAATGACAATGTTACAAGACGCTCTCTGACGAAAAATGACATATGAGGAAAAGTTTAAAACCTTTTCTTATGCAGGACCCATCTATTTTTTCTTTTTTTTTTTGGTTCCATATAGGAGATGAAAAAGGACAAAATTAGCTGTTTGGAAGATGCACAATAAATAAGGAGTTTGGTCTTTATTGAAAACGATAAAAGAAGTGTCGCAGAAAATAGATTCATTAACGGTTATAGAAAGATAAAGAACAAGCGAATGATATTATGTAATTATAAAGAAAGGAATAACTTGTAAAGGGAAATGCAGAAATAAATGAAAGCAAATTAAAGGTATAGAGCTTTGTAAACTATCAAATAATAATGATAACTCTTCAAAAATGGTATAAAAATAGAAACAGATTTTTTGTTTGCTGCTTTGTTGTATATGTCAAGACTTGTGCGTGTATAAATAGAGAGAGAATAAACGTTTTTTTACTGTTACACTCAATTCATCATCCGTAACAAAGGGGATCACACCATGTAACCTTCTAGAATATCTGTTCTTAAGATTTCTCTGTTGCCATCTCTGTAACGTATCATCCATCTACCGTCTGGTAACTTAACATAGAAGTTAGAGTAAGGGAATTCGTTTGACTTGGCATAGGTTGGACTGAAGGGCGGGATAATCATTTGGGGAATTTCCTTTTCGGGACTGCTTATCAACTGTTTTCGATGGCGTCGACTGCCTGATGAAGAGCCACTCGCGTCGAATTCAACTGTTTTTATCGATTCATCTGATAATGTGGAGCTGCTGTAATTGCCTGTTGTTTGACGTGAGAAGTCAGAGTTGCGTCTCTGACGAGACTTGTGAAATAATTTATGTAATTTAGACCAGAAAGAACGACAAGAATTGGTCGAACTTTGGGTTGAAGCAGTTGAAACTGAACGTGATTGGGACAATCTTTGCGTTATTTTTGACATTTGAAATGAATACTGGCTGACAAGAGGAGTAAGATGGGATGGCGTATGCTATTGTTTAAAGAATGGCGAAAGGACTATGTGGTTTCTTAATATCAGTGGAAAAAAATGGGGACAATAAATAAAAGAAAAGTACAGAGAAAAATAGAAATTCATGAAAAAGAAAGCAGTTTTCTAACCAGTATTTATAGGTTTTTTTTTCCTACCGGCTAAATTTAGGCACAACTTGCTCATCCAATCAGGCGCTATAAAGGCCGGCCTCTTTTTTTCTTTTTCTTTTAGTGCCCTCTTTTTTTGTTACATCGGAGTGTTAATTCTGACATTGAATCGCTGTTTGGATGATCATGATGGTGAAAACTGGGTTTGGGCTCTCATTTTTTGTCTTGGTAAGCAAAAAAAAAGTTTATTCTAAATGATTACAATTCTTTAATATGAAATAAGCATTACAGTGGTATATTAAAAGGCAGAATAGGAGAAGGAACACCTATAGTTTTTGCTTTGTTTCAACCGTCGTCAAACTTTGAATCACATCCCCAGGTTGGAAGTCATTGAAGCCTTCAAAGGAGATGCCACATTCTAAGCCCTTCTTGGCTTCAGCAATATCCTTTTTCACTTGTCTAAGCGCATTCAATTGCCCTATTTGTATAAAAAAACGCAATATAGAAATGTTAGGGTTTTTTTTTGGGGGGAGTGGAGGAAGGTATTTTTTTCCAATGATGAACCATAGTTCATTTTTACGTCAGCGTTATGAGTCAAAATTAAAAAAAAAAAGGCTTTACCTTCCCATATCGTCTTTTTGTTACGAACTATGCGTACTCGGTTGTTTTTATTTATAGAACCGTTGGTCACACGGCAACCAGCAACGGGACGAGATTCTCTTCCTTTTACATTGATATCAAACACTTGCAACAATGCAGCTTCGCCCACCACTTGTGTCGTGATGACAGGGGGCAGCATATCACTCAGTTGTTCCTTTACCTCTTCGAGTAACCGGTATATGACAGAATATGATTTCACTGGCACACCGAGTCTGTTTGCTAGAGCCTTTATCTGTTTGTCTGCTTTTACGTTAAAGCCTATGACTTGGCCATCACAAGCTGCTGCCAACTGAAGATCGCCTTCGGTGATATTTCCGACCCCACTCTGAACCACCTTAACGCGGATTTGTTTGTTTTGCAATCCTGCAAGACAATCCACCACAGCCTCAACTGTGCCACTTACATCACCTGTCAGATAAAGCGAAAAGGCAAAAAAAAAAAAAAAAAAGTTAAGAATTAATAATGCTGGATTTAAGGTTCTATGCACGTGATGCCACGAGAGTACAGAGGATTACCTTTCACGACGGCTTTCAGTTCAATTAGGTCGCTCTCACCATGGTCACTACCCTCTTCTTCAGGTGTGGACGGTCTCAACAAAGCCATTCTTCGCTTCTTTATTGATTCAGGAATCGTTTCAATTAAGCCTTGTTGGTACATCAAGAGTTCCTTTTTGTAAGTTTGTTCCGCTAAACGTTCTCGTTCCAATTGTTCTCGTTGTTGTTGTCTCTTATTATTAATAAGATTCAAATCACGGAGTTGCTTCTCTCTCTCCTGGCGCGCAATTCGATTATCCACTACCGTTTTGGCTTGATTCTATTTTTAACATATGGGGGTTGCATTAGAAATTATTTTGCTTTTTTTTTTCTCATTTTCCATAAAATTAAATAATCAGTTTTATGTCTGCATCATTGGTTGCAGCTTGATGACTACTACCACTGTTCACTTTACCTCATCTTTAGCCGTTAGCATGTCATCGCCTGCGTTCGGGACATCTTTCCAACCAATGACTTTGACCGGTGTACCGGGTAATGCTTCCTTTAATGTTTTGCCTTGATGATCTGTCATGGAACGCACTTTACACCATGTATTACCCGCAACAACCACAGAGCCTATTTTTAATGTACCACGCTGAACGATCAAGGTGGCGACATTGCCCCTACCTTTCTCAATCTGAGATTCGATCACAACCCCTTCCGCAGTAGCCTCTCTTTCTGCCCTCAACTCGAGCACTTCTGATAACGTGATGATCGTCTCTTCCAACTGATCAAGATTTTTACCCGTCAAACCAGACACTTCCACACTAGGCACATCGCCTCCAATTTCCTCTAAATGCACATTGTATCTCGCCAATTCCTCCTTGACCTTTTGTGTATTGACTCCTGGTTTGTCGCATTTGTTGATGGCCACCACAATGGGTACGTTCGCTGCGTGGGCATGTTGGATGGCTTCGATCGTTTGCGGCATCACACCGTCATCCGCAGCAACCACCAATACCACAATATCTGTTACGCTTGCACCTCTTTGACGCATGGCTGAGAAGGCTGCATGACCGGGAGTGTCCAAAAAGGTAATTCGTTTGTTTGACGGTAAATTAACTATAGGAAAAGCAATTGAAAAAATTACCCAAGCATTAGCTAAGCTTTCGAGGCCCTTCTGTTTTTCCTGCAGCTCTGTTTTTGGTTTTTTTTTTTTTGTTTCTTTCATTAAAAAAGAAAGGATCTTCATAGACAATGCCCAAAAGGGGGGGGGTTGTTTGGAGGGGTGGCTGCGGAGGAAAAATTGACTTACCAGAAAAGGCACCAATATGCTGCGTGATCCCGCCTGCTTCTCCTGCCGCTACAGAGCTTTTACGTAATGTATCCAACAGAGTTGTTTTACCATGATCTACGTGACCCATAATCGTAACAATGGGTGGACGAACTTTTAAAAGGTTGGGATCGGTCACCGGAGGCCTATACATAATATGTCCATGTGAGAAAAAAAAAATGAGTGGATCGATAGGGGCTAAAGGAGAGACACACACACACACACACACACACACACACACACACACACACACACACACACACACACACACACACACACACACCCACCTTGGGTATAGATCCAAGGCTTGCTTGGAATCTACAATAGGGTTCATATCAAGTTGCATAGCAATCAAACTGGCATCCTCACTATTCAGCACTGTTGAAAATAGAGAAAGGTGAGCAAACACGATGCGTCATCGTTAACCAAGATCCTTTCGTCTCTGATAGTTATGTAGACACATACTGCGATCATGTGAAGTATTGCCCAATTCCAACTCCTCCATGGTTCTTATTATTTGCTCTATGGATTTGCAATCAATGCTTAGTCATTGCATAGACGTTGGGTTTCTGCAGGTTAAACAAAGGATTTACCCATTTTTATGCCCAGAATTCTTGCAAGATTGCTGACACTCACAATTTCTGGAATGTACACGTCTTTCATATGGTCCTGTTCGTTTGCCTTTTGCTTTGACTTTTTCTTTCTCATTTCAAGCAATTTTTTTTCTTCACGCTGCAATGCTGCCATTTCCTCCTCTCTCTTTCGACGTTCTCGTTTCTCTGCTACTGTTTCTCTCTTTTTCTCTTTGGGACGGTTCAATGATGATTTTTCTGTCTCTCTTTCCAAGCCACTGTTCTTTGGCTGTTGCCTTTCAACAGGTCTACTCCAGTCTCTTTTGGGCGCTATCTTTCTATTGGAAGGATTCATATCATTGTAGCTGTTTTTATGACCATGGTGACGAGGCTGCTGGTGGTGGTGGTGGTTGACGTTTTGCTTGGGTTCGCCTGCTCCCCAGTCTCGCTTTTTCAGTTTGGTTGAACGCTTAAAGCCTACTGTACTATCCAACAAGGGCCTTCCCAACTTTCCTTGGCCGTCATGTGGTTCGCGACATAAAAGTCGAGTGGTGTGGTAGGCATACCGAGATCGGCTGCAGTTACTGATCAAGCTACGATGGAGGACATCGTGACAGGAACATTTTGTTGCCCCGTTCAAAAACAACATAAACCCTCTTCCACTCATTCCTTTCTGTAAACTGTTGAATATCCTATATTTCTGTCTGTCTGAAAAAGACAAGGGCCTGAAAAAAGATAAAATTTCGCCTTACCCATTCTAAATTCAAACAGAATTGAAAAAATCTGGGGAAGCGATTGTAGCGGTTCGCAAAAATTTGTGACACCCTTTTTCTACTCAATGAGTCACTGCTATGAAAAACATGAAGGCGGTCCCTCAGGTTCAATCCTATTTATTCAAATTTGAGTTTGAGTTTAAGTTTGATTCTGCAAAGAAATAGCAGTGAGAGAAGTAGAGAGACAGTCAGTAACGCGTCAAGGCCTCCAAATCAGAAAAAAATGTGTCCCTGAAATTAGGCTCAAAAAAGCACAAGGTGCGCAAAAAGACCTTTTTTTTTTCAGGTGCTACAACATGTTTGACAAACATGGTTGTCATGGCTGAGTCAGACATCACTGTGGCTGCACAGGGTATGGACAACTGGATGCACGCAGATAGCCGTTCTTGATCTCAAGATAATCTACTCCGGAAGGTGCGTATCTAGAAGGAAGAGTCGGTAACGAAGGATGACAAGCATCCGACGCGTTTTATTGAATGCTAGGTTTCTTTACGACTTGATACAGATTGAAGCTGAGACGATCACGGTGATTATAACATGCAGCCTTTTGCTGGTCAACCAATGAAACCGAAACGAAAAGGACAGAAAACTGCTTTCTGTTCGACCAGGTTTTTTTTTTTTTTGAAAAAAAAAGCGGTTCCGTGATTTTGTGCAAAAAGGTTTTAGAGCCCCTCTATTCCTCTTTCTATGTTCAAAAAGTAAAATGGGGACTATCCATTTTTGCCATATTCTGCACAAACGTTGGGATAAATGCCTTTTTTTCGTTTTCTAGAAACGTCTTACTAGGTTTACAAGTCAACAAAAACAGTCATTTGAAATCTATCAAATTATTTACTGCTTACGGATAATAGTTGAACGTGTTTGACAAAATCAACGAAAAATACTTTATTATGAATCTGAAATCTAGCAAAACAAACACATTCATGCTGTTTTATCACTCATGGAGACTTACCACATGTTTTTTTTTTGTCAACGGCCCTTCTCTTAGCCAACCCAATTTTTTTTTTGGCTGAAGATCAAAATCTGACAAGCGAACAGGGCAATTTGTCATGTTTGCCCGCATTGACCAATTTTTTTGATTTTTTCATGACAAATCCTAAACATAAATTTAGCATATGGTAATGATATATAATAAAAATGAGTAATTTTTTTGGTACAAAAAAATTTCTGAACGATAAAATATAGTCTATTTCGGACGCTGAGTGAGCCCTGTAAAAACCCTGCAAAAAGCCGGGTTTTTTTTTTAGTGTGTGTGTGTGTTTGGTGAGCCATGCGAGGTTTTCAAACGTTCTATCACTTTATTCTTTGTTCATCCTTCGTTGGTGGCTTTTTGCTCCAAAAAAAAAAAAAAAAGTGTACGCGTAGACAACGACGTGCCTTCAGTAAAACGGAACCACATGATGTGATAGTCTCCGACCGCACTCGTTAGGGAAGTGTTCTTTTTATGCTCTCAATTCGTGGTCTTTTGCCTCTCAAGTGGGTTATGCCCTATGCAGCACAGTAGTGGAAACTCTGTTCAATGATCCATCTCTTTTCACTTTAAACACGAAAGTAAGAGATCCACGAATTCAAGCCTGAGGGGCAAATAAGGGCGTAGAGCTTTTTTAAACAAATGCTGCAAATAAGTGTTGCAGCCTGTGAATGCTATTGATTTAACGAATTTGCAACCAGTGTCTTTATGACCCTTCATTGAATACACTGACGCATAGATCAATGCACTTTTTTCCAAGTGTCCTCGGCTTAGTTTGTTTGTTTATTTGTTTGGATCGTCTACGTCTATCGTTTGCAAACGAAAAAAAAATGGAGTCACAGGATTATTTTTTTTTTGGCGCTTCCTATTTTCGTTCATATTAGATAAAAACAAAGCCAAAAAGAACGTGTCATTAACACGATCCGATCATGTTTTACGATTTCAACATACCCTTCCACAACAACAACGATGCCGTAGAAGAACGACGCATTGAAAAAATTTTGCAACGCATTGATACAAGTAATTCACCGGAACCTACTGAAACGATGGAGAGATAGAGATGAGGGGACGCTGATCTGATCTATGATAGTTGATCCCAATAGTATGATTGCTTTCAATCTATTGCTTGAAGATAACTTGACAGCTGTCAAGGTAAAGCACATTTCATCGAGGGGTAAATAGAAAAAGAGGGATTGACCTATTTTTGTTTTTCCAGCCTATCAAACCAATAGCCTTGGACAAACTGAAAAAGATGAAGCAACTAACAAGAGCGACGTTGATAGTGGAGGATCCCAAGAGAAATTATCAACTGGTAACATCCTTGCGCACGACTCCTTCTTTCAAAGGCGACGATGCTCAGCTTTTTTTGCTAACAAGGTTCATCATTGTGTAGGCATCGAGTACAGCCTATCCTCAGATTGATATCTTGGCAGTGAGACCCACGAATATAGATATCTGCAAGCATGCGTGTCAAACGTTGGAAGTGGATTTGATTTCTTTAGATTTGGCAAAGACAAGAGTTTTACCAAGCTTTGTTTCCGCGCAGGTCGCGGTGAATCGTGGTCTATTTTTTGAAATATGTTACTCACAATCCTTCCGAGGTACACACACACACACATACAAGCACAACTGCAATAGAGTGTTCATGCTAATGCGTATTTTCCGAAAAGATCCACATAAAAAATTCATGTTTTACAGTAATGTGAGGCGTTTAGTAGAAGTGACAAGAGGGCATAACCTGATTTTTTCAAGTGAAGCAACGAGAGCTTTAGAAATCAGACGTCCAGCCGATTTACGCATTCTGTAAGTAAATCCCCTTGTGAATAGATCCATGCCCGTGGATAGAGCAGCTTACTTTTTGTCTGTGTTGTATGATGTGCTAGAGGAAGTATGTTTGGAATGACACACGACCAGATTGAAGCGACTGTCACTGCAAACTATCCGCGACTACTTAAAAAAGCAGGTAAAAAAAAAGAAGCACTCTTTATTTTCCCTTCATACGTAGCATCAGAGTCACTCACATGGCTGGGGGTGGGATTAGAAACAAGGAAACTTACTTACAACGCAACCATCAGCCTTGGTCAACTACCTCAAGACCCTCTGCAAGAAAACAAAAAGAGCGAATTCATGCTCAAACGTAAAGAGAGAGACGCAGACAATAAACAACAGTACAAAAAAGCGGGGAAAAAAGCGAAAAAACAGAAACAAAAGCCGTGAAGGCTGAAATAAAGTAGTCAATGCTACTTGATCCGTTTGAAAATGGGGGGGGGGCACAATAAACAATATTTTTTACTTCCACCAGCGGTCATAAATCGATTTGGCGTATTTCACCAAATTCTCGTGCTTACGGACTAATTTGCTCAGTGTCGCTGCTTGCTTTCTGTCTTCTACAGAAAACTCTCCATCGACAATTTGAGGGGCGCTAAGAATGCAATGTAAAAATGAAAATAGAACAGCGTCGATATAGGTAGGCTCACTGGAGTAAATGACAGCAAAAAAAGAGAGTTAATATGCGTAGTGAGTCATTCTCTTGTTTGACCCCTTTGTTGGTTACCTCAAGTTGAAAAAGTATTCCTTTGCTCCTAATTTGACAGACAGAGCCTGTAATACCTTTGCAGCATCTTGGTATATCTTTTTTCGGGAAAAAAAGCTCGTGATGAATATGTCTTTTCTCGTCGTCATCTAGAACCCTGTAGCTAGCCTGTTACCTCTTCTCTCACTAATATATCTCGATCCGTTAGCAAATGCTGAATAAGTGTGTTCTTTTTGTTATAGGCAACCACTTTATTGATGGGTGTAGGTGTGTGTCGATAATATAGCTTTTTTGTCACTTGATCTGCATTCAAAGGCTCCAACCACATTGAGAAATCCTTTTTTTTTTTTTTTTTTTCCAACGTATGTTAGTTTTGATAGACGTCATCTCACTGTCCTATGTGGGGGAACTTACAAGTGCTGCCTTCAATTTAGTTTGTACAAGAGATAAAAACGCTTTTGCTTGTTCTCGGTCCTTCTCTGTCGTTAGCTCTTGTGTCATAGGCTATCCATTCATGCCAAACCAATGAGTGCCAAAAACACAACATGGACTCTTTTCTTTTTTCTCACCTTTGTTTCTTTGATCCACTTTAGTATTTCCTCATCGTCATAAATCGCTCCTGTTACTGTTGCCAAGAAAGGTAGTTTGCCTACATTATAAAATCATGAGGCTCAACCGATACTCTGTCTCTCTACGCTAGTGTTTAAAAGTAGTACCTGAAGGTGATGCTGCTGGTTCATTGATATAGTCGACATCAAAATCGACGCCGCAGAATTTCAAATACGTCTGATAGAAAAGCGCCATGAGTTAATTACCAGCGTTTCTCCAAAAGTGTGAGCGATCGAGGTGGGGTTCATACCTGTATGATGAGACAATCGACATCAAAGCTGGCTTGACTGTTTCGATGGCCAGGACCATAGATGAATAATGTGTCTTTGGTGGGTCTCGTGGGTTCATTCACTGCAGGATAGACTTTAAGTGGAAAATTTTTAAGCTTGAGAAATTGTAAAAACGATGGTAATTGTAAGGTAGGAAGCTCTCCATAACGAGCGCTGAATGTGTTGTTGATGTTGTCTGTCATTACAAGTGAGCTAAAAACCGGAAATAAAAAATGCCAAGTCTTGAAAGCCTATCTTTTTTTTTTCATTTTATGCACTTCTCGGTTTGTCACCCAGATCAAAGCAGCATTTTCTGGGGAGGGGGGACGGGATACAGGGCTACTGGCCATTCCTTTTTTTTTTTTTTTTTTTTTCCAAGCATCCAATAATGAGTAAAAGCACCCTTTATGATAGCTAGGGGACCTATAAGTAGATAAAAACCATTGTACATCTTGAGTGTACCGCTTCGTTGTATGAAGTGGGGCTGGGGGCCTGTTCTTTTCTTGTTTTCACGACACGCGACGGAGGCGAGCTGTCAAAATCAATGGGCCTGGTTATTTTTCTTTTTTTGGGGGGTTTTTTTTTATTCTCCTTCTTCTTTGTTACTTACTCGTTCCGATTGACGTTCAAGATGAGCAGCCTGTTGAGATCAGGAGTTAGGTATGGGCATGGTCAGGCGATAAAAAGGCCAGTGCTTTACGGTTGGGGACATTCCTATGCTTTACCTTTGAGGAAAGGGCACATGGATCGAGTATTTACAAAGCCTACTCGTTTAGAGAGTGAGGAAGATTATGCTCTTGATGTAAGCTATTCAGCTTCTTTTTCTTCTTCTTCGTAGACCAAAAGGCAGTAGTCAGCGCTGATGTTAACCCCCCATTTGAACGACAGAAAAATGATAGCATCGTCACTCATGTAGCGGCAGGATGGGGACACTCTTTGATAGCTACTGACCATCACCAAGTCCATTCTTTTGGACTCAACCAAAGTGGACAGTTGGGACGTCCTTGTCCTGCCCCGACGGCCACCGTTTTCAGTGCCCGCCAATGGAAGGAGGATGCCCGTGTTCAATTTCTGGCCTGTGGACGCGAGCATTCACATATTGTAGTACAAGACAAGGCGAAGGGTAGGGGAAAGAAGAGGCAAGCCGATGGATTGTGATGAAACATGTCAAATGAGGCATTCCCATGATAATGACAAATTTGTATGATATGATGTTAGATACCCAATTGTACTCTTTTGGAAACAACATGTTTGGACAACTGGGGTTGGGCAAAGATAAACACACTGCTGCGTCTGGAGAGAGCGTGCGTCAAGATACACCTCAGCTTGTGCCATTTGGAACAGCCATTCAGCAGATCACTTGTGGGTTGGATCATACGATTTTTGCAACAGGTAGATTCCTCAAAAAAAAAAAAAAAAAAAAAAAAAAAAAGTGGCCGTGGAGAGTTGGATGATATTCATAGGGTTGTTGCTTTTGTAACCGAACTCTTGTTTTTTCTCTACAGAGGATGAAGTGTACGGTATGGGATGGAGTGCGGATGGACAACTGGGACAAGGCACAGAAGACAAATGTTTGCCATCGAAGCTACCGTTGTCTTTACCGATTCAAAAAATGTCGACGTCTACAGATTTTACTTTGCTGCTCGACAAGACGGGTTCTTTGTGGACATGGGGTAATTCTGAATATGGTCAAGGCGCTCAAAATAAAGTCATCGATAGGGTAAGTGTGTTATCAAGCGATTGTCGCCTTACGCATAATGAAAATGACAAGAGTTCGGGGTACTCAAAGCATGAGGGGATTGTTTTTATGGTGGGGCGGGGTGGGGGAGGAATAGATACTGGAACCACTGACAATAGAAGGAGCCCAAGACGTAGTGGATGTTGCTGCTGGAGGCCCTTTTTCTGTCTTTTTAAAAGACAACGGTAAAGTGTACACCTGCGGCTATGGAGCTTTAGGTCTGGGAAAGGACACACTACAGACACTTCAGCTGACGGAAGTAGATGGCTTGGAAAATGTTGAAAGAATCTATGCCGCAACGGATTACGCTGCGGCCCTTACCGGTAAACATAAGGGGGAGGGGGGGGGGAAGCAAACCTTATGGATAAATCCCGTGCTAATAACGTATCTCTTTTTTTTGTCTTGTTTCATTTAGCCAATGGAGAATTGTTTACATGGGGATTGAATGGAGCCAGTGGTAGACTAGGTCAAGGGCATTGTGAGCATTCGTTCAAGCCAAAGCATGTCCATATAGGCAAAAGAGTATTGGATTTAGCCTTAGGAACGCATCATGCATTAGCACTCGTTGAAGAATAAAGTAGCTCCCTATAGATTGTAAATCGATTTTCTCTCTGTACCTAATAACAAGGGTCATGGTTGTAAATCATTGAAGGAGGCATAGGTTATATAGACGTTAGAGGATGATGTGTGGGCGCAAAGATACTTGTAGTGGTTAGCGATGAAACAACCTCAATAGAAAAAAGATGTTACCTTGGATAGTACACACGCTTTGGGCAACGGGTTTTTCGTTTGATAAGGTTACATCAAATGGCAAATCTTGGAGATCTTTATAGAATGATGCATCTTTACAGGCTACTGTGAACCTTAATTCTCATCCTGTGTGTAACAATGCTACGGTGCTATGACAGGTGAGGGCACTTTTTTATATAGACATATATAGGTACGTGTTAAAAGGGCAGCCATCGTGTGGTGTGATACACATGACAAAAAACTCGTTTTTCTGTGTTCGTTTCTGTAAAGACATGGATGGGTTCTTGGCCGAAAGGAAAAAAAGCTCATGCCCCCCTATTGCTTGAGAGTGCGCCATGGACATACCGTTCAAAAAATACGTTTTGCTCAAATAGACAGAAATAGGAGGGAAATTTTAATTTTTTGCTTTCAAGGGGAGATGGCTCTTTTACAATAAACTCCATGGACAATGAGACAGTCGTTACCCAGCTATTACGACACCGCTGTTTCTACCAGAGCTTCTCAGACCCCAAAGAAAGTAACCTCGTTTATTCAAGCTGGAATAGAAGAATGTGTATGAATATAAGTTGTAGATTGTACAGTGAGTCGTGGGCGGTCGCTGCCGTTTCTTCTGTGGATCACCTCCTTGATTTTTTGATTTTTTTTTTATTTATGTTGAAGGACAAACACCCTTCCTCCCGCTTCCCCTCTGAATTTTCTTTTCTCTTTTGACTTTTTTTTTTTTTTTTTTTTTTTTTTTTTCTTTTTTGTATTTTTCACTTTGTTCTGGAATGACGCTTCATACAACAACCCAGCATCAAGAAACAACTTTGAATTCTTATTCAATGGAAACGCCGCTAACATCATCGTACAACCCACCACAACAGACACAGGAGTCAACAAGCTTCATGGGTAAAGAATTTCAGGGCACATCCTTTTTGACCAAAGAAGAGCCTTTTCCTTCCACAGTAGAGTCGTTTGAAAGTCGTCGTCATCACCAGCATGGATTTTATCATCCTCCATCTCCTCCTCAACGACAACCACCACAACCACCACCACTATCACCACCCAAGCAACTGCAGCATCAACAACAACCGTCGTCCTTGTTAGGCTTATCATCAGCATCCGTGGCAGCATCCGTGGCAGCAGTATCCGTAGCAGCAACAGCACAACAGTCTTGCCGATATGATTCCTCCTTGGGATTGTTGACGAAAAAGTTTATTGCATTGCTTCGATCCAGCTCACATGGTGAGCTGGATTTAAATCGAGCGGCCACTTTGCTTAAGGTGCAAAAAAGACGCATATATGATATCACCAACGTGCTTGAGGGCATACGCTTGATTGAAAAGAATTCTAAAAACCATGTCAAATGGATGTAGGTATCCTACTTTTATATATACATGATTGATGCGTCCATTCAGAAAGTGACACTTTTTCTGTTTGATGGGCACTATGTAGTGGAAATAATACGACCCTTTCCGCAGAAGAGGACAATGCCAACAGCACTACTACTACTGCTTCTCCTACTACTACAGCCACGAACGCACCACCGTCCTCGCTACTTGCTCTTCAACAGCAACTCGAGACGTTACGCAATCATAATGAAAGTTTGGAAATGGAACAAAAGCAATTGATAGACTTCAAAAAGCAAATAGATCAAAAAATCGATAAAGTGATTCAAAATCATGCTTCTTATTGTTACTTGACTGTGGAGGACATTTCCGAATTTCAAATTAGGGTAGCAGCAAAACAGGAGGCTTTTCTCGTCGTCAATGCGCCGTATGATACTGATATCGAAGTGCAACAACAACAACAACAACAACAACAACAACATCAACAACAACAACAACAACAACAAGAGCAGCAGCAGCAGCAGCATCATTATCATCCACATCATCGAATGGATCATGACCCTCCTAGGTCACATGGGTACGCCCCTTACCCCTCCCCTTCCTCTAGGGTCATGACAAAAAGGAAATCTGCTGTTGAAAAGGTACTTTTTTTTTCTCATACAAACCTATTCAACTTGATGTAAGCCCCACGCCCGCCCCCCCCCTTACTTTTACTTATCCTTTTTCTTTTCTCCGATAGAATGTACATCCTAAGCGTCAAGTAAAGAAAAAGCTTATTCCAAGTACAACACCACCACCACCACCACCAGCAACAAGAACAACAACAACAACAGCTAAATGCTACATTCGCGTCCCCGAACATTCAAACCAAACATTACGCATTACATCATTAAGGCAGCCATCCAAGAGGATAACGGAAGGCCATTCATAAGTAGAAAACGCATTGTCTTTTTTTTTTTTTTTTCTTCCTGGCGAAGAAAATGTCATTCCATGTCCACAAATAAATAGGATTCATTTCTTTTTAATCATCTTGCATGAGAAAGAAATTCCTCTCTCCCTTTTGGCCATGGTTGCCCAAGCATGGAGGATAAAATAAATCTCGTGGATTCATGCAACATGGGATACGCTTTTTACTGGCTTGAACATGAAAAATTCTGGCAAACATAGGGACACTATGTTAATCCATTCTCATTGCTTTGCCCTATCTGTCTCATTTTTCGTATTGAGTCCCGCAAAAAAAAAAAATAAAAAAAAATAAAAGTCAAGCCACACAAGTAACAAGAAAACGTTATCTTCTCTTTTCCGCCAACCGTTTATCCTTTGTCGCAAAAAAGGGTTTTGATCTACGTTGTTTCCTTTTTCGTTTGCTTTCAACAAGAGATACTTGATATCCCCATCCACTGAATGACCCATTGGATGCTTCAAGCCATTGTCTAAAAGAAAAGAAAAAAAAAAATAAAAAAAAGTAAAAGACCTGTTTTTTTTCATTGCAGGCATGCAAATGCAATCAATGATATTGTCTAGATTCATTGTTCAAAAGGAGAGAGAAGAAGAAAGAGAGAGAGAGAGAGTTTATTGTTCAAAAGAGAAGAAAAAGGAGACCTTCTTGATGAAGAGCAATTAAATTAGCTCTGCTACCTTTTTCTTTTTATGTTACATTGTTTTTTTCATTTAGTTGAAAAAGAAAAGCTTCTATTGACACACTTTCACTTTTTGTGTGGTTGTTTTTCATAAAGTTGTAACTCGGGCTTATCTGTTTTTTACAAAAAATTACTATTATTTTTAGGATGCTCTCAAACACGTTGATGAGAACAAGTTCATTAGCAGCATCCTCGACCGCCGACGTCAAGATGGATGAAGTACGTCATGTCAAACTACAGACATGTTCTTGCAACTGTCATGAGTCTCCTCGACATCACAGGCCATCCGTGACGACGGTGGGCAGAGGAGACGTGGAGAGTCGAGTGTTACAACTCAACGATCAAATCGAAGCATTATCCGCACAGAATTCACAACTTGTAAAGACCCATCATCTGCTCAAATCCGATCTAGTGAAGAATACAAGTGCATTGAAGCTATCTATAGAACAAAATATCCGATTACAACGAGCCAATCGATTATTACAAGAGGATCTATTGCAGCAAAAACATGAATTGAATCAGCTAAGGAAAGAACAGACGTTCCAAATGAACCACATAGGACCAGAATATGAGTATTTGGTGCAAGTGATCAATGTACTCTATCAACAGCTATTTTCATCGTCGTCGTCGTCGTCGTCGTCGTCTTTGTCGTCGTTGTCGTCGTTGTCGTCATCAGCATCCTCCACGTCCACAGCTATCCATGGCGAGTCAGACGAGAAAGCGCAAGAGACGGATTACCCATCTTCAGAACAGACCCGTGATGTACGGCCTATAGGCAGCAGGCCCATCTCCCGTCCGCAGCTCAACAAGACGGCCTTGGAAAGTGAAAAGACGGAATTACAGGATGCTTTGAAAGAGAAAGAAGAGGATTATGAAACTTTAAAATTTGAACTCAACGTAAAGGACAATATCATTAAACAATTAGAGAATGACTTTAAGAGCATGGAAATAGAATTGACAGCGTTACAAAAGGTAAAACTTTTGCTTGAATTTCATGCACTCTACAGCCCAGCTTACTTAATCTCACGTGACAATGTGTACTGTAATAGGATTGGACTTTTAGCAAAGATCCTTCTTACCTGAATAGCTCCATAACAAATGAATTGCATTCATTCCCTTCTGTTCCCATATAGCCCAAATTTCAATAACCTTACACAGAAAGCATCTCTTGCATACCATCGTGGTTTTACTCATCGCTATCTAAAAAAAAAAATGGATCCTCCCTACCCATCACCGGCTTATTGGCCCGCTATCCGTAAGAATTTTTTTGTTTTCTGCTTACCCTATCCAAGGTGGCTTTGCTCTTTTATTTATTTTTTTCAAAACTGAACGTCAGGGGAATACGCTACTGTTGGTTGCATTGAACAAGTCGCATTCTATTCTAAAGGATGATAATGACGATGTTGCGCTTATCACAAAATGATCCCACCCCCCACGTATGATGATTTTCAGGGTCAAAAGGAAAAAGCATCCCTACTTTTTTTTCATGTGCATTTTTTGAGAAAAGTGGGTTCAAATTCAATCACGTGAGGCTATCAGATTACCCGCTTTTTTTTTTGTAAAAATGTGAAAAAAAGCTGTTTTCCTTTTTTTTTCCTTTTTTACTTTTTTTTTTTTTTTATTTTTTTCTTAATTCAACTGATAAACAAGAGAAAGAGAGGAAACGAAATAGGAAAAAGAGAAGAAAAAAAAAAAAAAACCACAGCCGTTTTTACCTATTACTATTCTTTTTCTTTTTTTTTTTTATTTCATTTTTTTCCATATTTCTCTTTTTTTTTTTTTCACCTCGTTGAAAAGAAAATTCTCTCTCTTTTTGGAGATAAGAAAAATAGTTATTCAGTTAACGTTTTCTATATCAACAGAAAAAAAACTATTAGTTTAGTTGAACAGACTATTCTTTTACTTTTTTTTTTTTTTTTTTTTTTTTTTTTTAATCTTTTTCACCTCTTTTCAATTAGATTGTTAGATCAATCTAACTGATCTCAATTGACCCTTTTTTCTGGTGGTTGGGTCGAAAAAGATTTTTTTTTTATTTCATTTTTTTAACTTTTCCCCCAACAAATCATGTTTGCTACAGCTTCCACAGCTACCTTGGGGCATTTCCCTCATCATCATTCCTATCATCCACATTATTTCCATCAGCAGCAACCGCAGCAACAACCGCAACAGCAGACATTGCAGCAACAGCAGCCACGACAGCAGTCCTCTTTATTATTCACACCACCTTCTACACCCTCCACGATCAAGAGGTTGAATGATTCGGATACAAGTCAGCTTGCAGATTTTGCAGCCATGATGGTTTATTTAATGTGGCATACACGAAAGATGATTCGATCAGCAGATACCCCCCACAGTTCTGCTTCCTCTTCGCCTGTCTATGGGAATACTTCTTGGATGTGGCAAAAGACCAAAAAACCCTCTTCCACCACTAGCCCTCACAGTCATGTTCATCCTGGGCCATTCCTGCATCCTTCTGCGTATTATTACTATAATAATGCCAGCCCTGCATTCAAGAAATTCTGTTATCAGGTAAAAAAAAATAGAAGCCAATCGCGAGACACGGAAAAAAAAAAAAAAAAGTAAACATTCGTAAATACTCAATGGGGCTCTCCCTCATTTTCTAGGTGCTGACATCGACACAGTTGAAAGAATCCGCAGTCTATTTATCTCTAAAGTACATTGCTATTTTACTCAAATCCAATCCGTCGATTGAAGGAGCAGAAGGATCTGAATATCGCCTGTTTATTGTTGCTTTGATGCTAGCCAATAAATTTCTGGATGACAACACATTTACCAACAAGACGTGGAGTGATGTGAGTGGGATGAAAGTACACGATTTGAATGTGATGGAAGCAGAGTTTCTGGAGGCCTTGGATTTCAATTTGTTTGTACGTGATTATGACTATCGTATTTGGAAACATCTGTTGGAAGAATGTCGACATCGTGCACAGCTTTATCAGTATTATCAGCAGCACAGCAGTAGTCAACGACAGCAGCAGTTGATTCTAGATATTTTACAGATATTAGGATTGATGGACGTGTCGTCCCAGAACAGCAAGACAAGTCCGTATGACCTTTGGGTAGATCACTCTTTGTTTTCTTATGAGCAACAGCAACAGCAACAACGTGCCACCTCTTCTTCCAGTAGTGAGGATCCTTATCCACAACCCATACAGTCCTTCAATGACAACGCTTCACCTTCTCGTGCTACCCCTGCTACAAACAGTGATCGTTTGTTTAATGATGAATTCTGGGATGATGATACTGCCTTCAGATTACAGTTGGAGAATTCCCGAAAGAGATATCTGCAGTTTTTCTCTCAGTCCAAAGCGACAGCCAATCATCAGTCTACTTTATTACCACCACCTGCATTGTATCATCTCATGCAACACCAACAACAACAACATTGTTCACACTACAATAATAGCAATAACAGCAATCGTAGTGAAAAGACAGCGAATCAGCTCCCTCCATGTGGACTCTATTCGAATCATGATTCGTATCTTGGCCGACAAAGAGGCTACTACAACTTTTTTTACGGCAGTCAGTCCACAGCAGCAGCAGCAGCAGCAGCAGCAGCAGCCACTTCCAAAGACACTTTCACTAATCTTTCCCAGTCATCATGGGATCCTTTGGCTTATACTTTAAACCGATGTCATCCTCAACAACAAGAAGAAAACCTGTCCTTTTATTCCAATAAAGCTTTTACGGCGACTACGGCAACGACGGGTGCCACTTCTGCAAGGCCCATGAGTTGGGCCAATTATTAACCTTTTTTCTTTTTTCTTTTTTTTTTTTTTTTTTTTTTTTTTTTTTAACCCTATTATATAATTACTTTCTTAATGCTTTTTAACTTTTTTCTTTTTCTTTTTTTTTTTGGGGGACTACATATTTATTTCTTTATTCATATATCTTTTATTTGTTATAATTATTTCGTCATCTATCTGAATTCTTTTACCTTACATTTTTTATTTTCTTTCGATTTGCACACACAACGCCAGAAAAAGAAAAAAAAAAAAAAAAAAAAAAAAAACAAACCCCAAGGAAAAAAAATGGAAAAATCCTCCCTTCAAACATATATATATATATATAAAAAAAAGGTTGAAAAATCCTACCCCCTCTCCCCGTCTCCACAAAATTCCACGATGCACTTGGTTTCTTACTTTTGGTTTTTCGCATAGGAAATTCAGGAACACAATTCCTTTCCGAGAAAGGAAAAAAGAAACTCTCTCTCTCTTTTTATTTTCCTCTACCGCTATGACCCTCGTTTCGCCTTACCGATCATCTTGTTTCTTTTATTTCAAAATTGTCTTTTTCAGAAAGGTAAGCTTTCTATTTATTTATATTTTTCTGTTGACAGTTTCGTCGTGGAGGAGAAAAGACGATAGCATGTCCTACCGGTAGACACAGAGAGTCACTATCCAAGCGTAAGAAAGAAGCAGCCACGTCTTTCACGACTTTGATAGTGACCTCTATCACGAGGGTGAGGGGTGACTATGTTGCATTCCTTCATTCTACGTGGGGTCAGTTTCTTTCGTTACGTGACGCGAGCAAAGAGGCCCCCCCCCTGCCAATACACGTATCCAGACAAACAAAAACCTTTTAAAAAAAGACGCTGGTCAGACCCGAGGAACGTTGAATGAAATCAGGACGTATCCATATTTCTTCATCAACGGATTGGCCTGTTCATGAAGAGGCTTTTACTTCCGTCTTGTCACCACTAGCCCGCACCACAGAAGGCATGTCCTTTGGCGAGTCGTCTTTTTTTATATTTGAACAAAAAAGGTAGCACTCTATTCTATTTTTTCTACACCTACATCCTCACTCTCATCTATTGAAATATATATAACAAAAAAAAAAAAAAAAAGCACCGGACATTTGCTTTATGCAGCCGATTATTTTGTTAGAAAGTTTGGTAGAGATAGGAAAAAAGGGAATTGTTTAAAATGTGGGGGCGAATGCGAGATTCTTTTACCCAACATAAGAAGGTGACACTTTTCAATGAAAGGCAGAGCCTAGAAGTGTCTGATCCATGTGAAATAATTAACAAACAAAGACTTAGACTTACTCCAAAAGGAAATCATCCATTGGAAATCATCGACTAAAAAAAAAATAAAATCAAAATAGATTCATTGTATACTAAAGTCTTTATGAGTCTATGCCTTTGATCAGTCAACAACAAATCACATTCTATCGTTCAAATGGCCAACAAAGAGTGTATTCAGCATTTGGGTAGCCTACTTTACCATCTGTACAACGAACAAGAGTAGCTCACAGAGCGCTTGATTGCCAAGAAACTTGTGTTTGCAACTCTCGAACGGATCACAAGATAGGCTGTCTACAAGTAGTGGGTGCTCTTTCATTGGTTAAACTGCTCATTTTTTCAAAATTCTTTTTTTTTTATTGAATCGTAAATTACTACATGTGGGTTATTCGAGGGGTAGAAAGAAAAAAAGAAGCTTATTCTTTATCTCTTTTCTATCATTTTTACTTTTTTTTTTTGTTTGTCATTTATTTGTAACTATAGATTGATAGAATGAAGTCTACCTTGTATACTCTAAGTGTTTTTATACTATGCATTTCATCCTACTTTATACAGACTTCTTCTTCTTCTTCTTCTATGATATACCAACTGCAACAGCCTTCTTTATCCCGGAAAGAAGAGCTGCTACTCTATCATCGTCAACAAGTATTTTTTAATGACGAGCACACAAAAGGATCCAATGAAAGCATCCAATCAGAAGCTACAACCAGCACAACAACAGACACAACGTTCGATGTACATAAATTCATACAGTTATTCGCACAACATTTACTGATGGATCATTACGATAAAGCCTATACACAGTTATCCAAAAGGATATCATTTCAGTTTCGTGATGCTATTCAACTGCGGATCAAAAAGATAAAGAAACCTTTGGATGACAAAGCGGAAGAGGAGGATCAAAACAAAGCAGCTCAGAAAACAACAAAAGTACCATCGCCGGTAGATGTACAGATTTTAAAGAGACAATTAAAAGGCGCCGTGGGTTGTAAGTAGCAGCAAAAAAAAAAAAAAAAAAAAAAAAAAAAAAAAAAAAAAAAAAGATGTCCTCTGTAGACCCTGTAGAGACTCACCCCGTTCCCGTTTGCCAGCTTTCATTGAGGACAAGTTACCCATCCTTTTACTAGACAAATACAATACAACCCGTCTGCAAACGCATCTACACGAGACGATACTACGCTACTGCCCTGATGCACACCCTCCATGCATTCTCGACCACACAGACCCCTTTCTCAAAGAGCTTGAACACTATACCGCTAAAGAATGTCAGGACACTCTCATTCAGTTGAATGATGTGGATCTCCCGCGATTATTTGAAAAGACCAGGGCACAAATTTCTGGTATTCTCGTTCATTTTAATCAGCATACGATGGATCAAAATCTTCATACGTTGGAATTGAGGGTCAAGAAAACGCCTGCGACGACGAAAAAGCAGACAACGGCCAACCACCACCAGGAAGAGGATCGTCTGAAGAGCGATGGGCTGATCCATGCTATTCATCTACCTTTCCTACAGCCCACCGATGACACGATGCCCACGACGACCACCACGACCACCGCTTTACCCCCCACCATGAATAGACGTAACTGGATTACGCCAGAAATGGTACACGAATTTATCACTTTCATCCATCATAGCGATCATGAAGACCCTGCTGGTGGGGATGCTGGGCCAAGTCCTCCTTCATTACACTACTTTATTGACATGGCCCTGTGATGATGGATGGATGGACAGTTTGTATTTATTATAAAAAAGGGCCGCAATAAAAAAATAAAAATAAAATGAGACACACTCAAGGACAAAAAGGTGCCCCCCTCCCGCGCCGTTACTTTATTTTTGACTGTATCAGCTTCAATTTTGACTTTAACTCATTGTTCAAGGGTATTTTCTTTTCGAGTCTCATTTCCTTCATGATGAGATATCTCGCCAAGACATACTTGCGTTGACGCAACAAAGCATTCACAATGGGGAGATAATGGTCCGCTGTCAACGTCACCAAGGAACCGTAATCCTTTTCCAAACACTTTAGATAGTCATGGGCTTTTGAGATTTTGCCCTTGGCTGCAAAGTGCTGCACCAATTTCGCATAAATAGTCTCTCGAGGTGTGAAGCCTTTGGATTGCATCAACTTGAATAATCTGCGAGCGTACATGAGTTGGGAAGCTGGTATAGCCGTCGTCGTCGTCGTCGTAGAGGAAGGGGGTGGTAAACAGGCATCCATCAATGTTTCATAGGTGATGACATTGGCCCTGATGGGTTTGTTGCTTTCGGTAGGGAAAAGCGCGCCTCGGTCATTCTGAAGAAAAATATGGGCGGCTCTTTCCACCCCTTCTGTATCGATGATGTGGGCAAGCACAAGATTGTTTAAAAAGATGTCGTTTTCGCGTTGGTTTTGGTGTTTCTTGGGTGACGAGGAAGAGGAGGAGGAAGAGGAGGAGGAAGAGGAGGAGGAAGAGGAGGAGGATGGAGGGAGCAACATGTCTGATAACCGCTGGTATAATGTCGTCTTTAATTGTGCATCTTTGGTCATACTGGCTAAAGTCCTCAGAGTGGATGCATCGGGCGCTACGTTGACTCTTTGCATGTGCTGTAAAATATCCAATATTTTATCCTGGCTGTGCTTATGACGGTTCTCATCGTCCTCTATCAAGCCTAAGGCACGCTGTTGTCGCTGCTCCAATTCCACAGTACGTATCAGCAAATTAAAGTCGTACACATCCGGCCCTTCCGTCAAGGTGGCTATTTGACGGAAGGCCCATTTCGCTAAATCCACTTTCTTGCTTGTCAGATACAACGCCAAGAGGGACGTCAGCCCTTCGTGGGTTAATCCCAATTTCAATTTCTCACTCTCTTTAAACACTTTTTCAAACAGGCGCAAATCAGCGGTGTGTGCACACAATCCGAAAAAAGCTCGCACCAGTAGTCGGGAAAGAGGTTGTGGTGCGGCTGGGATCAGGGGTAAGACTTCGGGATAGAACGCCCTTGCGCGCGCATAATCTCGAGCCTTCACTAATCCTCTAAAGACATGGATGGGCATGCCAAAAACGATCTGTCGCATGACGTCTGGATCGTCGACATGGGCCAGTGTGGAGGGCTGGCTGGGGTATAATTCTCTGCACTTTCTGTACAGGGTGAGCGCGTGGATGTGGTATTTGTTTTTGGCGAGTTGAATCACGAGGCGGTGATAAAGAGCGATGGGTAAATGGAGGGGAAAGTCGTGCAGTTTTTCGTAGACCTGGATCGCGGAGGGTATCTTCTTTTCCGCCAAATACGCTTGGATGAGCTTTTGGGCACAGATCTGCGTTCCTTCGTCATCGTGGACGCGAAGGGTATCCGCTAACAGTCGACGCGCTGCGTATCCTTGTCGCGTATAGATGCATTTATCGATGAGGTGGCGGAGAATGGTGTGAGCGTTGGGGAGTTTGTACTGCCTTTTGGCAAGATACACATGGCGCATCTCGTTGAGTCGCCATTCTGCATCGCAATCCTCTGCGAATAAGCTCAAGGCACGATCCAACATGGCAAGATCGTCGTTGCTCTTGTGATGGCCATGACTGAAATAGTTTGTGTTGCTGCCGTTGTTCTTGTTCTTGCTGTTGAGCTGGTGGTAGCGTCTCGTAGGCCGAAAACTCTTTTCGTTTTCTAACCAGGGTTGGTGTCGTTGGTTCATCTTTAAGAATGAAATGGCTTCGTCCAGCTGGTCAAGCGAGAGATGACACATCACGACGTAGCGCATCATTCTTCTCGACAACATAGCGTCCTGGGGGGACTGTTGCCGCATGTGATTCAGCCAGTAATAGATACGATCCAGCTGTTTGTCGCGTGAAAGAGCACCGATGACGGCTTCATACAGGCTCGGCCCGATCGTATACGAGCGCTGCGCCGATGTTTTCATGGTGTCTGTCCATTCTGTCAAGAGTTGATCCGCTGTTTGTGCCATGTCCAATTCTGCAGCCATACAAATCATGACCTCTCCGTCTGCGTGCCAACGAAAAGGAGCTTGTGGAAAAAGGCCTGCTTTCATGTCTTTTAATATGCGAAAGGCTTGGTACACATGGTTTTGATTGGCTGGTTCATCCGGATTGACGTTGGTGAATCGAGACAAAAAGACTTGAATATCACGATAGGTGATAGAGGAGAGACATTCTTTTTGTTGAGAAGAGGGGTTCGTCACTCCTTTCATAAGCTGATGGTATTGATCTAATAACCGTTTTCGACTTTCTCTTCTTCTCACTGTCTTACGAACGATGGAAGATGGATAATATGCATTGAGCGGATAAGAGGGTTGATATAATTCTTGTCGAAATGCTTCCACTAAGGTAAGTGGTCTATTCATTACCGATGTCTGTTCTTGTAGTTCTTGTTGTTTCGGAGTCTTGGTAGAAATAGCATGGGTTGTCAACGACCGTCGCGATGACAAGGATCGGATGGTGATGGTGGTGGGAGGAGACAGGTAGTCATGTGTTTTGGCTGATCGATGCAAGCAATCTCGACATAGTGTATACATTCTTTGTTGCTGTTGACGATAATGAGGCTGCTGTGCTGCGGTGAAGGCTCGAGAAACAAAAGAACGAAACGACATGACAACTTTCTATGAATGAAAACAAATGATGACTACAAATAATGGAAAACAGGGTATCTTATACGAGAAAGGCAGGCAGCAGTCAAAGAAGATAGAAATGAAATCTAGAGGCTGTCTTTTATCCCCTTCTTGTCTTTTTTCGCCCCCCTCTGTGCATTTCACAGGGTCTTTTCTTTTTTACTACTTTTTTTTCACTTTTTTTTCGTCCCTTCCACTCCTATGTTAAAATTCAAACTACGACAAATCGCTAGCAGGTAACCCTTTCATTTTTTTAAGCTTTTCAAGGGGGTTTTGTATGTCTTTACAAATAAATGGGTGTTGTTGCGATTTTAATGAATGCAGAAAGACTGTTTACAAAAAGGGGGGCGAGTGCGGTAAACCATTTTTTGATTTTTCCTCTCCATCTAGATTGGGTCTGTGCCATCACTGTCTCATAAAGGTTAAATCTGTCTCGATTGTCCCTGAAATCCTCTGTATTTTTTTTTTTTTTTTTTTTTTTCCACTTTGACGAGCAAACCATTCACATGCAAACGAGGCAAGAAAAAAAGAAAGTCACTCTTTTTTACTTTTTTCTTGCATTTTACATAATGTACATCGATATCATTTGCTTCCTGCAGGCACATTCATTTTAAAGAAAAAAAGGCTTTGT
The DNA here is from genome assembly GCF_025528875.1 of Mycotypha africana. Lineage (NCBI taxonomy): Eukaryota > Fungi > Mucoromycota > Mucoromycetes > Mucorales > Mycotyphaceae > Mycotypha > Mycotypha africana. Next base: position 1,045,738 of record NW_026515734.1, on the reverse strand, counting down.
GTCTAAAGCTACAACAACAAGCATGATTTAATCTTTGTGGGTAGGAATGGTTACACTATTGAATGGCGTCATGACAGGTGATGATGGAGGTGATGATTTACTAATGCTTCCTGTCTCTGCGTCGAAAAGAATGGTTTCTGGTCGAGCTAATGAAGGTGCCTCGTGGGAGGTTGCTGCTGCTGCTGTTGTTGTGGCCGTTGATGAAGCAGCTTGGGATGCATTGTTGGATGATCCTTTGTGTGATAAACGCATATCCAATGCCTTTAATGCCAATGCTCTGTCATGTATAAATCATACAAAAAAAGTAAATAAACAGTAGCCAAATAGCAAGGTGATCCCATGTCTCTCTCTCTCTCTCTCTCTCCCCTCCTTTACCTTCTTCTTTCTGCTTCTGCACGCGCAGATCCAGGAATTGGATTTAATAAATTGCCTAATTCTACATCATGATAGGATCGTGGTCCTGGTCTACATAGTCTGAATTTCACCAAAATACCATAGACGGTATTGGAGATCAACAAGACAATGGGACTATAGAAAAGAAAGGAGTGTGTTGTTTAGTTTCATTCCCGTCTATCCACTCGTTCACAGAGCCCCCCCCCACCTCCTTAAAAAGATCACACTTTACTGTAAAAACTCTGGGAAAAAGGTTTGAATGGCAAAGGCTTCACTACGATCACCCTGAAGACCGTCTTGGTATTTGAAAAAACGAATATAAACCCAAGCCACGAGCCAGCCAAGATTGACAAGGTTATAAAAGACCATGGCTTTGAACAAGACAAGGCTTAGAATACTGACGAGAGTGGCTACACCCAGCAGATTCTACAAAACATGATCAATGATCCATAGATAAGAAGTGAGCAAGGGCTGGGTCAAAAGGGGCATGCCCTCTCTTGTTTTTCTAATTTACCTTGACACGTATGGATATTTTACCGCCCATGATGGCAATACGATACTCAGGTATTAAATGCTTAAAAGCTACTAAGAAGCCTGAAAACACGCCAGCCATGCCATTGATTTGAAGTTGATATCTATTATACAAAGCGTCATTAGTAGGAGCCTATACTCTATTCGATCGAGCTCCCCCTTTATCCTTTTCCACTTTACAAATAGGCATCGTTTGCTGACAGATAATAAGTAAGCAGTATCGCCACCCAAGTGATCACGTTGGTTGTCAAACCCACCACCACTATAAATTTCAGTAATTCTTTGGATCCCCAAACTCTTTCCAAGTATTTTCCGCAAAACAGAATAACTACTAAACTGAAGAGGAGCTAAATGGAGGGGAATGGCGGGATGAGAAAGGGGAAGGCGTCAATGTCTTGTTTTTCACGGATGGACGATGGAGGTAGTCCTCTCTGATGTATGTTTTTTTTTGTTTACCGATAATAGATTATCTTCGTATAAAAAAGCGGTCAACAAAGTCCATGGTGCGTAAAAGGCACTGCCAATAGAAAGGGTGATGGAATTAACAAACTGAAGTAAAGAAATAAAAGCTGTTCTTCTACACATACAATCCGGGTATTAAGCCAATAAATGGGCATATATTTAAGGGTATTGTATCGATGTCTGCTTCTGATCGTAATCTGTACACATAAATATAGGCAGCCAGGGAGAAACTGATGACGGCTGTCATTAACGATTTTGTTAAAGGTGGCACATTGGCTATGATTGTTTTTATTGCCATTTCTCTTTTTATCGACGGATGCAAAGAAACGGGAAAACAGAAAAGAGATAAATTTTTCTTTTGGGAAAGGGGCCCAATGAGATTTTACACCCAAATAGTCATCAGGCAGAGTAAAATGGGGTGCAGTTGAAAAGAAAAGGAAGAGAAAAAGAACGCGTTCTAAAGGCTCACGTGATTCAAAATTAAAATTGAGATGACTTTTTTTTTTTTTTTTTTTTTTACAGGAAAAGGGCATTTGGATCGGCAATCAAAAATGCTACGTCTTTCAAACCTTAAAAAAAAAATAAAAAATCATTTGAAACCTGTTGGTTTCTTTTAATCAAAAAAAAAAAAAAATAAAATTTGTCCCCCCCGTTTCCTCCTCCCACTTTCTCCCCGCCCCGGTTCCTCTAGATTCTTTTTAACAACAACAAATATACTTCCACCCCCAAAACAAAAAAAAATGAAAAAAATAAGAAAAAGAGATGGCTCTTTTTTTCTTTTTTTTCTATTTTTTCTTCTTTTTTCCTGGTTTTTTCATAGTTGATTTGCTTTTTCACTCTTTCTCTCTTTTTTTTTTTTTTTTTTAATTTTTTTTTCCCTATACTTTCCCTTGCTTTTTGACCCTAACTACAAGCTATCTTTTTTGTCCTATTTAACATTTATATACAATGTCCATGTCCCAGCCTGCGACAGTGACTAGTAATCAAACAACTGCCTCGACGACAACGACGACGACGACTGCTATAACAGCACAGCCACAACAGCAACAGCAACAACAGCAACAACAACAACCCTACTCCACCTCAGCAGTGATTCAAAAGTTGACGACTGTAAATGAACAAGCATGGTTAACTTTAGGTAAAGTATATAAATAGTCTCTACTTGGGGGTTTTTTTATATCATGTCATTTTTTATATTAAAAAAACTGGGCAGAGAAACGTGGGCTTAAAGGGTGAAGAAAAAAAAAAAAAGAAAAGAAAAAATAGAGTCATGAGAATTTTTTCTCTTTTTTTTTTTTTTTTCTTTTTTTTTTTATTCTGTGCATATACATGTATGTATTTTACCATGTTGAACAAGCCCGTGTGTGTGTGTGTGTGTGTGTGTGTGTGTGTGTGTGCGTGTGTCTATGTGCGTGTGTTGCAGGAGACATAATTGAAGCACAGCTAAAAAAAGGGATAACCGGAGTTTGTCAAGGGGGTGTCGCAGGAAAAAAAGGAGTTGAAAAAAGGGGGGAGAGGAAAGAAGGAACCAAAAGTGGGTGAGACTATTGTGTATGACACTTGTAATCCGCTATTTTACTATATTTGGATTTACAATGTTCTGAACTTTAAACCTTATTTTTTTTTTTTTGGGTGTTGGAAAAACGCCACATCATCATCATCATTATTATGATCCCTATCCTGACTCCCCGTTTCCCTCCCCCCCCCCTTTTCATGACATTGATAGGCAATCTAGCGGAGATGATGGCGGATTGGGAAAGAGCGATGAATTCATATAAATCGGCTCTACGACATAATCCTTACTCTATACCAGCATTATCTCATATTGCCTCCTTATGTAGAGGAAGAGAAATGTTTGCAAAGGCTGTAGAATACTTTAAACGTATTCTAGCCATACAGGAGAAAAACGGCGAAACATGGAGCGCACTGGGACATTGTTACTTGATGATGGATAACTTGCAAGAAGCCTACCAAGCTTATCAACAAGCTTTATATCATTTACAAAATCCCAATGATCCCAAATTATGGTACGGCATCGGTATTCTTTACGACCGTTATGGTTCTATTGAGCATGCCGAAGAGGCATTTTCAGCTGTCATGAGAATGGATCCTCAATTTGAAAAGGCCAATGAAGTGTATTTCAGACTAGGCATTATCTATAAGCAGCAACAGAAGTATGATTTATCATTACAGGTAAGAGACAATGAGGGAGGGGGGGAGGTGCTTGGAGAACGGTGCATGAGTCCGAGGGTTTTTTTTTTTTTTTCTAAACGTACATACCTTTTTCTTTTAGTGCTTTCGTTATATTTTGCATAATCCTCCTAAACCTTTGACAGAAATCGACATCTGGTTTCAGACAGGACATGTGTATGAACAACAAAAGGAATATGAATCAGCAAAAGAAGCGTATGAACGTGTATTAACCGAAAACGCAGATCATGCTAAAGTACTTCAGCAATTGGGTTGGCTGTATCATCAGCAAAACACGTCCTTTTCAAACCAATCCACAGCTATTCAGTACTTGACAAGATCCCTGAAAGCAGACAGTACAGATGCACAATCGTGGTATCTTTTGGGAAGATGTTATATGGTCGAGCAAAACTACAACAAAGCGTATGAAGCCTATCAACAAGCCGTTTACCGTGATGCACGTAATCCTACGTTTTGGTGTTCGATTGGTGTATTGTATTATCAAATCAATCAATATAGAGATGCTTTGGATGCTTATAGTCGTGCTATCCGACTGAATCCTTACATCAGCGAGGTATGGTATGACTTGGGAACATTGTACGAATCATGCAACAACCAAGTGCAAGACGCCTTGGATGCCTACCAAAGAGCGGCCGAGTTGGATCCATCCAATCCTCATATTCGACAGAGGTTAGAATTGTTACGAAAATCGAGTGCCAATCAGCATGGTCATGGAGCGTCCGCTGCTACTACGAATGTGGCAACTACCCCCGTACCACAAGATGTTCATAATCCATATCAGTATCAAACCAATAGCTCCCGTGGGCAGCCCCCTCATCCATCTCAGCCACCACCACCACCACCACCACCAGCATCAGCATCAGCGCCTGTACCACCACACCCTCCAACGAGTGGGGCTGCAGCCCATCCATCGGCTGCTGCAGCTCCTCCTCCTCCTCCTCTTCCTCCATCGTCATCCACACAGGGAAACTATCTACATCAACAACCTCCTCCGTCGTTGCCGCCTCATTCCTCACAGCAACCACCGATCACTCGTGATTTACCTTTATTACCACCCAATCACCACCGTCCAAAGTCTCCCGTTTTATCACCTTATCAACACAACACAAACTCACCTCATCCTTATCGACAGTCCTCCCCTCGTCTGAATCAGAGTCATAGCAGTAGTAGTCACGGACCGATGAGGGACGTTCGTATACCGGATATATTGAACAATGGGAGCCCATTCCATCACAACAACAGAGCGCCAACACCTTCAGACCGTCCTGTATTGAATCCCATGCGCCACTACGATAACAGCAACAACAACAACAACAACAACAACAGTAGTAGTCATCATGCGAATACGAACAGCAATCGGTCTTCACCCATGTTTCAACATCCTTCACCTTTAACAGCTCCTCAGAACAACAAAATGCCCTTCATTGCTCGCTCCCCTGTGCCTACCAAATCATCACCAAGGACTCCGGCACGCGCCCCGCCATTCACCGTATCAGGATCCACAGCCACAGCCACAGCAGCACCAGCACCAGCACCAGCACCAGCATCCTTACCTCCTCCTCCTCCTTCTCATCATGGCCCTCCCTACCCTTATTATCAACATCAGCCACCCTATTCACCGCGTGCTCCTCCTCCTCCTCCACCACCGCCTTCGAATTATACCTATGACACCACCTCTTCACCACGTACTACACCCACGAGCCATCCATCGACGGCCGCTCACCCCAATGAACCGTTGAGAAGAACTTCTATTTTATTTGATCCTCATCACGATGCCATGACCCAACCCACTGCTTCCCCGAGAATGATCACCACCAGTAGGCCCACATCCACACCCACGCCCACGCTAGCACCTGCACCCGCACCCGCACCCGCAACATCAGCGCCAGGACCTACTCCTCCACCTCCGCCCTCCACCGCTTTCAAACGTGAACTCCCTTTGCCTTATCAACCACATCAAAGACAGGGTTCTACTACGTCTTCTACATCTATACCTTCCATCATCCAACCCACCCACCACCACCACCACCCTAACAATAAAAGTATGACAAGTCCTATTGAAACCAGTGCAGCAGATACTTTAATGAGCATGTCTCAACAAAAATCAGGAGCCACTCCTTCTTTGTCATCTACCTCGTCTTCCTCAAAGCGATTATTATTAGAAATGGCAGATGATGATGACGATCAGCAGCAGCAACAGCAGCAGCAGCAGCAACAAGAAATGATAAAAAAGCCACGCTTATCCACCGCATCCGACAATAGTAATAATAGTGCTAAAAATGGCAGCTTGGCTGTCTTGACCACTTGAATCCATTGAATAAAGACAAAAAACCCCTCTCTCTCCATCTCTCTCATGTATATAATTTCTGTGGTCCAATGCTTTGTGACCCCCTCCTCCCCCCCCCAACCTTGCAGTACAATAGGTGTAACATGGAAGGGGGATAAGAAAAAAAAAAGGGGGGGGGGAGGGGTGAAACCCGTGTCATTGGAAAGAAACACGCAGACAAAAACGCATATCGCTTGTTTTGGTAACACAATATAAAAAAGCTTCGGTCGTACACAATCACACCCAAAAAAGACAGTTACAAAAACTCGGGAAAACGACCCGAAAATTATCTTGATTGAAATAGGGTTTTCCTTTTTGCACAAAAAAAGAAAAAAGAGATTTCTCTTCTCAAGATATGTGTAACAATGATGGAGGGAAAAAAAAAAAAAAAAAAGTTTATTCCATTGCACACATCTACAAAGACACACAAAAAGGATAGGCATTGTCTCTTTTTCACAGAAACGTTGATTTTTGAAACTACTAAAAACGGTTTGGGCTGATTTTCCGTTTAAAATACGCGTTTATCCTTTTTTGTGTATTGGATCAAAAAGGCGAAAAAAAAAAGTCTTTACATCACCCACCTGTAGCGTAGCATTTTTCTCTTTTCGAACCACAACCACCGCTCCCCCCCATAAAACCATGCTATGAATAGGATGACTAAAACAAATAAATTTGGGGGGGGGGGAGGAGGACGCGGTCTATAAATATGCAATGGAAATCTATTTTACAAAAACCATCAAGATTGAATGTAAATCAATCTACTCTAAACTTGTCTCTTTTGACGAGAAGATCAGAAAAAAAGAAGAAAAAAACGGAGGCATGATTTGATCATTTTTTATATCATCATTTACAATTAAAAAAAAAAAAAAAAAAAAAGATTAAAAAATTGAATGCATATGATTTCAAACACTAGTGAAAAAAAAATCAAACCAGTTTTTTTTCTGGCATTTAACCGTTCATAAAAAGGTCATCTCCCGAGTTTTCTTTCTTATAATAACCGCAAAGCAGGTTTCATATGTTGACTATGTATATTTAAAAAAAATTGCGGCATAATGTTGAATGTATGATTTCATTTATTGGGGGGGGTGTAAGGGGTAGTCAATGGGGGGAGGGAGAAGAGTGTGGAAAAAGGTACAACGAAGAATTGGGGGGAGGGTCCAGAAACAATTACAACAACAACAAGACTTTTTTTTTTCCCGGAATCATCGCCGGTTTCAAATGCGCACTAAGAAGAAAAAAAAAAATCCAAAAAGAATATGAAACATCTTTTTTTCACTCGTCATGCGAAAACTCTGTTCCATCGACCTCGTACAAGCGAACAAAAATGTCGACTCTCTTTTTTAAATTTTTCTTTTTCCGAAAATGGCACGTTCTCTTTGTGGAAACTTTCATTCTGACGGATAGCAAATCATTTATCAGCAAAGAGAAATATAAAACAGCAATATGGATGAAACTCTGGATCATGTTTGTTCGTTGACGTACATAGCAAGTCATTCTTCGTCTTGAGTACCATCCAAGTACAAACATAAACGGATGACTGGCCATTCTTAGTACTACATGTTGACCAAAAAAAAAATAAAAAAAAATAAAATAAAAATAAAAGTCACCCCAGATCGCGGTAAGGACGACATGCTTAGTTGATGTTTTATCAGATGAGTATGCGTTTTAGCCTGAATACGTTATTTTCTTTTTCCCCCCTTTCCTGGTATTTCCATATTAAGAAAAGACGCTACATTTTGAGTTTCTTGCTTCGGGAATTTTGCCAGTACGCTGGATAAGGTGAACAAGTCGGGTCCCTTTTGCTCTTCTTTGTTTCACAGAGTGTTGAAAAAGGAAATTGGCTTGATGGATCATCCATGTCCTCAAATGAACAACATCTTGTTGACAACAACAGCAAAAAAATAATTAAAAAATAAATTGGGGGTTTCTTTGAATTTCCTCTAAATGAAGGTGAAACAAGGCATTACTGCTTGCATAAAAACCGCACCTCCCAAGTTTCGAGAGTAAAATACGAATACTCTGATGACATGATTCTGTTGGCTTGAATACAGCTTCGTCTTTCCTTACCTATCATCAAAGTAGAAACATCCATCTATCTTTAGAATGTCGTCGCGTTCCTGACTGTTTTTATTTAAGACAGCCTCACTCTTTAGTATACCTCCTATGGATAGCGTACATTGTATAGAATTAAATCGGATAGCAATGGACTTTTAGCATCTAAAAAGGCATGATTCACCTAACGAAGCAACATGAGTCGTTTGTAAGCATTCATCAAAAACTGGATTTGTCTGCATTTTTTTGAAATGTGAGAATGATTCAACGATCTATACGTTCTGTTCATTACAAGTGAACACAGACACATGTGGTTTCAGGTGTTCATGTCCTATTTTGGAGATATGAGGGGGGAAAAAAAAAGAACTTTTCCAGATAGTTTTTTTCCAATAAGATTCAACGTCTTTTACCTCCACCACTATAGAAACAAACATGCCTTAGAAACGTCACCCTTCTTCATGATGACAACATTGCAAAGGCATGTTGTTTTCTGAATGACTTGTAAACTCGATCTTTGACCTACTTTCCTTTTCTTTTGTCTTTGAGTCATTTGAATGTCGCAATAAAAAACCAGAGAATTCATGATGGGGGGAAACGAACATCTTTTTATACAAATTAGGCAATCTCCAGAGCCTTTGAAAAAATGTGGAGTGATTCATTGAAAGGATAGATTGACAGTGAGAGCGGGGGAAGAATATTTTTTTGCTGAGAGATAATCTTTTTTTTTTTTTTTTTTTTTTTTTCAGGGTCAAATTGCCTTAATTTATATTCTCCCCTTTTCTCTTTTTTTTTTTTTTTTTTTTTTTTTTTTTTTTCTTCTTCTTTTGTCCCCTTTTTTTATCCTCCCCTGACTTTTATTAAAAACTCTTTTTTCCACAAAGCCAATGTCTGAAGCAACTCAAAAGCGTAAATGCATAGTTATGCTCTCGTCGTTCACAGAATTAAACACACTGACTACTATTTTACAATAATAGCTCTTCCTTTTGGATTTCAATTTTTGGCAGGCGCCATTGCTGGTGTCTCTGAAATTCTAGTCATGTATCCTTTAGATGGTAAAAAGTGTCGCTCTTTTTTAATTTTCATGATGGGAAGCATTATCATTTATTGTTTCCTTTATCAGTTGTCAAAACTAGAGCACAATTGAGTACGAGCGCGAATACTGGCATTGTCACCACATTTAAAAATATGATTAAAAATGAAGGGTAGGCTTTTTTCCTCTCTTTACCCCACATGAAAAAAAATCCCGCCTACGGGCTCTTAAATAGAGTAAAAAAAAAAAATGACTCACACTGTATCTTTCTTTTTGTTAGAGCGGCTTCTTTATATCGTGGTATTCTACCACCCATTATGGTAGAGGCTCCCAAGCGTGCTACTAAATTTGCTGCGAATGAACAATATACGTTGCTCTACAAGAAATTGTTTGGATTTGAAAAAGTGACACAATCCTTATCTATCTTGACCGGTGTCAGTGCTGGTGTAACTGAAGCTTTCATTATCGTGCCCTTTGAATTGGTCAAAGTGAGAATGCAAGATAAAGCCAATGTACGTAAATGGACATAGACACAAGATAAGGGGAAAACGTGTGCAGAACAAAAAAAGAAGAAAAAAATTTTAAGACTTTTTTTTTTTTTTTTTTTTTTCTTTTTTCCATAGGTGGGTAAATATAATGGTACAGTAGATACCATTCAAAAGATTGTCCGTGCAGAAGGAACGCTTGCTATGTTCAATGGCTTGGAAGCTACCATGTGGAGACATGCTGTATGGAACGGTGCTTATTTCGGTCTTATTTTCACAGTCAAGGATATGCTGCCTAAATCAAAGGTAAAAATGACAGACGCAACGAAACGAGAGAGACAGAACGCGATAAAACATACCTAACTCTGTTCATTTTTTCAAGGATGTCAATCAACAACGTATGACCAATTTCGCCGCTGGTACCCTCGGTGGTATCGTCGCCACTGCTATCAATACACCCTTCGATGTGGTAAAGACACGTATTCAAGGTTATAATGGCATTGGACCCAAAAAGTACAACTGGACTTTGCCTGCACTAGCTACTGTTGCAAAGGAAGAAGGGTAAGACACCTTTTGTTGTGGGGGGGGGGTTAGACAGTGGAGCAGCCCTTTACTCACAAAGACCTCTTCTTTTTTTTTAGTGTTGCTTCCTTATACCGTGGTTTCTTACCAAAAGTACTGAGATTAGGCCCTGGTGGCGGTATCCTTTTGGTCGTATTCGAAACCGTATCTTCTTTCATCAGAAAAAACATTTTGAAAGAGTAAAACAAACCCATATGGACTGAAATTAATTTTGTACTTATTATTTAACTATTATGCAACAAGGATTAGTGTTTCCATAGCCGTAAAAAAGCATTTTGGGAATAAACATCCATCTATAGACTTTTTTCTTATTATTTGACTCGATGTGTGCACAAAAGCTACTCTCACTCTTGTCTCAATAGATCAAAGAACCGTTGTTATCCATCACATTTAAAAAAATACACTTTTTGATCTCGTTCACATTGAAAAAGTGACTGGATGTTTTTTTTCCCCGCGCTTACATTTCCACCTTTTTTTATTTTATTCTTGTTGAACCAAAAAAAAATTATGTCTGCCATCAAAAGAAAGCGTGGCGAGATGTCTGATCAGGCAGATCAAGGACGATCCACTACCACGGCAGATGCTGAAGAACCTTATGATACAAGTTATCTCTCTCTAAGACCCACACAGTTCCCCACAGGCACACCTTTTGAATCGTGAGTACTTTTTTCTTTCTTCCCCTTGCATCGCACCCTCTCCCCCATAATGAAAGGAAATCGCTTACGACTCTATTAAAGTGAACGCGCAAGAAAATATTACTCTAAACTTTCTGATGAACGTCAGTTTCTCTTGCAATTAAGAAAACTTTGGGTGACCAAACTCACAGCGTTAAAGGTAGAAAAAATAACCAACAATTCCTTTCTAAAGAACACACCCGTTGCTCAAAACACAACTCATGCACGTTAGGAGGATCGCAAGTTTTTGCAAAGAATGAGAGAGGTGACTGAACACGATATAGAGGGCGTTCATTCACTGTTTCGACCAGCGCAAGACATGGATGACATTTCTTCAACTACCACCACTTGGCTTGAGGACGCACATGCTGCCGACGATCGACGAAAAGGGAAAGAAAAAGAATCCATGTCAGCTTACTCGACGTTTGTCGAACAAGAACTCCCGATCAAAGCGGGTGACAAGATTGTCGTGAAAGACCCAAACTTATTATCCATCCTTGCAGAGTTAGAGAGCCTCTATCCAGCAGCAGCAGCAGCAGCAGCAAGTACTCCATCCACTCAGACATCCACACAAACAAGCAATGATAAGCTGCCGTCTACAGATAATAAAACGGACGATGCAATAGTAGAGGAACTCATACATCATCCCTCTCCAGCAGAGAAAGAGAACGACGAAGACGAGCGAAGAGCTTTGAAACTTTTTCTCGAGCAATTTGGCGATTTACAGTAGTTTTTATTGATACAACAAAGCGAACCTCAAGACGTCACTTTTATTTTATTTTATTTTATTTTATTTTTTTCTTCTCCCCCGCTTAATCTTCTTCAGCAGCTAATGGATAGCGGGGACGAATATCCACTGGAATACCCGCATGATCAATACGATCCAGAGCCTCCTTTGTATTCGCGTCGAGTAGGCCATACTTTTTAACAAACTTATCCACGTCTTCTTTAATGCCGTTGCCCTGCAGCACCAAAATATCATGCGTGAGATCGGACACTGCAGATCGGATCTTGTCAAAGTTCACACTGTATAATTTGCTCTTCTCGTCGCATTGGAATCCGCCTTTTTCAATAAGGTAGTTCAATTGGATCGCTTGACCTAAACCATGGGCCTCTTGAATACCGAAACGAATGGATCGGAACGCCGAGGCCAAGAAAGTGACCCAGAATTCCTTTTGGCTCACATTGTCAATCGTACCATGGTCTACCATGAGATCAGCAGCAAATAAAGCAGCAATATCAGCTTTCGCTTCTTCAAGCGCAGAGTGATATTCTTGTAATTTGGAGCGCACTGTGTCCCCTTCCAATGTATGATGTGGCCCGTTGCTGTGACATACTTCATGTAACAAGACGTGCGTTGTGAAAGCATCCTTTGTCAAATATTGAAGCTGCTCCTTTTCCAAAACATTCGCAGCAATCGGTCGTAACACTTTCTCAAATTTGCCTTCTTGTACATTCTTGATCAATACCAACTTGGAGCCGCCTTTTTTGATCGCTTCTTCATCGTTAGGGAGGTTGTACGCTGCTGTCATAGGAACCTATCACAGTTTATTTTATTTTATTTTTTTGTCAGCGACCCCATGTTTCAAAGTATCTTTTTTGATGGAAAAAAAAAATAAAAACCAGACTACTTACAGCCACATCGCCCGCCGCATAAAGCTGATTGACAACGACAATAGGAGCAGTCACCAAATTGTCATTGCGGTATTTCGCGGGTATGGGCAAACGGTCTTCTACAAACTGCAAATCTGAGAATTTCTCCAACAATTGAGAAGATTTTTCATCCCTCACATGGATATAGAATTCGTAAGCGCTCTTCAATGTAAACAGGCCATCGGTATATTGCTCGTAGGGGCCGACGGTGACTTCCAATGTGTTGAACTTTCCAAGTCGAAGCCAGTCCAATTCAGACGCAAGGTATTCGTTGGAATCAAAAGCATCGGCACGAGAAACAAGAAACTGATCGATGCGTGTGCCTTCTTCACCGTGGCCGATCTCCTTGTTCTTTAAGGCTTCCGCTGCTTCACGAAGATGCTCAGCAGCAGGCTTTAACAGATCAGCATACGCTTCCGAATAAGGTACAGCTTCCAATTGACCCTCCTTATTCCTGCGGATGATCGTATAATAGCTCTTTGCCTTCTGCTGTTCTTCCTTGGATAAACCAGAGACCCACTCTTCAAACTCTTTCTTTGTCATATCTTCAGGGTATAAATTGCCTCCCTCAGGACGCTTGGGAACACCTTCAATGAAAGCAACGTTGTCATCTTCGCGTGCCTTTTTTAATGGTGAGAGAGGAACAAAAAAGTCAATTATCTCCATCCCTTCTGTCTATATCTGTATACACCATGACTCTTTACCCAAGGACCTTTGTACATTTCAAATAAAGTGCACAACTCTTGGTTTCCTTGTTTGTGTAATTTTTTACCGAGTTCTTCGTTGCCTGACCAAGCTTGTCGCATGTACAGTTGGTCCAAGTATTTGCCTGCTTTCACCAACTTTTTCAAAGCTGCATGCTCATGACGAGACAAATGAGACAAATCAGCAGTACATTCATAGAGGGCAAAACGTGCAAGACGGTTAGACAATGAGCGTAGCGTGGCCATGTTGAACGTGTTTTGTGCCTTTTTCACTGGAAGTTTGGGTAAGGGAAAAAAAAAAAGAAGAGTATGAAAGGAAAAAAGAAACGGTGTTAGGTTAATCCAAAGTTCAGATTCAGCAATGGACCACTCTGTTTGCCAAAGTGTGGGAAACAAAAGTTTTTGATGACACAAAAGATGACCCGCGTGAGGAGCATGGCTCTCCATCGCAGTGAAGAAAAAGAAAACACCATGACAATTCACTACAGGGCTTTAAATAACATGTTCATTTCATTGAAGGCACAAGGTGTGGAGGTAAGCTCTTTTCTCAGTTTCAAAGTATTTTAATTATCTTGTTCGATGACAGACCTACTTAAACATGGACAAGATGTGTCAGAGACTAGGTTGATACAGGGTGCTCTACATTGCCGTCAAAGAAGACCTTGGACAAGAATTTGTTCACAAAACACTGTACCAAGGCAATAGGCAAGATTTTTAAGGCAAGTTGGACAATTTCGCGCGCAGGCAGACGTAACGCTACTAGATAAGCTGGAGTTGCTGGAGTGGCTAATGGTCAATGAAGGCTGTCGAAGGCTATCGCTGGAATATATCCAATGGCACTTATTCGACATCCTCCAACAGTCAAGTAGATGGGTCAAGGATTTCCCCTTGTGAAGGCGAACAACTCTGGCTTTCCATTGCCTTTGTTTGTCATAGTTCTATTGAGTTCCAAAATAGATGCTGTCAAAGATCCTATTGATCATCAAACATACTTTGCTCAATTAAAAAATCTACCTGCTCTTGCTTTTGCTAACAATCATTTCTCTACGCATCACTTTTTTTCACCATCCTCAAGAGAGAACAAAGTAACTCCGTGAAGGTTGCAGCAGTCAGGATGAATATTTCTAGAGAACTTGTATTCATCTATAAAATGGATGGAAACGATGGAAACTGCATTGCTTTTAAAAACTGTACATGACAGCTTTTTCAAAGGGCTGTTCTAAAGCGTTTGCAGAACGTATGTTTTATTCACGTAGCATTCCCATTGAATGCTTTTCGAAACAAAGATGAAATGAATAACAGTCATAGAAGTTGCAGTAAGGTCAGTTGATATGAACACTCGAAGGAAAACCGTAACCTTTCAAGACGCTTGATTAAATCCCAAATACTTCAATAGCTCATGTTATATTCTTACTTTTTTTCCTATTTTCTGCCAAAAGCGCATTAAACACTAAGGAAACAGGTGGCAATGGCTGTCCAATAAAAACGATAGGGACGGGTACAATTATCAAAGGCGAGAATATCAAAATGCTTTTACATACTCTGTCACCATCCAAAGTCAGCCAAAGTGAAAACGTAAAATTAGGATCATCATTCTATTTATTTACGTTAAAGGCAAGTAGCAAGCTGTAATATGCCCGTTTATTTTGAGAAACGTTTCTATTCGTCGTGCAACAACAGTAAAGTTGATATCGGGGATTAAAAAATACCCAAAGTACAGTAAGTTCATGTTCGTATCCAAAAGGGCCATAGTGCGCTTCCTTAACATCTTCCGACATCTCGTTCAACCCCCCATCCTCGTACTTCTCCTTTCTATTGCCAAAGCTTCAGCCTGTAATAGATAGTATCAAAGCTTGTTCAAAACTTTTTGAAGTAAATGTATAATAATAACGCAGGGGGACCGTCCGGCCCTTCAAAAGGTACCTGCCGCTTTGAATAGTATCCATTAAATGGAGCCCATTTCATTAGCTCACACAAGTCAACAATAACAAAATAGGCATTCGGTTGAATTTCTTAACTCAAGCAGACCAGACAAAGTTTGAGCAACTGTTTGCTCAAAGCTCAGCAGCGTTTGGAGGAAACAAGATCTCTGGTAAGCTTTCTCATCTTGCTTGAACGCATAAAGTTAACAGTCTAACAAAACTTTATGCATAGCTCAAACTGTCAGTGAACTCCTCAGACGATCCAATCTCGACAATGACACTCTAGCAAAAATCTGGTATGAAAATAACTATTAAAACTCTCTCAAGCAAAGGGCCGACATGTTAACACGACTCTTCTTTGAAAGGGATCTCGCCTCTATTGCGAATGCACCTTATTTAACCTTTCCCGAATTTGCTGTTGCCATGTATTTCACGTCCAGAAAGTTGATGGGCCAAAGCCTTCCCAATACCCTCCCTCCAGACATTAGGGAAGAAACTGAAATAGCTATGGCCACCATTGCTTCAACCGAAACAGCAAATCCATCACAACAACTCGTCAATACCAGTCTACCACCTCAGCCAATGCAGCAGTTCCATAATAACACCATGATGGGAGGTATGACGCCCTCCATGCAAAATGTATCAGCGCAGACTCCACTGACGCCAGGCATGCAGATGCAAAACAACGCGCCCATGCCGCCCGCTTTACCTTCTCGATCTATGATGGCAGGCTTCACCACCAACAACTACCAAAGCCCACTACAGACTGGCTTTCAGCCCTCCATGCCTCCTGCCTTACCACCTAAAACTCGCCTTGCCAATCTTGATTTTGCCAAGAAAATGATGCCTAACCAGAATGGCATCACAAACCTTCTGAATCCTAGTTTGGGTACGACAGAGGCCAACCGGGTTACTTGGAAGATAAGTCCTGAAGATAAGATGCGATATCGCGAAATTTTCAATGCCTGGGAGGGATCCGGCTCTGGATTCATGTCAGGAGACACAGCGAAGGATGTATTCACTCAGTCTCAACTACCGCCCGAGGATTTGATGAAAATTTGGAATCTGGCCGATAGTGACAACAGAGGAAGTTTGGATGAGGACGAATTTGCAGTGGCTATGCATTTAATCTATCGTAAAATGAATGGATGTGACATCCCATCGGTTTTACCTGCTGAGCTGAAACCACCTTCAAGTGTGCTGAAAAAGTTTGTCTTGGGCCGTCGCCCTCCACCCTCAAAGCCATCCTTCGGCAGCAGCAGCAGCGATCATTCACAATACGCAGGCCAGCACAACAATGACGATTCTCCTTATCATTTGGATGCGGAGGACTATGTCTCGAGCTCGAGACGTAAAGAACCTCGATCGAACAGTAGTCGATACCATTCTCGCTATGACAAAGAGTCCAGCGATGAGGCCGATGTGGAAGTCTTGGAGGATCTTCGCAAACAAATCGCTGAGACGCAGCGTCAACTGGATAGAATGCCTAAAACCAGCCAATATAAAAATGCTTCGTACAGTTACAGAAACAAGATGTCATTGGAAGAACTCAAAGAGAATATTAGACGCGCACAGAATGATATCAACAAGAATATGCTGAGCAATGCTAGCTTCAACAAGTATTGGGAGAACGCAGAAATATTGATGGGCCTTATAGAGACGGAAAAGTCTTTGCAAGATGAAATTCAATACTTATGCAATCGTGACATTCCCGTGCTAGCCCGTCAGTTACGTAGTGCTGCCGCTGAGGTACGTGATGCTAAAGTACGTCAATCAAGAAAGAATGACGGTACTCAAGATTATATGGCTTTCATTCAACCGACGGGTCCTGGTGGCTCCATTACTGAAAGTGATCGTGTGAGAGCGAAAGCCAAAGCAATGATGGCTGCTCGTAAAGCTGGTAATGTAGGCTCTCATGCGGATGCTGGTCTTATATTGCGTCGTGCCGAAGAAGAAAAGGAGGAAATGGATAAAAAAGCGGATACTTTCGAACGTGAAATGGAAAAGTCACGCACTGCTTTATTAGATATGCGTGGCGATTTTAGATATCTGGAGGAGATTTCAGCTGCAAAGGATCTGGAAGATAAGAAACGTTTCGAAAATAAGCAAGATCTTTCTTATGAACTGCGTCACTTTATTGAACAGTTAGACTGCACGGTTCCAGAACGAACCTCAACGCCGCATACACCTTCATTTACAGATAATAGCCCTCGTCATGGGTTTGATAGCTCTGCAACAAGGAATAGTCCTACATTGACCGCTCTCAGTTCACCAAACGTCTCAAGTCCTAAATCCAAGCCCTCTCCTGCTCGTCCTCGTACAGCTGATGAAATCAAGAAAGAGGTATTGTTCATGACACTGTATTGTAATAACGAGCATATGTGTACTCACGCGCTACTTAATAGGCAGAAAGACGTGTTCAAGAACGTTTAGCTGCCATACAGGCTAAACGAAAGCCTGCTATGAACAGTCCTTCAAATGTCTCCATACCATCAGTTGAAAGTGTTAGTAAACCCAACGAGGCAGAACACAATTCTGAAGGTAACTTGCTTTTTACATATGCTTATTTCTATACTGGGATGCTCAATTGCAACATTTTCGTTTAGATGTTCACCAAAGTATAACCGATCAACATAGGCAAAGGACAGACGAAGAGACACAATTACGCGAAAAGGAACGTCTTGAACGTGAACGCTTAGAAGCTGAAACCGCTCGTAAAAATGAAGAAGAAGAGAAGAAAAGGCAGCAACAAGAAAATGAAGACATGGAACGAAGACGACGTGAAATTTTAGCAAAAGAAGAAGCCGAACGCCAAGCCCGTTTTGATGCTCTAAAGCGTGATGAAGAGGAGGCTGAAGCCTTGAAAAAAGCCCAGAATAGCGAACGTAAACCAGAGGAACAAAATATTTCTAACAATGTTATTGCACCATCATCTGAAACAGAGGCCTCAACAGCTCCTGTTCCTGAAGTCACCAGAAGCAATACGAATCCTTTCAATAAAGTGCAACAAACGGCTGATCCGAATGCTACGTCTTCACAGGCCGAAAAGCCCAACCAGGCTACCAACAAAAGAATGAGTTATAACCCCTTCGCTGCATTTTCGGCATTTTCAGCTACAAAAGGCAGCAATAAAGTTGATACAGATTCGGACGATGATAATTGGGACGCAGGCAACAACGACTCAGATGAAGAAAGTGAATTCCCTGCTGCTGGCAGCGCAAAAGGTCTGGCTTCAAAACTCTTCAGTGTCTATAGTGGAAATACAAATAGAGGTACGATATCCGGATACTGAAATATGTTCCCTTTTCTCAGTCAAACTAATTTCCAATTATAGATAGCTCCGAAAAAGGCTCGCCTAAGCCGAATGAGTTAGATAACCCCAACGCTAGTACCTCCTCAGACATACCTGCCTCTCCTTCGGCATTGTCAACAGTAAATGATGCTAATGCATCTATTTCAACGACGTCGGCATCACCTAAGGCTCCTCCTGCTCCTCCTGCTCCTCCTGCTCCTCCTGCTCCTGTTGCACCTGTTGCACCTGTTACAACTGCTGCACCTCCTGCTCCTCAAGCTTTCACTTCGGAAAGTATACCACAACAGCCTATATCTGGCGGAGGTGACTTAAGAAGTGCTTTGCTGAATCAAATTCAAGCAGGAACTAGATTAAAGAAAGCTGTTACTAATGACCGTAGTGCTTCTTCTGTTGCCGGTCGTATTATTGGCGGTTCGTCAACCCCCGTTCAACCAGCGGCAGCTCCGGAAGAAATTGCTGCGCCCACACCAGTTGCTGCACCATTATCCAGCGCTAACTTCCTTGCTGAATTGCAAGCGCGTGCTAGTGGAGGAACAACCCCTGTGCAAGCTTCAGATTCTCAGCAAGCAGAGCCTTCTGTCTCGGAGGAGATTGCTGCTTCAACAGAAAACATGAGTGCCATTGATACGACGAAACCCGAGAAAGGTAACTATTTCTGTTGTTTTTTTTTTATTGAGGGATTACATAATTATAAACAATTTTTTATTTTTCTGTCATACATAATGTAGAATATATTGCCATGTGGGACTATAATGGTGCTGGATCAGACGATCTTACCTTTTTACAAGACGATACTATTCTGGTACGTGATGATGATTCAAACGAAGACTGGTGGTACGGCACATTGCAAAAAGACCAAAAAACAGGCTACTTTCCAAGAGCCTATGTTCAAATGAAAGTCGAAGGTAAAGTGAAGATTAGCCAATTCTTTTCTTCTTAGATCAGTATTAACTGTGCTTTCGTATGTGAATAGTTCCTGAACTGAATATCAAAGTAAAAGCTCTGTATGACTTTACAGGCCCTGAAGAACAAGGCTGTTTGAACTTTAATGCTGGTGAGACTCTCATTATTTTGGTAAAAGAAAGTGACGATTGGTGGAAAGCTAGATCCGAAGAAGGTCATCGTGAGGGCTTGGTGCCTGCAAATTATGTTGAGGAAGCATAGTATGCTTCTACATACAATAATATAATTACTTAAAATAATATTTCAAATCCTAAACTGTTATACAACAAAGTAATCGACATCATTAATTGAAATTGCGCCAGTGAGAACAATCTTCTTTTCCTTCCAAATACATCGCATACTACGATCGAAGTTCTAATGAAACTGGGATTTGAGTTTTATTGATATTAAGAGTTTGGACAATGTTTCGAGCATTATAAGGAACGACAGTGCAATACAGAAATAACAAAGATGGGTTTTTTGGAATGTTATGTTAAGGATTATTCGCGATACAAGATACAGTTTAGGTTATGTAGAGCGACCTACTCAGTCACATTTTCCTTTTACGCAGCTGTTCTTGCAATCTCTGTTGGAATTACAACAAGAATTTTTGGGGCCTTTGCCGGTTTTCTTACCGATAAAACCAATGTCGCAAGTGGCAAGAGAAGGGCCATTACATTTTCCTTTAACACAGCTTTCCCAACAGTCGTCACTGGTTTCACAGCAGGCACCATTATAGCCATCCCCATTGCCGCGACCTTCTGAACCAGTGTAGCAGGTAGTTGCAATGGGGGCATTACATTTACCCTTGATACAGCTTTCTTGACAATCATCGCTATGGGAGCAGCAAGCGCCTTCAGGTCCTCTACCATTCTTCTTTCCACGGAAACCGGGTTGACAGAAAGAATCGGTGGCAGTAGGGCAGATAGAAACAGTAACTGTTTTGGTAACAGTGCTACCGCCGATAGAAGTAGGTTTGTTTCCCTCCGTAATGGTAGGCTTAGAGCCAGTACCTGTAACAGTACCCGTAGTTTTGGTTGACGACTTTGTAGTGCTAGTGCTAGTTTTAGTTGACGTCTTTGTAGTAGTAGTGCTAGTTTTGGTTTTGGAAGTGGCAGGAGAATTAGCATCACAAGAGTCATTTTTGTGCTTATTCCACCATGCACATGCAGCAGTAAACTCGGCAGTGAACAAATCAGGATCATCACCGGTACACTTGGCCATACACATGCCTGCATTCGTCATGAAATTCATGTAATTAGGGCCCGCTTTATTACACATTAGAGCAAGAGAGTCCAAGAAAAGCGGAGAGGTATGATCCATAGTCCATCCAGGGACCCATTTTTGACCCGTTTGCTATATATCAAGAGTTTTGTTTAGCCAATCAAAATTAACTCATTGAACCTGTTAACGTAATATAGATTATAGGTATTTTAGACTTACGATATTACAATTAGTAAAGCATGTCGTAGAAGGAGGGACGTTATAAGAAGGATTGCAGTCAACAGCAGCGGCAGCAGAGGAAACGAAAGTGGCGATGGCAGCACAAATAACGAGAGAGTTACGCATTTTTTGACAGACTGAAAACAAACACGAATGGTGATGATGAAAAGCAGATGAGGATTGACCCTTAACAACGGGTTTTATACTTTCATCCTGCGCGTTGTAAAGTTTTCAATAGACCTTCCTAATCTTCTGTCGAACATTGTAACATGAATATTGAATGTTTGAATTGCAGAATGAAATATATGTTAACGGATTATTGCGGGTGAAGCGTATTGTACGCGATAATTGGACAGATCTAAACAGAGACATCAAAGATCAGTTGGATTGTGTATGTAACACACAATTGTGAAACGAAGGACTTATCAGATTTTTTTGATAAGAACAGAACAATATGAAATGGCTCATTAATAGCACCGTTGCGAGATTCCTTTTTACCCAGAAGGGACTTTTACAACCGAAAGAAAACCAACCAGTAATTTAGTAATAACTTACACTTGATTGAGTTTTATCAAGAATAAAAAGCAAAAATTTAATTCCTTTTATTATTGAAGGCAAGCGCAAACATCAATGCGAACATTGGAAACAATAATTCCACGAGTTATTTTGCCTTTAATTGCAACATCTGTTAAGAATACACCGCCCGTGGCACCAAAAACTCAAGATCTGATAATTGATAGTATGTATTTATCAGATGGAATATATAATTATGATTATATTGTTACACTTTGAGTAGAATAAGTTTAGTCTACTTGAATACTGGACGTACAATGTCTAACTTTTGTGTTGAAAAACACTGGATGTTTTGTCATGATGATTTTTCATCTGGCTTCAGTTCCTACAGAAAAAGTTAAAAAAAGGGGAATAGGTTCGAGAACAAAAGTTTTGGCACGTATGTGATTCTTATACAAACTACTTATTAACCTAAGAATCCAACCAACTTTGAAAACTGATATTTCACAGCATGTTCAGGCGCTATCGTATGGCATTCCACTGCTTCACTTTCAATATTCCTTTATCCATACGATAGGGTCCTTCTTTTTTCCAGATGGTGCTTTGGTACACTCATCACAGTTAAGCGTTCTTTGGTACTACGGTTTTCGATTTGTGGTTCAATTTCGTTCGCAACTGACGTGTTTGGTGAGATAACAACTACTATACTCGAGTAAGTACAACCAGATAAAGTATATAACTACCAAGGTCTATTTATATTGCATCTAATAATGGTTTTGTACAATATATGGCCGTATCTGAACCTGAAATTAGTGACTAGCATACGCGTGCTCATCTGACGTTACATAGTAAATCATCTTTCTACTTCATCTGAAGAGTAATAAAAACACTAAATGACAATCATCCACTCACACACAGTTACCAATTTATTAAACCACACAATCTGAGCAAACGTTCAACCGTAGTTTATCTAACTTTTTCTATCATCTTCAAGGGGTTAATTTAACTGCTGGAGTAAAATATCGAGGTCAGCTTATGCTAGATTGAAGAAATTGTTACATATGGTCTGACTTTTGAGATTAATACATATAGACTGTTGAAATAAACTGTACATGCATATAACTACCCGTATTATATTGAATCCGTGAAGAAGGCTGACTCCCTATAAAACGTGAATTAAATAACTTGCATTCCTTCTTTTTGCAGGGCTGAGAGGCTCGCAAGGTCGACTTTTTTTTTGGAAAATTTGGAATAACGGAAGGCTTGTACATATGCAGATGAAGATGACATTTTTGTACCGAAACTTCTGCGAGGAATATTTGGTTCAAATGTATGTATATGATTGGCTTGAAGTCTCCCGATATAATTGCATTTCTCTAGTGATGAAAAAGACTCTAAATCGTGATAGAATGCTATGCAGCAGACGACATGCATCATATCTTCTATAGATTCCTATACTAATGCAGGGGCTTCATTTATTCATTCAAGGAACCTCAGCACACTGTCTCAACTTTTTTTTTTTACACAGATTATAATCATGAATTTAATTAGGTCGTTGATTAAATCCGATACATAAGCTTTGAAATTAAAGATGACACTGATGGTCATGAACGAGTTTATGCTACCGAATTTTAGTTTTTAGTCCAGTTATCTGTCAACCTGCGCTTTTTAGGAATTTGTCGATGATATAGCAGATTGTGCATTCGATATGCATTACAAAGTAGATGATTAAGGTTCAGAGAATCTATTATGCTACAGTTTTGCAAATGTCCTACTGATATTCTGAAAGCTAGACAGGATGATATATCCTTTTCAATGTACAGTTTTAGGTAAGTTTGAGAGCTCAGCTATACGAATGATATATCAGCGTTGAACAAACTATCTGACTTCTTCCATCAGAACTCGACATGACTACTTTTACCGCACATCATTCTTCAAAACCGCGACACCTTACTATTACCTAAAACAATGTATTTAAAGAATAGAAAGCTTACCATAATCCGCTGAATGCAAGTGTATTAAGGCTAGCTTATCTTTGATTATCTTGGATGACTATTATTGATCGTTTAATCTTCTATATCATACAACGCTTTCTTGCTATTTTTACAGAAATTGCCTCAAATCGCGACAAAAGAAAGCAGCATCTGTAGAAGATGCTTATTGACAAGACTGTTCGACCAATTTTAAAGAAACATCAACTACCAATATATTCAATAATCTTCAAAAAAGTGAAGAGTACCTCTTTACCAGGCCTAAGTAATAATATAAACAAATTCACTCCAATCTACCAAAATTGGCTATCTATATTTCAAAAATATTGCACGAGGAAACGGTCTGTATACAATTGCTTGTGACCTGTTCTCAAATGCAGACTTTGAAGTTGAAAGATGGTTGTTTGACAGAGGAGGTATAACCATGTCTAATTACCATTAGTGAAAGAGACTGAGAATAACTGAAGCTAATAAGAAATGGACCATCAGAATATTACAGTCATTACCATCATTTTGTTCAAACGCGAGGTGATTATTAACCTTTTTCTCTTTTTTTTTGGATTAGGTCTTAGCAAAGATATAAAACATTTTTTCAGTCTCAATGCCCTTTTCAGGCAGCTTTCATTTGTTGTTAATGTTTTACGAAAAGCAATTTTTGCTAATCTTTCATTCCCTTGGAAATAATTGTTAAATTGTCTGTGCTCTGGGAATATGCCTTTGCACCTGTGTATTTTGTACTACTTTCCTGAAGGGTCGAACAAAAGAAGTAAACTGTACAAAAGCTCAAAGAGATAGTTTGGTACGAAATGTAAGACATTCTTATTTCGACTCTTCCGATGACCAGGCTTGAACGATATACAGTTGATAGATATTACAAAGTATTCGGTTCAGAAAATTCAGCAAAAAGTCCGTTGATACTATTAATACATGGTGCTGGAGGTGACTCACAACATTTCAACACTGTCATCCCTAACCTGGTTAGTAATGGATATAGGGTGCTCGTTCTCGATGTTAGATTTCATGGGGCATCGCAATTATTGAACGGATCTTTAGATTCAGACACAATCACATTCTCATTTGACGATGTACTTTCTGATATTGAGTTGACCCTAGAAGAAGTAAAACGAGTCCATTACCCAGAGGAAAAATATGTGCACCTGTTTATTGGAGGATTATCGATGGGAGGCATGGTATCGTTGCTCTATGCTACGGACTCCTGTCTAAACAAAAGACTTGCTGGTAATTTGGGGATAGTTCTCGAGGGTATTATATTGATTGCGGCAGGTATACCACATATGCATATTCCTCGTATTGGTTGGGATATATATTCGGAGCGCAAGGCTACTGCAGAATACTTAGAATGGACAAGGTCTGCTATCATTCAATCAGCCCTAACCGAATATGGTCAGAAAGAAACAACGAGAGCAATGAAATTGATTTCTGATCACAATCTTTTTGAATGTATGGTTGCTATTGCCACACTCCTTCCTTCGCCTTCCTCCGCTCAACCAAATTCTTACGAACTGAAAACAAAAAAACCTATGCTATTGCTGATACCCGACAAAGATCCATACATACGACCTGAAATGGAGTTGCTCCATCAAATCAATTTGGAAAATGGTGTCAATAGTGAATTGGTCACTGTATATGATTCCGGGCACATGGCTATTTTGGACAAAGGAGAGGAAGTTGGTACCTTAATCCTAAACTTTTGTAATAAAGTGCGTGCGAACCGTTTGAAAACGCAGGATGATTAGAGTAATTGTTATATAACTTTTTGTAAAATGATGCCGAATATTTAATAAAACTACTTTCAATGCTAACCGCCAAACGTAAGGAAGACAGGCACGCTGATGCCATTACATGATTTACTTTGATTATGCTACTCATCCTGAGTGGTGTAATAGATACATAGTGTAATATAATTTCCTCTATGTCAACAAGTGGAGTAAATGTGCTCGAAACACACATGCAATGGGTATGACCAAGCTTTTACCCCTTCTTGATTCAGGGGATTTTTCATTTCAAAGTACAGACTGCAGTGTGCATTTATTTGTTGCGTGTAAAGAGTTGTGCATACGTGTCTATGATCTCAAAACTTAAATCTGTGTGTATCAAATTTTTGTGGAATTGAATATATCCTCGCGCCACTATTAGGGTTGTTTAAAACACCAGCTGAATCGTTTATTTTGTGTAGGTGCGATGATTACGGACATCACTCTCGTATTCAATTACTGGTAGTTAGTTTCGTGAGTTTGGTCTTTGGAAATAACTTTATTAATAAGTAACTAAACAGGGAATTTAAATAAATAACTGAAGAACGCAAATAAATTGACAAATAATTATAGGTATGATAGTGGAACAGCCTACCCAAACGAGTGATAAATGAATTGGCCAGATCAGAAGGTCATTTGCTTCTGTTGAACAAATGTGAACTTTGCTTAAACAAATAGATTACATATTGCTCTGCAATTCTCAAAAACTATTGGCAATAGAAACATCATGCATATTGAACAGTGACAAAATGCATTCTTTGAAGGAATGATGCATCTCGCTTTTTATATACACAGAGCGATTGATATTCATGTCTAATGCTTCTTAAGTAAATAGGATCTTGAGTTACGCAAGAGTCCTTTTTTTGTGCGCAAGCTGGACGTAATTTAAGGGTGTAAGTCAGCTGAAGGTGGAACCAACGATCATGCCTTGCTGTTTCGATTATTCAAACTTTTCTCGAAATAGTTAAAATGATAGATTCGATTTATTTTTAAAGAAAACAAAGGCAGAGATCGTGTTAATAAAAACCAAATCTGAATCTTGGAAAGCTTGAGTGCAATTAAATTGAAAAGGAACGAGATGTTAGAAGGAAATTGCGTATATGATAAGGAGCCTAAAATTGAAGTAATCGAAAGAGTGTAAGGAGATATACAAATCACGAAAGGTATCATTACAAATATGTTGCGCGTTCAGTAATCTTCAAACTGGAGACGAGGAGAAAGGTTTCAACAAGAGAAGCTCTTTAAGCCTGATTCTCAAATCAATTTATAGATTTCAGCAAGGAGGAGGTTAATTTCGATAGACTAAAGGAGGGCGGATATCGTAGAAAGATTTTATCAAGGTATCAGTTTTTCAGCTTTGAGTACTAGTAGCAGATCAACATCAGCTATTATAAATGCAACAGGAAGGCATTTAAGTATTACATCTAGACAAAAAATAGTCAGAACATTGTCTATTTGTTCCTTTCTGTTTATCATCATCGATAATTTGAATTGAATTAACATGTAGATTTTGGTGTAATATTTATGCTGATCTGCATTCAAAGCATTTGTGTTGACTCCTAAAAATTATTGGTTTTTTTTCGGTAAGTTCATACGCACAACCTTCTTGGTTTGTCATTCCCCTCCTGTTATGATATAGCCCTATCTATCACCATTTTGTTTTCAAAGAGTAAAATCATCCCTGAATTTCTCGCTTTCCTTCTAAACAAGGTCGTGCTTCAAGTGCTCCCCGATCTCCCTAAATTTGCAAGGACTATTTAAGCTATGATCTCTTCGTTGGCTTTCTGTCGTCTTTTTTCCTGCTGAATTTGATATTTATCATTTCAACTGTATACTTACAAACCCTCGAGCTACTTTATCACAAAACAGTACAAATAGCATAATGAAATTTACTGGAACTTCAATTCTCATCTCTGCTGCTTATCTTGCTTCATTTGTCACGGCACAAGGTTCCGGGCCAATTGTATCAATTACGTCGCCGTTAGCAAACACAAAATATAAGGCTGGTCAGGAAGCTATCATCTCTTGGATCAATCCTACAGTTCAAACTATCCCTCAAATTGTTTTGGCTAAAGGTCCATCCAATGCTCTACAGCCTGTTACCACTATCGCTACCAATGTAAATGCAAAGGAATTGAAGTATGTCTGGAAAATTCCTTTTGAAATCGAAAATGGCAATGAATGTAAGAATAAGGCATTGATAAAATAATTGAATGAGGGTATATGTACTAATGTGAGAAATTGTGTATAGATGCTTTCGAATTGGGGCAATCTCCCGACCTTGCTTTTGCTGGCCCTTTCACCATTGAAGGTGGTGTTGGAGGTACCCTTCCTGCTTCCAATGGCTCTTCATCCAGTGCACCTTCATCTACGCCTCCTTCTGCTGCTGCTCCACCCGCAAACAATAATGCTGCTTCTACACCTGCCCCAACATCTGCTGGTGGCTCCTCCACTACTAGCCAAACACAACCCCACAATGCTAATGCCTCTAATGCTAACAACAATAATGGTAAGAGCTCAGGAGCTAATGTTGAAGCAGTCGCTGGTAAAACTGTTATCGCTTTAGGTCTTGCTGCTGCTATTGGCTCCTACCTTTTCTAAATACTATCTTTTTCTCGTTCAAATAATCGTATAATATTTATTATACTTTAATGTTCTTCATAATACTACTCGAACAAATGTATAAACTTGCTCCACAACAATTATCTACTAGTCTTTTTGCCTCCCCTCCCTTACTAACTTTCTAACATAATCGCGATCTTATTCCCATTGCGTTCACCGTTTAACATCCATATTATCCAAAATAAACACCTTTTCGAGGAATACTTGTAGAACGCTAGGAATTTAAGCTAGCTGGAAGGAGTTCGTAGTTATGAAAGAAGGGGCACACCCCTCTGTCATTGAAAATGATTGATAAATAATTGCAAACTACATATTTTGTCAAGCTTTTCATAGAAGTTTCCTTTCAACATGCACAAAGAGTTTTCGAGTGAATACTTCTTTTCAGCGGCGAAGGACTCATTCAACATTATCTAGAGATACGAATACATTCTTTATAATCGCATACTTATTGGCAAGCTCAAATCACTGAATCCGTTATAAGAACAAGGACGTAAATAGCGTTTATGCTACTTTCAAAATCGTTGAACAACGCGTTAGTTGCGAATAGAAGAATAACACCTCTATAGAGATCATAGCTTTCTCCCCCCAACCCCTCTTTTTCTTTAATGAGAAGTTATAGAGCACAATCAAAATTCCGACAGAGTGAAAAGAAAAAAATCGCCAAAGAAACCACGGATTTTCTTTCGCGCCCCTTTTTTCGAATTTGGTTTTAGTTCGGCTGTTATGCCTTCAACGCTGAAGAGAAAGAACGGCTACAATGGTCGCTCAGAACACGAGGTAAACTGTCGAAAGAACAAGCTTGCTTTTGATGAATAAGTTTATCCAATTCCGTATATTTTAGGGGGCAGAACACCATAAGAAGCCTAAGCTCTCTTCAAGTTCCATCGATTTAAACGACGATGAAAACGCGAGTAGAATTATGGACGAAGACGATGGTGATATTGAATTTTCCAGAGCAGAAGTCGTTGAGGATGATGAACCAGTTGAAAGATGTACGAATGGCCAGCAGCACAGTTTGAATGGGGTTGACTTGACCGATATGGTGAGTTGTTGTCAGCTTCTACGAATAAGTCGGAACTGCGATTAAGCAAAGCGATAATTTTATAGAGAATCAACAAGGCAGGAACCATTGCAAGAGTAGAGCTAGTTAACTTCATGTGCCATAAGTATTTGAAAATTGATTTTGGTCCAAAAATCAATTTTGTAATCGGTCACAATGGCAGTGGTAAAAGTGCAATTTTGACAGCCATTACACTTGCCCTGGGTGCCAATGCCAGCTCCACCAATCGGGGTAGATCTTTGAGCGATTTCATCAAGAACGGTGCTAGGTAGGGTTTCTAGGCCTTCCTAATGGAAAATTAGGCTTTCTTTTTGGTTTATTGAGTGTTTTAACTTGCAATTTCATTGTTCCTTTAGTGCTGCAAATATTACGATCCATTTGACGAATGGTGGAGACTTACCCTATAGACCCGACATATATTCTGACATGATTATTGTGGAACGAAGAATCAATAAAGACGGACCAGCTCCGTACAAAATCAAAAATGCATCTGGACGAATTGTTTCTACTAAGAAAGAAGACCTTATCGCTATCTTGGATTACATGAACATTGTGGTGACTAATCCTTTGACAGTATTGATGCAGGATAAAGCAAGAAAATTTCTGAGTGATAGTTCACCTGAGGACAAGTATGAACTCTTTATGCAAGGAACTCAGCTAACTAATCTGCAGGACGATTTTGAAGCAATCCGCGAGAATTTGGAAACGGCACGCGCTACTCTTGAAAGAAAGAAGCAAGGTTTGCCTGCTCTCCAATCAGAGGCCAACGAAGCCAAGAAACGTTATAAGGATATTCAGGAAGCCAAGCAGATCGAAGATAATATTGATGTGCTGAATAATGAATTGGTTTGGTCGCAGATTATCATGAAGGAAAAGCAACGTGATGAATGCAAATTGAATGCAGAAAAAGCCAAGAGAGAACTTGATCTTATACAAGAAGCTTGTAATCAGCAAACGGAAGAAATTCAAACGGTCGATCAGAGTATATTACAAGTAACTGATGAATTGCAAGCTGCTACTAATTTGGCCAACCCTGATGCGGAAGCTACAAGAGCTCTTTTACAGAAAAAAGTCGAACAGGAATTTGGAATAAAGAGTTTAAAGGTAGGTTTACGTTATAAAGCAAAGCATCGCAGTGATATTCTTACTAACAATTTTGAATGATTCTCAGAGTGACCTTCAAGCTATTAACGAGGAAATCAAAAAGACTAAGAAAAGGAAAGAGCAATTTGAAAGAGAACTCAAAGCAGAAGAGGAAAAGCTGGAAGCAAGCAGTAGAA
This sequence comes from Mycotypha africana, assembly GCF_025528875.1. Taxonomy (NCBI): domain Eukaryota; kingdom Fungi; phylum Mucoromycota; class Mucoromycetes; order Mucorales; family Mycotyphaceae; genus Mycotypha; species Mycotypha africana. Next base: position 1,015,774 of record NW_026515734.1, on the reverse strand, counting down.
TCAAGCGTGACGAAATTTCTGCAGATATGGAGAAATTGAGAGCACAGATTCAAAGTAAAGTCAGTAAAGCCAAACAATTTGGTAACGAACAGAAAGATCTCGAAAAGGAGATAGACGAAAAGAAAAGACAAATGGAAACCAATTCGCATTCTATCAGTTCCCTCAAACGTCGTATAGACGGAATAAGGGACGTTATCAGAAATCTGCAAGAACAAAAAGGAAACCGAATGAGAGCTTATGGTCAAAAAATGCCAGATGTATTAGCGGCTATTCGTAGGGAAAATCGCTGGGAAGGCAGAAGACCCGTCGGACCCATGGGATCCACTCTACAAGTTGCTGAGCCAAAGTATACTCAAATCATAGAATCCGTACTAAACAGAAGTTTAAATGCTTTTGTGGTAGAAAATTTTGCTGATAAGAACTTGCTTTTCAGTATTCTCAAGAGTTATAAGATGCACCTCATACCTATCATTGTTGCCGAATATGATTTATTTGATTACTCAGATGGTGAGCCAGATGAACAATATCTAACGGTACTTCGTGCGCTGAAATTTGAAGATGAATGGGTCAAAAGGCAACTGATTATTGCCAATAAAATTGAAAAAATGTTATTGATGGATGATCGGCAGCGTGCTGATGAAATTATGTACAACAGACCACGAAATATCGATCTTTGTTTTACCAGCAACGGGTATAAAGTGGGCGGAAAATCTGGTAGTATGAAGACTGAATCGGTCGAAATTTATCGTGGTGCCTCGAGATTCCAAACAGATGTCGATAGTCGAATCAGAGAAGAATCTGAAAGTCAACAAGGACTCCTACGAGAACTCCAAGGTTTAGAACAGCAAGCCAGACAATTACATTCGGCAATAGCCCAACTTAATCTTCGCAAGGAAGAGTGCAAAAATTCTGAATCTGGCCTTAAACGACAAATACAAACCATTGAGCGTCAAATCTTTGAAAAGGGACGAATGCTTGAAGAAAATGATCCAGTTGATTTAAGTTCTTTCGAAGAGGAAATTAGAGAGTGTGAAGAGAAATTGAGAAGTCTCTTTCAACAATTTCAGGATGTTAAAAAGCAAGAAGAAGCAGCCAAAAGTACTCTTCGCGAAACGTTGCAAGAATTACAGGTATATCAAAGAAAGGAGAAGGAACGCCAAGAATATGCCAACGAATTCCGCCACAAGCTTAATCGGTTGGAAGAAATAAAACAAAACTTGATTGCAAAGCTAGACGAGTTAAAATTACAGAAGCAGACCATGAAAGCCCGCTATGAGAGTCATCATGTCAGTTATCAAGATTGTGAGAGGACCGTCAGAACTTGGATTGAACAAAGCCGAGAAGACTACCCCGACCGTGTTGAAACGACAAGAAAGCCTCAAGAAGTTGAAAAGGAAATTAAACGTTTACAGAGTAATGCTGAACAAATGGAAAGCAGAATGAACATGTCACTTGAAGAATTGGAGCAACAAACGTATGATACCCTTGCAAGGTGGAATGAGGCCAATGATACGATCAAAGGGATGGAAAAACTACACCGGTCCTTACAGAGAATGTTGCGTGATAGAATGGACAAATGGGAAGCATTCAGACAGTATATTGCACTTTCTGCCAAGCAGTACTTTAGCTATTATCTTCATCAACGTGGCGATGAAGGAAAATTGCGTTTCAATCATGAAAAGAGACAACTTGATATTCGTGTATCGACAGGAGATCAATTTGTTAAGGGTTCCCGTCAGAAAGACTCAAGATCTCTCTCAGGTGGCGAAAAGTCGTTTACACAAATCAGTTTGTTGTTATCACTATGGCAGAGTATATCATCTCCTATCATTTGGTAAGTAGGCACTTTTCTTGATCATACTCCTTTCTTTTTAATTTGAGGACAATTCTTACCTTCTTCATACTATGTAGTCTTGATGAATTTGATGTCTTCATGGATGCTGTCAACAGAAAGCAAACAATGAATATGATTGTAAGTCTATATATTCTAGCCATCCTTATAGGCTATCAAATTTCTAAGACAATCTTACTATGCTGTAGATGAATGCTGCCAGTGATAACTCTTCACAATACATACTAATTACGCCACAAGGTAAGGCAAAAGCGCATAAAAGAAATGCTGAGCAAGAAAAAAAAAATTAATGATCTGTTTTCTTTCTTCTAATTTTTCTATAGATGCAAGTAATATGGAACCTGGACCATACGTTACTGTCCATCGAATGGCAGATCCCGAACGCTAATTTCTGATTCTTGGCCTGTGTTGTATTGTCATAACTGTGTAAATAGCATTTCCAATGCTTTCTGTATTGTATTTAATTGTTAACCTATTCCCCTTCCGTATTTTTGAACGCATTCCCTCATAACCTTTTGTTTTGCTTTTACTATCATCTTTTCATATCCGAAACAGCTGAACGGAATATACTACGTTTGCATATCATGAATCTTGAGCATATTAGTAGGCTTTACCGAAGATATACGATAGTGTGGCTGACAGTTTACCGAAAAGTACAGTGTAACAGTACTGATCTGAGGATTCATCTGACATGATTGGCTACGCCAAGAATTTTAAAAATAAAACTATCCAGCCTAATTTTTTTTTTTTTTTTCCTTTTAGTTTCTGTCATATTTAAACCTGATTTAAACTTCGGCTTTTCCTTAACCTTTCTTCTTTAAAGTTTCTTTCTACGCTACCTTGAAACATTAATGGCTTTAAATAAAAGCAGTTCTCTATTATTCTCATATACCATTCTAGCCTTTTTGGCTGCATTTTTGGGTGACTTTGTCACAGCCGCTCCTATATCAGCAGATGGAAGTTCTGCGACAATAACATGTAGGTTATCAAGAACAATTTTAACAGTAATAATGCGATAACAATAAAGATTAAACAGAAATATGTTCATAGTCGCAGGACATTCAGTCACTGTTCATGGTATTGTTTTCAGTGTCGTATTATTTGTTACTGGCGCCTATCTCTGTTTTGTTGGAGGTAAGATACAAGTGTTTCCGTTTCCAATAGGTTCAATGTACGCTGACTGACAACCATCCATTTATCTATGCGAACGATTATATAGGGGTGTTTCAAAACTTTACCATGTTTATTGTCGGCTTTTATTGTGGAGCAAATATTGCTTATATTATTCTCACTAATGCTAAGGCGGATTACGGAAGTAACACCGATACCATTTTACTCGTCGTGAGTATTGTGGTCGGTTTATTAACAGGTGGTTTACTATGCTGCTGCTTCTTCTTGGCCGTCTATTTACTCGGTGCTTTACTCGGTTACATGGTTGCCCTTTGGTTTTTGTCTTGGAATACCAATGGTGTTATCCAATCTAATTGGGGACGTGCTATTCTGATCGTTGTTTGTTGCGTGGTGGGCGCCATTTTGATGGCCTTCTTGGAACGGCCTATGTTTGTTATCGCCACGGCTTTCATCGGTTCATTTGCCATTTTCTGTGGTATAGACGTTTATGCAAACACCGGATTTTTGGAAGCTGTGAATCAATTCTTGCATGCTAGAAACTTGGATACAGTTGTTACAGCAACAAGTGCACTAAGAGGCATGCTGGGTGGCTGCTTGGCACTAGCTCTCTTTGGCTGTTTGATCCAATGGTGCATGCTTAGAAGGGATCACTCATCCTACAGAGTGTGGAGAGAACGTTATCCTCCCCGTGGCGGTTGGACCCGCGTATAAAGACAATTAAAAGTCAAAATCTCCAAACACAGCTATTATTTATTTATATCTATATTTACAAACCCACATCTAACATACTTCTTTCTTTTTTTGTCATTTAAACGTGTATAAATAACGTATATTCCCTTCTTTTTCCTCTTACTACTACTTTTTAGTATTAGATAAAGCAGACTTCAACATACATATTGTCATTCATCTGCCCTGATTTCAGCCAAGTGTTGTTAATCACTCGGTTAAATCTGAGTTTATATTACCTTGTTCGGAAATACAGTGTTTTAGCTTCAACTTTACACTTTATACAAATTTTATTGGACAAGATAAATATTAATTTAGATAATTTTAGATTACTTTAGGATGAAATGGTATAATATTCTTGGACGATTTATTGAAAAAATAATTGGAGACATTATTTTGAAGGTCAGTGGACATTTTTCAATTGATAGTGGCATTACGTTAAAGTACTACGAGACGTACTGAGTATTTTAGTGTGACACGCTTATCAGCAATAGATACAGGGTTGTGGTTTACGAGACTTTATTTATGAATTATATGAATTGATCTGCGCGTTAAACTGATCTTAGACACGTTCTTCCGCCACGTAGATAACGGTTGTTGTTGTCAATCGTAATAAAAAATAGATGTTGTCAAATTTGAAGCATTTAGATGCCTTTCCTTTGACTTCCATCTTCTTCTTATATACTTTCTTTCCTCATTCTGATAGCTACTACTCACCATGTACAAAGCCAAAACCTTGCAAAAAATCAAATCGGTGACAGAAGCCCATAAGAATAAAGTCAAAGATGAGTCCTTCCGTGATCCAGGGCGAAGATCTGTCTTCACAGCGGCAATCGGACTAGATCATAACAAACATCAAGTACCCAGCTGCTCTACCAAGGAATATTATCATATGACCGGAAGTACCAGATACGCTGCTAAAAACATGTTGGCAATTAGCGATTCGATCTGGAAGTCAACAGGAAGACCTGCGGAGTTCTCTAGAAAACCAAAGTCGCCCGCATCAACCACTTAACCCCATCCTCTAATCGCCAGCACGAAGCTGGTTTGATTTTTACAGGTAAGTGTCTCAATTTTTGTGTAGTTCGATCTTGAAAATATAACTCAATAATCTCAAAAATTTACTTTTTTCGTCTAGTTATATTGCGGCTTAGTCTAAACCCAAAGCTAAAAAACTGTAGTTGGCACTGGGTGACACACCCAGAAAATGATTGCACATGAAATTTTTACTTGGCAAAAGTATTCTATCACTTGGCACGTTTTCCAAATAAAAAACTGCTCAACATTGAAATTAGCGTCCTTTTTCATTCATTTTATCTCATTAGAAAATGACCTTTCAAGTCTTTCAGGAAAATGGTGTCGGAAATGTGTTTGCCGAAAATGAACATTAACCAGCTGGAATGGTTGTTGATGATGTGAATTTTTCCCTTGAAAGCAATACAAGCTATGATTCTTATGCACTTTAAGCCACCGAAACAAGTAGTAAAGATCAAAGATGTTAAACTAGAGACAGTTCTAGGCAGTGAAATAATCCCAAGAGATTATACGAGGCCCAATGAGAAAAAAGTATAATTTTGCGCTTGTATACGATCAAGATTACTCTGTTGCTGCAGCTGCAGCAAAACAATTGAGTGTTATTCTAAGAACAGCTTATAAATTTGTCACCGCTCACGCGTGCATTATATATGTGCCTCTTCCTTTCCCGCAACATCTTAATTGTTACAAATTTTTAATGGACGTTATTGAAGAATTCCTCGAAAAGCAACCGGTTTCCGGCAAAGTGAAAATCTCTTTATTTATTCAGGAAAGCGAAGCTATCACCACCAAAATGTCTTATGATATTCCAACGTTGAATGCTCTGGAATTGAGAAAGTTTTGGAAACATCTTTTAGACAAGTGTCAGCAAAGCTTCATTTGTGGTTACAGTCGTGTAGTCTGGGAGCGACTCATAAAGCTGATCAGAAAATTCAATACAAGAATAGAATAAATCAAATAGCCAAGCAGAGGATGTTGAAGACGACGTATTGATAACAAAGCTGAGTGAGAGATCGGTTCCGGTAGATGAGGTGACTACTTGGAACTATAATAGCCAAAAAGATTGTATTTATCCGGTGCTATCGATTACCGAATTACTCAACACAGTGAACTTTGACATCCTTTTTTTCGGTGTAAGTCCATCAGATGCTATATTCAACGGCTAAGGGAAAATTGTTATTACAATGGCTCTGAGTTTAATGTTGATAGCAGGCTTTCCCTGCTAGCTCTAAATCTGACGACGTGACTTACTGTTGTATCGATGAAGATATCACTGCTGAATATTACTAAGTCCGACCAGTAAGGGTCGAGTTGAGTTAACATAGTTCATGGTGAATAGGCCTGTATACCCATTTCGTAAAAGATATAAATACCAGTTGATTCTGTTCATCTAAACGATCTTCATCTAAATTTCAAGAAAGAAATAAACTTGAACCTTCCAGAGTTTTCACAGACTTGTCACTTGTTTATTTCCTACTTTTATTCTATATTTTGATCTTACCGATCCAACACTTACCCTTTCTGTTTCTTGTCGCTGGGCTCTGAGGAGGAAGGGCCATCTTTTCTCCTTAATGAGACTTTTTGAGGAGGGGTATAAGATGGTGTACAAATTGCCATCTTCATCGGACTAACTTTCGTCTGAGCCGTATTCATCGTGCATAGTTATGTAGTCTTTCAATCCGAGGTACCCGTCGTGTATAATGCTAACCATCTTATCAATATTTTTGATGTAACGAGGGGTATCCTTGACATAAGTTGCTTGACTGACTGGTATTTTGAAGCTCATAGCTTTTACGAAACAGAAGATATTCATCAATTGCCATCATCAACATGTACACATACACGGTGTTCCTGTACACTTGAACTCCATACAATCTGATTTTGGTGGCATCAGAAACGACAAGCTTCTGCCTCAAAATGCTTTTAAATACGTATTTTAGATTTTTGCTATTTTCAATCGATCTTTTAAGAAATGGTCGTAATCTTCTTTCAACATAGGACCAGATACCTCGAGCAAGAGGAACTCCAATTCAAACTCTTTTGAAGCAAGGATAGCATCAATAGATGCACCTGAGGCTCTGTACTCGTCGTCTTTTTCGCTAAATTTTCTTCTTCTTTCGACGCCGCGAGCTTTGTTTCTCCCCATTTAATTTTCCAGACGCTTTTGTTACTGTGACGAGCAATGGTTAAAACTTTGCTGAAATACTTGATGAGAAATGTATACTCGTTTTCATCTGCAATATCATCATCCTTCAGTCGGCGTCTTTGTAGTTTAATGAGTTCTAGACATTTCTTCTTTAACATATAATTGACGTCTTTTTTGTTGAGGTTCTTCTTGGCCTCCTTTTCGTTTGCTTTTGACAATGTTCCACTTGTACCAAACAAGACGTCTTTAGAAAACTTGCATGCAACATCTTCCTCTGTCAAATCGCTGCTGGACTGTGTTGCTTTTTTGACAAGACGTGCTGCTTACTTTGGGTAGCTTTCCCCAAGTAAGAGCTTAGTCTTGTTCTCATCAATTTTACTGACAAAATCTAATATCCCGTAATATACATAATCTTGATTACGAATGTTAAAGCATTTCTTTAACTTTTTTCTTTCTCCATTGAAATTGTAGCGGAGGCTGATGGGCTCACAGCCAAAAGGAATATCCAGATTCTCTGTGTTGAAAAACACGGTAACCTATAGCACGGGATGAATACAATATTCTTGGCTTATTATAACTCAAAGTACTTACCTCATCGACAGGAGCCAATCTCTCATTAAGCTTTGTGATCAATAAATTATCCACAACATCCTCTGCTTGGCTATTTAACATATTCTATTCAAAAAAGAAAAGTGTTAAACTTGAGAAGGTATCGGTTGTAAAAATCGTACTTACTCTCCTGATTAGTTTCATAAGTCGCTCCCAGTCTACAAGATTGTAACCACAAATGAAGCTTTGCTGATACTTGTCTAAAAGATGTTTCCAAAACTTTCTCAATTCCAGAGCATTCAACGTTGGAATATCATAAGACATTTTGGTGGTGATAGCTTCGCTTTCCTGAATAAATAAAGAGACTTTCACTTTGCCGGAAAATAGTTGCTTTTAGAGGGATTCTTCAAAATCGGTGAAAGGGGGGGTAGACATTTGATGCAGGCGACACCGGGTGACGCGAAATAAAAAATTCAAGTTTTTTTTTTGGAGTCCGAAACTGAGATTTTTTTATTTAGAAACCATGCCAAGTAAATTTAGCAAATGTGCCATCTCAAAATTGTACTTGTGCCAAGTAAAACTTTCAAGTGTACAATCCTTTTCTGTATGTGTCCATCTACTTCCGGAAAAGGTGTAATCGGTAGGCAAAAAGGAACTTTATTATTTCCTTTTTTATTCAATACCAAGTTGTATGAGATAGCATATGATACAAGATTAATGAGAAAGACAGTTTAATACATACAGTTTTGAAATTGCTAGGGTTCTATTGCCCACTTAATGGCAAATTAAGCAGTTAATTCCCAAAATTCAACAGGATCACCTCTCACTTCACGGAATGATTTTCTGATATGAGGATGTGATTCCATTTGCTCAGCAACCTGTTGCCAATCATTCAATGTTTTACTATTGTTAACATCTACAACAGTTGACCGGAGTTGTGAGACTGGGAGAGCTGGAGATGGATGTGCTTGAGAATCCTTCACATGATTTTCGTACTATAAAATTGGTCTGTTAGTTTGGGCATGTCCCACAAAAGATCACTTTCACTGAAATAACCGTTTTTACCTGTTCCTTTAAACGCTCTGTTAAATCTTTCACCAGCTTGTTAATTTTCGCTTTATGAGCATTCGCCTTTCTGTATTCTTTCGAAACTCCATAAACTGATGATAAAACCAGAACTACGGCTGTAAAATTTTGCGTAAATGATTAAGAGTCAGTAGATGTTCATATTATCAGCTTTTGTATCGCTCTAACTTACCAATAATTGCAGTCCTAACTTCTTGTGGGGTTTTAAGATACATGCGTCTTAACCGACAAGTCATTGGGAATTTTGCACGACTAGTACCTATGTATCTTTCATTATCACTATAACCGAATGTAAATTAGTGCTATTCCAAAGAGGCAGGAAGAATTCGTTATACTTACGATTCCCAGTAGAAGACCTTTGAATCCTCTAACACAGAGGTCAGTGCAAGCAGCAAAATCTCATCTAAAAGAGTCAAAGGTATAAAGGGCTCTACAGTATGTCTCAACTTTGACAATATATCGTTTACTGGGATACGAGCAGTAGGAATAGATTCGTCGTCTGCATCAGGATGTGTCATTAAATATTCACAAGCTGCTTCTCCTTGTCTAAGAGCCAATTGTCTTTTAATCTCTCGTTCTACTTTAGCGACATATTTTCCAAGTTTCGAGTCTTGAATACAATCGTCACCAATTGGGAGTTTGCCTCCAACATTGTAAATGGGTGTTCTTCGTTTGTACATTGAGTCGCACGTCAATTCCCCATTGATACAGTGACCATGGTCTGGACATGGAATGCATGGGGTGGGTAGTATAGAGAATATACGCGATGTTCCTTTAAAGAGAATAGATGAAAAAGGAAAATGACGAACGTCGATTCTAAATAAGCGGATACTCTTATCTGAAAATGCGTTTTTGAAGCGTAACTTACCAGTAGTATTTGTAGGAACTGTTGGTACACTTGGACAGTATCCATTTTTATGACGTGCGTATGCTGTAATAAGAAGTCCTAGAGCACCCACAACCAAATATATCAAACTGATAATCAAGCCAAAGCGTTTTAGTTTGTTCCGCCATACTAAGGCTTTTTGCTTTGCGGCTGCTAACTTCTGTGCTCGTGTTTTGATATAAGGCTCGGCCAATTTTTCTGCAGGAATATATTGTTCCTTATAGAGTTGCACTAATTCTTCGTTGTCTACGTCTCCTAAATCCTCCTCATCTTCATCATCCTCACCGCCGCGGTCGACATAATCTTCATCAGACTCTTCTTCTAAATCATCTTCTGATTTTTCGGAATTTTCTTCTTCTGTACTTTCTTGTTCTGGGGAGGGAGACTTTGATGCTGCAGGTTGTTCTCCGTTGTCATCCCTTTCTGTTGTATAATGGGATAAGGAACGATCATGGTGACTATCATTAAGTTCTTCATGCTGATTGCCTTCATCCGCAGATTCAGCGAATGAATCTTCAGGGTTGAATGCTGGCACGTTATTATTTGCTGCTGCTGATTTTTTCGTAGATGCAGTGGTTCTAGTTGGTCGGCTAGTAGTTGTAGTCGATGATGGAGGTGTTTGAGGAACGAAGGGTAAGTTCTGATCTGTAGCCGATTGCTTCTTTGTCTTTCGAGTTTTCGTAAGGACTTTACGGGCTGTTACGGGAATTGCACGTTGCTGATGTACATTGTCCTCTTCAAAAGAATCCTCAGCATTAAAAGCTGGAGCTGATTGTGTTTGCGAACGTCTTTCTGCTGGTAACTCAGGGATAGCGAAGCCATCTTTATCCTTTTCGCATTCATTGATGAGCAGAAGGTCAGGTAAATTTAGTGACACTTACTGACAAAAGACGATAACAGGCTTTTATCAGGACATACCTTTCTAGGTCCACTTTGAGCAGTGTTGTTCTCTACTTTTTTGGTTCGACGACGACGAACGGGAAAAGCAACAAAGTTCCCCATGTCAGGTCTATGTATTTCTCTATGACCACGTCCATATTCTGTTGTGGGTTTCAGAGGAGCTTCATCCTTATTTCGATATCGTGCCAAAATCTCATCACGTCGATTGATGATGTTCTCTTTGAAAATACTTTCTAATTCGCTTCTAACAGCGCTATCCAATACTGGGATATTATGGGTCGCTAGGATCTCCTTCAATTGAAACTTTCTGAGAGAGCCCAAGGAAAACCCTTCCTCTGTATTGAAATTTTTTTGGAAAGCAATGGAAAGTTAAATTTCTTTAAAAAAAAACAATTCTACTTTGTACCATAAACGTGTAGATTTGTTGCGGAAAATGCGTTTACCAAGATAATAAAGTTCCTTAGGAACCTCGGAACTGTTGTCGCTCATTCGTATTTGACTTTGCTTCGAGTAAGATAAAAGATGAGTTATTAAGCTGTTGTACTACTGATAGAAAAGAAGAAAAGAAGAGTGAAAGAAATCGGGAAAAATTGAAAAAAAAAAAAAAAAAATTGACTTTTTTTTTTTCATGCTACTGCACAACGACGCGCTTTTCTAAATGACGTAGTGGCAACGGTTCTGTCACTGTATTCTCTGTGTCTCAAAACTCAGATTTCTTCCCCACTTTTCCATCACTGTTTTACGCATTATCTCTCAAGGAAACTTTGATGAGAGACTACAAGAAATTAAAACCTCACAGGAAGATAAAAAATCACAGTAGTAATGCGACAGTCGATGAAAGGTTTTCTAGATTTTACTTTCACTATTTAATTGATGTGCATTATCAACGCTTTGACTGCATTTGAGCTACTATTGTTTGTACACTTGACCGAGACTTCTCGTGTAATCATTACGATATTTGGATTATAATTGTTAGAATGGTGGAAATATAAGCAGTTTTATTACGCTTGCTGTTCTCTTTTGCTTTTTAATATTTCTGTTGGCTTCGTCCGACCCATCATTTTAGGACTTAGACTCTTCTTTAGTGATAATCTATCCACTGATACCGTGTATTTCATCAACTTAATATCTTTATTGCGATGCCAAACATTTGGGTAGTAACCTACTTATTTACTTATTTGTTTTTTTGTTTTTTTTGATTGACTATATCATAAAGTTCAAATCCTGAAGCTTCATTTTATTATTCTTTTTGGGTTGCTGTTCATGGTTCTATTTACATACATTCTTGCTCACCGTTTAATATGAAGGCTAGAACGGGTTGATTTTAGCGAACAATTTATTGCAATTACCAGCCATTAATGCTTATGTATGAACTGAGAATGTAAGATACTTGAGGGTAAAACTGGTTGTTTCGTCTTGACAATGGAAGAGGGAGAAGGATATAGTCAACTTTATAAATAATTCTATAAGCTGGGTGAAATAAGCTGGGTTCAGATGTTATTCATTACGCAACAAGGTGGCAATTATAAATCTTTTAACTGCTCGCTTGTTTGCGCTTTGTATAAAAATGCCCGAAAGATTGCATGTTAAATCAAACAATAAAAATAAATTATTTACACAGATGTGGGAATAGAATTTACTAATAGCTGTTGAGTAGTATAAATTTTATCGCTATCAGCATCCATAGTCAATGATGAAGTTGACCAAGTATCGTTATCAGAACGATTGCTATCGAGCTGTTGCTGCTGCTCATCTTTCTCCTCATCTAGTAAAGTGGACGGGCTGGTATCTGCAGACATATGTTTTAACAATTCAAGTTCGATATGGGCCACTTCAAGTTGTTGTACCGCCTTTGTGTAGGCTTCATCTTTTTCATTAAGCATAATTCTTAATTCAATCTCATCGTCTCTGCTATCTTGTAATTTTTTCATCAGGATAGCTGCCTCCTGACCCAATTGAAGATTGGCTGCTTCCAAGCGCCCTATTTCGGTATGAACCCGCGATAGATCTTCACTTATCGATTCTTTTTCGTGAATTTGCTCAGCAAGCTTTTTGGATAGCTCAGCGATTTGAGCAGCATCATCTCTCAGTTGTGCCTCAGCGTTCACTGTTTGCTCATACAGTTCAGCTAGCTGTTTTACTAATTGTTGATGAATCGTTTGCGCTTCTTCCGATTGTTTTTGTGCTTCCTTCGTTTTCTCTTCAGCCAACAGTCTTGCTTCTTTCTCCTGTTCTGATTGTTCTTGAACATGTTTTAGAGTCTGATAAATAGCTTTCTGTTCTTCATATGCTTCCATTAAGCGTTTCTCTAAAATCTTGGTACGTTCTGCTTCTAACTGTTCTGAAGCTTCATCGTCGTAACTTTTCAAAGCCATATACTTTGCTTTATAATAGGCTGCTTCTTTTTCAGCAACCTGTTTTATTTCTTCGATTTCTTCCAATTTATTCAATAACGGTTGATTTTGTTTATTCATATGATTCCTCAGTTTTCGGATCTCGCCTTTGGCGTCTACCAAGTACTGGAATAGCAGCAATTTCTCTTTAATCGTTGCAGCTGTATCTTCATCTGTACTGTTGCCATCTTTATCCGTTGTCGAGTTGTTCTCACTCTCACTATCACTAAACCTCATTAAGGCAGCCTGCATTTCACTTAATTCATCTTCTTCGAACTGCTCACCTTGTGAACGTCTTAAATGTCGTGCAATCGACACTTCCGTTCGCCACCATTGTTCTTTCTTTTTCATTTCTGTGATTATCGCATCACGCGTCATGATCTCCTTTATCAGATTGTTCTTCTCGTTAGGTTCCATGAAAGAGTCAGAAGATACTGGCGGAGGGGTTGGAGGAAGAGGATTGTTGCATTTGTTAGTCCGGAGCCGTGCGTAATGGTGGCGAAGTGAGGAATGTCTTTTTGGTTTCATCTCTGCATCAAGCATTGGCACAGCATTCTTAGGCTGACGAAATTCCTCCTTCAAAAAGGCACCTTCTCGTGCAGGACGCGGAGGCGTTGGAGGGCTAGTCAATGTGTGTCGGATTTTTCTAACATTCGGCTTTACACTTGTGGTATCAATCCTCAGTGGTTGTTGTTTCTGTGTGGCAAATTGCTGTGCCTTTTCATCAAATTCATGCGATTCATTTTCCAAAGCATACTTTGTACTATTAGGAATAGGCGACTAGAAAACGCATCGAGACTCATCAGTTGTCCGACCCAAATAAAGGCCCCCGATTTGTTTTTGAATAAAGCTACTTACCAAGGGTGGGCTTATATCTTTTTGTTGGTGATGCATACATCCTATCTTCTGCTGTACTTCAATTTTAGCGGATAATACATTCGGGTCATCCCCGTTGCTGCTTTCGATAGAATCATCATTTTTAGCAACAGCTGGCTCAGGAGGGTATCTTATTTTAGCTACCCAACAAAAGAGAGGGTCATCGTGTCAATAGCTGCACAAAGGGTGTGTGGTTCATTAGATAAGGTTTGTATACGTTACCACAGTCCAACGTAAACACATGTGTACTGTCTTCATTTTTTTCACTGTCAGTATCACCTCCAAACACGTAGAGTTTATTCTTAAATACAGTCAAAGTATGACCATATCTGGGGGATGGAGGTATACCCATACTTTGAAACATGTACCACCTTTTGCCTATTGAAAACTTTCATGAGTGATATATTTTGGTTATTGTCATCACCAACTTTTAAGATTTATCTAAAACTTACTCTTGATTTTGAATGCGCATAGATCGCCCAGTATACAACCATTGAGTCCTCTTCCGCCAAAAATATATATAGTGTCATCTACTAACGCAGCCGCGCAGCTTTCTCGAGGAGCGGGTATATAGCCTACCGCTGTTAGTTTCTCCCAAGTGTGTATCGTTAGGTCGAAGGACCAGATATCATTATATAAATGGCTGGAATTGATACCACCGAAGCTATAACAAAATGTTTATTACTTAGCACCTTTTGGTCTATCTTCTTCAAAAAAGAAGAAGGAGCTTACACATAAAATTTTCCTTCGTAAATGATCGAAATATGTCCAGATCGAGGTGTTGGACCCGAGTTTTTATATTCTATAAAATTCCATTCCGCTTTTGCTGGGTCTTGAAGCAAACGATAGACGCATTAACCACTACTCTTTCTTGCTCGTAAAGCTTATAGTACGATACTTACAGTCTTTCACGTTAAATGCACATAAGTCATTCATGTATTTTCTATGATAATGGCCTCCCCAAATGTACATGATGCCATCTTCTGAAATGCAAGCAGAATGGCCTGCTCTTTCTGTGGGTAATCTTCCTTTTGTTCGCACTCTTGACCATTGTCGGGTATCTAATTATATGGCATCGTCCGTGTTAATGAGATATAGCAGTTCTTTGAGCGAGGGAAAAACTGACACTTTACTTATTTGAAGGACGTAGAAATGTGGGTCCCAAATTTCATTGGGATTGATAGGTTCTCCGCCATAAACTAATAACAATTTTAACAAAACGTTTAAGTATAGACCTCTCTTACAATGCCTTCACTTCATTGTTATTGTCTCAGTTCATTTACTAAAGGATTTTTACGTATTAAAAATGTATCCATCATAATCAAAGATGCAAAACTTCGAGGTGATGGTAAATCACCTGCCGTTGTAACTGAATTAGCCGACATATTGTCTTTTTTGTTTTGTTAAAAAAAAATGGCAAGATATCTGCTATTTCTCATTGATTAACTTTGTTTTTCTTACTCGTATCAATGTAGAATAAATTCTTTTTGGTGAGTCCTTTATGCGTGCCACCATATACTACAAAAAACCTGCTATCAAGCATGACTGCACTGTGGCCGAATCGAGGTAAGGCATTATGACTGCCACCTATTTTGCGCTGTGACCAAGGGTATATTGCTTTATCGTTACTGCCAAGCTTAGAAAATTTTGAAAAGATAGCCATTTGGTGGAACTATCTGGATTAAAATGAGAAAAGTCAAAACGGAAAAAGTCAATAAATAAATAAAGATAGAATAAAGACGAACAACAAAGGAGAATAGGGAGGCCAAAGCTTTTTTTTTTTATTTTTAACTCAATTTACGCTTAATATGAAATTTGATTATAAAAATCATATTGAAGAAATTAGAAATTAGGAAATCTAAATTGAATGCTTCTAATGATTCACAGTATCTCCAGCACCGATTTGCGCAAATTGAAATCCTTTTTGCGCATTTAGCATAAAGCTAATAATCGTGTTAGTCGAAACGAAGACGGAAAATGTGATGCATACTTCTTCAGCCGCGCTTTCTTGATAGTTTGTCTCAAGCTAGCCATGTGGGTGTTGTAAGCAAATTGTCGATTTTGATGTAAATCCCAAATATGGGACTTGAATTTGAAATTATACAAAAGAACTGTACCAGGGGCGGGCCAGTGCCACAATATTAGAATTGCTCGTCATACCTTAATAAACTCCAGCTGACTTCCAATCCGCTCTTTCTTTTGGTTACTACGACTTTTATTGTCAAACGAACTTCACTCAATTAAGTTGCTTGCATTGTTTCCTGTCGGTCTTCCAAAAAAGAGCCACAATTTCATCTAGGTTTTCGTGAATTATTTGAACAGCAATAAGCAGACTTTATTAGTTTGAGAAAAAGAACTGTAGGCTCTTCTCATTGTAGGCAACCATATTCCGCATGAACGTACCAGCCCAATTGGCTTAGTTTCAATTGCGTCCACATACACACTTTAAGGGAATTGCTCAACTTAACTGTTGCGGTAGATACAAAGATTTGGCTCATATTGAGCCGTGCTCCCCAAAGTTAGAATATTTTAACCGGTACTTTTTGGTTTAAGCATAGTTAATGAGCTTATGCATTGCACATTCCCTACATAGTCAATTAGCATATATATATAAGATGACTGCAAGTACTTTAGAAGATGGTGAACTAGTAAAAAGGGACATTGCTCAGCGCTAAAATTTTTCTATGGAGCAATCGTTATGAAAATGGTTGAGAAGTTTACAGCTTTGTTCAACACGAACAACCTTTTCTACTTGAATATCTCACCAAACATAACCACACAAAATATGTTGAAAAAGACACGCTTTATCTCAACTCACTGATTCAAATGTACGCAGCAACCTTCAATCATCGAAATAACTGTATAGTTTCAAATAACCGTTACAATTGCTAACCAAGTCATACAACGTTGCTGAGAATTTAAAGTAGCAACATGCCAAAACGCTTTAATTCTACAAAGAAGTATAATCAAGAAGAAAGTCTGAACTTTTTCAATATACAATATATTTCATTAGAATTAGTTCAAACGAATTCCAAATGTTAGTAGAAGTGATGATAATTACTGAACTAGATGATTTGGATACAAAATCATTTATGATTGATAGAACAATAACCTAACCTAATGCATATGGCCATCCAATGCATTCTGACAGTCATTAATCTACGGTTTCCTTTCAGCAACAAATGAGGGCAAAATAGAAAAATTGTTGCCGTAATGGATAATAAGTAAACAAGAGATGAACGGTATTTCAGTTTCTAGAAATGATAGTTGTTTATCAAGTACAGGAACTCTTAAGCCTATGATAATGACTGACATTAGAATAAAATTATGGAAGCAGAAAATATCTGGAGAACCGATGCGTTACTTTTGTCAAGAAGCTCAAAGATCTTTTGCTGGTAAATGTCGATGAATTTAGAACCTCAAAGGTAAAAAGACTCCATTAATTTCGTCTTATACGCTAACTAACTTATTGTAAATACAAACTTGCTATTTTTGTTGTTAAATGCCTTTCATAAAAGCATGCATTGCGTTGATTGTTGTTTTCGTTCGTTAAAGCTGTGGATTTAAAATCTCGGCCACTATACTTAGTGGTCAAGTCGTTCTCAAGCATTTTTTAGAAGCAAGGGATCCTATTCTTTCAAATACATAGCAGTATTGAACACGAATTTCTTCTTTCAAAGAGGTTTGAAATATTTAGAGGTAAAACAGAAAGTACAACTTTAACCCCAATTCATCTCTTTCAATTTTATCTTCCTCATTGCTCCATACATTTTATCTACAGTATTATTAAATTGAAATGTTATTTTATCTTCACTGGTAGTTAGTGGTCTATTTTATCTATATCTGTTTTATGTCAAATGTACGATGCTATGAGCTATTTTAAGTATCGAAAATGCAAGATTTGTGTCAAATTGTATAAATCAGCTCTATACTTGCCACTTATCTTCTTAATTGTTCTATCCGTTCAGTTATATGGCTATTACAGAGGTTTGAGTCTCTAATTCAACACTCGAGAATGTTACACCGATTTAAACGATGATAGAATGGTGGATTCAATATTCGAGACAAATTGGATAAAAACTCTCGTAGGGGCGGTATTGGTACCTTTGATATTGAGGGTCTTACAAGTGAAGCTGATCAGCAATTAACGTAGCAATATTCATATCGTTACTTTGTGTTGTGTTGCTTTGATTTTTTTGAGTACATTACTGATTATATATATGCGTTTACGATAAGTGTAAACTAACATTATCGCGTTTAGCGGTGCTCCTCAAAGTAGCAATACTATTGCCAAGTACAGCTTTTGAGACAACAGTTGGAACAGCTTCAAGTTCATTTGCACTTGAAGATGTACGTCTGGCTATGAAAAGAGACCACCGTTCTATTGAAAATGAGAAGAACTCGTTAAGCTGACGCTAGAAAGTATCAAAGATGTATACGATTATGTCGCTTTTTACAATTGAAAAAAAAAAAAGGTTTGACAGGAACACAAGGTTGGTTTGATTTTGAAAAAGGTACCAACGTTGTACACTGTCTACTAATTTAAACCGCGCTTAATACAGTTACTGTCAGGGCGGCAAAACTCATTGAAACAATTAATGATATAAAGCATTAACCAAGTTTTCTTAAGAGTTGTTGAATATTCAAATCTGCATACTACGGTAAACTATCAAAACTGGAACTAAATAGATAGCAAGACCATTAACGATGATATAATATGCGATATGCACGGCAAGGAGAAGATAGCCCAAATAGGGTAGATACATTAAACTTTGATGGCAGACATCGAGGACGGAATTTCAGCGATAGCAGTAGTAGTAATGATCAAAATGCTAATAGTAATGGTGATAACAATGACAGTTATATTAATGAATAAGAAATATAGTCCTAGTATAGTCTTAAAGCATTGCATCTTTTACTTTATTGTAGTAAGATGGATAATTGTATTCCTATCAAATTTGGCTGCAGCCTCTCAGAATTTCTAAACTTTAAGCAATGCGAACTCAAATTAAAGCTCACTTCCTCCTTTTTCCTACAATACTTCTCTTTCGTTTGCGAGGCATTACGTTAAAGGCTGCTCGACCTATCAAATACTAATGGTGCATAAAAGCCGAAGAAAAACTATTATGAAGCGTATTATCGCTTTATTTAAGAAGACACATGAGAAGAAGGAGGAACCAGCTTATCCCCTTGCTCTCTCCAACACTTACAAAGTTACAAAAAAGACACTGGGAGTGGGCTCATTCGCAATAGTCAAGGAATGTGTTCATCGATCAACAGGATTACCGTTCGCCTTGAAAATTATTTTGAAAAAAGCTATTGCTGGTAAATACCAAAAAAATGCCTATGATGTATGGATCACTAGATGTATATTGTTTACTGACCTTACGTTCAAACGTAAAGGGAAAGAGCATATGCTAAGCAGTGAGTTAGGTAAAAACGCTTGCAAGAATTTTATACGTACTTGCTTCTGGACGCATTCTCATCTCAATATTAGATATTCTCAAACAGGTCAGGCATCCACATATTGTTTCAATGCATGATTTGTATGAATCAAAAGATGCTGTTTATATTGTGACGGATTTGGCCAGCGGTGGAGAATTATTTCAACAACTGCTAAATAAAGGAAGCTATACAGAAAAAGATGCTTCAAATTTGACAAAACAGATGTTGGAAGGGTTACAGTATTTACATGCAAGAGATGTATGTAAGCAGAATATTTACCACAACATAACTCAAGAGTAATGCTATGGATGATATCTCTAACTTTTTCCTCTGCAGATTGTTCATCGGGATATGAAGCCTGAAAATGTAAATCTTGCATAATAAACTTAGACAGCGAAGTTGTAGTGAAGCAAATTTTCAATTAACGTCAACTTGATAGCTGCTATTCCAAACACCCGCAGAGAATGCGAATTTAATGATTACGGATTTCGGCTTATCAAAAATTTTGAAAGGGCGCGATGATATATTAACAACAGCATGTGGAACACCAGGATATGTTGCACCGGAAGTTTTGAGACAAACAGGTCATAATAAACCGGTAGATCTATGGAGTGTGGGAGTAATTCTGGTACATATATACAATAACAATTGGTACGATACCATAGTGGAATAGTGACTTATTGTGGATGATTCTTATGAATATATAGTATACGCTATTGAGTGGCTATACACCGTTTTGGGGAGAAGGTAACGTAAAATTACGCTTAAAATTGAATCACTCCGCATATTGAAGGTGTTTTCTTTAGATCAAGCAAGTTTATTTGAGTCTATCATGTCAGGCAAATATCAATATGATGAAGAATACTGGCATGATATTTCTGATTCAGGTATGCTGTCTACTGCTCAATGAGTACAATCACCGAATCTATTTGAGTTTTTCTGCTCACCCGACAAATAAATGTAGCCAAAAATCTAATCGATCGCTTGCTTACGCTCGATCCTGACAAGCGTATCACAGCCGAGGAAGCTCTGCAGCATCCATGGATTACAAATTCGAATAAAGACGAAAATGGGCCGCGTACCAGTACCAACCTGGCGCCCACAGTCCGTAAAGGTTACAGTAGCAGAAATAGTTTTACGACAGCGACATTACTGAATCATCGTTTAAACAAGAAGAATAATGGATCTGACGTAGAAGAGGAAGATGAGCACAGTTTAACAACATCGGCACCATCGAGTAATCAAGAAGATGAAGAAAGTCGTTGACGAAGCCTACAAAAGAATACATTTGAATTAGAGGGTGATCCCTCAGCTATATCCTTTAGGTATTTTAGATTCGCTACTATTGCCTCTAACGTAAATAAGATATTATATAGTGTTGAAACAACTCGAGTATTTAGATATGAGAAGCGCTTTCTATTGACTGAATATAAGTTGATTTCTTTTTGGGAAAAAATTAAGTGTACTTTTAATTTTTTGTTGCCAATATATTTGTGATTCGATTGTAAATGCACCTGCCTTTCTCTAACTGTATTGAACACTCTATTCTGAAAGTTAAAAAAGAATGTCTGCATTGAAAGCACAGTTTTAAACGATTGTCAGTCTTTAAGAGCTCATTAAGTTGCAATCTCTGCTTTATGTCAACAATAAAACATAGAAGTAAAGCCCTCCTTTGTGAATGTACGTGATGTGTGATTGAGTCTGCTATCTTTCACTCCCGTAAAGCCACAAGTTGCATCCCGGTAGCTACTTTCTTGTACTTCTGTTCCCAATAATGAAACTCAACGTTCTCAACTTCTAGTGGATCATCAAACTGTATGCATAATTAGCTGTTCCGAAAATATAGCGTTGAACGAGATTCTGTTCTCTACAGCTCAAATGATGCGCACGTGCTGTTGGATTAATGTCAAATTCAAACCCATCCTTTAGTCTAACCTCAGAATTGCGTACTTGCTGTTGCTATTGCCGTAAAGGATTGAAATGTTATTGTCTATACTCAAACCAATCTTCTGCGTCTGTAATTTTTGTTCTGGTTATTATTAGTAAAGGGAAAGAACGGTAAAACAGAAAGACCAAACGTAGCTGCTTTTACTGAAAGAAAAAAGTCTCGTAATAGATCTTTTTTCAAACTTGATGCTGATACCCGGCTGACCATCATAATCGTTCATCTATATTGCCATTTCCCCAAAATTGTGTTAGAAGCAATAAACATATTTATTGAAAGCAAAATAAGGCACACAATATGGGATTCGAGCGCGACTTCTGCATTTGAAATGCAATAGGAAAAACTTTTACATCGTGGTTTCCGAATACAGGTATTAAGTAAAGATAGAAGAAACATCCTCAATAATATGGAGTATAAATAGGGACATACTATTTCTTTTTTGGGGGAGGGGGATGAACAACTCTTTCTTTATGAATATTATGTCCTACACAACTCTTCCTAAAGTTTTAACAATTGGAGGGAGTGATAGCTCTGGGTAGGTATATTTAAGTTATGATATGCCCTTTCAAGATTTTCTCAATCGACCTGCATTCGTTATTGATGCTTATCAAACATTAGAGGTGCTGGCGTTCAGGCCTCTGTCAAGGCGCTTTCAGCTCTCCGAGTTTATGCCACATCGGTTATTACCGCTATTGTGAATCACACTACGGAAAGTATCGATTACGCTTTGCCAGCCAAAGTCGTTGTTCAGCAAATTGATACCATTTTGAACGATACTGGAGCTGATGTGATCAAAGTTGGTGTAATACCTACTGCAGTGTCTGCTAAAGAAGTTGCTGCCATTATGAAAAAGTACTCTGGCTTGAATAGCAAAATTGTCCTCAATCCCAGTACCGTTTCGCTCAAAGGCGTTGAAAATGAAGTTATTGATGTTATCAAAAATGTATTGCTTCCTATGACTGATGTCTTTGCTCCCTCTGTTCGTGAAACTGAATCCTTGCTGAATATGTCTGTTGGTACTATTAAGGATGTGAAGAATATGCGTGAAGCTGCTAAAAAACTTGCTGAATATGGTGCAAAGGCTGTTTTTATTAAAGGAAATGATTTACCCATCAAGACGGACGATAAAAATAAGGTTATAAACGTTTTGTATAACGCTATTACTGGAGAACTCACTGAGTTTATCAGCGAATACATTGATATCAAAAGTGTCTATGGTGTTGATGGTGCTATCACAACTGCTTTATCGGCTTTCCTCGCCAGATCATATTCTCGTAAACTCAATTATATCAGGACACTTCACTCCATGAGTACATTGGAAACTAAGCATCACCTTTTTTTATAGTCGAGGAAGCTTGTGAAAATGCCGTTTACTTTGTCACCAAGGCTGCTGGTCAGTCCCTTAGTTCGATTCGCAAAAATGCTGCTCCTATGAATCTTATGCATACCTTGAAGGCTCCTTTTACGTTAGTTGATTTTATATCATTGAATGTGCTTAGGTTATTGGAATACATTGTAATGTCTTTAACTTATTTTTTCTTTAAACAGTAAACCCTTTCTTAAGGCAGTCAAGGCCTCCCTTCCCCAAGGCCTCTGGGAAAGATATATTGATCATCCCTTCGTACGCGGTATTGCGGATGGTACCCTGCCTCCAAAGAAATTTACCTATTACCTTACGCAAGATTATCATTACTTGAAGCATTATGCACGTGCTGCTGCTCTTGCTTGTAGCAAATGTAAGTCCTGTCAAAATTGAATTGTCTGCAACTATTTTAATCTTATCTTGAAGCTAATAAATAATCGGTTACTTTCATCAAAAAGCCAATACTATGGCGACTCTTGAACGTAACACACAGACTATCAAGGATATTGTTGACGAAGTTCAATATCTTCATTTGAAGTATTGTGCTAAATGGGACGTTTCCGAAGAAGAAGTTCTAAAGGCTCGTGAAAGTGTTTACTGCGTCGCTTATACTCGTTTCATGATGGATAAGGCAGCTTCTGGCGATCTTCTGGATGCCAAGATGGCTCTCGCACCTTGTATGATTGGCTACTGCGAATTGGGACCTAGAATATACCATGATCCGAAGACAAAAAGAGGTAGATAAAGCGTGCAAGAGAACGAATGTACAGAAATTTAAACGTATCTATTTTTAAACGTTTTGCTAACTCTAAATAATCGATTTTAGAGGGCAATCCTTACTGGGATTGGATCTGTCAATACTCTTCTGGTAGAAGTCAAGTCATGTTGTCTAAAGGCATTGGTAAGTAATTTGTTGCTTTCTCTTCTATAAGGTTTAACAAAGATGTATATACTTCTAACTGTGGAATTTTTTCACAAAAGCTGAACTCGAAGAATTGGCTGAACACTATGTTGGTTCGGAGGAGCGCTTCAAGGACGTATGCAAGACTTTTGAGCAATCTACTCGTTTTGAAATTATGTTTTGGGAACAATATGACAATCGTAGCGAGCTCGACAACGAACTACTTGTATTCAACAACTAAATACATCTTTTTTAATGACTTATATTTCGCTTTCATTTTATTTGGATTTCGTCATTCGGTGAAATGAGGAGATTATTCGCCCCGCCCCCACGAAAAAGCAAAACAATACAGAAAACAAGTAATTTATAGCTGATCGATTCATTAAACATGAAGCAAATCAATTGACGAGAATGATCCGAAAACAGCATTATGAGGAAATATAAAAACAAGATTATATTAGGCATCGTTTCCATTAAAATCAAATTTTTGAGAACTTTTCCGATTTGCTTGTTAGCTACATGCTTAACCTAAATATGGAAGAAAAGGAAACATAATTCATTGCTATGCGTCTTTACCGCGTCTTATTCTTCAGTTTTCTCCTTTCTTAAATCAGAATGTTTAAGCCATACCTAAGATTTTAGTTATATCAGGCAGTGACTGTAACGGGTAAGTTAATAATAAGCAAGTATATGATTCTGCTTATGAAATCAGTAATAATGTACCAGACATGGCGATATAGTGTTTCAGGCGTTTAGTCAAACGTCGAAGCGTTAACCACAATTCAAGTTTACGCGTCTTCAGTCATTACACATGAATTACAAGCTAGCTCTGTATGTCAGCAGATATTAATAGTACTCATCAGTATTGGGTTTAACGCTATAAAAATTGGCATAATACCTCAGTCGGTTTTAATGATCCAGCCTATTTCAGCGATCTTAAGCAATTGATCTGAGTAAGTACCATTGATGTTCGCGCCGGATTAGTCCTCGACTCCAGCTCGATTAAATGGTAAAATGGTCGAGGTTTCAAAGAGCGGTTTATAGTAACCTCAAAGCTTTTATATTCGTCATCTAGGTCTAAGGAGCAGAACTCCTGTTACATATGACAAAAGGTTCTATTAACAATTTCGATGACATATTAAGTGCATCCAAACGCCTTGCCGGGTTTGGCCACAATATATTTGATTAACGCAGATAGTTCATCTTTAACCCATAAAAAGATACTCGTAAAATCTAGGTCTTGCGCGAATGATCAGGCCATTTGCGAAATTGCAAACGATTAGACGGATACATATTATATACAGTGAAGATCTACTCCTTGTATACTATATTTATCCACAATAGCTATCGTAGCTTTCGTGAACTGTACTCTATGATGAGCTTCTCAGGAAGACTATGAGTATCAGTTTTTCTTTTACTAGACAATCCAGGACGAGAGTATTGTGGAAATTGTTTGAGAGCTGACATTACTTGCTAATCATTTCAACAGACGAAAGCATATCAATTTGATAGCACTTCTACCAATATCGCTCAATGTGAATTTTGCCTGTCTTTTAAGAAATGTTGGAGGCAATTACCGCTGTTGCATAGACATGAAGAGTTATAAGAATCTTAATATTTGATTGGGTTCCTGAAAAACTGGATGGTTATAATTTGAATGTTTTTTGTATCAAACGTTCATTTGAGATAATTTCGTCATTGTTATTAGAATTCCAACTAAGGCATTGAGAAGCTTATACTCACTCTTTACAGTCACTCTTAGATATAGTTGAAATTTTGGAAAGAGACATGAACAGGGTCAAAGTTGGTAATTGAAAAGGATTGAAAGGTTTTGTACGACTGACAGTTTGTTGTCTTTCCTTTATATATTTTCAAAATGTCAAATATCTCCAATGGACACTGCTGTTTGCTCAAAAAAGATGAAAAGTTTTGGCGAAGTAGGATCTTTGGTGCTGTTTGACAGTTTGAGCATATTATATCGATCGAATCCAAAGATAGTATAAGGGGTTGTATGAAATATGTTTACATTTTCAAACAATGTAATCTGGTAACAACTAGTCCAATTTGAAGCAAATGTAAATGTAAAATTGCCCATATATTGTTGGGTTTTCTTTACATTTTTTGACTTTCCATTTTGTACTTCAACATGAAATTTCTTAGTGCAACGACAACGGTTCTCCTCTCTGTCAGTGCAGTGTTAGCCGATTTTTTACCTCAACTTGCCAATCGAGCACCAACTCAAGCAGATGTTAAGGAACGTATAGCCCCTCCTGCTAACGCTACATTGTTTGACGTATGGTACGCTAAAGGAAATCGCATCTATCAGTGTAACCCTGAATTGACAGGTTTCCTACATTGGTATAATGTGCAAACACATGCATTCTTATATGCTACCAATGGCGAAGAAGCTCCTTTCGATAAGCCTGGCAGAGAAATCGGTCAAATAGCTGCTGCTCCCTTGAACCCAGAACAACAAATGTAGGCAGTTTTGACAGAGTTTCGAAAAGGTTCTAGCATTGATGCTGACCATATATTACATGTTTGTTTGTTAATAGGGCCAATCCAATTGATACAACTCCCGTCATTTATGCCTACACTGACGGATCATGGGCAGGTACAACTAGACCAACCGCAACGACAACCAAAGAAGAGGATAGAATTGAACGTGGTGATGGTGTCCATTTGGATGATCACGTAGTCCCCGTGTCCAAATCGTCCACAGATGGCTACTTATCTCATGCCAAATATATCGTTCGCCTTGGGTCTATGAATGGGGCAGTTCCCGCTCCTGAAGAATGTGTTCGAAAGGGTCTGTTGATAAATCAGCCATTCACAGCTTACTTTATGTTCTACACAGATAACGAAGGATTAGCTCTACTCAATGAAGAAAGAGCTGAGTGGGAAAGAATGGTGAGAGAATATACTCCGGAAAACTTGGCTATTCAACATGAAGCTAACGAGGAAAGAGAACATCCTTGAAATAATCAAAAGTTGATTCTTATGGTTGCTTATAAATGACAATAAAATGCTTTGATTACTTTTTAGTAAGATTATCGACATGAAGATGAAATGATAATTTACTTTCTATTATATGAAAGCTTTTCTCTATTAGCATTCTTCATTGATTTTCAGATGAATACGGCAGGATTTTCATCGAACTGAATATGACTTAGGGACAGCAGCAGAACTATAAAGTGTTTTCTAAATATGTAGTTTGAATGGTTTTAAAATATATTGAACTTTCATCAGCAAACAGACTCTAATAGTGTGCTGCTACCATTTTATTTTATTTTCTGCTGTGGTAGTTGGCAAACGCGTCTTTAACGTGTCGTTTTTTCTGGAACCAAAATTTTGTGTTTTCCATTTTGAACCGCGTTCCTTTATCGGCGCATTTAGTTGCGTTTTCATTTCCTGTACTCTCCATTTAGTCCGTATAAAACTGGTGCAATGAGCGATCGTCCCAAAAGAAAAAGAAGGCAAACTAAGCCAAAAACCAGAGTGAGGTAAGTTATTCTCCAAGATTAAGTCTGCCGATCTGCTCATATGAATCAAATCGTTCTATGACAGTAATGCCCACTATGTTGGATATGTGGAAGATGAAGAATCAGTTGAAGCAATTATGAAAAAGTTTGAAGAATTAGAACGCATTCAGCAAGAGTTCTCTTCTTTAAATATGAATAATAAAACAGATGACAATAATAAAGAAAATATTGATCAACACATGGTGGAACCAGCAGACGAGATAGCACCACAATTAACTCAGGAACAGTTAGAAGAGGTCTTTAAACGGACCTCAGCATTTACAGTCAGGAGTGCAACAATAGATACTGACCAAATTGAGGATCTGGATGCACTAGATTTATGGCAAATTGAGTATAAAGACAGCAGTACGAATGAAATATATGAAGAAGACGAATATCATTATGTCGATGAAGATTTTTGGGATGAAGAATTTGGCGGAAAAAGTAAAAGAAGTAGACAGCATATGCGAGCTCCAAGAGAGCCGAAACAACCAACAAATAGACGTGGTGGTGTAGACAGAGAAAGCATCATTGCGAAATATAAAATTATGCAAGTGCAAGTACAAGATAGAAACGGCAATTACTTTACTATCAGAAAGAAAGTTAGTAATGTGGATCCATCCTTACCCACCTATGTAAAAATACCCTCAAGGATAATCCCATTATCGTGGGCACATACAATACATCGACTAAAAGCACCAGTTAAAGATATACCAGCATCAAACTATTATGAAGTCAATAACTTAATATCGGTAGATTTAACACAGTACGGTACAAACTTCAATGCTGTGTACATGGACCCGCCATTATTACTTCCAGGAGAAGCTCCATCGCCAGGGAAAATTAGTATTGAAGATTTTGTAAGTTATTTTTTTCTCTTCTTTTTTTTCGATTTGGTTGCCCTTTCATCATACTGTTGGGAAGAATACTTTCTTAATCTTTCCTTATTCTATAGGCTAAATTGAATGTTCAGGATATTGTTCAAACAGGCTTTCTGTTTATCTGGTTGGAGAAAGAATGGATTCAGAAAGTCGTTAGCATAACAGCAAAGTGGGGATTCAAATACGTTGAGAATTTCTGCTGGATCAAGAAGAATATCAATAATCAAATCAGCAAAAGCCCATATACTTATTTCAACAAGAGCAAATTAACCCTTCTTATCTTTAGGAAGGAAGGTGAAATAGAACTGCGTCATCAACGTAATCCAGATTGTATATTTGATTTCATCAGACCCAAACTACCAGGTAAATAATATGATGCTCAGATGCCCATACAGAAAGTAACACTTACATTCGTTTGTCGTTTAGATGAAATAACTGAGAAAAAGCCACCTTTTATGTATAAAGTAATCGAAACTTTACTTCCAACAGCTATTTACAATGCAGAAACCAATCCGAACGGAGATAAACTACTAGAGTTGTAAGTGATAAAATATAGTCGAAATAGCTCATTAGCTGAATGGATATTAATTATTTCTATCGCACAGATGGGCAAAAAAGAATTTTAAAAGGCAAGGCTGGACGTCGATCGTGGAAACTATTTCCTAAAATAAGTAAAATAAACGTTATGTTATGTACAAATCCTGAGTGTGCATACTACAATATAAGGGCTAGAGAACCAGTTTAAGCGTTGAGAAGGCTGATGGAGAACGTTTGGTGAACTAACGCGTTTCCATCTAATATATTTTGCGAATATCAATCCTCAATAAAGATTTAATAATTTTGTTTCTATGCCAAATTGTGCCTTAATAAAGTGATATACATCCATGCTACAGATATACGTAGACGTTCCAGTTTCATAGGAAACGCAATAAAACTTGCTTTTTTGTGCGAAAATGAAGAATGGAATCAATCAAGCAACCAAATACATATAATTGTTGAGCTAACTCCTTCAATTTCCGATGAAAAACTATATACAATAGTAAACAGAATTTATAAGACACCCGTGAACCACTTACTGTGTGAAGGATCCAGAAGCTCACCGCATCATAATTATAGATCACATTGAACTTCTGTTCATTTGAACGAACAATCCAATGAACTTCTTGATATTATAAAGGTAAACTTTGAAACGAAACCTTTACACTTAATTTAGATCGATTATTATATGCTTTATATGATTTGTGACAAATACTTGAGTTGGCCAAGTTTGATGGAATTAATTCCAATACAAAAATTTCAGAAACGAGCATAGTTTGCTAAATAATTAGTGTGAATCTTTATAGAACAGGGGTAATTATTAAGAACCTGATCCGAATATAACCATGAATTTCATTTATACCATCCACTTTTTGGCTTTCGTCTAACGTATTTGACGAGTTAACAGTTACAATCAAATACGTACAACGAGGTAGGGAATAAATTCTACCACAATCTATAATACAGGTTGTAAAAGTATGTAACAAGATAGAGGCCTGAAATATAAACAATTACACAATGAAGCATCTGAGCCTAAAATTAATGACTAGCATACGTATTCCCACAATAATATAATTCCCATCAGAGCTTGCATAGTAAATAATCTCTAATTCTTCGAAGAATAATAAAGACACGACCGTTCATAGTCATCGACTTGACTACAGATGCCAGCAATCTACTTTTAGGTTTGTATCAAACACACATGCTTTTAATTTGCTTGCTGTTACATTCAACAATGCATCCTCTTTTAGAGTGCGAATATCCGCTAAAGGAATTTGTTGACAGCATCTTCTTAATGGTAGACCTTGTAATGAAGGGCTTTACCGTTAGTGAGCTGTTCTCAGAACAAATATTTCAGATAAAGTGTCAGTATACCACTTTATAGCAGAATAAAATCTGGGCAAGCAGATAATGTAATTTTAAAATAATGGAAAATTCAGAAAGATTATGATACAATCTTTTGATACTTTATATGGTTTAGCTTTGTTGACCTACTTATTGTCTACAATTAAACTGCTTTGCCTTGTAAACGTTGATTAAGCAGCTTTATCAATTAACCCACAAGATATCTTACTTTTAGTGAAGTACATCTTTGGGCCATGGTTATTTAAGCGATAAATACATACACAGTAGTACTGACTCTGACACAACTCTTAGCGAAATCATAAATCCCTAGAATATATAATTGTGGATCGTTTCCAAGATGTACGAAAATACGAAGTGTACCGACGAAACGATATTCTCAAAATACCTGAGCAATTGGGCAATGACTGTCGTGCAAAACTTTCACACCGTTCTCTCTTATAAAAAACGGTTTATCCTGTATACTTTTATTATATATAGTTTGCTCTTTTATGTTTTTTTTTTTTTTTTTTTTTTTTTTTTTTTTTTTTTTTTTTTTGTTATAATCTATACATTGATGCTAAAGAAATTCTACACAATGTTGGGGCTTGAAATATGATAAAAATAAATGTTATTTTATGAAGAATTTGATTATTCTCAAATCAAATGCCAAAAAAGCTCACCTTTTTTAGTAAACCGTGTCGCCATTAGCCTTCACTAAACTTAGCTGGAAGGTATAATTCATACGCTTCAATGGCTATACTCATGTTGCCTGTTGGTGTTGCAGGTTTACGATTGTTATAGCCAACTCTAGAATAATCTATTCCTTTTCACGTGACGCTTCCATATTTTGGAAGCAACTACTGGCATAAAATGATTAAGAAGAGTCAAATAAGCCTACGCAATGTTTCTGAGATATCAATAAGATTGATAGACTCCTCTGCACTCAGTGTGATTATCTGCTATTGCTACATCCCTCCTGAGATTGACTGCTGTGAGCGATAGTATAGCTTTTTCAGCTGGTGTTTCTATCGCTATTATTGGCTTGTACATACAGTGACTCACAAAAGTGTTACAAAGTTTTACAAAATCAAACAAATTTCCAATTCAAATCACTATTGCACCTGATATGATTAATAAACCCCCCTCCAAACTAATATCATTAGAAAGTATATATTGTTGGGTTTCTAATGATATAACTTTCAAACATATTAGCGTTCTTTGGAATTACTTAAACTATAGAGCTTAATTTGCATATGCGTAAAATTTTCATTTTTGTGATAGTCAGATTTATTTAAACGTGCAGTTAGTACTTTGTTTGACCACCTTTGGCTTTTATAACAGCTTCAATTCTTTTTGGCATGCTTTCGATATGTTTTAGGCATAAATCGGCTGTAACTTTATTGTACCATACGTCTCCTACTCTTTGCCAGAGTTCGTCCATATTCTTGGGTAGGGTGTCATAAGCAGCTAGCTTGCACTTCAGGTAAAACCATAAGTTTTCGATTGGGTTCAAGTCTGGTGAATAAGAAGGCCAATCTAGAACATTTATCTTGTGCTTTTTAAAGAATTTTTTGGTATATTGGGACGTATGTTTAGGATCATTATCCTGTTGAAGGATAACGTCCTTCAATTTCAGGCCATAATCCTTTAGTGTATCCATGAAGTCGCCTTTCAGAATCTCGCAATATAATTGCGAGTCCATTCCCCCCTGTATCTTGGCAATGAAGCCAGGACCATGTTGAGTGAAGCAGCTCCACAATATGAGGCTGCCACCTCCGCCTTTATACTTGTAGTTGACGTTGTGCTCCTTGATGGGTTCTCCCTTCTTTACCCAAGTCCACTGTTTCCCATCCGATCCAAGACGATTGATTTTGGTCTCGTCGCTAAAAACGACTTTCTTCCAATCATCAACCGTCCAGTGTTTGTGGGCTTTCGCCCATTTCAACCGATCCTTTCTTCGATCATTCGTTAATGGCAATGCTGATTTTCTAATCCTTGAATCGAAATCGGATCTTTTCAGGACCCTACGTATGGTCTGTGGAGAAATATCTACTCCTTGACCCCGCAGGTTCCTGGCAGCATCAACTGCTGTTATGAACTGCCCTAAGTAGAACGATCTTGCGATCATTCTCTCGAGACGATCCGAGATTAACCTAGGACGGCCGGTCTTTTCGTTGCATGCAATGTCATTAGCTTTAGCGATTCTACCAACAGTGACGTTGGATACCTTTAAACTTTTGGCGATACTTCTATGAGACTCTCCTGTACGCAGTCTAGCTAAAATATCATTTTTTTTATCGTAAGGTACGGGACGCATGTTGAGATTTGTCTAATGTTGCGGTTTTTGTGAATGGGTAAAGTAATGTAGCTAATCGAAAAGCAAAAAGGTACAAGTTTGACAAAACATGATACTCAACATTAAATTGACCCCTGATAGATTGCTGAAACTCAATAAATTCGAAAAATCCTGGGGAAAGAAGGCTCTGTAAACATTCATCATTTCAACCATCTGAATTTCTACAGATTGCGAATGTCGAGATGAGCGATTAGAATGTCGAATGTGCTCAAGCAAATGTATATGAATCCTAACACAAGCTATATCACTGAATAGCTTAGAACTACTACTTTCCATATCGCAAAAAAAAATCAGTGCTTAAGTATGTGCTCAAGGGGAAGAATGCATGAAAAAGTCGAAAAATTAAAATTTTTAAAAACATTGTAACACTTTTGTGAGTCACTGTGTAAATCTTATCAATTTGGATTATAGTGGACTAAGTTAAGTAGCGAGACTATAAAAAGATATTGAATTGTCTTTATTTCGAGTTAATGTTTGGGTCTCTTTTATATCTTTTGGAATAAGTAATTTGTTTTTGAGAAAGGCATGTCTGAGACTTTGTAAATAATTATGGGCAGATAGGAAAATACATGTAATTTTGTTTAGGTGAATAGTTACATATATTTGACCTAGGTAATTATAGAGGACATCACACACTGTATCATATTTTATTCCTGTATTTGCAAAAGTGTTGATAAGAAGCACTTCCATAGACATCCTCTGAACTAATGTCGACTGTCCGACTTTCTTGAAATGTATTGAAGCCGAATGGATGCAGTAGATGAATTAATTGACAGGTTTATCGTTATAGTGCTTCAATACTGTGGATTTCTCTATTTACAATTTTGTTTGTTCTGCCTCCATAAAAGTAAGCTCCAATCTTTTTTTTTTTTTTTTTTTTGAGTCACTTTGGAAGCTCTATGTTCTTCTCTTTGTTCTTCTCTTCGGTAGTCCATACAGGCTTACTATTGTTACTCAAACTCTACATGAGTTGGAGGTGACTTAATTTCAACGCATATAAACCACAAAGAAAGTGTATGCTAACAAAGATGCCTATCTTCTAAGTGCTCGCAAATGGTTTAATAAATTCAGCAGACCTGCACAGTTAAAAAAAACCAGATGTAAGGCTAAAATGAACTACAATGATATTTAGATGCATTTTCAGCACCGTCCTCTGAAAACGAGGCGACAAACTGCTGTGGTTTCGGAGATAAGGCAAAGTACAAGAATAAAATCGTTTCAATTCCACGAAAACGCACCTTAATTCGCTTGTTAGTAATAAACATTCAGCGTAACTAAATGTCTCATTATAAATCTTTGGCATTTGCAAGCCAGATAGTTATTCAAAAATTGATAGGCACAGCTATTTACGGGAATTGTTCAGATAGCCGTTTACGCCATTCTATTTGAAAGTGAAAATAAAGGTTCAGAAGCCAAAGCGATGGAACCCTTAAAAAAAATCGCATGGAAAATGAGCCAAATATGTCATGGCTGTCACTTTTGAAATTATAATGAAACCTCGGATGTACACTACTGACATTTTGCATATTCGCTTTACAATATCGACCAGCTGTTTGAGTGATTTGCTTTAAATAAAAAAGAGGTACTCCAAGTGTATACTAACAATAAAGTGCTTCGCTCGTAAAGCAAAATACATATCACCATAGAAACAAGCAACAGTAAGTATTTATAGCATGGCCTCACATCTCAATTTAAAAGACTGGGCTTTTGAAACATTGGCAGGAATTTTGTAGGAGCTTGATTTTATTCTGTACTGAATTAAAGTTGCTTTTTTCTATGTCTCTCCTTCCTTTCCTTCTTTGTTAAGCTTTCTTGCATCTTATTCTTCTTTTTTTTGGTTAAATAACGCAATATTCTCCATATCCCTCTGGCGGAAAGAAGTTTATTCCTTAAATCAAGATGAGATCATGGAGAGCATGGACAATCGTCCTTGTCATCATTTTTATTTCGTTGAATATCTATTATTGGAGAAGTTTCCAATGCACAGATCCCAAATTCTGTAACGTGAATTCAGTAAGTACTTAAAGTTATGAGTGCAGAATAGTAAGTGCTCATGATTAATCTAACTAAAATTGCTCCCAGGAGTCTTCAGCTTCCCAAGATAGAGTAAATTGGAAAAAAGTGTATTTTATCAAAAAGCAAGTGGTGCTTATCTTTTACGTTTTCATAAACAGGATTCCACGGAAAAAGCAGATACTCTTCAAAAAGTTCAAGTAGAATCACCTCCTTCTCCACCTGCACCAGCTCCTCCGACGCAGCCAGACGTTCAACCTCAACCTGTTGTTCCTTTACCACCACCATCAACTCCTCTTCCTCCTCCTCCACCACCACCACCTCCACAAGGATTACCTGGATTTGACACCAGCCCTATTGAAGAAGCTCATTTAGAAGCCCATGTCGCAACTAATCCTCAACCACTGAATGAGCCAAATACTCATTATCCAGGTTTGAACAAAAATAGTTAGAATATTTGTTATATTATGGCAACGTATATAATGCTGCTTTTTTAAAATAGATACCCACACCAAATCTAGTCTTGATTTGAATACAATTGCTCCTACCGCAGATGACACAACCTATCGGTTAACAGTACAAGGGCTAAAATACGCATCTTCTGGAGATTTATGGCAATTTGGCATTGTACGATCGCATAAAGTATCCCCTATCGATTTTGGTCATTTCTGTACTTAAGTCATCTTTTTACTTTTTATCTGATCGTAGATTAACACAAAACCTGACGTACTTGTCGTTTCAAATACTAATTACCCTGATGTTAACAATCATTATCACCGTGAATTCAGAATTTATACTCTAATGAAATGGATCTTGCGTGTTCACCGCCGCGATCCTTTTAGAACGACACCCTTAGTGATGGTTGACGGAGGTAATACAAAGTAGCACTAGTTCGATTTTATTGCTCTTCACTAACAGATGACTAGGTTCAAATCATGGGCTGTTTTCTCTTGTCGCTGGTGCGAGCGGTGCTCATACCATCGCCTTTGAACCACAAACTCATTTAAGAAGTAAGACTAAAATAGTTCCGTTTGTGACATAGATCTGCATGATGAGCGTGTAACCTAAATTTTTTAATGCTAAAATTAGGTATAATTAACATGGCAGGTAGATTGAACCAAGTTTCTACACGTCTTCGTGTCCTTCCATTTGCTATTCTGGATAAATTCAAAGAACTCGCAATGGAAAAAGTTGAAATTAATGACGGTGGCATCGGTGGACTTTCTTATAACAATCCTAATGCGATGATCACTACGCAAACCATCCGACTTGACAGCTTACCAGCTTTCAACCTATTATTTTCTCAAAGAAAGACAAGAGAAGACAAGTCTATTGTGGAAGTTGACGATTTAGGCAAGGAATATGCCACGGAAATCATTAATGCAGTTGATAACGAAACAGCACGTATATCTGAATCACTATCGTTCCGCCAGCCCATTCATTTTCTGAAGATTGATGTGGAGGGCTTTGAGTTACCTGCTTTAAAGTCAGCGTCCAAACTGTTTGAAAAGCAACTTATTGAACACACTGTACTTGAATTTGGTCCACCCAGCCGATGGGATGTGACAATACCCGGAGCCGAAAACATGGATGTCAGCGATATTCGTAAACAGACAATGGCTGAGGCAAAGGCTGTTTTACACCAGGCTACAAAAGAATGGAAGTTGGATATAAACCTTTTACCAGCCGAAGGTTGGGAAAGAACAATCAAATTTATGTTGGACCATGGCGTTGACGAAAGTAACGGAGACCCTTCAAAGAACAAGGTTGTTCAGAAGCTAATGGCTTGGAAGTTTGATGATTTACCTGAAGATAATGATGAATTCGAAGAAGAACTCAAGATGAAGAACAACTTAGTTACAGAATTCATACGACTACCAGAAAGACTAATTGATGATTTCATTGACGAATCTCAGGCTATTGGCGAGATGTATCTGTGGTTCACAAAGAAGAACTCTGACAGTCCTGTGACGAAGAAAGTATCTCTTTAATTTAACTACATGAGCATAATTTTTACAAATGTATATATGAATTATATAACGACTATATTTCTAGTTTTCTAGCAAATGATTAAAATCCAAAAGTAGTTTCTTGCATTACGATAAATCTGCTACGCATTTTTTCACTTGATCTAATGCTTCAATGAATTCTTCTATAAAAGAGTCAAACATTATCTGGATTATTCAAATGACACAGGCAGAAACCATATACTGATTGCACACTCACCTTTTATTGAGGGTAAATTTTGCATATTCGAAGGTAACTTGGGAAGTATGGTATCATTCATAGTAGCTAGAAGCTTTGCTACCATCTTTTCCACATCACTTTTAAGTGTTTTGGTTGAGGTAGCCTTATTTTTGATCTAAGTATAAATAGTTAGAACCGAGCACAATCATTAGTTTGTCTAATACGACATTTACCTTTGAAACATCGCTCAACCAAATAGTGTAACGTTTGATTAATTGTAGCGTTAATTTCCAGAAGCGATGAGACAGCCCAAAAAGAAATATGTCATCGGACCAACATTGCTTAATTGCCTTCACTATTATTTTGCTTGCGACGGTCATCGAGTCTATAAGGATGTTAGCAATATGCATCAGTCGTTCGTTAATTTGTCATTTTTTACCTTTGCTTTCCTTAACTATCCGAAAACTTTTTGTAGGATCATTCAAAACGTTTTCCACTTCAGTAACTATCTCACGGAATCGAAGTTGAAAGTACACTGGCAATTGCCATTTCTTCATGAATTCTGCATAAGATGGATGTTTACGAAGGTATAATATTGACTTTCTCGATGCACATAAGCCTTCCAAATTAGATATAAATGATATCGTTGCAGAATAGTTCTATATATCAAAGTTGTAAGATTAGGTATCTCCCTGTTAATACCTTAGATCAACGCAAATACCTGATGGAAAATATCTGCTTGACCAGCAGCAAATATACTTTTACATTCCCGAGTTAATCTCTCGGCTGTCTCTAACCATAACGAATTTACCAAAATTTCATAATTGGAGGCTTTTAGCGTTTTCTGCGAGATATCCAAAATGGGCTTTAATTCTTCTGACGCAAATGCCAGGATTTTTTTATATATTGATGCTAATGGGTGTTCTTCTTTCTCGAGCGGTGCGCTTCTCTTCACTTCCACAGCATCTTTGTTAATTAGCGTCTTTAAAAACGGTCTAATGAATTCATTCCGTATTTTAGCCTCAGCCACATGTGTTTGGTCGATGAGGACATACACTCTCAGACACTGTACTAAAGACTGTTTCGTAGCATCTGTCATTTTTTCTTGTCGTATCTTGTCCAATGCAACTGACAGTGCCCTGGATAATGTTTGTTCCATAATGTCCTTTATTCTAGCAATTCTCCATTCATTTTCTGCCACAAATGCTAAATCTTTGCCTCGTCGTACCAAATGCTGCATTTGATTGTACTCTATTGCCACTCTTTCAATCTGCTTCCCTAGACTGCATCAAAATGTTCAATATATCATTCTACTCATTGTACTCCAATAATAAGCTACATATACTAACTTATCATCTACAGTCACCACTTCATCCTTTTCAGTAAAACTGTTAAGTGTACTTTTTGACATATCCGCGCTGATGCCCAGAAGGTCTTCAACTTTGGACAAAGAGTTATGAATATTCATCAAGAGTTTCAAAACAGACTATATTACACCGTCTGTAAATTTGTGCAGACCAAAAAGTGGAGACTTTAATGTTGTTGCGCCCTTACCTTCTTATCCTGAAGCTGTGCCCTGCTGTCTAACTGAGTTTCTAAAGAATCAATAACACCTTGAAAAGAGTCGCGTATTTGCTATTAGAATTTTGAGTTTTTTTAGATACGAGCAAGTTATACAATTAATTTATGTTGTGCGTGCACCCACCTCCACTTCTCTTTCCATGTCGGTTAGTGGCGATTTCAGCTGCTCGATATCTTTATCAATTCCTTTCAAGTTAGTGGATAAGTTGATGAAGTCTTGGTAATCTCGATTGAGAAGCTCCACAAGTTCTGTTTTTAATGATTTCAAATGCGAGTTTAGTTCAGTTTTGAGACGTTCTAAACCGAGATGTCTTCGACTGGAGAGATAACTGTCAGGATCGAATTCAGAAGCTGTAAAAGCTGAACGATCAACAACTGTATTTGTTAAAGGTTGAACAGACTGAATGATGGAATCATTGTCGTCATCATCGTCATCGAAGCTAAATACCGTTCGCTTCTTCTCAGTGGCAGCCATCGAATCGTCCTTCTAGCTTCAAATAAAGAGGGAGTTTGACAAAAGAATTATCCAAAGAAACTGAAGTCAACAACACCAAAATCACATATTCCTGCTGCATTTCTTAAACTTATAATTCCGATAATTTCTAACAGCAGCCTAGAAAATCTTATCTCTCTAAGCTATCGCAGCCACTTTAAGTATATAAATAGAACGATACATTTGCATAACATAACAGTCAACTGGCAGTTTTTTTGTCTTACTTACTTTCAGAAAACTACTATGTATAAAGAATGAAAAGCCCTGTGACAGGAAGCTACTGCGGGTCATTCTCAAAGGCGTTTACGGTTTCGAATGATTTTTGGTACTGTTGGATCTGAAAAAGGTATCTGTGAGCCCTCATGTATTCTCAATCATCAAATTACTCTTCATTACTGACTATTAGCAGCTGTAGAAGGTTAATGTAAAAAGGAAAATTGTTTTCCATTTATATGCAGTAATTCAGTCACCTTTTCAGGCAACATGGAGACACAAAGGTGAGATATTGAGTAAATATTTAAGGTATACTGATGGAGAAGCCTGAACGCTGTCGTTGTATACACGGTACAGAGTTGATTCTTCACGATCGGCATCAAATAATACATCATACTTTTAGTAATACTGATGGGCTTATGATCAAGCATCAAGGCATATGCCATGCGGCTCTTAACCAGCAGCGATAATATATATCTTGCCGACATTTTTAAAATGAAATTACTGCTCTAAGTTGAGGACATCAGCAGCATTTTGAATATCCCCTATGGAAGGAAGACATTTGCATATATATCTTTCTTCTTTCTTCCTATAATTCTTCCCCTCTGTCCACAGGTACGTAATACTTGACTTTTATGATAAGTGCAAATGCAGCACGAGTCAAGGACACGGAAAGAAGTGATTGGGAATGCCTCTGTGATGAAGCTTGGTAGCAGAAAATTCGATCAGCAACAACTTCTAATATGAGTTTCGCTGGGAATTAAAATGAATTTCATAGTGATTTACTGTTAGCTTGTAACAAGGTATGGCATCGAAGAACTGGATATGAGATATCTGTTACTGTATGATTGATACATTGGTGTTATTTACTGTTTCAACTTAATTTATTTAAAAAAAAAAACCACGAAAACAAAGAAAACAAATGAGAAGTGAAAGACATCTCTGATACATATCAGAGAACAATGGTAAAAAAGATTACGAAAAAAGCTCCTCTGCGCCATCATCTTTCTCAGTTTCTTCCTCTTTCAATTCGCCCAATACCTTTTTCCTTTGAATGAGCTTCTCTTGTCTGTCAATCAACTCCAAGAGTATATCTGTGAAAAGAAAGAAGAAGACACATCAGTGGCTGTAAAACTAATCTGCAACGCACAGAGAGAATAGCTTACCCTTAACTTTTTTCTTCTCAAATCCCTCTATAGTTGCGCGTCTTCGAAGATAAAATGTCTGGTTGCTGTCGAAGATTTAAAATGATTAGCCTGAATAAAAGAAGTTGTGATAAGAGCTTAAACTTACACAAAGCCCCTGTGTTTTTGGAAGTCTAATTGCGACTCTTCAATCAAATTATGTTTTTCCACTTGATCAAGTAAACTACAAAATGTGATTTATTAATGGTTAAATCTTCACAAAGTTGAGTACCCTTTTTTCTTACCTTTTCAAATAAGCTAGTTCTTCATAAGGTGTCGCCTCTCGGTTTTCTATCAATGAACCATCTTTACGGATACGATGTTGGATACGGTAATATCTCGAATAGATTTGTTTTTTAGAGCGTTCTCCGTTGAACTCCGGTACAATTGAGTCGATTTCGATACGACCAGTCTTTGGATGCCGAGATGCTTTTGTTGCAATCAACCGTGCTAATTTTTCATCTTCTTCTTGGGTCCAACGTTTCAATGGTTTCGTTGACTCATTGATTTTTCGTCTGAAATAGAAATCACTAATATTCTTTGGTGAACGATCCATATATTTGGAAAGGATCCTTGTATTGAAACCATGAATTCCTATCAACATGTCCAACTCTTGAATCTCTTCAGGAGTCCAAGGTGCGGCGTTACGTTTGACGTGATACATTTCTTTCAATAACTTGACTAGACGATACAGTGGCATATCAGGAAAGATCTTGCCAATCCTTTGAAAGAGGCGAAGATGCCCTTTACTCGAGGTCGAAAAAATATCTTGTGCCTCTTCAAATGTGATGCCCTCTTGTTTACAGACCTTCTTGATACGTTTCTCCAAACGCAGTTTGTCAGAATAACCTAATTTACGCGGTTTGGGCCATACGCTATCGTCTTCGGATTTTCGTCTCCAGCCCAAAGTTCGCTGCCATGGTGGATAACTTTCATCATCGTCATTATTTGAGTCGGTTGAGTCGCTGTCGCTACCGCTTATGTAAGGACTAATGCTGATACGACGGTTTGATTCGCCTTTGCTGGTATCTGTTCCATCACTGTCACTGTCTGAAGTGACGAAACCTTGATTATCAATTCTTCTGGGTATAAATGTATTGTTGAGTCGAGTAGATAAATTAGATGCAGGCGATTTTGAGGGATCGTAAGGGCGTGTTTTACGGAAGGAGATACGATTAGATTCACAATGTCCTTTGCTCCAAGAAAAAGGACTTTTGTTGCTTTGAGGTTGGGCTTCTGGCAAATCAGTGTTATCACTTTTCGTGTTTTCAGTGTCGCTATCATCTTTTGAACCATTCAATTCTTCATCAGAATCCTCAATGATGCGCGATGTTCTGTAAACCGTATCAGAAGGTGCACTTCGTTCTATGGAGGTAACGGAGCTTTTTTTGGTAAGACTAACGTTCGTTGATGGGCTGCTTGCTGATAAATTTCTTTCGGCCTTCTTCTTACCCTTATTCATTGTCTTTGTGATTACTGACTGTTTTGCACCTGATTCTTTATCAGTTTCGTCGGAATCAGAATCAGATACAGATTTTTCTTCCATTGATAGCTGGCGCTTTTTGCTGCGTGTTGGCTCCTGATCGGTTTCACTCGACTCAAGAACAGCTATGCTAGAATCTGTCGCGGTTGACGTTGGTAAAGGAAGGTTATGTTCTGCTCTGATCAGATTGGATTGTTGAGTCTTTTCTTCGTTCTGTGTCTTCTCTTTGGAAACGGACTGAGTCTTAGCTCCGTCTATTCTTCCATTTTCACTCTTACAATTGCGAATTGATTCAGCGAGATTCTTTTAATCGATCTAAAGACTCTGAATCTTACCTGTTTGTCCTCGGTGGAAGCATGAGACTTACGTTGCTTACTACTCTTCTTCTTCTTCGATTTATCTTTCCGTTTCTTTTGTTCTTTCTTTCTGACTTCCTCTTCCGTTCTCGTATTTGTTTTGCCTTCCAACTTTGCTCGTTCAAGAGCGATCGTGTTATTAGGACGAATCTAAATTTAAGCATGAATGTTTATGAGCATACCACGGCAGCATTTTGTTCTTATTGATATAAGTAAAGGGTGCCGTACCTTTCTGCGCTTCCGTTTTTGCTCACCAGTCATTATATTGTTGAAAGTTGACAAGCGAAATAAGTATGAAACTATCTTTGGCTTTTTTTTTTTTTTTACCTTTTTTTTTCGGCTTTTTTCCTTTCCTTTTTTTTAGTCGTTGTCCGAAAACCAACATTTAATCTCCACCTCTCCACAAATTAGGCCTTTTTTTTTGAACTTTCAACTTTTTATGGTTGTCAAGTTTGCAACTATTTTCTATTGTATGACCGTAAACTTAGTGTGAAAATTACGAACGATTGGATATATTGACAAGAATGGTTGATAATAAGCATAAAGATGAAAGCTCGAGCAAACTTTTTCCTCAATTAAACAGTTTAACTGATGTGGAAAAGCAGATCAAAGTGGCCAGGCATCTTCAATGTGATCAGTGTGATTGTATAGGTTGGCGATCTCAAACAACAGCACCGTTGGAAACAGAAGGCGATAAAAAAAATGACGATAATAATAAGAATACATCTCAATCGACAACCACTTGTTACCAATGTCAACACAATCTTCAGAACCATTTGGATAAAAATCATGATTTTATTAGACGTCTAAAAGTCGCGTTGAGGTTAGACGAACTATTAGAGGAAAAAGGAATAACTCTTAATGGTAACAATGAAGAGTATTTGAACGATAAAGATATTACTTCATTGAGGAAACAAATGGATTATAATGCTGAGGACGATACAAAATCATCCAAGGACAAAAATCAGTATCATGATGCAATTCAGCATACATCTACTGAAGACGATTTTTTGTCTGAAGCATCTTCACCGTCCTCCATAGATGCAGGTAGATGCTGATATTATTAATAAGTGTACTTCCGCCAAATGAACGGTAAATCTAATGTCCATTTCGATTTGATCTTACAGAAGTAGTGGTTGAGGAAGAGCCACAGCAACAACAACATCAACAACAACAACAAAGTAGTAATATGAAACGGCCAAGAGATACCAGTGACGAAGAGGACAATCTAAGCAACGACAAAGGTTTCAAAGATTATGATAAGAATAATCTGAATAAAAGATTTAAAGTGGATACAGATACAAACCCACCGACTAGCGAAACGAATGCAGCACCATCGAAAAAACATTTAGCTGCAAATCAAGAAGAAAAGACAATTGAGGAGGTTGCCGCGGTAGTAGATGAAACTGAGAAGGCTGCTTTCGCAGATCATGAAGATGTTAATGATGACGAAGAAGAAAAAAACGATCAAGATCGTAAGAAAAAAGAGGATGAATACACAGAAAGCGCAGAACAGTTGCCACAAGATACCACAATTACAAACGATGCAGAGAATTCCAATAGATTGACTAATGTAGAGGAAGATGAGTATGTTTCCAGACATGGGATGAAGGATGGTCAAGCGCCGAAGGATGATAAATCAGCGGAAATGATTGAAGTGAAGAGTGAAAATACGATCGATGATGGACGAAAACAGCAAAGGGATATGAATGGCAGCCATTCCAATAGGAACGGGAAATATGACAATGACGAAAATACCTCGCACACAATTAGCGAAACACAGGGCGAAGATAAGCAAGAGGTAAAAGTAGAAGAGCAAGAGGCAGACTTCAAGATTGCTAAACGTGAGCCGCAACTGGGCGATAAAAGAGCACTGAATGAAGAAGCAATCCAAGTCAACGACGGCATAGACGGTGTCTTGAAGTCTCATGAGAATCATAGCTGGGACTTTATCACTGAACTTTCACCTGCAGAGAAAAAGGAAACGCCTGCTATGATAGAAGAGCGTACAGGACTGATTGAAGTCCGTGTGGTTGAAAATGATGGCACGCGCGACAACATGATCCTGCTGACTGGCCTCAAAAATATTTTCCAAAAGCAACTACCGAAAATGCCCAAAGAATATATTGCTCGACTTGTTTATGATCGTAATCATAAGAGTATGGCCTTAATTCGTCGACCCTTGAAAGTGATAGGTGGTATTTGCTTTCGGCCTTTCGAGCATCAGGAATTTGCAGAAATTGTATTCTGTGCTATTGCCTCAACAGAGCAGGTGAAAGGTTACGGGTCGTTTTTGATGAGCCATCTAAAAGACTATGTGTCAGGGCACAGTCAGATCAAGCATTATCTCACGTACGCTGATAACTATGCTACAGGTTATTTTCGAAAACAAGGCTTCACAACGGAGATTACGTTGAATAAA
Organism: Mycotypha africana; assembly: GCF_025528875.1. NCBI lineage: Eukaryota > Fungi > Mucoromycota > Mucoromycetes > Mucorales > Mycotyphaceae > Mycotypha > Mycotypha africana. The sequence goes on along the minus strand of NW_026515734.1, from coordinate 971,969 downwards.
AGGAAGTGGGTCGGATATATCAAGGATTATGAGGGAGGTACAATCATGCAATGTACAACTGTACCTAAGGTGAAGTACTTGCATGTCCAGGATATATTAACGATCCAAAAGAAGGCTGTGTACGAAAAGATGAAACAATTCTCGAGTTCACATATTGTATACCCGGGTATTCAAATGCCCTTGAATGAGGAGGGAAAACGCTGTATAGATCCTTATTTGGTTCCAGGTGTGAAAGAATCAGGGTGGACACCGGAAATGGATGCACTGTAAGCATTGATACAGCAGTTATCTCTGTCATGTTATTTCATTTTATGTTACTACTTCAGACCCTTATGTTGAACTAATGTGTGCTTATCTCTTGATTAGATCGAACCGAACTAAACATCCGCCTCACTATAATCAAATGCGTCATTTAGTCAGTGAACTACGGGCGAACCCGCATTCTTGGCCGTTCCATGAACCAGTGAATGCGGAAGAGGTTACAGATTATTACGAGGTTATTCTAGAACCCATGGGTAAGTTCCAACTGTATTTTACATTCATTGTCAGTTTTCGGCTCTAATTGTAGGTATGTATATATATTGCTTAGATCTTACTACGTTGGACCAAAATGTCGAGTCGGATAAATATGAAAATTTGGAAGACTTTATTAATGATGTGCAGAAAATATTCGATAATTGCAGAACCTATAATGCTGAATCCACCAATTATGCTCGTTGCGCGAACCGTTTAGAAAGATACTTTAAAGAAAGACTCCGAGTTTGGACGAACAAAGATGATGATTAGTGTTGGTGACAGTAGTGGTAATCGCGGTGTATAATTCGTATTATTATTATTTTCTTTTCGGCTGTGGATATTATAGGGGCTTTTTTTTTGCAACTTTTCAAAAGATGGATGAAGAGAGTAGTTACCCAACCCCGCTCCCTCTCTTTTTGTATATATTATATTGATATTCCTTGGGCATAATAAAATGGCTTTCATGTAAATAATCTCCCTTTGTCCATCGTATAATAGCACTGAAACTTAAAGGAAGCGTCTCGATATAAGTTTAATTCGGTTGTCGAAGGATGAATTTGTGATTGTCGTGTTCTTTTCATAAAAAGGATTCATGAGAACCTATATTATTGTTTTGTAATATTTTATAATTAGTTTGCTATTAGTCTTTCAAACTGTGGAGTTCCAAGTATGAGATTACCTTCACATACAGCTCGTATACTTCATTAAAGAACTGTTTTATGCTATCCTCTGATTTTTGATCATGCAGCAACATAAATTTGACATCTATCAGAAAAATTATCCAAGAACTGTCAACATATGAGGAGCTACCTAGACAAAAGTTAAGCTGTTGCATTTTACTTCCTGCAGTTACGAAACAAGACACAAAGAATTCATTGAATCTGTCGATCGATTTCAGGTACCTAAATGTGGAATCTAACGTAAGAAAAAAAAAAGTGCTCGCCATATACGGATCCTAAACACTCTTAACTAATATTCACATGGCGTTTGTACTCCACTGGAATTCTTCGACGACGTCTAGCGCGGCATGTATAATGAACTGGTTCAAATGTTTATGGTCGTCTCGTTGCTATATATGGACTATCTGTTAACATTTCGAATAATTCTTCATCAAATTGCATCGTTTGCAGAACTTTACTCTATGGGCATCCATAAATGCTGAGCTACGTGAAGAGGGTATCAATTCTGTTTCATAGATAGGATTATCTGTTGCCCCTACAATCGCAAAATAGTAACTAGACATGATTTGGTTTTCAGTAAAGCAGTAGAGGATACAAAACCACAGTTGTTGTGGTAGGATGGTAACATCTAAAACTGTACGCGGATGTTCAAATTTCTCGGCAGCCTCAGGCAAACAGTGAGGTACAGTGATGCATTTCTGTTCATTTCCAAACACCAGGTGTACCTGAAAATCATCACACACATAAGATTAAGGGTTACTTCTTCCCCTTCTTTTCGCTGGTCGTTCTTATCTCTTTTTACTTTTTTATTTTTTCTATCTTTTTTCTTTCGTTTCTTTAATTCTACTAGAGTCTTACAGCAAACAGAAACATGGGCGAATCAAGAACGGAGCTATTGGCTTGGCTAAACGATCTATTACAATTGAATTACACTAAAGTAGAACAAGCAGGAACAGGTAGAGTGGTCATCTGTGGCTGTATCTTGCCTATGTAGCTTCTTTATCTAAAGTATCTTTGTATGTATATAGGAGCTGCTTATTGTCAGATTATGGACTCCATCTTTAGTAAATATGTACTTGATACGGAACAAAAAGCATTCAACGTTCACATGCGGGACTATTGAAACGTTTTGTCTATTTAGATGATGTTCATATGTCCAAGATCAAATTTGATACCAAGCATGAGTATGAATATATTTCCAACTTCAAGATATTACAAAACACGTTTGATAAGCACAAGTAAGAAAATTATTTGTTTTTTGTCGTTCAATCGCATTGTTACGCGTTTCTGTATCACGAAGCTTTTATTTTTTTTTCATGCTATTTTTTTCTAACGTTTCAAATAAATGAATACAGAGTCGATAAGGTATTCGTTCGAAATAGATTGCAAATGGTGTTCCTGAATACCAACCACGAACGCTATCTCTCCTTCTTTTTTTTTATTTTTTCCTCCTGTCAGATCATCCCAGTAGACAAATTGATGAAATGCAAATTTCAAGATAATTTAGAATTTCTGCAGTGGTTGAAGCGATATTGGGAAGACCATTATCCTGGAGGAGTCTATGACGGATTACAAAGAAGAAAGGGAAAAGGAAGCCAAAAGGGAAGGCCAGCCACTGCTCGCGCTGCAACAACGGCAGCCACAGGAAGTGGAATGGCTACTCTAAAGAATAGTAAACCAGCCGGAACAAATGCAGGTGAGTTTATTTGATTTTGCTTACACTATAAACAAAATTGTCAGCGGCTGCATCCACTCAGTAGTTCGTATATTATTCGATACGTAAAACAAAAAAGGAGGTAAAAACGGCTCTGCAACAGCCATCAGTGGTGCCATCAATAGTTCAAAAGTCAATAAGAGCAAAAGCAACAATAATACAAGAAGAGTGACTTCTCCTCTGTCTGATGGGGCAACAGCAACAGTAGATCTTAATAGCGACCTACAAGTGAAGACGTTGAAAACAGAGATAAATAGTCTAACCGAAATGATGAACGGATTGATAAGAGAACGCGACTTTTACTTTAACAAATTACGCGAGATTGAAATGATAGTTCAAGATCAGGTAGAGGTGCACCCATCCTTGTCTCAAGAAGGCGAAGGATGCTTGGGTGAGATACAAAATATCCTTTATAGAACAGAAGACGGATTTAACGGAGTTGTGGAAGAAGACGAAGATGCTATCCAGCAAGAGTATCACAACAAACCATATGACGACGAATTGGAGACATTTTAAGAGCGAGGACGGGCCGTAACATTATTTAAGAAATAAATACTTTCTCATACAAAGGTGCTTTCTATTTTATTTTATTTTTCCGTAAACGCCAAAGCTCTCATTTATGTGAGCCTACTTTATTGATATAATTCGGAATTGTACGGTGTGCCAAATAACAGATTCCAGCTTTTTGGTGGATTCCAGCTCTTTAAAGATGTGTTTATATCCAATAAACTGTTTATAAATGAAGCATACTCAATAGCATCTTGTGCATTGTCTATAAGTTTAAATTGAAAGAAAAAGAGGTCAGCTTTCAAAAAGAGTACATACACATCATGATAGGGAATTTACCTCCTTCCAAAGCAAACATGACAGTAAGGAGTGTCTGTACATTTTCATCCCTTTCCAGTTCTTCATACAAATATTTGGCCAGGCCTGAACCGTATAGATGGATCTTTCCATCTCCTTCAACCCATTCCGGCGTCATTGCCATATTCTCCAGCACAGGAACCTGCAATATGTCCAGCGCCTTTTTCATTAAATCGTGTCCGTCATCTCTACTGTATACTCGAAAAGGATGCGCACCCGATCCTTGAATTTGTGAATCTAAGCGACGTGCCGCATCCATTGAAGTCATTAAAACAATTTTTTTAAATTGTTTAGCAAACATTGTTATATCACGAATGTAATCGGTTTTCCGGCCTTTGAGGGTAGGTGAACGTTGTTGTACGCAAGTATACAGTCGATCCTTGGTTTGAAATACTAATTGAATCGTGCATTATTGACAGAAATATGTGTCGTGTGTATTCATGAGATTGATAGAATACGGTAGTTAACGAGTCTTTTTTATGAGCATACCTTCAATGGGTACCGTCACCCCTTTATGTTCCTTAGTATCTTCTCTCAAACCAGCCAAAGGCAGTACGGAATCAGCGTCAATCCATCCAGTACGATCCATTTGGAATGTTGAGATGAGTAGATCAGACACTAATTGCGGTACATTGCCGATGGAGACTGTAGGCTTTGTAGAGTAGAGACAAAGAGATTGTTCAGTATTACGGCGATGAGAAATAAGATCTGTTTAAATCTATGGCTCTTTACCAAAATAAGTGTCGATGTTGCAAATGACGCAGCTGGATCGGTATCCGCCTTGACAGGTATGAATGACATTATTGTTTGGATCGCTTTTGATGCAGTGAGTAGTAGTTAATCAGTAGGTAGGCTCAAATTATGAACTCGGACCAATAAACAAGTGTGAAATACACATGCTCAAGCTTCCAGTTGCGCGTCGTTATTTGGATAATTTTATAGCTGCATTGATCTGGTTATAAAATAAGGCTAATTCCACCAACCATAAAGCGTTTGTTTTTTTTGTGCATCAGATTGGACTATGTACTTCTCTAAGGAACAAAAAAATATGTTTAGGCAAAAAGTACAGTTATATAAACATATATTAAAAAGCGTTTAAAAACTACTTCATTGAGTTATGCTTTAAAAGAATCCATTCATTTTTATTCCTCTAATAAATAAGGTGTAGAAAGAGAAAGGCTAGTTTGAAATTCAATAGTCCTGTACACTATGTGCTATTTCATGAAGCAAATTCTCCTTCTCTTGTAATAAGTTACGCTTTTAAAATACACACACATAGAAAGAATAGGAGATAAATCACGTTAGAGCGGACCAATGATTGTTAATGAAAAGAAGAGCTTACCAAACGTTCTTCTGCTTTTTGCATTTTCAGTGAAGCTTGTCTCATATCCTACGGAAGAATGAGGTTACATTACAGCGTTTCAGGTAGATGGGTGCCGTCGGAAAACAATTGCTTACAGGTGGCAGGACTTTGTATGTGTCTAATATGTTACTTTTATCTTGTAATGATTGCTCTATGTTTGTTATATTCTTCTCGAGATCATGTAGCTGGCTTAACCTGATACTCTTTTCTTCTACAGCTAGACTTTCATAATGTTCCTATTCGGATAGCAGACAATAGAGAGGTGAATATCAGAGAGTACCTAAAACGAAGCAAGTGATCCTTTTCAAACCTTTAAAACGAGGTATTCTTTTGTCGCGTCCTGGATATATTTGGCATGATGTTGTTGGCTTTCACCCATATTGGTTTTCTTTCTGCTTTGCCTTAATTCAGTCAGAATACTTTTTATTTTTGTGGGTTTATTTTTTTTTAATATCGTGCGGAGAGAAGTTGTTGTGAGCCCCTTGGTTGGTCTTTTTTTTTTAAAAAATAATACTTTTTTTCTTGTTTGTTTTACTCTGTCATGCTTTGCAAATGTTGTTCTGCATCGCGACGATACTCATCCAAAGAGTATTCTAATTCTCCCAAAGAGCGAAGTGTGTGTTGTGTTTCCATATGTTCTATTGTAAATGAAGTGATGGCTGTAATGTAACTTTTTGAATACAATAGAAAATGCGTATTAAGTCAGGGTTTTCAAAAAATAAATAAAAAAGTTGGTATAAAAGCAGCTATCCGTGTATATGTATAGATAGGGTCATTACTTGCTCAATTCAACAGATTCAATGCCCAGTGAACTTGCTAAACTCGCCAGTGCGTCTAATTTAACTTGTCCTGCCTTAGTCAAGATGACTTCTGCAACTTTAAAAAATTATTCAAAAAAGTTAGTTTGATCTAGGATGGAAGCAAAACAAAAACTTTTCCATGACTCCAATTTCAAATTTACTGCCATCATTGCAAAGAACATGGTCAAATAAGTCAGCAGAGTCTAGATCCAATGCTCGTAACGTGTTCAACACGGCGAGTTTTGATTCACTTTGATTATAGATGGGTAAAGAATCGTTGTGATAGATTGTAGTGGAGAGCCATTCGTCCATCTACTCAAGAAAACAAAAAAAAAGCAACCAGTTGTTCGACAAGATTGAGCAACAATAAGAAGAAGCATCTTTATTTCATTTTTTCAAACATCGTTACTTGATTCCAATCCATGGCTGCCTATGAATGGGTTGGGTTTTTTTTTCGAAACAACGTACATAGAATTATCCTTATGTTGATTTGTGTAAAGTAGCAGCGGGATTATTATCAGCCCGGAGTAGGTTTATCAAGTCAGCAACAGGAACAGATTTCCAGGCATGAAACCGATCTACCTCATCTTTGATCAACTTGGTAGTGGCCTATGGAAGAGTTAGATCGTTTTCTATCAGTGATAGCTGTATCGGTAGCCCAAGACAAGGCATAAAAAAAAAGATATTATACGCTTACAAACAGATTGGACCATAACAAAGCACGTCTTTTCGCGTCTTGTTGTTGCTGTTGTGGTTGAAGTTGTTGAAAGACAGTTTTAAAGACTTTTTCCATATCCTGTGTCATTTTACTGTTCAGATGGACGTTGTTGCTGCTGGTAAATGGCTCTTCTGACGGAATGATATGACTTAGACGGAAGTCGTCTGCTGTTATAGCTTCTTGTTCTTCTTCCTCTTGAATAACAATTTGATTCTTTTTTAAATGATATCGATAGAGTAGGTTTAGTTTGTATAGCTTTTCAATGGCGCACGTGAGGGTTTGTATTTTGTCAATATGTGCTTGTTTGAAAACATTGAATTCAAGCTCGAGCTCGTTCTTTTCTTTGGCATACGTCTCTGTGCAGATGGGATGGAGGTGAGGGGGTCAAGCGCAGTGGATTATGTAATTGACGTTGATATTTTACCTTTTATCTCTTTTTCAAAAGCGTTCATTTCATTCTCTTTCAAGCGATATCTGTGTCGAGTGAAGTCTAGGTCTCGTTGTACTTTAATCAGGTCTTCCTGATAGATGGGATAAGTATCTGTATGTCAACGTTGAATGTACATTTATGCTGAATACCTCTAATGACTTGATTTGTTCTTCTTTGTCTAATAGTTTTATGTGAGCTGGAGATAGTAGCAAATGAGTATGTTAGTGACGAGGAAAAAGGACATGCTTTTTTCCAGCAATGATGTTTCGTACATTCAGAAGCAGTTTTAGAGGGTAAATAATGATAGACAGTCTTTTGTTCATGTTGCTGTTGACATTGTCTATAAACACATTATCCTAGCATTGTCAGTGTTATCATTCCTATGCAACTTGAGATATTTCGTGTTCTTTACTCATTCTTTTTTCCGAGAGTCACGTCTGTAGTCACCAATAATAAAGGATCAAAGTCGATTTGCGAAGAACTATTTTTCTTTTTTCTTTTAATTGAAAAGGGTAAAGAAGACCTTTTTTTATTGATGCTTGTAGACGGTGTAACCGGAGTATTTGACATAATTTAATATTACTCGAAAAAAGGAGGGAAAATAAAACAAAAAAAAAGAGAAAGCCATTCTTTTATTCTACAACTGCATCATATCATCTCGTACTTTAATACACTCCATTCTACATACATTTTATTCCACGTAAAAGGAATGTTAGGCTTGAACTTTGTTTACCAGAGTATTTTCGGTTGAAAATCAGACTTTTTCAAATAAAAATTGAATTTTTTCATTAACCAAAATTTAGACAATTCAAAGCAATAATTTCAGACAATCTATTTCTAAAATTTGGACGACACTTTCAGTAAACTCCACAATGTTATTTCGTTGAGCCTGCCTTCATTGCAGCTCTTGCGGGAAGCAGCCGCCTTAGATGGATTATTTACCACAGAGATTGTCTTTGTCGTCTCTATCCCACTCCTCACCGATGTGTGACTAATTATTATTTCAAATACACATCTCTGATAATCTCTGGCAATAGCATTGCTGCATAAATTTTCTTCGTAAGATATATTGAGCTATGGCTTGTCATCTCATCTTCTATGATCTTATTTATCAAAGGTTGTCTGCTTATACAGTGGTTTTTTTCGCCCATTATTCTTTTCTTTCTGCATGATAATTTTACCCAATGCCGTCCAAAGAAGCCAAAAACTATTTGAAAGAAAAGCTTCAAATGAAACGGCTCGAGTTGAAAGAAGGTAAACTAACTCTATTAAACTGCATCAAGTACGACCAATTCTGTTAAAGTCATTATTTACAGCAACATGCACCCACTGTGGGCAGCAGGGTCACTTAGATAAGGGGTTGTACAAGTGTTTTCTTTATGGTAGTAGTAAGTTCTGTTCCATTATGTAAAGCAGATCGTATGTAAACGCATTCTACACTTCAGGTAGGAAAAGGAAAGCAGCAGGTTATAAAGATGACTTTCAGAAAACGTTGGACAAGGCAAAAGGAGAAAAGCCAAGATGAGGTAGAAAAAAGAAAGCCAGATCCGTCAAGTTATTTTCAGAGCCCAACTATTTGTCAACTACTTTATCACAGACGACTATGAACAGATAAGTAACTTGATAATCTTCCTTATTAGATTTGTAACAATTGCAAGAGTGACGAAATGGAAGACGTAAAAATTCAAGAGGGCTCAAGACTCTACAGTACTAAAGTATGTAAAACTTGCCAAGTACTGCGGGCAATGCGATGTTGATGCCTCCAAAAAACATTATCACCATTGTCAAGTCCATCTGAACTGGCCAGGAAAGACGTGGTCCATACAACAGAGATCGCCGTACCGAAGATGGTGCTGTCAGTTCTTCAGAACAGACTGCTTAAAGATATTTACGTGTTTGGGTGGCTTCATCTTGTATGAATTACTACTGTATATTTTTTACAGTTTTATTAATTGATGCTTGGACTTCTTACTCATACCCAGGTAGAATAAATATGCTGTGCTTTAAGGTATGAGTAAGCCGCACATTTGGGCATTGAGCATTTTGACAGAAAAGGTATAATCCCAAAAACTGAGCTGGTATCCTAAAATATTGTTAAACAATCTAAATTTAAATAGTAAAATGTCTCAATTTTAACCATTTCGTGCGATAAGTCCAAGCGAAAAAACAGTAGATCTACGATTTCATAAGTTTTCGATGTAATTGAAAAGTGTTTTTGATTGGACGGGAATGTGAGCTTTTTAAAGTTAAAAACCTTGGAGAAAAAGGGGTGGGCCCTTGACCCCTTTCCTTTTTCTGCTTGGCTTTTCCCAATTGAAACCTTGGCAATCGGACTTCAAAACAAAAAGACACCCCATTTGAAGAAGATTGGATCATTCTGTTTGAAAATGCAAACACAGTTTTCATATTATTGAAAGTCCGAAATATAATTTTTTTTTATTTACAAAAAAATACTGTCTCCCCCTCCCTGGGATCAGAAACAGGAAAAATGACAATGACAAATAAGGGAAAATTTTTCTTTTTGTTCATCGTGAACAAGCGTATATTAAAAAAAAAAAAGAAAAAATATGAAAGAAAGGTATAATAGGGGTATGTGGAGTCTGTTATTATATTATTTACTACATTAGACTATAAGCAAGAAAGAGTAATTATTTTTCTTGCGGACGGTTCATCTTTATCAGTTTTTGCTTCTCTCTCGTACGCATAGCTTGACGTCTATTTTGAAACCAGATCTGCACTGTACGTGGACTCATGCCTAATTGACGGCCCAATTCTGCGCGCATTTGCGTGGACGGAAAGAAGGTGCGTTCAAACACTCTGTTCAACACCTCTAGTTGTTTTGTGTTGGCTCTTCTTCTTTTCGCTTTCAAATGATGCTCATGGTGGTGACCCTCCTCATCCGCCTCCTCCCGATCTTCCTCATCCGTATCGTTATCACTGCTCTCCTCTCTAGAATGAGTGTGGTGATAGAAAGTGGGTGTTGTTACTGTAGATGTCGTTGTCAATGTAGAGCAGGAAGATATAAACGAATCATGACTATTCTTCCTTTTCTTTTTGTTGGTGTTACTCGTTGTTGAATAAGCAGAATAAACACTGGTTGTAGGAGAAGACGACGATAAAGTCAATGAAGGTGATAATAAAGGGCTTTTGATATCATTATCATTATTGTTGAGCAGAGTATGGATATCTAAAATGGCCGGTCTTTTATAAGTCGTTCTAGTAGTAGATTGCTGTTGCTGCTGTTTTTGTTGTTGCTGGTGGTGGTTTAACATATTATTCACTGACAACATTTCTTTTTTATTTTATTTTTTAATTAATGAAAAACGAAAAAAAAAAAAGATAAATTATGAATTATGAAATTATGAATTATGAATGATTGACAATTCTACTTTTTTTTTTTTTTTTTTTTTTTTTTTGTTAATTTCTAAGAGCCAACTTTTTGGAATTCTCTTTGTTGCAAGTTTTTATGTCGTACGAAACAGGTTCTCCAATTAGTTTGTGTATGTGTAAAATGAAAAAAAGGGGAAAGACAGAAAAAAAAAAAGAGGGGTAAGAACGTTGATGATTGGTTAATTGAGTTGGAATCTTTTTGTTTTATTTGTTAAAAAGGGAATCCCATTTCTTACTTTTTGTAAAAGCGCGCAAAAACCCCCCTCCCCCCACTCCACAAGAACCCTTGTTTAACATCTTACAAAATGTGAAAAGCTTAACCCATTTTCCACGTTCATTTAAATGAAAAAAAGATCTAATGAAAAGCTCACGCCACCTTTTATTGACCAATAAGAAAATACGCCGTCTTTTAAACACATTTATAGTCAGTATTCATTTTTTTTTGATTATGAAAGTTAGGGAATATTTTCTTCCCAATACTATTATAGTTAGTGTCGATGGAAAAACAGAAGATGATTTGACACATGCTGACGTAGGAGCAAATATTCTAGCCTCTGCGTCAATTTGTTTCTTTTCTTTATATGTTATTGGCTAATATGAAAGACAGAAAAGACAATAGAAGATCAAATATATCTTTGTATGTATATTTCTGTTAGGTTCGGACTTTCGGTGTTTCATCCATTGTTGGTACGTGTGTTTTTAATATCTTTTTTCGATTATTAAAAAAGAGCACCTAATTTTGTTAAAATGAAAAAAAAAGGGCATGGAAACAGAAGAAATGGTGTACAACAAAAAAGAGAATACAGGAATACTCATGAAAGGAAATCACAGGAAAAAGAATTATATACTTTATTTCTCAGAAAAAAAAAAAAAATCAAAAAATTCGTTGCACTCCCAATGTCGTAATTTTGCAAAAGGGTAACATTGAGAAAAATAGCAGTATCCTTCTGGAGCAAGATGGGTTGGATTGTTGAGACAAAGTCAAGACACACTTTTGGCACATTTTGGGTAAAAAAAAAGGTGTTCATGTAACTAGCCTCCATTTGCCTATCTTTTACTCCTTGTCCTTTCAGTGGAGAATCTGCGGCTTTAGCTTTCTTTTTCAAACACACTTGCTTATTCTCACTTCATTCTTGGTTGCTCTCGTTTTAGTCACTGATTTTACGCTTGGTGCTCATCAAGCACCATCGCACAAAGACCGTTGAAACGCCTACGATTCTACCAAGGGATTAAGATTCGCTTTTCTGCACATTCAACAACAGCACTATGTCCTTGGTTACACTCATGGCGACCATTTCGGCCTTTTTCCCTTTACCTTTCTTAAATGATACAAACTATTCTTTTCGCATTATCCAGCCTCATTTTCCTTTAAATGATGCATTCATCTTTTTTTTTTTTTTTATATATATTCTTTCATAGACTAAGCGTAGTCGTCAAACACAATCAAGGAGGATATCCCCCTACATTGTCATTTTTATTTGGGCGACGGTACTTGTTTATGAATGATGCTCAAATGCTTTAAATAAGATCGTCGATTGGGCTTGACTATGTCGCAGATAGGGCATTGGTACGCTTCACCTGCATTTTCCTTTTTATCACTTCTTATGGATGTTGTCGATTTAGCATGGTATAACTGCATATGGAGTTGATATCTTATCTCATTCAGTTCCAACCTGTTGCATAACTGACAATAAAAAGGCAGTCTGGTAGCGGGTAGGGTGATTGGAATCATGGGCTCTTTTATAGATACATCCTCTTCATCCAGACTTTCTTCACTAGACGGCGCGTTCACATGGCTATCTACAAGTACTTTTTTTTGTGTCGTCGCTGCAGTGATCTTGGGTTGATCTTGAACCTGCGTTTCTACATGATGTATAGTGATGTCTTCAATCGTGTCTTGCTCAAAGTCGGGTATAAAGTCTTTGTTCTTTGTATCTAATCCACGTGATCGAAATGGAATTTTATGCTGGTTATGCGTGTGTCGTAGATGAAAGAAATAGCTGCCTTTACTTGCAAACGACAAGGCGCAATCCATACACTGAAAAATGCATTCGGCTTCTTTTTTCTTTATCGCTTTGTCTCTTTTCAACTTTTTATTCTGTATGAATTCTTCGGGATCATCGTCACCGTCTGTATCCGATGCTTCATAAAAACTTGTATCCGATTCCGACACGATGCGTGGATCGTCCAGCATCCGTAATGATGCTGCATGTTCAGTGGCTATCCGAACAAAGCACTGCTTATTAAGTAGGTCGTTCTGAATTGGACTCACTGGCTGTTTTGTTTCCATAATGGGCCTTGTGTCTTACCTTCTTCTTCTTCTTCAGCGTCGCTTACTGTGGATCGTTTCTCTCCTTCTTTGTATTCATCGTTTACTTTTTGTACGCTTTCTTCTTCATTACTGGCGAGCAATCGCTCGTCGTGAATATAGAGTGGTATATACACCACTAACTTTTTCTTTCGTCGTGCACGCAAGTCTTTGTTTTTCTGTTGGTTATACATCGATATCTTTGACTCTGCCGCCATTTTAGCCTTTCGTCCTCTTTTTGCTTGGCACTGATTCTCCTCTTTTTTGTGGTCTGTCATCATGTTGATGTTGTTGAGTGAATCAGCAATAATAGAATGGTAAAAAGCCAGATTTTTTTCTTTTTTTTTCATCTTTTTTTTTTCTAATTTGGAAGCGTTTTCCTTTTTCATGCAAGGAAAAAAAAAAAAAAAAAAAAAAAAAAAAAAAAAAAAAAAAAAGGCTAATACATGTACATAGTCAAAGGACACTGTCAAGTTACAGTTTCAAAATTGTTTACACAAGATACTTGATTAATAAAGCACAGTTGCAATTCATTATGAATCATTCATCCATGTTTGCTTTTTTTATTTTAGTTTTTTAGCATCCAGCTTTCATTGTCATAGTATGACCTATTTCAGGTCGATGTACGAGCGCTGCTTTCTGCCATCCGTGTGCCTAAAAGAACCGTCTTTGAGACCATGTGTCAAGGACGAACGCACCTCATTTGACACTACAGGAAAAAAAAAAAAAAAAAAAAAAAAAAAAAGTCCAATGGTTTATTTTATTTTATTTTTTTCCCTGATGATCTGCCGAACGATAGACGGCATTGTACGTATTCGATAGCCAATAGCAGGATACGGCAGCCATTGTTGATACCATGTCTCCAGTGTGAAAGACAAATCTCATGAAAGAAGCCGAGCGCGGGACATGAAACTGCAGCTCTGCTGGTTTTAAAATTGAACGCGTCGTCGTCTTGTTGCGAAAGAGTGTGGAGTTCAGGAACCCCCTGCTAGTTTGACCATCGGACAAACTTTCAGAGACATAGGCGGGTGTGAGTAGTGTGGAGAGAGAGGGTCTTTTGTGATTTGATAACGTAATATAATTAAAGCAGCATTGAATATCAGTGGGGAGAGTGTGAGATACCTAACCCAAAAAAATAAACAAAAAAATACACCCTTTTTTTTTCTAATTTTCTTCCCCTCTCTCTCTCTCCTTTTTGTAAACAAAAAAAAAAGCAATAACGACATCATGTCTGATCAACATTCCGCCATTCTCGAAGAAATCAATAAAAAGATCGGCCAACTCCACGAAAAATTTGAGGCTCTCGAGAAAAAGATCGCCAAGGCCGAAGTACCCAAGCAACAATTGCGCATGGTCATTATGGGTCCTCCTGGTGCAGGTAAAGGAACTCAAGCACCTGCTATCAAAGACAAGTTTTGTGTTTGTCATTTGGCTACGGGTGATATGTTAAGAGCCGCCGTGGCTGCCAAGACACCTCTTGGTTTGAAAGCCAAGAAGATTATGGACGAAGGTGGTTTAGTTTCCGATGAAATTGTCGTTGGCATGATTAAAGAGAACTTGGATAATAATGAAGAGTGTAAAAATGGGTAAAGTAAAACCCTGAACAAATCCATTGAAACGGGCCTTTTTTTTTTTTTGCAATGTATAGGATGGCTAAACTCATGACTCTGTTTTGTTTTCAATGAGATAGCTTCATTTTAGATGGTTTCCCTCGCACAGTTGTTCAAGCTGAAAAATTGGATGAGATGCTCGAAGAAAAGAAGAAGCCTTTGAATTCAGTCATTGAACTGGTCATTGATGATAATTTGCTTGTTTCTCGTATTACTGGCCGTTTGATCCATCCTGCTTCCGGCAGAACTTACCATAAGGAATTCAAGTAAGTGTTTTGATCCTACTAGGTCTGTCTTTGAAATCTGGCTGCTAACCAAAAAAAAAACAACCCCCCTATAGTCCTCCCAAGGTTCCTATGAAGGATGATGTTACCGGTGAACCTCTCATTCAACGTAGCGATGATAATGTCGAATCATTAAAGAAGCGTTTAGATGCCTTTCACAAACAAACTGTTCCTGTTGTTGATTACTACAAGAAGAAGAACCTTTGGTATGGTGTGGATGCAGCTCAATCACCCAAGGCTGTTTGGGCATCTCTTAATGCTATCTTTGACAAGACCCTTTAAAAAATCACGTCGTACAAGATACACTCTCACCATAAACCCAATGATCTTTTTTTTTTTTCAACTATTAAAAGAGTGAAAACATGCTGACAATACTGCCTTAACAAAGTAAGAAGGAAAAAGGGAAAAGGATAGTATTCAAAAGAATTGTTTGTTCGGGCTTTTTTTTTTTTTTTTTTGATCTGGGATTGACCTCACGATGACTATAAATTTAGAATTTATCAGTCTTATTTTGCTGCTGCGCTTCGAAACTGGTTTTCTTCCTTTTTTTTTTCACTCTTTTCCTTTTTCATTTATTTATCATTGTCATTTCATAATGAGCGAGGATTCTTTTTCCTCGTTATTATCATCTTTGTCCAATGATAGTCTGCCAGATTTCGACTCGCCTTCAACAGCAACAGAAAGAAATGAGGTCGATGAGGAACTTGAACAGCTAGGCGTCAATCTGGTGGATCAAACTGAATTGGAGCAGTCCATTATGCAGAAAGTAATGCTTACACCTTGTCCCTAAAGCGATCGTATAACGTTCACTCAATTTTTTTTTTTTATTCTACCTCTATTGAAATGATCAGGTGGATAAAGCCATCACTGAAAGAGATATTGAATTGGATCAAAAACGACTCGAAAAGGCTGAAAAAGAAATCAAGTAAAAAAAAAAAAAAATGGCATGAATTTTTGCATGAATTTTTTACTCCTTCCCTTTTGCTCATGTCCAATTGAACTGTATATAACCGGGCCTCATCAGCGACGCTCAAAAGCAATTAGATCAGTTGAAAAAACAATTAAAACATAGACAGAATACAGAAAAAGAAAAAGAAAAATTATTACCCAAGATCAACCATCAAGCAAAGAGATTACGTGAGGCCACACAAGATAAAATAGACATATTAGACCGTCTTCAGGAGCGTACAAAGAAGAACCAGACTGTAACCACGACAGAGGATGCACATGCGAGGAGACACGATGAAACACAGAGAGAGTATCTGATACGTATTGGTAAAATCACACCTTTTGCAGTAGCAAAACACACAGCTTTTACAGGTGCACCTCCCTCGTCAGAAGCAGTAACAGAGGCCAAGGAGACTTCAGCCACGGCGACGGACATACCCATGGAAGCCGTTTCGTCTTCCACCACCGGCCGTTATGACACAGCAGCCACATCGCATCCTATTTTTCCAGGTTCAGGATATCGTGCAGAAGCCATGTCGCATCAAAATTTATATACTCCTCATGATAGAGCGACTGTTATCCCAAAACCTTTGACATCAACCGCACAGAAGACGGTCTCGCGAAAGCGGAAAAAAGTGACAGAGGAGGAGGAGGAGGATGCCGATTATGTCGATGAAGAGGAGGAACTAGATCAAGAAGAAATAGCAGCGGATGCTGATACGGACATTGAAGAGGAGGCATCTCTTTTGGTAGAAGGAAAGCGTAGCAAACGACCTGTGGTACATAAACTAGATGAATCGTATGAAGACGATGGTTCCGAAATAACCTATAAGAAACGGCTTCATGAATGGGTGCATCATAGACGGATCATTCGCTATTGTGCTGCACATGTAAGGGACTTGAACAAACAGCATGATGTCGAGGACTTTTATTAAAGAGAACTGAACATTTATATTGCTCTTCCCCCCCCCCCACCACCACCTTTTCTTTTTTGAAGCCTGAAGCTGCTCACATGTCGTTGGAAGAGATTGAAACAGAACTGGAGAAAATAGACGAAAAGGATAATATTCCTATTGAAGAGGAGCCATTGAGACCTCATCCCAATTTCAAAGACATTGAATTGGATCATCAATTCAGTGTACCCGGTGAGTTATGGGATTGCTTATTCGACTACCAGAAAACATGTAAGGATAACTGAAACGATACCCAGGCTGAATTTTTTCCTTTCACTGATCATTTTGCTTTCCGATGGATCTTTTCCTTCTTTAGGTGTGCAATGGCTTTATGAATTACATCAACAGCAAGTGGGTGGTATATTAGGGGACGAAATGGGCCTTGGAAAAACAATCCAGGTGATTGCTTTCTTATCCAGTCTTTATTATTCGCACCAATTGGGACCTGGTCTGCCCTCTTTGATTATATGCCCAGCCACCGTCATGAAACAATGGGTTCAGGAGTTTCACAAGTGGCGGCCTCCTTTACGAATAGCTATTTTACATGCGAGTGGGACGGGTGTCAAACCAAACTTTACTGCAGCAAGTGAAGAAGAAGAAGAAGAAGAAGAACTACTAGAAGAAGAACGACAAGTAGGCAGCTTAACAGATGAAGAAGAGGAAGAAGCAAAGTATACGGTAGACCGCAGAGGCAAAACCTCCCGACGGAAGAAGCCTATGAAACGAGGCAATAGCCGAAAAGGCTTATTTAGGAATATCATGCAGACAAAAGCAGGTCGCAACGCTGCTGCTTTAGTCGATCGTTACGTGAAATGCGGTGGCATTTTAGTCACGACCTACAGCGGTGTGCAAACCTATCGCGAGATCCTCCTGAAGCATCGATGGGGCTATGTCGTATTGGACGAGGGGCACAAGATCAGAAACCCAGACTCAGAAACCACCTTGGTCATCAAGCAATTTAAAACGCCTCATCGCCTTATTCTATCAGGCACTCCTATTCAAAACAATTTGAAGGAGCTGTGGTCCTTGTTCGACTTTATCTTTCCTGGTAGACTGGGCACCTTACCCGTCTTCCAATCCCAGTTTTCTGTTCCTATCAGTATTGGTGGGTATGCGAACGCAACCAATGTGCAAGTGCAAACGGCTTACAAATGTGCCTGTACCCTACGAGATCTGATCAACCCTTACTTATTACGTCGTTTGAAAGTGGACGTCGCCTCCGACCTGCCCAAAAAGAAGGAGCAGGTTTTATTTTGTAAACTAACTGCGCCTCAACGTCGAGCCTACTTGCAATTCATTGGATCGAAGGAAATGGATGCTATTTTGGAGCGTCGTCGTCAAGTCTTGTACGGTATCGATATCGTCAGAAAAATCTGTAACCATCCTGATCTCATTGACTTGACCCTGCCTCGCACCGATCCTGACTATGGTAACCCAGAACGCAGTGGCAAAATGGTCGTTGTCAAAGCCCTATTGAAGATGTGGGAGAAGCAAAAGCATCGCGTATTGCTCTTCTGTCAGACAAGACAAATGCTCGACATCATAGAAAAAATGGTCACGGACCATCTGCACTATCAGTACCTGCGGATGGATGGTACAACACAGGTCGGACAGCGTATCGCACTCGTCAATGAATTCAATGCCAACGAAAGCATCTTTGTTTTCCTGCTGACAACGAAAGTGGGCGGCCTTGGCCTGAATTTGACAGGTGCTGATAGAGTTATATTGTTTGATCCTGACTGGGTAAATGAGAAACCAATGTTACTTTCCCTTGAGGAATGTGACTTATTCCATTCGTGCCATTTTTTATTTATTTTTTTAGAATCCTTCGACAGATATGCAGGCAAGAGAGAGAGCATGGCGTTTGGGTCAAAAGAAAGATGTCACTGTTTATCGATTGATGACAAGCGGAACCATTGAAGAAAAGATCTATCATCGACAAATTTACAAGCAGTTCTTGACCAACAAAATTTTGAAAGATCCCAAACAAAGAAGATTTTTTGACGCGAGTAATTTGCAGTCATTATTTACTTTGGGCTCTGAAGATGCAGTAGGTACCGAGACAGGTGAACTGTTTAAAGGAACAGAAGTCAAGCGGAAAAGACCCAAGAAAAAGAGAAAGAATGATGACGATGAAAGGAAATTAAAGGCATTACAAGGCGTGAGCGGTCTTGAACAATTGTAAGTCTTTGCTCTGTTTTCAGCAAATAGAAGAAAACCGCTTTTCGTTAAAGACTCATGTCAGTTTTTTTCCTCCCCTTTTTTTTTCCAGTCTTGGTGAAAAAATGGAAGAAGAAGAAAGACAGAAAGAACGTGAACGTCACGAAAATGCAGATAGCGAAGATCATGTACTCCAAAGTTTGTTTGATATGGCAGGTATTCAAAGCGCTCTACAGCATGATCAAATCGTCGATGCCAGCAGTCATGATCGTGTCTTTGTCGAACGGGAAGGTAAGCAAACATTAGAAGAGGTCATGATAAAAGAGAGAATGGCTCCTCACTCTAATGATATCCTCCTTCGAATAGCCAATATGGTTGCCCAAAATGCTGTTGCTGCATTAAAGGAGTCACGTCGTCAACGTCGACAGCTTGACATTAGTACACCTACATGGACAGGTCGGTCAGGTTATGCTGGGGCTCCACGACAGCTTCTTGAGCAGTGCACTGCAACACCTCCTCCGCGATTCGGACGAAAACCACCCGGTGTTGCTCCTGCCACACCTTCAACGTCTTCTCCATCGCCCGCCTCATCGCCAACAGCCATTACAAACAGTGCTCCTACTTCCCCTTTCGGTTCAGGAATCCTATCTGGATTCAAGCCTTTACAACAAGTGGGTGGTGCAGGAGTAAGGCCTCCTTCTAGTTTGCTGTTGGCAAAATTACGAGAACGAAAGGGATTGTAGCGTTTTCGTATTGTCTACAATGACGCGAATGAATTCAGCGTTTCAATATATACCTAATCCATCCATATACCCTGTTGAATTTGTTTTCATTCTTCATTATATTATGTTTGAATCGGTAGATAATAACTTTCTTTATCTCTATAGTCAACACCAGTGTACTATATTATAGCTCTCTATAAATTTACTCCATTCATTGTGGGCTTGATGCCGCACTAAACAATGCTTATCTGATACAGAGAATAAGAATTAAAAAGGAAATTGCTTGTGGATGAGTGTAATGGGTACTATCCTCCCAGTCATAGTATTCATCTGCTTTGTTTTAGTATAACCGCTTTTTATAGAACCTAATGATGATTCTGGGGTGGTTGCTTTCAAAAGCCCGAAACCCCCCAGCTTCAAAAAAAAAAAACTCCCCCCAGCTCCGCCCAGGCACGCATGATACACATATACTTTCTGGCACCTGTCATTTTGAAAAAACCACAGACGCTTACATATCCCACTCGTTCGTTCGATCTTACCTCAATCTTACATTAGTCCAATGTCAACAAGTGGGAAAACTTTTCTTCAACGACTACGCCTGGCATATAAAACAACACAGTTCCCTTGGAAAAAGCATGCATTAGTCGGTTACGATTTGAAAGGTAACGAGTATTGGGAATGTCCTAATCCTTTAGGTAAGATCTCAAGAAACGACATGCAAAAAAAAAAAAATAATATAAATATATATATATTGAGAACTCAGCCGTAGAATAACTTTTTTGATTTTGAGGTGGTAGAATGAAAAGATGGGTTCAAATGGCCGATAAAGCAGACAATGATATTACAGTCTTTCATCACAATAAATTACCAGGTAATTATTATGCCGTTGAACTATTATCTTGTTTTTCTAGTCTTTTTTACATCGTTGTAAAAAAATATCACTTTTAGTGCTGTGGCAATCATGGCTCAGACACACTCGTGATCGGCCTCCTACCATTGCAGAGTTGATTCAAGATGAAAAACGAGTATGGACAGTTCAAAGTAAAGCGAAAGAACTTGAAGAAGCATGGGAAAAGGTTGGAAAAAGAAAGGAAACAAGCTTGGTTATAAATGACTACTTTGTACCATCATGTTAATATCACTTTTATAGCGTAAACTAGAGTTAAAAAAAATGAGAACAGAAGAGGAGAAGGAAGCAAAACGAGCATTAGATGAAGCGGCCATTAAAGAAGGTAACGCAATTTTTCTGTTCTTGAGAAAGGGATGAGTCTTCAGTTCTGACAATCGTGCCCGATAGATCAAGAACTTGGGTCAGATACTGCAGAGCCTTCAGGTTTTGGGGATACTTTTACACCGGGCGAGTGGAATCCCGTTAGTACAAGGCGGTGATTCAGTAATTGACACAGTGCTTGTAAGATTATCGCAGGGTAGTTACTGGCATGGCTCATAGGCAGCTGAAATAGGCACAAAAGAAACGCTCGAATTTTTACGGTTTTAGCCGCACATTCTGTAAATCCGATGACTGATCTTGCATTATATCTTGTACCATAAATGAAGATTGAATAGTCATAGATTATTCAAATTTTTGATTATTTTATTTTTTTGTTTAAAATCCAAGGTACAGTTTATTATTGATATGATCTCAAAAGCTGTAGGGTAAATAGTGAAATGTGCAGATCTGAGGGAAGTAAGAAATAGGGTGATCTAGTTCGCAGAAGGTACAAGAATTTCCAGCAAGGCAACTAACCTCTGTCTTGTTGATATAGAGGATCTGCATTTTCTAGAGTGGTCTTTAGGGGTCATCGAGTATTGAAACCTCTGTAAGGCACTGTCAGCAGATTAAACTTTGACATTAATTATTGTATACAAATGATATCGAGAGAATTTTCCAATGTCTTACCAATTTTAGTGTATGGTTCTCTGTAAATACATCCTCTGTTGGCAGTTTCAGAACTGAGCAGAACATGCCCAAAATATCTATTTTTTTTTTATTTATTTTTTTTTGTACAAATTCAGGTACGATTTATGTAACAATAAGAAAACCATAAGCTATGGATCACAGAGTTGAAATGATAAATAGATAGTTATGCGAAGGCCATATGTCGTGCTATAACGATAGTTGAATGTAATGGCCAATGAGCCTATAACAATAACGTAACTCTCTGAATGGACAAAGAATCGACTTTATCTTCTTCTCAAATTCTAAGAGTACGCTTACTCTATCGTTACCACAGTACACGACACATATATGAAGAAATACAAGACTAAAACAATTTTCTCTGATTTGTTTTAGATTCAAGTTACAATTTATTCAATGGTGACAGACGTCAAAAGTATAATATCAGAAAAATGTAATGTTAAATAGAGAAGAAAGCTCTAATGAGGTGTGAAAGCAAATAGTATAAACCTGAGATATGTAAAAAAAAAAAAAAAGAAAAAAACCAAAACAACTTCATGCTCACAGCCCACTGAAGCTACAAACACCATAAAGGTTAAAAGTACAAAAGTGAGGAGTAAGAGAATTGAACTCTTGACCTTCAGATTTGGAATCTGACGCTCTACCAATTAAGCTAACCCCCCAATTGATATTTTTAAAAATTTTAATTTAAAATATTAAATAAATATTTTAACAAAACACGTGATGATCCGGCTTGAATAAATATGGTTTCGGAAAGTGTAAATGAAAATCTAGCTAGAGTTATTTCGCGGACTACTACTGTGTACGTGTCATTTTGATACATGAAGTCAAAGGTAAAATTGCCTTAAGTGAATGGTTTTGTGGCGTTCGCTAGTCTTAACTATAAGATAAAAGGTAAAGAATAACACAAGAGAAAATAAAAACGAAAGCTCAACGAAATCAAACCATTGTCTTTATTTCTCTTTCAAAAACAAACCAAAGAGAAAGAAAAGAAAACTAAGATTACTGCTATTAATAAAGACTTATTGTTGTATACGAATGAGATAGAAATATAAAGAGAAAAGAAAACAAAAGAAATCAGTGAAGACCAAGTTATGCTCTTTTATTTCGTAGAATATTCTGATAAAGAATGAAGATAAAAACCATGTAGGAAAAAAATACTTTTATTTAGATTGGTGGATATTGTAAAAAACTTTTTCTATCGAGACTCTTAGGTACAAGATGACCTGATGATAAAAGAAACGGCATACCCAATTGTTACTGCACGGTTCATCATGCTATAGCGGTGCCTTGACCGATTGGATCGGTGAAAGGAGGTAAGTGAGTTGATCTGAGTAAAGGTTCCTTTGACCCGGACTTCGGCAGATTCATTGTAACTAACGTAACGGACAGGAAAAACTATTCCTTGATTCTACCGACGTCTACGTTTCAGCCTTATTGAATTCTGTCAGAATGTAAAGAGTTAAAGTAAGGGATCAACAAGTTAGATAATAGCTTAAGTAGATTAGATTTGTGTATTGTGGTTTGATGTGCTAAATAAAGTTATCTGATTTAATCAAATCCAAATACTATAAATATCTTATCTCTAAATGAAGTCAATTACTCATCCAATGTTGTCTTGGATATACAGATGAAATATTCTTGAATTATTCTAACAATTCTATCACTCACGGTTATTCTAACCTTCATAAGGATCCGTAGTCTCTTATTTCAGTATCATATAATAATCCAAGAGTAATATGCTGTTGAATACAACACTTATACTGTTTGCTGTCTACGAAATGATTATATCGGAATCTATAGCTGACACTGATGTATTATGGTTAAATAATACTCGGTGAATTAGAGGTTTCCGTAAAAGAATAGGTCTTCCCTTTAAGTGGATGATTACTCGTCCATCCCAGAGTGGATTGATTTGTAATGTGCTATCCTGGCTGATCCAGGGTGATCATGCAGCTACATCTATAATCCAATATCTATCGGCCAACAGTTGTGTAGCTCAGATACTGTGGGAATGATTATAGATGTTAGCTAGGAAGGGATATTCGTGCGTGGTGTTCTTTTGATTGCGTGAACAGTTGTTGTACTAATAAAGAGTGATCGAGCCTTTTTATCTCCAACCATACTTTATTTCCATAGTAGGAGCAGTACCTTGGCCTACTATTTCTAGTTGTTGAATCAATATATCCTACGAGTACATATACCAATCCTGCTATATACCTAAACGTCATATAGCCATAGATAATCTAAATAAATTTATTTCGTAAAGATAACCTGTTCGAATCTTATGTGAGGTAGCTCGTCTCACATAACAATTATCGTTAATTCATATTCTTTTCTTATTTTATCTTTATTTGTTATACAATTTGATCCAAGGTTCAAATGTATGCAATCGAACACACCGCTTACCAAACGGGAACAAAGATATGAGCAGTACTCATCTCTTAAATCAAGTTTTATTTTACATTTCGTTAGACGTTGTGAGTGATTTACTCATATAATATTGCCATCGTGCCTCAAATACGACAGGTTTCTCCTATCAAGGTCAGCACTGACCGCAGAGAAAGTTAATAGTTGTCTTTTCCTTTATTATAACAGATCCCCCTCCGCACCTATAAAATATCTTTTTAAACAAAACCCAACACGTAAAACTATATGCAGAAGTGCTGCCAAAGACATTCGGCAACTATAGTAAGAGTTTGTGAATCATAACACATGAAAAAACAGTAAAAAGAATGAAAAGATAAAGAGATCGACTGTTTAGCTAGTCTGTGAGAAACGAAGAGGCGTTATATGAAGTAATTGAGATTGTTTATCACTATGAAAGGGCACTTGTGTAATATAAAGATTCAGGAAAAAATAAATAAATAAAAAAGCAGTAACAGTAAAAGAAAGGAACGCGACGACAACAAAGAAACTTATGAGAATAATACCAGTGCAGTAGACGTAAACCAATTCACGTTATCAAGTTTGTCCATGAGCCCCTTGATATTATAGATGAGATACCTTTGAAGGCTAATTATTCAATGATGGATAATGCTAGTATCCAATAAATCGAAATTGATGATTCGAGAAATAAAAGCTAAAGGTTATAGAATAATGTACCTCTCCCTTATTCGCCTGAGCTAAGTTCGATTGAACAGTTCTTGTAACTGTATTACAAACTGGTAACGTCTTGGAGTTTGTGCCGCTCACAGTCACACTACCTTACAGTTATTTTTTTACCTTCAGCAGATGTTCTCTTACGTCACGGGGTGTTTTGCTCTTTCTTTTTTTTCGTTATTTTTCTTCCAAAGTTTCTCTTTCTCTTTTGTACTTATTCAAAGAAAGGAATATATCTTAAATAGCAGGATGTCTGACGATTTTGATGATGAATTATACAACGTTTATAACGCATCTGGAAAGGAATCTGGATATAATGATGAGGACTTATATGACGATGAAGATCTATACGGAGAAATTCCTTTAGATGCCAATGCTGACAACACTGATTTGAACAATAACAGTAATAGCAATGACGCTGGGGAAGATCAACAGCAGTCTTCTAGTCAAGACGATTATAATAGAGATAAACAAAGAGGACACAATAATGGGTATCAACAGCAGCCACAACAGCGACGTCAGTATCAGCAGCAGCAAATGCAACAATACATGCAGCAAAATGGTATGTGGGCAGGTTATTCTCCTGCTGCATACCAGCAATACATGGCTGCTTTTCAACGTAGCTTACAGCAACAGATGGCCATGAATCCATATCAAATGCAACAGATGATGCAAAGACAATATAAGCCAAACATGCCATCGCAACAACCATATGGACAACAGCAAAATAGACACAGCAAGCCTAGACAGCAGCAACAACAGTCAGCAGACGATGAATCGAAGGATAAGGATAAAGTGAATGATAAGGAAGGAAAAAGTGACGAAAAGGAAGATTCGGATGAAGGGTAAGTCCTCAATAAACTAATGAAAACGGTCTAAGGTAAAGTTAAACTTATTATACTATGCTAAACAATTGCATCAAAAAAGAAAAATGTTTATTGGCGGTTTAAACTGGGAAACAACGGATGGTAAGATAGTTAAAATAGTTTCTATAGAAAGATATAATATTATTATATTAGAGTATTGTAATAGCAGAGATATTGTCATCGTCGTTATCAGTATATCAGATAGTAATATTGTATTATCTTCGTACTCCTTTCGCTCTTCACGGTGTAGAGGAGTAGTGGAGAAAAGAAAAAACAAAGAGAATAAAAAAGAGCAAAGGAAGAAGATAGACATAATATGCGAAAGTATTCATATAATAAATAATATACCTATTTACATTATAGAAAAACTACGTCAATACTTTTCTCAGTTTGGTGAAGTTATTGATTGTCTAATCATGCGTGATCCAGCTACACAGCGCTCAAGAGGATTCGCGTTCTTGACAATGCAGGATAATGAAACAGTCGATAAGATTCTGAGTAAAGAAGCACATTATCTTGACGGTAAAAAGGTAACGTAAAAACGAAAAAAATCACGATATTTGTAGATTGTAAAGAGAATAGTTCTTATTGATATGACCTACTATATTTTCCAGATTGATCCAAAGAGAGCTATTCCTCGTGAAGAACAGGATAAGACGGAGAAGATTTTTGTTGGTGGCATTTCACCTGAAGTCAGTGAAGAAGAATTCCGTACCTTTTTTACGCAATTTGGTAAAGTACTTGATGCTACTTTGATGGTTGAGCGTGACACAGGCCGCCCACGTGGTTTTGGTTTTGTTACATTCGAAAACATTGAGGGTGTTGAAAATGCATTAAGAGATCCAAATCTTGCAATTAAAGACAAAGTTGTAAAGTTACTAGTTGATATTTTATTCAGAAGCAGTTGTAGGAAACATATTCTGAGTCTAATTAACATACACCCTTTTCTGATTTGTATCGAAAATTATAGATTGAGGTTAAGCGAGCTATGCCTCGTCATAGACGTGAACGCCAGCAACAACAAAATGCTGCACCCGTATTCAACCCGAATTTCAGACCACAAGGATTTATGCCAAATCCCGGCTATCTCGGTACGAACTTGATGATGAATCAATTTGCTAACATGTATGGAATGTATGGTAATCCTGCAGCTGCGGGAGGTTATAACATGGCAGCAGCATATTACAATAATAATAATAATACCGGTTCTGCATACGGCGGAACAGCTAGTCCTGGCAGTGGTAGTGGCGGTAGCAGCAACAATCAGAATACTGCTAATAATAGGTACCAGCGCCAGCAACAAGGTAAGGGGTCATTTTAAAAAAGAAGCTGTTGCAAACTTTGAAATATCTTATGATATACTCATTATCTATCAAATTACAGGTGACAATTATTCTCGAAGCAGCAGCGATCAGCATAGAAATCGTTCAAGAGATCGTTATGGCTCTAGTTCCCATCGAGATTACAACCACCCTAGCTCAGGCGGAAGTGGTGGTCCCATTCATAGTTCTTCTTCATCAAAATCTCAACATTATCGCCCTTATTGAAAAGCACTGTTCCCTTTTTGAAGAGAAGAATTGCTTATGAATTGTTTTCAAAGTCTATATAAAAATATACTATCGAGTACTCATTAACTCACCTTTTGGTAAAGTAATCCATCTTTTATAAAACTCATATTCTATTTTTCAATCATAAGCAAAAACGCGAATCCGTAACCGCGTTTTTTTTTCTATTTTCGTTTTTCTTCAATTCTGCTTTCCTTCTCCTGTAAATCTGAAAAGCCGACATTTAATTTAATCTGCAATAAAAAAATTTGAGAAAAACCAATTTACGAGGCTTCTTTCCTTTTCTTTAAAGCAAACACCTTTTTGTAAGAGTCCCTTGTACTTTTCGTTGTATTACACCCTCGGGTTACTTACTAACGTTTGTCCGATTTCTATTTTAGACCTTCAGTTTACTTTCACACCTTCTCTTTAGATTTTCACTCATCTGTCAACTTTCTATCTTATAGCGCAATGAGAGAAATTATTCATTTACAAGCTGGTAAGATCGAAATCAAAGCATAAGTCTTTCGTAGCAGGGATTATAGCCTTTTTGAAATCTAATGCTCGCTTGACTTTTCCGTAAATGTAGGTCAATGCGGTAATCAGGTACGTTTACTTTATGTTCCTGAGCTTTTTCAAGTTTATCAAAATGTCTTCCTAAACCTTTCCTCTCTTCTATCTTTGTTCATTATTTATTACCTGACACAATATATAGATTGGTCAAAAGTTCTGGGAAACTATTTCCGAAGAACATGGTATAGATACCAATGGTAATTACTGCGGTAATGAAGACTTACAATTGGAACGTATCAACGTTTTTTATAACGAAGGATCTCAAGGAAAATATGTCCCAAGGTTAGAATCTCGAAGCATTTGTCTAATTTAAGGGGGAGGGGGGGACTAGTATGGTAAATTGCTGACAACACTTTTTTACCATTAGAGCTGTCCTCGTTGATTTAGAGCCTGCTACTATGGATAGTATCCGTGCTAGTCGTTATGGTAAAATCTTCAGACCCGATAACTTTGTCAATGCTCAGTCTGGCGCCGGCAATTCTTGGGCAAAAGGTTATTACACAGAGGGTGCAGAATTAGTCGAGACAATTATGGATGTCGTTCGTAAAGAAGCCGAGAATACAGATTGCCTTCAAGGTTTCCAGTTGGCTCATTCATTAGGTGGTGGTACTGGTTCTGGTCTCGGTTCTCTCTTGTTATCCAAGATTCGTGAAGAATATCCTGATCGTATCTTATCTACCTACTCCGTTGTTCCTTCTCCTAAAGTATCTGACACTGTTGTTGAGCCCTACAATGCTGTATTATCTGTTCATCAATTGGTTGAAAATTGTGATGCCACTTTCTGTATTGATAACGAAGCTTTGTATGACATCTGTTTCCGTACTCTCAAATTGAAGAATCCTGGATACGGTGATTTGAACCAGCTTGTTTCTGCTGTTATGTCAGGTGTCTCTACAAGTTTGCGTTTCCCTGGTCAGCTAAACAGTGATTTGCGTAAACTCTGTGTTAATATGGTTCCTTTCCCTCGTCTTCATTTCTTCATGGTTGGTGTCGCACCCTTGACCGCTTTCGGCTCCCAACAATACCGCAACTTGAGTGTTAGTGAGCTTACTTCTCAAATGTTTGATGCTCGTAATATGATGGCTGCATCAGACCCTCGTCATGGTCGCTACTTGACCGCTGCTACCATTTTCCGTGGTCGCCTATCTACAAAGGAAGTTGAAAACCAAATGTTGGCTGTTCAGCAAAAGAACTCTAGTTACTTTGTGGAATGGATTCCTAACAGTGTCAAGACTTCTCTTTGCGATATCCCTCCCGTAGGTCAAAAGATGTCTGGTACTTTCATCGGTAATAGCACTGCTATTCAAGATTTGTTCAAACGTGTCAACGAACAATTCACAGCTATGTTCAGAAGAAAGGCTTTCTTACATTGGTATACTGGCGAAGGTATGGATGAAATGGAATTTACTGAAGCTGAATCCAACATGAACGATCTTGTATCCGAATACCAACAATACCAAGAAGCTTCTATCGAAGAAGAAGCATATCCAGAAGGTGACGAATACATGGAAGAAGATCTGGGAGAAGGAGAAGTGATGGAAGAGTAAAGTTAATAAAATAATCATATATACACAAAGCAATGCAAGCATATTTCGATACTAAAATAACCACCAAATTGAGATGAATATCCCACCCAAAAAATCTCACTGATAATTAGTGATAATAATAAAATAATACTTTATTGTTTTAAATACATGTTTGTCAAGTTGTTTATCTTGGGCAATACAGTCATAAAAGTGATTGAAGGTTGTATTGCCTAGGTATCGCTTCATATTCTAATATAAAGGAGTTTCATTTCGTTGGTTTACCAATTGCTTCCTGCCCTTTTTTTTTTTTTCAAAGATCTACTAAAGTAAAGCGTCAAAGCATGGAAGCCCAACAAATCACCGCATCGGAACCTCCAGCTAAGCCAACTCGAAACTCTTCTTTACGGAAGCAAGTGCCTCCACCGCCCACGCCAAGCAGAGAACGAGCTTTATCCTCTGGGTGGTCTTTGAATAGTAATATGAACTTTTATGACATACCAGTCGTAACTTGATCGTTCATTTAACTCTGAGGAAAGATGTGGTTTCAGCCGCTAACTACAATGAACTCTTTCACCAGAGCAATGCTTTAAATGACTTAATAGAACAATATCTACCTCCAAACGAGAGGCCACAAATTGGGGCCGAAAAAGATACCAAAGAGTTAAAAACAATGGTGGTAAGAATTTCTCTTAATTCACGTCACTATCCGTTCGCAATTAAGTATTAAGGGCTTCAATAGACGAGCAATATGTGGCGATCGTTAGCCAAATACGCACGTCAGCAAATTGTGCAGTCAGAATCATCTCAAGTCGAATCCATTCTTGAAGTAAGTTTGCTTCAAATTTGTGTTATGTGCCTTCAAAAATTCCAGTCTTTAATTCAACAACATAATACAAATATAACCATTGTAGTTATGGTATTTGAGGCTGTTAGCGTTAACGAAGCTAGGTCTCTGTCAGCTTGCTTCTGCCGAATTTGAAAAACTTGGTGATTTTGAACGGCCGGAATTATGTGATCCAAATACCCAAGAATCACTTGTACCCTTCGAACTACGTGTGCTATTCGCTACACTACCGGTGCACTTAAAATATCCCACTGTCGCTTTAGAAAGGATCACGTTACTGATTGTATATTGCAAAAGAATGCAAATAAAGAAGAATAAGGCAACTAGCAGCAATAGCAATAAAGGAGATAATGGGGACATTTGGGAGCAGCGCGAACTACAGATGTATTTGGTGTTAGCAACGCATTTGGTACATATGAAAGACTTTACAGCGGCAGCAGAGGTGCTGAGTAGAGTTTCGAAAAGAGCTCCTGATGACTTGGACATATTATACAGTTTAGGGCAATTGTATCTCCAAATGGGTGATTTAAAATCGGCTAGCAAAGTATTCCAACAGGCCCAAAACAAGTATAATAATGCTAGCAATAACGATGAACAGATGGGTTCTTCTTCAGAAATGAAAGCGACAGATATCAATAAAACATTCGAGTCGATAGCACAAGGAAATTGGTCTAAAGCGCGGGATAGTTTGGAAACAATGAACCAACATAATGATAATCCTACGATGGTCAATAATCTGGCCGTATGCGAGCTTTATTTGGGTAATTTGAGTAAGGTAAAGAAAAACATCTACATATAATGCACGATTTCCTGTACAATATAGAAATCTAATAGACACAATTGCTCCTTCTAGGCTATCAAAATAATCGAAGATTTGATATTGAAGCATCCGGCTTCTGCTGGCATTTGCGAAACTACACTCATGAACCTTTGCACACTATATGAATTGCGTTACGAAAACTCGAACCAAAAGAAACTTGAATTACTGAAACAGGTAGCTGCTTGGGTTGGTGACTCTTTTCAACCTACTTGTTTGAAATTACAATAATAATAAACGAAAACATAGCAAAACTATGTTCTTTGTTTACAGCAAGCTATTTCAGTTTTTATAGTGTGTTCCTCTTTTGAAACCACATTGTTCTTCTATTCTCTTTTTCAAATGAGACCAGAGACTTATAAATATTTCTCGATCTTGGCCGCTCGTCCACACAATGTAAAAAACTGTGCTGTTGATTGCAGCAGTCGACGATGATCGGATCTGGATCTGGAATATCACTGGTTCATCAAAGATATTTTTATCTTGAGAATCTGTTGTGTCTCGATCCAGTTTTTGCCTTTTTCTTTGTCTTCTTGCTGCTCTTGACCATGTGTTTCGATCAACACAACATCTAAGTATAGTTTCATTATCCTTTCCAGTACTGCTTGGGCATTCATATTCTATTTCCAAATCTTTCAATATCGCAATAGTATCTTCCAAGATGTCATCTCTTTTTTTGGGCAACTCTATCTCAAACTTGTTGAGGGTACTATACTCCTCTACCATGTAAGCCGTAATGGGTCGATCAGTATAAAAAGACCATGCAATACCCCAACGAGTCGTTTTTCCCTGAGTGAAACTGGTAACGAAATGGTTGCTGATGCCTTTAGCTGTTAAATAACGTATGAGCGGCCGAATAGTGCTTTTTAATCCGATCATACTAGTGTACCATCGTATTCTTTTTTTCAAATGTAAACTTTCATCAATCATTGTCTTAATAAATGATAGTTCTCCACCTTGTGTGATCATTTCATTTTCAGAACCAGTGCAAACCTAGAATCAAATGAAATATTGATTAATATGCCTTGAGAAGCGTAAAACATCCCTTGCAGAACTAAACACTTTACTGCATATGGCTTTGATTGCTTGTTAGTAAGCCCTTCATCTACTTCCTCTTGGCTGCTGTAAAACGGCGGGTTGCACATGCTGAACGCATAATGGATCTGATTATCTTCGATCAGAAAAATCTTATTGGGATCTTCGTTATACTTGATAGAAATTCTGTCTTGTAGATTGTTGCTCTTGATATTTTTTAGCGCATACTCGACAGACCTTGCGTCTATTTCTGTTCCTAAGAACGTCCAATTCTGGTTTTGAGCGCAGCCTAATAAGGGGTAAATACATGATGCTCCAACGCCACTGATGGTTCCACGTTAGTGTATTTAGTTCTGTAAACTATAATAAAGCCCAGAGTTTTCGTACATGTCTATGCCTCGAATTTCATTTTTCTTCTCGCCTAAAGTTAGCGTATCGTTTAACAAATCTTCTAGCCATAAAATGTAGTTTAATCGGTTGGGTACAGCTGGACATAAGGTATCCAAAGGAAAATCTATGTCTATATTGAAATCTTTCCTCATAAGGCATACACATAATTGCCTAGCATATTCTGTTTGAATTATCGCTCCAGTACTTTACAAAGATTAGCTCGGTTGAACTCACTTACTTTACAGCTTTGGGATCTTTAAAATCGATGAAGCTGCGCCCTTGTGAAGTTGTTTTGACACTATTCCCTCAAATAAATTTAGCAACGTTAGAGGAATTTTAAACAGTACATCATCTACTTACAAGGGCTTAAATGCCTCGAACTCTTCAGCCAACTTTTTGAAATCAGGCTCAACAATGTAAATATTTCGTGAATGCATAACAGAAGAGAAAAAGCTAGAGTAATTTTCCCTTGAGTCTCAGCTTTTTTTCTTCACCTTTCTCGTTCAGCTTTGATGCAATAACAATGTTTGAAGAAGAAGAGTTATTTCCTGAACGCAATGAATTTAACTTTGAGTCAAGGCTAATCAGAAATGACAGTAAAAATATGTACATATAGTTGCACACGTAACGTGTAGACAGTAGTAGAGCAAAGACACTAAGAGCATCTTATAGTTATAACCGTCTTCGATCGATCAAGGACGATGCTGAATTTGTTATGAAAGTTGCAGATCTTTACTCCAATTTGGCTTTAATCGGTATGAGATCCTGCTTTTCTTTAGATTTACTTAATTGTATTGACCCAGGAAAATTATCTCTTCACCAGCCAACGAACGTTGTGGCTCTTGGTATATTGATCGCACGAAAGTAACGAGAAGAAATTAAGTGCTCAAAAATAAAAGTGTGGAAAGTGATTAATTCCCTTTTCATTTATAGAAAAAAGCTTATTCTGCCTACTTTAAGTCAACCGATGGTCATATGCACATATGGGATTTCAGTATTCGCCGTAATAATCTCCATTTGATACCTGTTTTAATGGAACATAGCGGTGGTATAATTGTTGATTCTACGCGAAAAGGAAAACGCATACCTGATGCTTTATCCAAAACGATCCCTATTTGGTGCTGCACACTTAACCGTGCTGTTGCCAAATATAGAGGCTACCATCATTCTGATGCATTGAACGATTCAAATGGCTGGGATACAACCTTTCATTCGCTACCTTCAATAATATCCAGGTCTGAGCATGCGCAAATTGAAGCAAGGATAGATGGCTTTGTTGATAAATTACTATCGTCTGGCATTGATATTCATAAGTTATCGCGAGAGCTAAAAAAACCTCTGCGGCCCATATGGTACACACCTCAATCATATGATGCTTTAATGGAATCTCCTCCTGATTTTGACGACGAACATATCTCTTTCTGCCCTGTAGTATGCTTAAGTGCATCAGAAGCAGTGGAGACAGGTTACGAGAGAAGAAATGGTTATTTGTATGTGCAAGGCTCTGGCGATGATCAAGAATCGTGGGCAATGGTAAAGGACGCTTTTATTTGCACTGCGTGTGAAACTTGCCCGTAGCTCATTATCTCCATTTTTGTCATTCATACGAAAGGGTTTAACCGCTATGATTTTCTGGAAACACCACGATGAAATATTGGCAAGCGCTGCAAAGTGTGAGGATAACGTTCGACGAATTGTGTCCTTAAGCAAATCTAAAAGCGCTTTTGAAGACATTGGAGAGAAGAACTTTGCCTTCATCGGTACGACAGGTTTAGCTATTGGTAATTTTATAAGTGGCAAACCGTCCGATTGTTGGTTGGCATTTGATTATGTCATAAACTGTAGTGAAGAGAAATATGAATGCATGGATGAGAGCAAAAAGGATTGTTTTTTACATCTGCGTATACCAGAAGGAAAAAAAGGGCAAATAATCTTTGCGCAAAGTATACAGAAGGCCATTGATTTCGTGTATAAACCAATAGTCGAGGGAAAGAAAGTGTTGATACACGGCCAAAAAGGTATACATACTTTTTCTTTAGCGCCAAAAAGATAGAAAAAGAAAAAAGCGATACCTAATTACAGCTTTCCACGCTGTAGGCAAAGATTATTCAGTCGGTATATTACTCTCAATCATTTTACATTACTATGATATTCAGGGCCAATTGAGTCTTGATAGAAAGCCACACGGTAAGCATCTATGACTGTCGTAAGATTACGCCGTTTACAAATACTAATACTGTTGATAGTTGATAAGAAGACTGTCCAGCATCAGCTAGTGCAGATTATCTCCTTTTGGGAAAAGGCCTCTCCATCTAGAACAACTCTCAAGCGTATCAATACTCATTTTATGAGCCCTTCAGTTGGGAAGTAAATGATTCTCTTATAACACCAGCTCGAGATAAAATTGCAATGGGTTCTCGGGATGTATGTTTTTACAAACCTTACCTTATAGTTCTACGGCTTTTTATTACAACTATGGCCTTTTTTTTTTTTTTTTTTTTTTTTCTAGTTCAACGTCTGATGAACTGTTTATGTTCGTACAAAGGTTAAAAGACTCATTCTTCTGACTGTAATAGTAGTTTGCCAAGGAGATCAACTTTTGAAAAGAGCATACCGCTAATATTGCTTATAAGCCCTTCATCGATGTTTACGCTTTTAGAAATGAAGTGTGATTTTCATTTACTTTACCCTTTCGTATATCCATATGTTACTCTTCAGGATATTATTGCTTCAAGTAGTTAAGTTTGATGGAGCCATCAAGGCAGACGAAGAAAGTTGCATATGTTCAATTAAGATAATATTATTCGCAGGATAATTTAAATCGTTAAGTAATACTAAACAAATGTAAAAGGCGGGTACAGCACTTTCTCGGGAAGCTGTAAAGCTAAATAATCCACGTGCTCGTACAGAGAATTCAAAACTCCCATTGTTGACCCTACTACTGCTCGTATCTTATGACTAATTATTACATCTATTGTTCGAGTTAAAATTTCAGGAACATTAAGGTTCGATTGATCTTTATATAGATGTACACAATACGAAAAAGAATTACCAAATTCATTAGGATGGGTCTCACTCTTTTTATCATATCATTTCCGATTATACATTTATTGTGCTTCGGGTTTATTGTTGATAATAGACAAAATGTATCTGCGTATACTTTGTCATGCATTCAGTTGTTCTGTAAAATGACAGGGTGTAAATTTTCAAATTGTCAAACTTTTAATCAGAAACAATAAAAAGTTACCGTATACGTTACTGAGCAATATGCACTGCTGCTAAATGTACCCTTACGTACATATTCATTAAGCATAAATCAGTCAACTTCTTTGAAAAGGAAGTGAAAGGTAAGCGAAAAACAACGGACGGAAGTAAGAGGACTAAATTCTCGCAGCATGACTTCATCACGTTACGTATGAGTCCTAGCTTTACAATAATACGTATGTAATTCAAAATACTACGCATGATTTAAGTACGTTTCTTGCTTTTCCTTTTTCCTTTCTCTTCGTTTCGTTCGTCGCCGCCTTCTCTCAAAGTCGTTGTCGATTCGGTCTATCCACAAACATAACCATATATTTATGATCTCGGGTTTATTTTCTTGGTACCAAAATAGAAATGTTCAACAATTACAGGAGCCTTTTAACGATCAGTATAAAGCAGCAGGTAGCGATGAAGATTGGGTAGAAGTAATAACGCCTGTGCAGAAGGAGCAACAACAGCATGTAACAATGCAATCGCCCGATGGTGGACAGCAAGTAGGTCAAAATTTAAGGGAGCAACCATCTGATAAAACACCAGTGAATAAAACCAGCACAATAAAGACTACAGAATCGCATTCTGAACTAGCTATGCTCCAAAAAAACGATGGTTATGATGCACAATCATGTTCAGTTGAAACAACGGACAAGGTTGATAGTCTCCCGATCAAGAAGTTATCTCGTCAAGAAAGGAGGGCCAAAGCACGTTTAGCAACAAAAGAAATGAAGAAACAGGCACGCATTGCTGCATTAGCCGCCCATTATAATAAAGGGATGAAGGGTAGCGGCTGCTTACCCACAGGACCCTTAACGACGAACTAGGGTTATACAACTTTACCGGTATGAAAGCAAGCAAGTGATATATCATCATCATGCTTTCATCATCATCTTTTTGTAAATAAATATAATAAAAATTAAAGGAAAAGCAAAGAATGTAAATGATAAGGGATGCCTTTCCATTTTATGTGTGAAAGGCGAGATGAGCGTTTATTGTTGTATAAATTATTGTGTCTTTTCACCTCCGTTAACTTCAACTGCTTCTATTAATCCTTCCACCGCTTGTGACGTCCTTGGAGGATTACGTAAATACTGCCAATGGTAATATTGCATACGATGCACTTCTGTGGTATTTTCTGAGGTACTTATATATTCTCGAAACTGAGCATGCTGAAGAAGGTCCAAAAAGTAAAGTGCGTGGGGATAACTGAGAAACAGCAAAAAGCTTTGTATTAACGGCTCTGTATGAATCGATAACTACAAACAAAATGTAAAGTAAAGACTCACACAACAAACTTTGCATATTCAGGCTTTTTCCAGTACTGTAGATAATCCAGATAGTTAAGAAATGCAGGATCTTTGAAGTACTGTTGCTGTGCAAGATCTGACAATCGAAAAGTTGAAATGAGTTTTGACTGTATGCACACACATTTAACAAAACACACAAGTTCAAAAAGTTTTACTATTCAAAAACCAAGGGTTTGCTAGGCATTGTATGAACTCCAGCTCAATCTGAAAACGTCTCTTTTCCTCCTCCGCATCTAACATGCTATCAAAAAGTTAAAGGATATTTTCTCTGCGTCTTTGCGACTTGCAGTTTCACAGATTGGTTAAGGAACAAGAAACTTCCACAAGGAAACAGCAGTCAATTTTTCTAAAGAATGCAAAATCATAATACAGCATTAAAAAATTCGATCGGAGCCCTAAGTATAACAGATCACGAAAACATTATCTTAGAGTGTCAATTGCTACAATTCGATGCGTCGCGCAAGCTAACGACGATGTGCGTTAATCCAGCAATAACTGTATAAAGCATGAGGCATCTTGCCACCTCTGACACTTCACGTTGTATACTTCTTTATCTAGCTCAAAATTTTTAAATAACAGATGAAAGTCTCATTCCTGGAAAACATCACATGAAATGATGAGCGCTGATAAATAATAACAGGAAGAGTACAATTAGCAGTAATAATGGTAAAGGCACAGCTATTAGAGAAACAGTGCTTTTGAGGGTTCGCCATCCACTAAACATCGTGCATGCGAACAAAACCCGGACCTTGTGTCTTGGAAATTTCTGACTTTGCAATCTTGGGAAAGTTAACTATACAGTTTTTTCAACTTTGGGTTTAGACAAAGCCGCAATACAACTAGACGAAAAAAGTGAAATTTTAAACGATTAAGTTATAACTTCAAGATCGAACTACACAAAAATTGAGACACTTACCTGTAAAAATCAAACCAGCTTCGTGCTGGCGATTAGAGGATGGGGTGAAGCGGTTGATGCGGGCGACTTTGGTTTTTTAGAGAACTCCGCGGGTCTTCCTGTTGACTTCCAGATCGAAACGCTAATTGCCAACATGTTTTTAGCAGCGTATCTGGTACTTCCGGTCATATGATAATATTCCTTGGTAGAGCAGCTGGGTACTTGATGTTTGTTATGATCTAGTCCGATTGCCGCTGTGAAGACAGATCTTCGCCCTGGATCAAGGAAAGCGGGTCTGTAATCGTCTTGTACTTCGTCATAAGAAATATCTTCCAAAGTCAAGGTGTGATTATGAATGGCCATGTCTTCTTTTGCTTTCTTTCTGCGGTTGAACAAAAAGTCTACAGTAAAGCCGTCCGACCTAGCCATGTTTCGAAACATTACATCAGAACTTTCCTTCAAAGCGGTTAGACTATGACAGAAGCAAAAATAGGGGTGTGGTTACTATTAGCGATAATTTTGCTGAGGAAGTTCTTCTATAGGTTTTACCTTTTAAAACCGAACCTTTTGAAGTTGAAGACTTTGCAGAATTGTTCGAGTTGGGCTGTATAACCCTTGGCAACTTTTCCTTTCGAGGGAACGGGAAGTAGAATGACCCTGTAAGTCACAACTGATGCACTTGATATCTCCCGTTGTTTGCTTCTTCTTTCTCTTTGCTTGCTTCTTTTCTTCCTTGATTGTAGCTGATTGCTTACGTTTCTTGCCGCTACTTCTAACTAAATTTGCGTTAAGCAAACATAAAATTGTCCTGTAGTGCGAACATGATACTTACTCTCACTTGCAGAAACTGCTTTGTAAAGCTTGCATTCATGGTATGCCTTGTTGAAATGTCCGAGTGTTTTGCAATCCTTGCACTCGATGTTTACTAGTCATACGAAACATGAATTGAGGATTGCCACTATAACCTATTTGTGGCAGCGCGCTCATGTGTTACTTACGGAAGGACTCGTTTTTGACTTTATTCTTATGGGCTTCTGCCACCGATTTGATTTTTTGCACGATTTTGACTTTGTACATGGTGAGTAGTAGCTATCAGGATGAGGAAAGGAAGTATAGAAGAAGAAGATGGAAATCAACGGAAAGGCATCTAAATGCTTCGAATTTGACAACATCTATTTTTTATTACGATTGACAACAACAACCGTTATCTACGTGGCGGAAGAACGTGTCTGGGATCAGTTTAACGCGTAGTTCAATTCATATGATCCATAAATAAAGTCGCGTAAACCACAACCCTGTGTCTATTACTAATAAAACCTGTGTCGCGCTGAAAGTTTCAATACATCTCGTAGTACTTTAGACGTGGCGCCGCTATCAATTGAAAAGTATCTAATAACCTTCAAAGTAATGTCTCCAATTATTTATTCAATGAATCGTCCAAGAATATTATACCACTTCATCCTAAAGTGGTTTAAAGTTATCTAAATTAAAAATATATTGTCCAATATAATATGTATAATGTGTAAAGTTGAAGCTAAAACACTATATTTCGAAGCCTTCGTTTTTTCGTTTTAAATAGTAAATCTTAACTCTTTTCTTCCTCTCTTCACTTTCTTTTTTGTCCCTTTCTTCCAAAGGCGATATGATCTTACTCTCTCTCCAGTTCCTAAAGATAAAATTGGTAATATCGAAAACTGCGTCAATAAAAGCTTCCTTTTCAATGAAGCGGAAAACACAGCATCATTCTTCAGATACGTTGATCCTAAGGATAATTCGGTATTTTGATATGATTAAGGTGAGCTAATTAATACTGTCAAGATTTGAACCCTTTGCCTATATTATAGCTGGGCTGGATTACACTCAATATCTTTTCAGTTTTCTGATGTTTTTACTCATCTGTATTTTTCTGAAAGGCTAGCAAAATCGCTTAACTCCCAAACCATTTTAATTGAATGCAAGTTTGACTGTAAAGCATACCATGCGCTTGCGAAAAAGCTCGGGATCATGGTCGAGATCCTTTTCAAAACCCATTACAACACAAACATTCTGTTATGATGCCTATTAATAAGTCTTCATCAAAGCTTCAAACATTCTACTCGAACTCAATAACGATATATATCACATATATAAGTTTTGTTTCTGACATAGCTTACGTTCAATTAACCCTGCTATCACAATGGTATACTCTTCCTGCTTATCGTGAATTGTTAGTTGGTTTTCTTTGTTCATTAGGCGACCAACTTTTTATAGTCACTGAACAAAGCTGTGTACTATCATGTGTTCAAATCTCTTTAAAAATCAGGTACACATGCTCATCCCATGTGGCGGATAGTTCCTGTCTGAGAGACCCGTCTTGCCTAATGGCCACTTTTATTCCCTCTTGATCTAATATATCGTAGCATTTTTACTATTGAAAGCAATTTACATTTCATTTAAATGAAACTCTTCCTCGTTTGTCCTCTGTGCTACACAATAGAGACACCCTTTTTATTGAAAATGACCAACATTAATGGTGTCATCTTTATTCTTGTCAACGAAATGAAGTATAGCACGTCATGTATCCATCCTTCTGATAGTTCTATTTGACTATCCTTTGTGCCTTATTTTTCTATATTCATTTGCAAATATACCGCTCTCTTATTTTCCAGGTTACGTGCGTAACCAACATTCTTTCATTTTTACATATGATAAAATTACTGTAAGTTCGCTCTTGTAGCAAGAGACCCTACGTCATCCAAAACAAATACTAAGTGATGGCCAATGTCTATGAAACTGTAGCCGGTTGTCTTCTAGACTTTTAAAGGGATAAAATAAATGATCTAGACAAAGCAGAGTAAATAGATGCTGTACCGTAGTTATAGAATAAGTTACCATGAAGCATTCGACTCTTCACCCTCTTTACACGCTGTAACTAGTCTTCTATGTATTGATGCTGAGCATTTCAAAAATATAAGTTTGTAATGAAACACTTTATCGAAACTGCATCCATCCATATAACAGTGCGTCGGAACTCTGTTGGCATTGTCCACCGT
Organism: Mycotypha africana; assembly: GCF_025528875.1. NCBI lineage: Eukaryota > Fungi > Mucoromycota > Mucoromycetes > Mucorales > Mycotyphaceae > Mycotypha > Mycotypha africana. The sequence continues at coordinate 931,405 of NW_026515734.1, read as the reverse complement.
CTCCCTTATGGCCAAATCAACGACGGCTTTTGTTGACGTTGTTCTTCCGATTACAAAACTTACAAAAGCGTTCATTTAAGGTGTGACAAATAGAAATTACACAAGGCAAATCTACAATGAAAAAGATAAGGTGTGGATATATTTCAGGTATTGTCACACACAAATACACAACAGACGTTATTACAACCAAGGCATGACACCCCCGACTATTCTATAAGGGAGGGAGACCCTTTTCCCGTTATCAAAGTAATTTTGACATGACGATGGGTTCTGACTGTAACAATAATCTGGACGAGATTTTTACTTGCAAACGGCATTTGTCTTTTTATGGTTAATAGAATTCTGCTTATTGAACCAATAATGGCGGTCTTTTATAAGCAAAAACACGCTCATCTTTGGCTAATAAAAATAAAAAAAAAAGCTAAAATCTTACAGCTTACCTTATAGACAGTCGCTCAAAAAAGTGGCTTTACAAATTTAAGATTTATGGGTATAAAAAATATTTGACAATGCTCCCGTCAGATTTCGAAAGTGTTGCGGCTTCGAAAAGTAGTGTCATAGAAGGTTTTGTTACACAACAGAAGAAAACGGAACAGAAGATCACTCAAAAAAAGAACAAAAAATTTATGCACAATTTTTATTTTCTTTCATTTTTTATTCTGATTTGTGTGAGCTCTTTCCATCTTTTTATATCAACCATTACTTCAGCTTTTCAAGTTTTATACTGTATTATCTACATTCAAAAAGACGCTCAAAATGAATATGCTACCGAACCCTATACAGCTCGTGCAAACGTCTGAATTCAATATCAATGTTGAAACCGATCATATTATTCTACATGGCAATGTCGACGAATCGGCTGGTGTCATGTTACGGGGATCGGTAGTGCTTCACTGTCATGAAACGACAAAAGTAAGGTCTATTATGCTGAAGTTTGTAGGAAAGGCAAAAGTAAACTGGACAGAAGGTAATTTATCCTACTTGACTCAAAAAGCGGGGCTATATTCTCGGCACTTTGATATGTAAAAAACTAGGATCTTGGGCTTACATTTTCCTTTCAAACACACCGTTTAGGTTTAGGGTCTCATCAACGACATTATAAGGACGAAAAAACAATTATAAAGCATGAGTGGAGTTTCTTACCTCCACATCGCAAGACATATCATCTACCAGAGGGCCGTTATAAATGGTAAAGAAAAGTTAAGAAAAAAAAAAAAGAATTGTTAAAATGAGAAATATGCTGTAAACAGGGTACATCCAACTGTTGCGGTGCGTACTTAATAAAAGTTTCTAACATTTTATGTTTCAAACTGTCGTAAAAATGGCATAGGGATTTTGAATTGCCTTTGCCAGGTGATTTGCCGGAAACAGTAGATCATGATCTAGGCCAGGTGTATTATAGACTGAAAGCCGTAGTTGAGCGGCCCACCTTTTTGATGAATTATACCGACAAAAAAGTTCTGCGCGTTTCCAGAGTTCTATTACCTTCTTCCCTAGAATTAACTCAATCTTTGGTCATATCTAATACATGGGTCGACAAAATCAGTTACGACATAAGTGTAACAAGCAAGGTTTTCAGTATGGGCAGCCTCATTCCTATCACGTTTGCGCTGGTGCCCATCGCCCCAGATCTTCAAGTGAGGTCAGTATCTTGTGTACTTAAAGAATATACGACTTTAACAGCAGAAGATCATTCGAAAATGGAAGGCAAGGTGATTAAACATTTGAGGGATGAACATTTCCCGACAACTGGGCCGGATGCATGGACAAAGACAGAGTTATTACCTGTACCCGACTATACCTCACATTTAGTGCAAACAGACTCTTACTGTGATTTGATAAAGATCAAACATAAGTTGAAGTTTATTGTATCTCTCATGAATGCGGATGGGCATATATCAGGTAATTGTAGTTTTGAACAATTTGGAATGAAATGCCTGTGAAAATCATCAAGACGAGGCTACAGTATAGCAGCGTTCATGTGGATTTTGTTATTGACTGGTGATAAACTTGACATATTAATAGAGCTGCGAGCTGCTGTTCCAATAATCATAGCAGATATATCTCCTGAAGAGGATGAGAATGCCCTACCCACTTATGAGGATGCCTGGAAATCTGTACCCTATGACCCAGCGCAAATCGCTGCATTAGTGGAAAGAGGAGATTTACCCCCTTCTATTGCCATATCAGCTCCAAATGAAGCAGCAGTGGCGGCTAGCCAAGCTCTAGTGTCGTCTTCTGATACAGATGACGATAACGATCATAGCGCCAATAGTAGTCTCACCAACTTGAACTCGACAACCGCTTGGGAAGGTATTGATTTGTCAAGGGTGCCTTCCTATACAACAGCCATTCGCTCCAACCGATTGTACAGCTTCTCTGGTTCGTTACCTGGATACGAATCGTTGGTCGTAGTGCCAGGAAACAGAGCGTCATAAAACGAAAACTTCGCATCGTTTGACCGGACATATTTCTACACATTAAGATTGTATCATTAGCTGTAAAGAAAACAGTGATTTGTAATTTAAATGGTTTTGATCTCTATAACCCCATACTCCTTGTAATATATATATTCATAATATCCTCATTCTTATTCTTCATTATAATTATATACTAATTAGTGAAATCCTCAGACTCTTAGTGCCTATATTTCTTTTTAGTGTCTTTGAATTAGTTTCTTTCTGCTCACTTGCTTATTATCTATATACAGCAAAAATGTCTCAGGTTTCAGCCGCTCATTCATATTTTTCGCCGTGGGGGAGGATGAAAAGAAAAAAATAATAAAAAGTTTTATACTTGGGAACAGGACTTTTTTCTCTTCATAGTTTTTCTAAAGAAGACATGTATAGCTCATAAGAGTTTTCAGGATTATGCTTGTTAGATTTTATACAACTCTATCCCCTCATTTTTATTTATTCTCATCTTGTATATAAAACACAGTTCTAATATCGTTACTGTACTATTAATTTATTATTGAATCCACCTTGGCAGCAGTAACATTCACGCTTACTGTCATTTGCGCTCATACTAAATCAGCATGTTGCCCTATCTATTAACACTATCCAAAATTCGCTATTTTATCTCAAAAAAGGTCTTCTATACCTTGGGCAGCAGAATTGCTTCACATCCTTTTCTTATTCTATTCAGTTATTTATTCTTCATACTTCATATATCATATCCCATTGTATTCGATCCGTCACCTAGTCAGCATACTGTAAAAAACTATATAGACGGACATCTATGGCAAGCAACACATCACTTGAATTATTTGGCAGTAGATAATCCAACATTGAACGCAGGAGACAAACCACCGCTTATTAATTACATAGCAGAGCAAATCATCCTACCATTCCCTGGGGACGGTACGACCCATTTGCTTAACGTCGAACAGCAGCAACAGGCATTCAAAAACTTATTAACAGCATCACTATCCCTTTACAAATCTATCACGATCTCTAATCAATTGAAGTCAGTTTGTGCATTAACACCACAACGACAATGTATTGTACATTCGCCATTTTCCTTATGGAACTACGATGAACAAGAATTACAAAATGATAAGAATATTTCAAATACCATCAATAGTCATATGCTTAAAACGTCAAAGATAACTAATCTACCATTACATCCAGCGACATTTATGGGAAATGTCACATTGGATGAATCATCACAACAATTTACTTCAGCCAACTCGATCATTTTGACGTTCATATTGAAAAATACTGAACATACCCTAGACATTTGGAATCAAATTTGGAATCGAGCCTTTAAAGCAATAATGATTCACCCATCAGAAAACGCACAGATCGTACCACTGGCATCCATAGCAACAGATGCAACGATAAAACCATACTTAGTTCAATATAAGGTTGGATCTCATTCTTTTAACTTTTTTTTTTTTTTGCAAAAATCAAGCTGTGTAACTTATTCTTTTTTTCTGACATTCCTTGGGTCTTTTCACAATAGTTGAAAGTTCTTCCTGCTTTCTCGTTAAACCGAGCTAGTACGATCATTCTATTGACCTTTGGAGTTACTCTCTTCATTTTTGTTCGGAAGAAGTTCACAAAATCCAAATTGCTCAAATCGCATTCAGGACTGGGTGTAGCTGCGTTATTTCTATCTGGTTCGTGCTATACACTGACTTTTGCACTACTACAACATTCAACATCAGCCAACTTTGAAGATGCATGCTTTTTAATGTTGACTGTGTGCATATCGACTACGGTGGAGCATATGTTACTGATCACACAAGCTGTAGTGGCTAGAGAAAAGAAAGATATTCGCATCAACAATAGGGTTGGAAAGGGATTGCAGCAAGTAGGCGTTCAGATGACAACAACATTACTCGGTGAATTACTGATACTTGCTATTGGAAGTACGATGAAGCAGAATAGCGCTTATATTAAATCATTCTGTTTGTTCACCAGCACTGCATTGGTTTTGGGATATATATTATGCTTGACATTGTATATTGCCATTTTATCGATCGATATCCGACGAGCAGAACTGGCAGATTTAGCTAATCATGAACATGAAAATGAACCTGTTCATTATGAGAGTGAGGAGACGTTATCTTATTTTTACGCACAACAATATCATGAACGACTAAAGAACAAATCGAGAAGAGCTTTCAATGCCTTATTGGTAAGTGCAAGAAATACTAGAATGAATCCTTGTCACTCTGAGGATAAAAAAGAATTACCGGCAGGGCACTAATCCTATTTTACTTTACTGGTTTTTTATAGCTTTGTGCTATTTTACTGATATTACATTTTCATGCACCATCGAGTGCAGTCGCTTCAGAATCGATTACTTTCAAGTCCTTGAGGTCTCTTGCTATACGAAAGCAATATAACGCCATTTCAAGAGATTTTTGGTCAACTTTGAATCCTAATTACAGTCCAACAACCCTACAAGTTTGCCCGCCCCATATTGTTGCTACAACGTTCTCCAACGACATGAGTGAGCAAGAAGCTCAGGAGTCTATGAAAAAAATCAGCACTTACTATTCAGATAGGTTTTCCAACGTTCTGTACAGTATGCGATATCAACATGATTCACAGCAGCACGGTTTTGATGAGCAACAGCCTTACTGCTATACTTTCTTAGATTCATTACATCCTCTATTACTCATTCGCTGTATAGTTGACAATACCGGCAATATACCAATACTTATCCTTTACATCAAGCTCATTGGCATTCTTTTATGGATGATTCCGCCAGTTCGTGAACGATTACTATCACCTCTTTTACATGCCTTGCTTTTGCGTATCTCCAAACTTTTATCTTATACATTTCTTCCCAGATTCCTCATCAAACTTAACCGGATGAATAGCATGGGGAACAATAGTCATCACTTTATTGGTGTCGTTGGAAGCGGTACGGGTAGTAGTAGCAGCTCTTTGGATAAAAACAGTACTCAAAGCAACAGTGGGAATAGTCATAACGGCAGTAGTATTCATTTGGGCGCGATTTCATTGCAATCACAATTCAACAAACGACAGAATCTGGATAATATTCATCAAGTCAAGATTAAAACGCTCCTTGGAATGCATGTGGCAGATCTTAACATGATACACAGCACTGATCGGTTTCTTGTGTCTGTGGGTCAGGACAACAAATTGGTTTTATGGGATGTTGCCACCGGTCAGTGGCTCGCTAGGCTGAACAAGCTGAACGGTCAAAGATGTCGCGAAGAAGACGATGAGAGAGAACTTTGGTTTGCTGATGCTCAGCAACCGCGGAAGGACTGCTTCAACAGCAATGGTAATTCGATAAGAACAAAAGCGACTGCTACAGCAGCAACCCCGGATGATGGTCGAGTACAGCGCTGTCTCCCTCATCCACGATGTGCTCAACTCTCTTTGGATAATAAATTTGTAGTTGCAGGGTTTGAGAACGGTGCCGTTTGTGTTTGGGACACGATCACACTTCAACTGAAACATGAGCTCATGACAAAAAAACGGCATCAGCGACAGCAACAACACAGTCGTGTATTACATGTCAAGTTTTTGGATCATCAAACATTCATATCTGTCCATAAAGATAATTCTTTGCAAGAATGGAATGCAAAAACAGGCCAGCTAATCGACTGTATAGAAGACACAGGGCATATTCAAAATATCAGTCATGTATATACTTTACCCAATTCAAATAGCAATGATAGCTATCAGGGGCAGGAACAGCTTGTTTGGACAGCATCCAGTAAAGAAGGTTTGGTTAAATGTTGGAAGAGGCGGGATGTCTCGACGGAAAAATCGACTGTTACACGATGGCAAAATCTATACAGTATCACGATTCCTCATTGTGTTACTTCTGTTGCGGCAGATCAACTTCAGGATGGAAGTGGAATTCTTGTCCTTGGCTCTATTGATGGTGCTGTCAGGGTTTACGACTACATCTCGGGTGCACTAGTGAATACTTTGTCAAGAGGCGGTTATATCAAGAAGAAGGAAAGAGATGCAGAAGTCGGCGGCCCTCTACTAAAATTCAGCACAGTTGCAATGAATGATTCCGAGCCCTCCATGAACAAATATAGCCGCTATGGTTACGAGGGCCACATTTCTTCGTCCTTGTTGTTATCGTTTGATCAACAAGGTTCCTCTCAACAGAGTTTACAACAGCAGAGACAGCTACAACTTGGACAGAATGAGCATTGCAATGGAACTGTTATATTCGATCACCAGGATGCTATTAGTCAAGTTGTGGTGACGCCTATTCGTGTACCCGGTTTTGAAAATGATACATGTCCTCAATGCAAAACGACGCTGTCCTTGGGTTTCTTTGTGGCATCTTGCTCCTTAGATGAATCAGTGCATGTCTGGAGACTGATAAATACAACGGCAACAGAAAATGGATGTGGCTTCTGTGCCAAGAAGAACTATTATCGACATTCAGCTTTGAAACAGGCAGCAACAGCAGCAAAGAATGACAATAGTAACGTCTGTAGAAGGAAGAAGAGCTCGGTTGGCACTACATTACGTCAAAGGCTGGCAAAAGAAGATATGGCGGCCTCCTCATCTGTCGCCTGTCAACAATCACAATGCAAAGGGCAGTTGTTGCAACCATTATTTCTAGGAAAATTGTCTCAGCTCGGTGGGCGAGGTCTTGTATTTTGCGATAATATGGTGTTAGCTGGTCTACGCCGTACTGTCAAGCAGCAGCACCATTATGCCAGCGAAGAGAGCTTTTGGGAAGTATGGTTCACATCACTACAGTACTATGAGCCTCCTTCTCTAACAACAGAAGATACTGCACTTATACCTGTTATTTCATATGACCTTGAGAAGGATGAAAACTATTACTATCCGTTACAACAACAAATGCAGCAAGAAGAAGAAGAACGCATGAGAGAAGATTTATTAAAAAAGCGGAATAAGAGCTGCTTATGGGAGCAATTCTTATTGAAATTTTTTGGAATTAAAAAAGTGGCATCGACAAAAAAGACAGCAGACAGCCGTTTTCAAAAGTCTGCGACAACAGCAACCTGTTTGCGAAAAAACCCTCCAAGCAGCGATTGTAATTTTAATTCTAATTATACCTCATTATCATCTTATCAGCCTTCGAATGCCAATGCGTTCAATATCAACAATATACCAGAACAGGACGATACAGAGAATGAAGATGATGTTGACGCGTACGAAGTTTTGCCTTTCTCTTTAATTCAACATGCTACCAGCACAGATGGTCGGGGTCTCAGTTGTGACTATGGCAATTTTATCAAAATAATCTCGTTCGCAACTGAAGGCTAGTTTCAGCAATAGTAACAAAATGCTTGATATTGTTATTTACTATTTATTTCAAAACACTCTTTCCCTTCTGTTAAACTATCATCATTAGTTACCAAAGAAACCGTCTAAAAATATTGCTTGTCAAGTATTTTTATTTTTTTTTGTTTTGTTTTTGTCAGCGTAGCAAATATTGTTGTTGTCACAGGGTTTATATATGGAGGTATCATGTAGATTAGATGTGGGGGAGGGTAAAATAAGGGGGTGGGGAGGAGAAGCCCATACCGGGATAAAAAACAAAAAGGGCTTCATTATATATGTATGTGTGAAAAAATTGTAGATATCAGGGTCTAAATAACATGTCTTCTATTATCTTTTATAATTGATGGCTAATGCTGTGAGAGTGAATTCTGTAATTGCTGAAGGTGATCAGGGGGACAGCAGGCATTTGATTGGCAAGATTCTTCAGTACAGCGTAAGAGACATACGCTTGAATTGTTATGGTTCAAATCCTGTGCAAAAAATCAGGGTGAGTTTTCCTTTTGCATCTTTTTTTAATGCAGCTACAACATGCATGCCCCACTTGTTGCGCTTACCTCAAGGGAGGAGGGTGCAGCTTGTTGATTCGTTAAATTGCCGTCGTTAGTGGGCGCAGAAGAAGAAGAAATGGAAGAAGTAGCTGAAGATTTCATTTGACTGTTACTGGCTGCAATCATTGTGGACGATCGTAAACCATCGTAAATGTTATTCTGTTGTGTGGTATCTGCTTTGTTTTCTGCAGTATAGTTGCACTTTTCGTCGACATAAGGCGTAACTTGAAGAGCTGTATCTTCCACAAATTCAGGTTGAATAGTAACGGAATGGATGCCATAAGTATGAAAAACTGAACGTATTTTAAAGCCTAATTTCATGTATTCCTGTCGAGAGCTTAATAGCACATGTAAGGTTGCGATAAGTTTTATATCATTCAACTGCCAAATATGCAGCTCATGTATTGAGATTATTCCCTCCAACTTGGAAAAAAAAAAGGATAAGCATAAATTATTAACCTTATCGTTACTACACACTATTGCATAAATTCAAATTTCTACCTTCTGCAAAGCTTCATAAACCTCACCCAGGTGTACGCTCTGCGGTACTCCTTGTAGCAAAATGACAGACGTTTGCTTAACTACGTAATGTGAGAAAATTGATGAAAAAAATGAGCAGAACTCAAACACAAGGATTAATTCTTACCCAAGGGAAGGGCTGACATGAAGATGACACAGGTAATCAAAGTACTAATAAGGAGGATAATAAAATCCAAAGTTAGCAATGTCTTTGAGCCTGCAGATAAAGAAGAAGATTTTTAACCAGTACCTGACAAGTGGATCAGCATAAAACCTCCAACTGAAGTCTGTCAACCAAATAAACAAGGCGGATGCAATGACAGCCACATTTCCCAAAGCATCACCCATAACATGCAAAAATATCTATAAAAAGCGTGCATTTAATCAATAGAGATCACTTTTGCTTTACTACTTTTTCTCACTTACACCTTTCATATTTAGATGCCCACCGCCGCTTGGCTGAGTATCATCTTCAAGTTTGTCTTCATAATGACCTGTATGTAGTGATTCGACATCGTTCGTTTTGTAAGGTTGGCTCCTATGCTCATGTTTGCTCTGACCATGGCTATGCCCGTGGCTATGTCCACCATGTCCGTGCTCTATTTAGATAAACATGCATATGCAAACAAACAATGCTCTTAGTATTCGACGTCAATTATATGGTTTTCCGTTGAATTCTAAATGTTGCATTATTGTTTACCATGGAATAAGACTAAGCCTAAAAGATTGGCGCCTAAACCAGCACAACCTGTAATCAACACCAGTTTTGGATTATGAACATCCTCGGGAGATATGAATCTTTCAATTGAATCAATCAAAATAGTAAAGCATAAGGCTAATAGGAAGACGCCATTAACAAGAGCGCCCAGAATCTCTGCTCTTTGCCAACCATATGAATATTTGGGATTATATTGTGTCTTTTTAGCTACCTGTGAAAGAACAATTTCATCGTTAAGGCAATGTTTTTTTCATCAATTGTGTCTTATCGTTATCTTGCATTACTTTGATGGCCCATAGAGCGATACACATGCTGATTAAATCGTTTAACATGTGAAACGAGTCTGCTATCTACTTGGAGAGCGGGAACGCTTAATGTAGTCTTCTCATACAGAATACTTAATAGTGATACTTACCAATGCTAACGAACTGACATAGTAACCGATAACAATTTCAACGAAGAAAAATGCAGTTGTGATAACGAGCATAAAGTATATCCTCGCCTCTCTGGAAAATGTAAACTTCATCTTTGTCGTTTTGCTTCTACTCTAATGTATCTCTACTCTAATCGGGAATGGCTTGCTTTTTTTCGGTTGCTTTTGGGTTCGTTTATTCGGAACTTCGATTTTCTACCAAATTGTAAGATTACTAATGGACAGTGTAAAGTGTTGTAAAAAAAGAGAAAATCAGTGCTGATTTTGAACGTTCGTACAGAAATATGCAAAGAGAAAGAGAGATGGTATATCGCCAAAAAAAAAGCGGATAGAAGAAGAAAAATATGTATGAAAGTGTCTATTATTTATGCTGATGAATTTCAACTTAAATATTCGAAAGGGATTTAGGGGGTGAGTCGAACCGATTTGAATGTTTTTTTTTATTTTTTTTTCCATCTTTAGCTGATTTATAATTGCTGAGAAAGCTCATGTAACGGATATCTCTCTATTCATGTATTGCGGCTTTGTTATAAAAGGTATATGCTAAAGTATTGTAAAACCATATTGCACACGCAAAATGTTTAGAGAAATGAAAGGGTTGAAATCAACGTTTATGCATAGAGCCATCATCCCTCTCTATCTCGTTTAAATGATCTTTTGTACGTACACGCACAGATCAAGAAACTCTGATCTGAGAGTGAATGGATTGCCTGCCGCTGCAAAGCTGGAGTAAATCACGATCAATGTCTGATGACAGTTTGGGAAGTGATTGATGTAGTACAAGCGAACCAGGTTTAGGTCAGCATCAGAAGTGACCTTGCAGTTTCGTGAACACGTTTTTTATTCGAAGCTCTTTCCAACTCTTTCCAGGGTTGTGATGGTAACTTTAGAAACAGTCATCTATTATAAAATGAACGTCATACACCCTTCTGTTAGTTTATAAAAGATTCAAATGCCCATTAAGTGGGGATCAATGTTACCGACCTTTCGGCTAAAAGGGGTATCATCATTGGTAACTGTGTTAACCAAGGATTTGAAACTCGTCCCACAAGAAGTGCCGCACTTACAAACAAAAACCATATTCAATTTAAACTTATGCCGTTCGAGAACATTGATTTTGATAACGGTTGTTCTCATAAAGGCTTCAATTGAACGATATTGTTTTCGACATCGGTAAAGAGTTTCATAGATCCTTGAAACTATGGCTTACTATTAACTGTAAAATAAACTGGGTAAATGTAATTTTTACCTTGCTTCCATAGATTTGTTGAATGATGTAAAGAAAGCAAAAGTTTGATTATTATCAACGTTCGATATTAAACACAAACTTCCCATACTATCCAAAGGCAGGATTTGGTTTGAAAACATTGATCTCTATCATTTATTTTGCGTACTCTTTCTATTTTTTGTTTTATTGTGAAAGTTTTCAACTAGAAATGCTGTTTTTATGCTTGAACAATGAAATGGAATGCCAAAAGGCAAAACAGCAACAGCAACAGAGCAGCCAGCTCGAGAATGGGTATCCAAGTTACAAAAACGGTTAAGCCGTCTACAGCAAGCTGATTGCTATCTACAACAATGAGCGATAAGTAGTTTATGTTTTGAATGTGCTTCAAGTATCTACTGTCGTTGCAAGAAGAATAATAACAGTATATATACCTATATAAGAGTAAAGCTGTCAAGCATGTCAGCAGTTACAAATTCATTGATTCCCAAACAAGAGAAATTAAGAATAATGTAGTGGAAACTTATACATCAACTATTTTGTAGTATGTATCTGATTGTAATGATTTGTAATATATCTGATTAATGCCAGGCTCAAATTAATAAGCACTTTGTGTAAACTGGTAATATTGGCGATAATCTATTGTGTAGTATTCTGAGTAATTTTTGTGGGTTTGCGTGAGACATTTATCTGATTCTTTTTGGCCAGTTGAATGTCAAACGATAACTTTATTGAGCACGTAGGACCTTTTTACTGAAAACAGCAATGTTACATATAGGCGCGGCCTTGCGGTAAAATATTTTATCAGATCTCAATCTCCCCCATTCCCCCGTTGATTTTATTTCTCCGCCACGGGCACTTCTCAAACTGCGTTACAGTAACGGTTATGTTTTGAGAGGATCGCTGCCGTCCGGTTTCAAAAAAGAACATCTCAATGGTATTTTATTTGTTCGCTGGACATAAACGATAACAGGTTTCCAGCAATAATGAGATGGAAAAAAACGAATGATTATAACCCTTAACAGGGTGACTGTATTATCTTTCATAATCATTGAAAATCAGATAACTTTAAATTGTTTTATAAATTTCACTGTTAATAATCAATCTTAACTCATTTCACTTTATTTTGCTATCCTCTTTCTTATCTCTCTAATTAGCAGACATGGTAACGGCAACAATCAACGAACAAAAGAATATTGTTTTCATTGGTGCATCCTGTGCAGGTAGCGTATTTAGGATAATGATGACGAGGTTGTCTTCAAGGGACAGCAACGCAAAAATTTCAAGCAGTCTTCTCACCGATACCAATATCTTTATACTACAATTTGTTTTATTATAATAGCTATTGGTGCATCATTAGATTGGTGCCAAAACCATGACGAAAACTACAGAATGATTTTGATTGAAGCAAAGAGTCATTTCAATCATGTGTTCTGTTTCCCCCGTGCTGCGGTCGTTGGCGGGTTTGAAGAAGAATTATTTGTTCCTTATGATAACCTTTTCGACGGTGATGATACAATTGGTAAAGTGATTCAAGCTCGTGCCACTGCTATTCATGAAGATTACGTTGAGCTGGACCGAGAAGTTCCCGGTTTTGGAAATAAGGTCGAATATGCCTACCTTGTTTATTCTGCTGGTACTCGTATTCCTGAACCTGGACGCTTCAAAGAGGAATCGAAAGAGGAATGCATTGCAAGATTGAAACAGCATCAAAAATTGATTGCAGAAGCTGAGAGCCCAATTGTTATTGGCGCTGGCGCTGTAGGCTTGGGTATGTGCTGTTTTGCATTTGGATTGTCATAGTCGTTGGAAATCAGATAATTAATTTTCCTTTGAACTCAACGATAGAACTCGCTTCTGAAATTAAGGAATTCTATCCTGAGAAGAATGTCACATTGGTTCACTCTAGAAATAGATATTTGCCTAAATTCAAAGTTAGTGTAGACGTGATGACCTATAACATTCTTAAGAAGAAAGGTATCAAGCAGGTTTTGGGTGATCGTGTAAGACTACCACCTGGAGGTTATCCCCAAGAAGTGGGCCCAGTTGAAGTGCACACACTCGGCGGAAAAGTAATCCATGGTGATCTTGCTGTAAGTTCTTGCTAAATGAGGTCATTTATATGCATTAAACGTTAAATCCAATGTATTAACTGTATGTCAATTCTTGGGACCATTTTAAATAGATCATGTGCATCGGTATGACACCAAATAACGCCTTATTAGCTGAACTAGCGCCAGACTGCATCAATAAAAAGACCGGGCTAGTCAGAATTAAACCTACAATGCAAATCGAAGATGATCGCTTCCCTAACATATTTGCAGCGGGTGATGTGTGCGAGCATACTGATTGCAAGAATGGTCATTCTGCATGGATGCAAGCCATTGCTGCTCTAACAAATATCAGAAAAATGATTGAAGGGGCTCCATTAGAACCTTATAGGAGCAGGAATACGGCAAATATCAGGCTCGTTCTCGGCAAGGTAATTAGCAGCTTTTTAGAAGCATTCATTGAACAAATGAACATTCGCTAACTGAAAAGTTTATTATACGTTCATAAACAACAGAAGGATGCAATCATACAAACAGATATGCTTGGTCCTTCTATCGCTGTAGGCTCTTGGATAGCAGGTAGGAACATTCCTTACAATGTCCACGCCGCAATGTCTTGGTTCTGGTTGAAGAATGATCTCCGGGCAGTAGCAGCCAAGTCAATCAAACCATATTAATTTTTTTTTTCTATAATCCTTTTTGTACTATAATGAATTCCATTACATTATTTTCCATAATCGTATGCTTGTACTATTAAATTATTCGTTTTGTCTCACCCTCTCTCATGTTGATTGTAATAGTTCGTTGGTTGTACTATTTAAATTATTCGCTTTGTCTCACCCTCCTCCCTCAAGTTGATTGTAATAGTACGTTAACTTTCGGCTAATGAAAGCTGAAAGAACTTCAAGCTCTTCGAGCAATCTTTTGTTTGTGCATATAGGCATTCTAAAGGTAGGAGTTATTGCATTGCCATGCTTAAGAAATGAGTGTGTCCTTTTGAATGGAATGCTAACAATATCTTGAATCACATAAACCAGAAACTTCTACTAATATACATATTTGTCGGAGCTTGTTGTACCTGTACCACGTTAAAAGACCCTAAGACTTAGATCTACTGATAAGAGGAGCCTTGATCAGTGGAATTAATGACTTCATGGAAGTAGTGATTGTGCTCTTCAAAAGGTTACAGATATTTTCGTTACTTATCAATTAGAGCTTATATCCTTGAGTCGTATATATTTCAATTGACATAGTTTATGTTGTGGGGGAAAATAATGTAATGTACATAGAAATAGCGGGAGAGTCTGAATATTACTAATATATTTTATGATGATCAGTTCAAATAGCTTTTTAAGGAAGAGCATGTCTTAATAGAAAATATGTGGATTAACATTGTAAGGTTGTATAGTGAAAACAAAAAGAAGGAAAAAAAGGTGAGGAGAAGGATTATCAATTACCATCACTAGTCAAGGCCATCAGTTAGAGACAGTTGCTCCTATCAAATAAATATGGAGAAATGTTTATTAGGAAATCATGTTTGTACTTAATTTCCGCACTAAGAAAATGCTTTTATATAACAGTTTAGGAATTGCTGTCTTACCTTTCGTAATGCATTCGTATCAGAAACCCCCTCATTGATATCCTCAACAGAATGATCTTCATGTTGATCATGGTCACTCAAGCCGAAGGCTTTCATACGAAAGAAAAAGCAAAGAGCAAGCACAGACAAACAAAGCGAGACAATAGAGAGAATTCTTTGTACCTCACCATAAGCAATAGAGGCACCATCATGCTGTTCTTTAGGAAGGGAATTAATGTAAGTGATGTCACCAAGAATTCTTGCTGCGTCATATTCACCACGAACGTGGGCTGCGAGTTGACCAGGTAAAAGAGCATTCCAAATAGCACCTGAAATTGCAGAACCAATACTTGTAGCAATTGTACCGCCGATCTGTTGTAAGGCAGTGATGATAGCAAGGTCTAAAACGCACGGAGGATTTTACAATGAATTTGTAACTGTTTTCTTAAGAAGTTGCGATTGTAAGTTTAAAAGAATCTTACCGCGAGCAGGTACAGAACTTTGACAAGCTACTAAACAAGGAACATAAATAAAGCCAGAACCAAGACCAGCAATTATCTGAGAAATGATAACAAAACCAATGGGAGAGGTAGGGTAACGTGAAGGAATCATAAGACCCATACCGAAAATATAAAAGCAAATGCCAGCAAGTACAACAGGCCTGTAAATTTTATAACGCTTCATAATGAAACCTCCAGCTAATTGAGAAAGTAAAAATGTACAATGATAACCATCGTTGATATAGTTCGACTCCCAGATAGAGGCATATCGAGTGACTTGAAGGTAGATGGGAAAGTAAGTCCAATTAGTAGCACGAATAGTACTAATGCAAGCGCAGACCATCACACCTGCAATGGGTGTCGATGTACTCCAATTACCTACGGGGATGACGGCGTGCTTGGCAACCTTCCATTCGTAAACAACAAAGACAAGGGCACATACAAAACCACCAACCAGGCAACCAACAGTGGGTGGAGAGTTCCAGCCGCCCCAATTAGAGGGGCCAAGAACAAGTGGTAGTAAAATCATACAAAGAGCACCAATAAATAAGATACTACCTACAGCATCAATTTCAGAAGCAATGAATGTGACCTTTTGTAGGAATGACATACTTTGGTATTGGGAATTATTTTTCTTTGACAATTGTCCTGACTTCTTTACTGCTTTTTCAAGTCTAAGCATACCCCATAAGAGAGGAACAGCAGTTGCACCGATACAGAATGGTATCATAGCATAAGCCCATCTCCAAGTACTATGTGTTACTATAGCTTCACCAACAATAGGAGCAACAAAAATGTTCACTATAGCAGGAAAGTCGTAAAAAGCCTGGAAAACACCGCGATTAGCAGCCGATGTGATATCTATGTTTTTCAGTAAAATTTGATATAGTTTTTAAAATGGCGAGCTTTTTCTGCATTGAAAAGTTGCTCAAGTGAAATCATACCGGCAATGAGGACATGTCCAAGCACAGCAACTCCTCCATTTCCGAATGCATATAAAACTTGCCCACCCTATCAAGGGAAAGGTTATGATTGAGAAAAAAATATGAACATTTTCGACTTGCATCTGACTTACGATAATGGTATTGAAGTTAAGGGCTGCAGTTTGAACTATACCAGAGATTATATAAAAGAAGATGGCGATTGTAATAGCTTCTGTTCTACCGATCATATCAGAGAACTTTGCATACATGGGCAATAACACAGTCTGAATAATGTACAAAATAACAGTGACCAGAGACGCAAGATTGAGGGCATTGAATGCACTGTAAACATATGGCGATGCAGCGTAGATTACATTGCCTTCCCAGTTTTTTGCCCATGCAACCAAAACAATACTATCATGTGGAGAGAGGTAAGAACATTTTTTGGAGAGTCACATATACAGTGATAACAGTTTTCTTCTTCTTCCTGGAAAATTTACCCAGTAACGACAAGAATTTTATCCCATTTACGGCCCAGTTTTTTCATAAGAACAATTTTCTGGATACCATAGAATTGATCGTTTGCGCCAATTTCTATCCCATTATTGGCGACTGTCTTACGAACCGATTCAGGGTCTATAGACATCGTTTGATAATT
This sequence comes from Mycotypha africana, assembly GCF_025528875.1. Taxonomy (NCBI): domain Eukaryota; kingdom Fungi; phylum Mucoromycota; class Mucoromycetes; order Mucorales; family Mycotyphaceae; genus Mycotypha; species Mycotypha africana. The sequence continues at coordinate 914,482 of NW_026515734.1, read as the reverse complement.
GAATTGATTTTCATTTCCGTCGATGTCCGCATTCATTGCACCAAGGAATCAAAAATAAAAAAAGACAGACTTAAGAAAAAGTAGAACGAGAGAAGAATAAAGGATAATGTTATTTCGTGTTAAACGAAATAGATCTTGTTCAACTATCAAATGTGGGGTTGTTGCTTTCGTAAATTGTAACACAGTCGAGTTATCTGATTTTTTTCTGTTTATCTTATCAAAAGAGATCTGTGTTTTTGATCTAAAATTAAAAGTTTTTGAGAGGGACTTTCAAATTGAATTTATTTTATCGGGGATGCAAATTGTTACTTTACTTTGTGGCTGTATATGATCATAAAAAAAGATCGGTATCATTTTCGTTAAAACCCGGTAAAATCAATACAAATTTGCCATGTATATTTCTGTAAGACGCTCCGTTTGAGGGCCACATAAGCTGCCTTGTCGCCCTTGTCCTGAGTGAACTGATACAAGTTTGTAATCGAATATCTATTATCTTGTATGATAGTAGTAAGCTGGTTCCATACGACAAATCCAATGCGTTAGATACCTTTATACACAATGTGATTATAATTACATTTTCAGGCCTTTTACTATGAAACTTCAAGTTTATTTTGAGGAATAGTTAACTGAGCTTTGCCTGATCAGACCGTAGCTACTTGTCCGCGCAGATAAGATTTTTGGCAAGAATGCATTTGAGCAATAGTTTGTCTTTGTGGAACAATTCGCTTCGAAAATGCTAAGGTGTAAAAAACAGTAACCGCATTACTAGTATCTGAAAAGAGATGCAAAACCTTTATTGTATTTTCTTTTTGGCCAGAGAGGCCTTCTGTCCATGTCCAATGAGTTTACGCATAGAAGCAAAACCATATAGCATAGTGCTTCCAGTCCACTTTAGTATGTTCAAAGGGCTATACCAGCGACGTTTTAAACATATGCAAAGAGCGACAAAACTTTCTGTAACATGTGTTACAGAGGCCCAAAAGAAGATAGATTGAATTAATTCTGGTGTCATATAATTACGAAATGAAAGCACAAATGATGGGAAAAGTCGGCGTAAAACGTCATCTGAAGCATAGCCCAATAAAGCAGTTGCACCCATTCCGGCTGTTATAATCAACTGCCAATGTCTATCAGCAGGATAAAATACATCGAGAGGGGTACTTTTGGGAACAGAGTTCTCAAACAAATTTCCAACTGCAGAAGATGCAATCGCAGCTGAGGCTTCCGCCTCTCTGTCTTCTTTTGCTTTGGCAATTTCCGCTTCTTGAGCATTCTCTATCGCAGCAGCTTTCATTAAGGCTTGTATAGGTGGAGGGCCATCAAGTGAACTAGGCTATATTTTGGAAGAAAGTGAAGATCAGGTCAATGATGAATGCTACCTTCTAAGTGATGAATTATTGCATTTGTCAATAAGCTACCATGCCAAGCGCTTTTTCTGCTTCCTTAGCCATATCTTCTAGTACTACACGGACGTCCTCTCGTTTCGTTACAGGTGATGTATACTCAATAAAGACCTCGTCCTCCTTGCCTTCCGCATTCTTATAAGTGACAATAAAACCTTGCGAGTTGAGACTCTTGAATGTGGCACTGACAGCATCAAGCTTCTTTCCAAAATGTTTGACATAAGCCAGATTAGCGTCTAATGAACAATCGAAATCCTTGTGTCAAAAAGAGTCGAAAATATTTCAAGGAAAAAGTGCTATTTACTCGCATGGCCGCTCATATAAGCTGAAATGTAGGCACTTGCTGAGGCAATAGGATCAGGGAGTTGTGACATTTTGACAAGCTTAAATTTGAAGAACAAAGCAGAGATTTCAAATTGCCCTTTTCCATTTTATTAATAAATTTATCGCTCTTCAATTTATTTTTTTTTCTTTTGAGGACAATTTTCGAGTAATATGAAAATGAAGGGAATACATATTAACTGTTCTGTCAAAGAGGTAGCTTTTCACATGTAAGCCGGCATCAATGCTTTGACCGCTCCTCTAAATTCTTTAGGTAACCTAAGAAGACCAAAGGCTGTCAATGTTTTATACACTTCAAAATAAATCCTATTCAAGCCTTACTCTCGGTCTTCGATTTAACTGCATCGTTATCTTTAGCCAGGAAAAATAAATTCGATGACGGCACTTGACGTTCATATAACCTCTACAAGAATGTATTAAGTGTAAGCTCGTGCACAGTCCTAGGAAAGTGTTTTTGACATGAGATTACAGTATTTGGCCTTAGATGTGACAATTCTGCTTTTAATACTCTAATTTCTTGTAGCTTTTCGATGGAAAGAAGTCAACAGAGATGCTTTATAACCGTTGACACTCAATTCACAATACTCTTACTTCTTTCTCCATATTAGCCTTATTTAAATCTGTCATTGCAGAGAAGTTTAAAAAAAGAAACAGGCGTGAAAAAGGAGAATCAAAGATCAGTGGCTGATTTTGAAGCCTTGATTCAAAAACCTCCACCCCAAACTCAAACATATTGTAAAAAGTTGATAACTGTAATCACTGACTTGAAGAAATAGATGTATTGACATATAGTCCACTTTCAGCATTTATTACAAGTTCTGAATAGCAGTGAACGAAAAATACAAGGCAATACTGAACACATCAATGAATCAATTTAAAGTTCTTGGACACTGAGAGCTAAATTGAGGAAGCAGCAGCAAATCAATAAAACAGTTGAAGCACAGTCATAAGAAGCTAAAGTAATACTTACCAGGAGGAAGAGATTGCTTAAGCTTCAAAGCCTTTTGCTTATCGTTAACAACGAGGGTGTACAAATAGCGAGAGCATCTAACCTTGAATTTGTATTTGTCACCGTTCTTCTTGACACGAGCAGCTGTGGGTTGCACGTACAAAAAAAAAAGGTACGTAAATAATATGTTCACAATGGTTTCATCGTCATCATCTGGTATTGTTCAAACTCTTACAAGTGGCGTCCTTTCTGCGGGTGATTTCGAGGAAATTCTTAATGTCCACAACCTGCTTGGGCTAAATGAGCGTTTCCATTCGGAAATTGTATAATTAGAACAAAATCAGTCTCTCACTTTCTATTTGCATCTAGGCGGTCTGAATCCATCCATCCTCCTCATCTTTTCATAGGGAAACTGATGGATACGTTGATAATGCCTGTTTGTCTAGCTGAACATACCATTGGATGAATTTATACCTTGCTGAAAGAGGATGGAATCACTTCAATGCACTACTACACTTTGAAACAGTTGCAGACACTTTCAGAATAATAATTCGAGCCGGACTTTAATTTTGGAATTCTTAATGCTGATCCCTTTGAAAGTTTCTCGTTCATAATGCATGTCCTGTTACGAAAATACTAGCTTGCCACTATGTAACCTTCGCTTCTGCACTAAGGACAAGGTACAACAAGTTGTTCGTTGGGTGCCAAGATAAAAATTTATCATGTTAATTCTCTCACTTACTTGTATATCATATCTCTATACACAGATGTATACCATGTCCGTGTACAACTGTTACTCTGGAAATTTTCAAGGGACGAAAGTAAGAATGTACCAGCACACTTTAAATATAGTCTTATGAAATTCTTAAAACTTCTATGGTTCAGCTGATGTCCGCCTGTCCTTTTGAACCATGTATCCATACAAAGCAAGTACGTCTTTTTAATTACATATAGAATAATTACACCCAAAAGTCGGGGGGGGGAGGGGAAGTGAAGTTCGACATAATGCAAGTTTTCTTATACATGAACAAACCCATAATAAAAATAAAATAAAATAGGATCTGACATTTGAAGGCATGTGCTTCCTTAATAGTAATTACCTAACTTGGAACCATCTGAAATAGCATAACTGGCTGTACATCTCAATGTAGTTGTAGGTATTTATTGAAGTTGAGATTACTCGCTACCAACTACACCGCCTTTATTCAAGCCGACAGCTTTTTCCACCACTTCCCTCATTAGATCTATTAGTGTACAACATGTAATCATAATATGTGCTTCTAGATGGTCTGGCCTTTCAACCAATTTCAGTACATGTTTGTTGATGGACAAAGTTCCTAGAAATACAAGGTATCCCAATCGGTGGCTATCAAACTTGGCTATCAATCGCCATTTCTTTTTACCAGTACGATTCGTACCATACTGGCCATTATCTGAGTTTGATAAACTATTCTCGTCTTTTGGTCTAAGTTCGCAGATCAAATCATGCGAAAGCAAGCTTACTCTCTTCCAACGTATACAATATCCCTCAAATTCCATGTCATAGACGAAGTGTAGGTGTGATTTCGTACGGTTTTCTAACTGACTTGATTTTGTCAGTGTCGATGTTGAATTGGTCTTGTTGCTAGCACTATCAGTAGCAACGATAGGATCGCTTGTTTCTCGATGTAAATCAGTTGCAGACGCATTACATGTGGCTGGTGTAGGAAAATCTCCCCACTCGATTGTGATTTCCTTTTGGAATGCCCTTCGTCTTGCTTCTGCTATTTTAATAGATTTATCATCCAGCTGGTTGTGGTTACTTTCCAGACATGTTCTGTATAATATATTTTGAAAGCCCCAAGAATAAGAATGAGGCTGCAATTTTTTGAAAGCCAATACGTTTGATTTATGGAAATAAATGTCATGATCAAAAGGTCGGGTCAAGGAGGCTTTACGTAAGTCATAGTTGAGCAGTTCTTCCATCGGTTCCTTTTTTAGTATTTGTAACAGTGCCATTTTGCTAGTAATATGGCCAGTGGGCGTTTTAGTAGAAGCTGCAGTGATATCTATGCTTGTAGGTCCTTTGATCGATGCATTATCTTCCTTGGTATGACTGCTATCATCATCGTCGGATGTACTTGGGTTGATATCATCCATAGAATGTATTGTTACCCCGGTGATTGCTGTTGCTGGCCTTTGTGCTAGCAGTAGCAATGGTATTTTGCTATGGTGGGATTGTTGACTTTGAGGGCCACTTTCTTCATCTTCATCATTTGTTTTGATATCGGGCCTTTTCCCATTAATGAATTGTGGTCGAACAATCAAATCGTCCAAGACCTCTTGCGGCAAAGTTTGTTTATGCTCATCAACGTCATATTCGTTTGGCTTGTCATAGACGGTGGATAAGTCATCCTTTGTATCCGGTTTGTTCATATAGGTATCATCTGTTGGTCTATATTCTATTGACGCTCTTGGATCAGCAGCAGTAGTATCAGACTTCATGAATGGGGGCAGGTTCGTAGAAAAAAAAGGGGGGAAAAGCGTACCTGAATGATACCGAAGCGGAACGCTAAAAAAAAATAAGGTCGTAAATTGAGAACTTTAAAAGAGAGTCGCCAATGGTGACGCGATTTATCGTATTTCAGATGTTTATTTGGAACAAGTCTTTCTTAAGAAACCGCAGAATCAGTGGTTCAAAACACTTTCAAAATGCCGTTCTCTCAGACTCCACGTAACTCAAGAATAACTTACCAATCCCTTAGCAGAAAGTGGAATGCTGGAGCAGACAGCAACACGAGCAACGGTAGAAGCACCTCTGCAGACACATCCAGTGCTCAATCTGAGCTTATTTTACCAAAGAAACATCAGATAGAGCGAATACAGAATACTCCAAACTTGGCTTCAAGCATCAGGAAAAGAAAACAATCAGAGACTGACAATCAACTTCAAATGCCAACCAAAGTAAAGAGAAGTACTAATCCATTTTCTGCGAAATCGAGCGATCAAGATCGATCGAGGTTTAAGACGTCGCGAGTCTTAAAGACCATCGATGATGACGATGACGATGACGACTTTCAGCAAAAGGACATGAAGTTCAAACTACCGGATAAAAAAAAGTCTTTATCAATGAAAAGTGCAACGTCAACAAGTTTGGATGAAAAGAGCAAAACGGAAAAATTAGCCAAGTCAAAAGCCATACTGGAGAATCTCAATAAAGTAGAAGAAGAAATGGATGACAATAAGAAAAAAGTCATCTGTCCTTACTGTATGACTGTTTTGGAACCAATTACAGATGCGTTGGAAAAAGCTTTAGAAAAGATGAAACGTAAAGATGAGGATTATGAACAAAGGCAAGAAAATCAGGCCTCTTCTTCCTTTACATGTTTCAATATTGTAATAAAGAGGCCTGTCAGTAATGAAGAAAAAGATGCGTTCTGCAAACTACACAAGAAGGAGCTCGTGATCAAACCAGAAGGGGTGAAGAAGAGATTTCCAACAACGATTGATTTCAATGCAGTGTCTCGACGTATAATGAAGTTCAGGAGCGAGTTGGAAAGGGTGATCAAAAATGAACTAAAGAGTGAGTATAGAGAGATTGCCGAAAGTGCATATGAAGAACAAGGTATCAGCAAAGCGAGAAGCACAATGAGTATGATGGCTCGTTTCGAGGCTTCGTTACCGGGTTATTATGGGCCCAAGGGTGCTGGGGTTATCTTGAATACGTTAAATGATATGTTTCTCAAAAGTGGATATCTATCAAAGTATTTGGTTTCGCAACAATTACCAGTGGAGTTCCTTCAGCAGGTACTGGTGCCTGAAGTGGGCTTTCGATTAATACGTGAGGATTTACTAAAAAACCAGGGCCTAGGACGGCCGATGGAGAATGCCACAGAAAAAGCAAAGCAGATAATGCGTGAAAGTTGTGAATATGGTCATATAATGTTCCCGAGTGAAAACCAACATATCGACAGTGAGCAACAAAGGACAGTAATATAGACTACTATTGGGACGAAGACGATGATTTAAGCGTATACTAGCCGTACCAATGGTTCCGATTTATTGGAACTAGAAAGAAGAGCATTATTTTCTTATTCTAAAATCGACGGTTTGAAGACCAATACCTTTATTTTAGTTTGTATAAAACATATAGATATACATCCATATACCAGTAGAACAAGTAATCAGCGCGTATGAATTGTCTGATACATGTTTAAAGTTGATGTATCGTACGCGATTCTTGCAGCTCTTCTCCGAAAATAAAAACCATGACAAACTCAGATTGCGGCAGGATGGGTATTTCCGTCCAAAAAGCTTAAAACGAACCACAAGATCCAATGCAAAAGGTGTGAATCTAAGTATAACGAAAGCATCTGCATAAACGCATATTTAAAAAACATAACTACAATTGCTTCGAATGTGAAAGCGTCCTTTACATTCGTGTCGACAAGTCTTTCTGTCTCTATTGAAGACGATCGTTTGCAATACCCCTTGTTTTTTTGGGTTTCTTTTCCTTGATATTTGTCATCCAATGGAAGAGCTCCGAAACAAAAGTCTTTTTTTATCTAAATTTAGTCGCGAGTTGTTGTCAAACGTTGATACCCATTGGCGTCTCTGTTACTGCTACACACGCACGCACGCACACAGGGTCCCATAATCTTTTTATGTCGTTTTATGTTTGTGCAGTCAACAAGCTAGAAAATACCATAAAGTGAGAAACGCTCTCTAATCGAAAACACCAATTGTTACCAATAAGTAACTATGGACCGTTTCGTATAAAGTAGCTGTTGTGAGCTGTTTCTGTAGTTTCAAACTCTAGTAATAAGTATATCAAAACCATACTCTAAACTAAATCTGTGGCAATTCGGTAGTTCTACTGCCAAATGAATAGAGGTGATGATACCTACATTCAATGAGTTGGGACTTGGCGAATCATCTGCATTTTGCTATTTGACTTTTTTCTTTTTTTGCGTTTTTCTCTGATTTCCAAACGTTTCAAAATGTTATTTTTGTATATAATAAACAACCATTCTAATCGGTCCCCGTTTCATTGAAAATGTCAGTCAAAAGATAATTGAAAGTACGAGTGCTAGGCTTTTTTGTTTGCTAGAAATACTGTACGCAGGCCAAAGTAATTGGATTTTTCTTTATTGGAGAAATAGCTCTTTCTCTAAGCAAAATGCTATCAAAAAGTAAGAGATGTCTTTGCAAATGCGCTTTTCATCACAGATTGTAAGCACCTTTTACTCAGACAAATCTAGCTGTTGTCTATCTTGAATTAAAACAATGCTTATTTGAGTCTTGTTTTTTGTTTCAGTTACAACATTTTTAACGCGTTTTTAAAAATAAATAATTTTTTTTTTTTTTTTGTATCTTGTTGGATTCTAAACTCAATTTACAGGGACTGACTTGCAATTACAGTATTTTAACTAATATTTTAGATGAAATACATTTTTTTTTGGACGATTAATATTTTCATTTTAGATGAGTTGCAATTGTGTTGTAGACCAAAATATAAACCGTTTAAACAATGATTCAAATTCCAAAAACTTGTTAGCAGTGCGAAACAAAAAAAAAAAAAAAGAAAAAAAACCGTACTATTCCTCACCTGTAATGATCTAAATCCTTGAAATACAAGGAAAACCGTGTTTATTACGGCGATTATTTCTTCTTCTTCGCTGGCTTGAAAATGTCGGGTCTTCCCGCTCCAGACCAAACTGCTTGGGATATAGTCATCATGTTGATAGCGGCGTTAATGTCTCTCTGCCATAGCTTTAGACATTGCTTGCAATGAAGAACGCCGGTACCCTTGAATCCAGGGGTATTAACAATTTGCATATCATCATAGAAACAGAGGCTGCATGTTTTAGAGGTTTTGAATTCATCGATTGTGACAACAATCAATTGACCTTCAGCTTCACGTTTCTTCAGAGTTGCAAAAAGTTTACCGACAACACCACATCTTTGCCCTTTCAATTTTACTACATCTTTTCCAAACATTCCAGCACCAAAGACAATCAATGGTACCCTTCTAGGGAATCCTGAGTACTTATCAGCCTTCCACTTCTTGTCACTTCTAAAAATTATCAATCAGCGCGTAAGCTAAACGATGAACATGTAATTCATTGATACTCACTTGATTGGCGGCTGTTTGTCAACATTCTTTCCTTTCTTCTTCTTCTTCTTCTGCTGTTTTTTCCTCTTCCTTGCCTTGCTTCTCTTTTTGCAATTGTACTTGGCCGTTCCATGAGTCAACATGTTGGCCATAGTTTCGGGTGCTCTTTGCCTTCCTTGGTACAACGTAAACCAGTCCTTTGCTGTTTCATGTCCATAAAAACTAAAGAGAGCGTCTAAGTTATTGAGCATATAACTGGTGAACGCCTCATATACTCCTAGACGAGAGGTCTTTGACGAGGGGATTTGACTTTCTACTAGATCTATTCCTGTAACAGCTTTTATACTGTTCAATTTCTTACAATATTTCGTTGACCCTGCCATATGATAGTATTCGGATGTAGTGCATCTTCGCACTTGTCTGTTATATTCAAGGCCAATAGCAGCAGTAAAAACAGACTTTCTTCCGGGATCCAGGGTAATAGGTAAATAAGTATTGTCAACTTCATCCAGAGAGAAATCATCAAGAGTGAGGTCAAATTTTTGGAACGAGGCACCATGGCCAGATTGTTGTCTTTTATAAAAAAGAAAGTCAACTGAAAACCCATCCGTTCTGACAATATTACCAAAGAGCTCTTTGTTATCACCATTCGGTGTAAGTTCAGAGATACTACATGTGCACAAGAAGTTAAACCTCATACATTATACTCGACTGCATACCGTATTAACTGTATGCTTACCTTTTGTACCTGAGTTTCTTGAAATCAAAGACATGGAAAAACAGCTCTAATTGGCTTTGGTAATTGCGGGGTAAAGAACGTTTCACAAAAGAAGACAGAGCGTTCACGCTCAAGGTAATGAACCTCCATTGAACGGAAACCTTTGGCAGTAAGGATAACAATTTTGGAAGAGGACGTCGTCGTACGTCAAATGGTTTATGATCATCGTGTTCGCTCTCAAATTCTGCGTTCAAAGATAACAAAAAGGGTACGAAAGACCCAGGATCAGCAGATAATGTCTTCATGTTCACTTTCTTCCCCAGCTTCTTCTTCCAAGGTTCACAAAAGGTTTGGATCTTTGCTTTTATATCTTTGGTAAGGTAGTCATCAGTTGGCCATTTAGGTTTTCCTTGGCATATCTCTTGATAGCAGAAATCACTTGTGACCTTTTTGACAAGCTTCCAAGGCATACACTACGCAAGATGAGAGCTTTTTTTTAAAATTCATGTAAGACCCCAAGTAATATTGAGTTGCAACTTACCACAAATGCCGTTTGTATTTTATATATCAAAAAATAGAGAAGTTTCTCCTCAAAATTTTCCACTATACTGTTCGTATAGGAATTAGCAATTTCGGTGCATGCTTCTGTAATGGCTTGACTAAGTCCAGGAAAGAGCTTGACAGGGAAGACAATCTTAGGGTAAGTCGTTTTAAAAGAATCAAACGAGCTCAGTAATTGTTGTGATATCAGCCTACTATTTGTTGGTCTTTGTCCATTCACTAGCTGTATCATAGAGTACCAGAAATTTTGTGTAAAGATATATTTAATACACTTTGGCTCAGCAAGAGTGGCATTTTCCAAGACGTAATAATTCACAAAGAGCTTGGCTCTAAGAACCAAGTTTCGGATAACAGAACAAGCTTCAACAACTTTTGACTTGAATGTGTTGCGATAGTCACCAAAAACGCAGTTATCAAGAGGCAACCTTCTTGTAAACGCCTTGTAATTACTTCCCAAATGATGTTGAAAGACCTCTGCCTTTGATAATACATGTTGAGGACACAGAGGAGAACGCACCGATTTATGTCCTGGTTGCTTGCATTTGGTACAACAGGTATTGTCTTTATCCGGTTCTTCATTATTCTCTTTCCTTGCTTTCTTCTTTTCCTTCTTGATTTCAAAGTTCTGTTTGCGTTTTCTGCCTATCGAACCAACTATAGGTACAATGAGGTCGCTTACTAACGATGAATTTACCAACTTTTGAAGCCACATGAGGTGCTTACCTTGATCTGCAGTTTCTGTCTCATACAATTGACATTTAAAGTATTGTTGGGTGTAATGACCCCCTTTACCGCAATCAATACACGTTACATCTAACAGTACACGATGATTAATCTCTACGTATATATATGATCAGGTATATAGGCTTTCAAAAGGCAAGTTACCATTAACAGCACTTGATTTTTTCTTTTCAAAAATTTGCTTTTTCTTTTCATAAATTATTGTTTTGAACATGGGTCATAGTATGTATCTTAAAAACGTGAAATAAAAGTGAAAGAGACAACATTTGACTCTAAGAGAGCAATATATTTTATAGTGCTTATCTTTGAAAGTCACCCATGAACGCATACAAAAACATTGACAACAGTTAATATAACCATCCCATTCCGCTATGGTATCTGTTATACTATGACCATCAGCCCTCTATCAATGGTTTGATGTCAATCAATTCAAAGTTAACTTTTTTTGGAATTCTTGTCCAAAAAAGGCACCAACGAATATCTTGTTGGTCTCGGAACACATCGTCATTTAGTAAAAAAGTTGTCAAGCTTTTTGTAGTTTGTCCTATTGCAAGATAACATCAATAAAACCATTATTGGCGACTTTCTTACTGATAGAGACTAATTTCTAGGGTTCGATTGTATGTCATCCTTAATGCTGCTTGAATATCACTGAATAATTGAGTATCCAAATATCCAAATACTATGGACTTTTCTAAAAATATTTTTTACTAAATCTAAAATTAAAATGTATATTGTCCATTAAAAATTGTAAATCGTCTAAAATATAAGGTAAAATACTGTATTATTTTTTTTGTCGCTCCATAGACGAATAGATCAGGATAACAGTGAAAAAGGTATATAAAAGGATAGACACGTTGGATAAAACATCTCTTTCTATTATCAAACTATTATATATCAAATAAATCAAAAAATGTTGTCTCGCTCTGTTGTCTATCTTACTGCTCTCTCTGCTACCCTCCTTGCTGCCTTCAATGGTGCTGCTGCTTCCCCTATCAATAAGCGTGATGATGAAATGACTTATGGTGATGCTACCTGGTTTATCGCGTCTGATTCTGGTTCCATTGGTGCTTGTGGTGAATTTGAACCTGATGATGGTTATATTGCTGCCCTGAACGGTGAACAATACGGTGATATGGATGCTGTCAGCGATGATTGTTTCAGAAAGGTTAGAATCTACCATGACGGCAAGTCTGTGGATGCCACCATCACTGATGCCTGCCCTGGATGTACCTGGGGTTCTCTCGATTTGACTCCTGTTGTTTTTGAAGAACTCGATGATTTGGACATTGGTGTGATTGATATCAAGTGGAGATTCCTCGATTAAAATACAACCCTCTTTCTTTTATTTACTACTTTTACTATCACTACTGAATATTCACTGCATTCTTTTTTCTCTTCATTTGCATTACTTTGTTCATCTTTCCATTCTCATATTACCCACTTTCTTCATTCCGATATTATCATGTATATAAGCTTAGAATTGCTACTTCCCTTTTCTGTCTTTTTTTTTTTCTTTTTTTCTTTTTTGTATTTCATAATGATCATCCCTTATATTACTCTGTACACTATTTAATAAACTGGTTTTATTGATAGCACGCATATAAAAATTGTAGCACTCATTTCTCATTAGTGTGCTTATTCAATACTGTTTATACTGCTTCGTTTCAGTATTAAAGGACAGCAACGATGCGTATATTTGGGTCAGTCATACTATGCATACTATGTATATATCTTGAGGCTTCAAAAATTCAATATAAGAATCTAGAAATGAGGAATAAAAAAAATACTATTGGACGTGTACACTCCTCGCCTTAACTGTAGCCTTATTACATACACAAGCTCCTTCTGTAGTGTGCATAAATGCTTTACATGCCTCCTTTTCAAAAATGTGTTTTTTCTTTTTCACAGAAACCGACCATCACCCCTTCCCCACTCGCAACTAGCAGCGTAGATTGTCTAATTTCTATCCAATGTGTTATCACTAGAGAAAAATCTATCCCAGCTAATGTATCTTTCTTTCATACTACTTGTAATGCGTATTGTGTGTTATCTAAAATAACAAGATGTCATTGATTCTGAACCTTTAATGGAAAACATAACAGATATCGCGTTCAATAGGTAGTATATATCATCCAACTGGAAATCTGGTATCAGATCGACGGGAAGGGAATCATTATACGCCCTTACTGGTTTTTTTCTTTTTTTTTTTTTTTTTGGTTCTTTTCCTTTGAAGATTCATGGACAATATCAAATCTATTGCTGGTGTATTTCTGTCCTTAGCTTGCTTTTATTACAATCTTAAATTATTTTATACTCGAGTTTAACTCGACTACATTACAAATTTAGTGGTGCTCGACATTCTTGTGATGCTCTGTTCAACAAAAAAAATCAAAAAGGTACCGAAAGTTAGTCAGAGCTTCACACAAGTGTTGGTTTTTGTTTACGAGAAAAAACTTACTCAAGTGGAAGTGATAGTCGATAGTATAACCAATAATACCAACACCGAGGATAAGATGAAGTAATGGAGTAACAGAGGCGTTATCACCATCAATATAACGGGCCTTATAACGAGCAAAAGGACCAACAGGCTTGGGAGTTTCAGCAGTTCCCTTGGGTAATTTCTAGACAATGACATCAAGTCAGTCGAAATGTTGACAATAATTTTTGAAGACATCATCATTCCGTACCTTATAGAATTTGACTAATTCATTGATTTGTCCATCCTTAGCTGAACCACTAAGCTTGGTGGCAGCAGCAATATTAGGAGGAACAAGTGTTTTGGTGGTATAGGCACGACGGAAAATGGCGCTCATCTTAAGTGTGTTTGTAATATTAAGATACTATTCAAACAGAGTAAAAGATATAAAATTGTGGGGCATTTTTATTTGAAAGTCTCGCTATTTTTTTAATGCTAAATGGGCGATTCACCAGGGGGGTTTGATTTTTTTTCCTTTATTTTTTGTTCTCACCTTTTTTTTTTTTTTTTTTTTTTTTTGCCCACTCGTTCTCCGGGCGAGAAGAAAGAGGCGTGGTTATCTGGCCCCTTACACGTCACCGGAACAAAAAGCAATCTGTAATGACCGACAAATCATAAGAAGTTCAGTTACAGTAATAGGGTTTTATTGTTGGGAAAAAAATTCTAAACAATTTGAAATGTGAACGGGTAGCCAAAAAGAAAAGAAAAAACATAAAAATAGAATAGAGACGTTTATGATACAGCATTAACCATGGAAATTTATGTATAAAGAAATGATATGATATATATGTAAAATGTGTGTCGTGAGTGTTTGTGTACAAAGTAACGAATTGACAGGTGAGTTATTATAAGGGTGGAGAGGAGAAAGGTATAAATAATAATAAAAAATAGAATGCTTTTTTGTTAATTTTGATTGATAGACCTACACATGTTCAGGGAAATAGGCATATTCAATTTACTATGTCAATACGAGTATTAATAAGTTGTTCGCTTCTGTTTACCTTGAGACGCTTTCGAACAATCTTTCAATGTCTGTCGCGCAGCGAGTAAATGAGTGACTCCAAAAGCTGTAGCGAGGATTCTTGATCAGTTCAATGAACGTAATCAAAAGGCCCCACGGATGTGGTCTATTTACAATTAATCTTTCTAATAAAACTCTTGTAATTTGTTCTTTCGCCACTTCGTTTTTGCCTTCAACAAACAAGTACAACAGCAAGCAGCTAAAATAGTGTGTGTGGCTGTTAGGATAGCGTAATTGGTTAGCAATGGCACTCAAAAGAAGATAGCGTCCTACACAAATACCAAAGAAAAAAAGATAATGTTACTACATACTGTTGGTTTCCTCAATGCTTCCTTTCATATACACATGTTTACCTTCAGAAGTCAATTCAGACAAAAGGTATTGATAGATTTCTAACGCAGGCCCTTGATGCACAGGTGTTCCCCTTGAAATGGTGACCATACCAATGTAAAACGTGACGGCATTGACTAAACGTGTGTTGAATGTTTTCTTTGTGCTGTCATACATTTTATCCAACAAAACCTTCAGGAAATCCGTAGAAGGTATCTTGGATTTTTCCAAAATTTGGTCCAACTCTTGTTTCAGATTATTCTCTTCTATAATACTGGTCACATCTGACAAAACACGAGGTGACTGATGGGTTTCAGTTAGCAAATCGATCTTCAAATTGGGCGTGAAAGGATCTGGCAAACGCATGTGGCGAGGGAAAGCGCTTAGAATCAAGTTACGCATTTGGATACTAATGGCGGGTATCACATCACAAAAACTATAGTGATAATCACTGAGGAATTCTGGGAAATCGTGAAGGAGAACAAGTAAGACACGGAGTGTGCCTCTGTATAATGTACGAGTAGTGTCACGCAACTCAAGTTTACGCAGATAAGGTGCCAAGAATTCAAACAAGCAGATCAGTAGTCGTTGGAAGGTTGGCCAGCCCTATAGAAAGTTATTTTACACGTATGTTAGCCTATTATCCATAAAGCGTTGTCAAATTCTCAATAACAGTTGAAACTTACTTGTTGATTCTCGGCCAACAACAATTGGGGCATGAAGAATCGATGAGAAATAAGCTGAAGCCAAGCAAGAGAAAAACCAGGGAATTTTAGAGGCTGCAGAGTCAGGAAGGTGCTGCTGAAAGCATTCAGAAGAGGGAGATACAAGGATAGCATCTGTTGTTCAATCTTGTGGAAATCAGTTAATAAACTAGTGAATAGACGAAGGAAGGGACGTTGGTCAAAGTGCTGTCCGCGTATTTCATGGTGCTGCGAAATACATAAGACTGCAACTGATAATGCACGTCGAACATGAATCAAAGGATCTGCTTCATCTGCCATCGTGACTTGTGTCAGACAAACAATCAATTTGGAAAGAGCATCGATAGGTTGATAGCCTAAAGCAGGTGATTGACCAGCGAGCATCTTAAATTTGATGGCATGCTCCACAGACGCTTCTATGCAAACACGGTAAAATAAAGTGGCTACATCGTTCATTCTTAATATGTCCTGTTGAGAAAGCTGCGTTACAAACGTCAAAAGAGTTTTCTCAGTAGCAGCTGGATGTTGGTATACGCGAACCCATTCGGCAAAGAAGTATTGAAGTTGCTCGTAGAGGTTGCCGTCAGTGCTGCTAGGTGGAGCCATATCTTGCGCTTGAAGATGTTGAGGTGTTGGTACTCTACGTAGCTCCTCCAGCAGACTTATCACATTCTCGGGTATCTGATTTCCTCTCAGATTGCTTAGAGCCTCCAACGAGGCCATAAATTCTTGGCTGGTAGCCAAAGGATACTCACCCAATAGACAAGCACGGATCAAGCGTACAGAAAATTCAATGGCATTCTTGCGGCCACTATTAATCAACACAGCTAATTCTTGGTCTTGTTCAGGTAGGCTGATTAAACCAGCCTTGATTAATGCTACAGTGACGGGTACATTGTATTTACGTTCATCATCAGCATGTGTGAGCCAAGTAGTCACCAAGTTGCCTACAGCGGGAGCGACCTCGTATAAATGCTCCAGTATGACCACATAAACTTCAATAGCCAGTTGTCGCTCACTTTTGTACAACAATTGCACAATCTTTTGAGCAAATGCTCTCGCTGTCTCGGATTTATCAAAGCTAGTATAGGCAAGCATTGGAATCTGTCGAATTAAGGTACGGATATCACTATGATGAGGAAGGGCACTGATAGTGCTGATGTTTGTTTGACTAATAAGATTCTCAATTTCAGCGATGCATTGAGCGAATCTTTCTAAAATAGCACGAACACTTGCTTGGGGTATATGCTGCTGTTGCTGTTGGACAATTGCAGTGGGTACATTTTCAAGCCCATTGCTAATTGGAGTAGATAGATTATTTCCGTAACCGCTTCCATTATAAGCAAAAGCAGCAGGATCCATACTTGCTGCCATTGGCGCTGCAGGCGCTGCAGCAGCTGGTGGAACGCGAGGAATTCGCATAAAATCTTCATAAATGCTTAACTGTGCTGGCTGCAATCCTCCTGGCTTGGGTCGAAGAACAGGCGGGAGAGTATTTATGTAAGCCGACATTTGGAATGTTTCCATATCGACAAATGGCTGGCTAGTTTTTTGCTCGCGATGCTTTTTACGGGCTGCATAAGCCGTAGCAAGTATATCGTCAATTTCAAGAGTGGCTCTCTCCATGGCAGCTTTTTCAATGACTGCACACATGAGTTCCAGATTATTCTCTACTGTATTAAAAATAGCATTCTCTGCCATAGTCTATGTACAAAAGTGAGAATGCATCCATTGTCTTTTTGGTTCTTTCCTGAATCTGGGAATTCAAAACTTACATCGCTTAATCCATGAGCCAAAAAGATCGCTTTCAAATTGGAAACAATGCTCAATCTGAGCGGTTCTCGACTTGTTACCATAGCAAGGCTTGCGGATAAGTTTTGAGCCATCAGATGTGCAGCATCTCTCATCTTGTTTTCATTATTCTCCATAACAAAATCTTTCAGGACTAAATCGCGAGTGGATACGACGGCAATGGCGACTGCACGTTCGACAACAGGCCCGATAATCTCACGGACAGAATCTGTAAAAGCTTGAAGAACTAAGCGCTTGGCAGCAGGGTGGTTGTTAAACAATGCAATTTGAGGGTTGAAGGCAATATAGGGAGCAAGGTTAGGAATATTGATGGGTATATCATTTATGGTTGAAGGCTCTGTGTCGGCATTTTGCAATAACGGGTTTCCGCCGGCTGCTGCTCGTCCAGGGTAACCAGAACCAGAGGAAGCAAAAGCATTTTTGCTATTATTTTGCGCTTGAGGCTGTCTGTCCTTCAAGACAGTCGTTGGTGTAATATCTGATTCATCATGAAAGCGTATGAGCAGCGTTAAAAGGAGCAAAGTCTTTTATATTATGTCGTCTTACCTTTCAATTCAACTGACAGACTCTTACACAAAACCTCAATTTCAAACTTTAGGTTAAGTTTAAGCTCTGCGAACTCATACAATTCCACTAGCAGCTTAAGGATCGCCATCAACCAAGGGTTAGGCGGTTTGAATACTTTGCTATCGGCACATTGTTCCAACACTTTACAAACGAAAGGAATAACAACAATCAAGCGTTGTGTATCATAGCCTTCCAACAATAAATTCTATATTCATAATGCAGTTAGCCCCAAAGTTGAATTTGCTTCTGCTACAAAGCCCTAGTTCTTCTTACAAACCTTGAACATCAAATTCTTATGCAGAATAGGCTTATTTTTGGCGAGTGTCATTCTTCCGAGCCATGATCCCAAATTTTTCAGTAACGAACGTTCAGAAGAATTTGTTACCGTTTTTTCCGAGTTCAAGAGAAGCAATGCGTTAGCATATGTCACGGCAAGTATGTGATTATTCAGTAACTTGGAACCGATGTAATCTAACACCATTATGTACAGCTCATGATAGTTCGGTTCAGCAGATATTCTTTTTGTCACCAGATAATTGCTAAACCATTTATACGCAGATGGTATCAATACCTCTCTCAAATTGGATACTTTGCTCTCAATATTATTCTGTGCCACGTTATTGATCGTAAAAAGAATTGTATCTTGTACCGTGCTGGACGGTTCTTGGTAAACAAGATCGGCAACTTCTGGTATCTGAGGTGGATGAATGCTTGTGAAAGGTATTGTCAGAGTTGGCTGAAAATGTTGATGGTTATTCGGATCCAGATCTTCACCAGGCTTAATTTGAGCATTAGGATGACTTAGAGATGTCTGTATATAAGTAACAATGTCGGGATGCATCTCCACCAAAGCAGGTGTCTCTAATAAGTGTGCACAATACTGTGGCCATTCTGTTAATCGACCTTGAAATTGTCTTAACGCTTGAACACCAAAGTTAAACATTTTGGAACCAGCAGGATTGCGTAACGCTTCCAAAATATAACGTAGCGCGACACCTAATGGTACGTAAGAGACGAGTCTGTGTTGTATGAGCAGACCAAACAAGGTAGCCGTAATAGATAGTTCTTTTTCGGGATATTTAGGGAAAAATGCATATTCATCAAATAAATTGTGAATCATACACGCGAAAACATCTTGATCGCGAGGAGCCTTAGAAATACTAAGTCTCTTTAATAATTCAATCATGTCGTCAACCGAAAGCTCACCATTGTATATACGCTCATAGTACATATTAGCTTCTTCTTCTATATCTGGTTTAAATGATGCGCCTCCTCCGGGACCAACAACCTGCGCTGGTGGCATACCTGTTGCTATTGCTGGACCTGTTGCTGATACTGCTTGCATTGCATTTGTATGCAGTTGCGGGTACAATTGAAGACAGCGGTTTTGAATGTCCTTCAACTTCTCAGTCAATTGAGGCGTCAAAGAGCTACAGTGAGATTGTTTATACATTAGTTAAATGTTAAAATATACGCATCGCCGTCTTATTACTGCAGCATCTTCATTCGCCTCAATTACCTATTTGTTAATGCTTTTAAAAAGCTTCTGACGGAATCTACCGACAATGCTATAGGTAAGTTGACCTTGGATGGATCTTGTCGTTGTACTTCCAACGAAATCTTCTGCACAAGATAGTCTAAACATTGATTGGCGAATGTCTCTCTTAATTCAGGATTATTCAATCTTTCTTCTAACCAAGTCTCCAAATTCATTGATTTATCTATATCAGCCAAACATGCCAAATCCAAAGCTAAAGCTGGTGGTAAAGAATCTAAAATAGACGGTATAGCCTGTATAGAATTACGCAGAGTTCAGCAAGATCAGTCGAGGTATATTCTTGTCCAATAATGTAATTTATGCACAAACTTACGTTGACGTCTTTTGACAGTTCCAAAATTCGTGTAACAGAAGATGGATTGTTACTGTACATATCCAATATCACTTGTTTGAACTGTTCATTCTGTTCATTTGCCATATCGTCGTTCATATTGTTCATCTTAGTTCCTATAAAGTGAATCATCTCTTGATATTGGTTCATCAACGCTTTAGATTTCGAACAATGTTCCGCCAGCCTTTTGAGGAACAATTGTAATTTATCTTCCTGCACATCATTAAATTGGTAGCTGCTATCATGCAAACTAGAAGATGCAGCGTTGATCGTGTATTGCAAAAGGTTTTCAGGGATAGAATCTATTTTAGAACAAGCTTCTATAGCCTTTTCTATTTTCGCATTAAAGATTGATTTCGCTTAACAAATAGGAGAATAAATATTAGATCTATGATTATTGCTAGATATTTGACCCCATATAACTTTTTAAGTATATTTTACCTTGAGTGATAATGTTCGCCTGAACTCCCGTAAATAATGGGAGAGTTAAAATTGCTTGGTTGAAATCATTCAGCTTCAGTCTGTCGAAGAGCTCGTTCAAATCTGCTTGATTCGCAATTTCAGTTTTGGTAAATTGTTCTAATGCTGAACCGAAACTGGATATAGTTTCCAAGTGATTCTTCCCTGCTTTTGTGGGTAATAAATCCATATTCTGCATTAATAGTTTGACGTGAGGTGAATTATCATCTCTGAGAAGTTTTTGTTTATAGAGGTCGGAAAGTAAGTATCGAAATAAATGTTCACGAATGTCATCTCCGTGAGTTTCGATGAGCTACAGGTCGAAGAGAAGGATATTTTTAGTGTGATGAAATTGATAGTTTACTTCTATTTTGTGCTATATCGCTTACTGATTTTATTTCCGTTGATTTTCGAGTAAAATTATCGTTATTTAGATTGGATATAAGTAAAGTCACCTGAGCTTTAACTATGCGTGTAAGGCTAGCTTTTTGAGATTTGGAAGTACTTCGTTGCTTTGGGCTTGCTGTTGACGGAGTATTATAAGGGTCTAATTCACTACTCATAGTTGCTTAATGATCGAGTTGCATGTTTTTATGCAAGTTGCAGAATGTATGTTTTATATCTTTTGTTATCGTCGGCTTAATGATTTATAACGGTTACAAATGAATGAAAGAAGAGAACTTCTTTAAAAACTATTTTAATGAGGTTAGAAGGAAGGTGAACTAGAAAAACGATCTTGAACTTTATGAGAAATTAAAGAGCCAAAAAGTGATCAATGCTCAAAAATTTTCGACACATATGTTAAAAAAGTGAAGAACGCGTTGTCAGAAATCGCTGAATGAATTCTTATTTGGATGACATCAGCAAAAAAAGAACCCGCTAAGAAACAACATTAGGCATTCAACTGAATCTGTTGATGAAACCAAGACGTTTAGACTTCGAAACATAGCCAAAAGCCAATTTTGTAATAAATGCGCGATAGGGCTTCAATATATTACGCTCTATTGTCGATGATTGTATTTGTATTGTTCAAATAGTTTACAAATCGTTGATATTCCTGCTAAACATCGAACAAAGTTAGGTTTTGTGTAATTTTGATTGGTAAGAGTGGCTTGGTGTTGCATAAATAGACCTCAACCGCAGATCTGAATTCAATTTTCAATAATAGTCTGTTTTAATTTATCTTAACAACAGACAATTCATTCTCAATATGGCAAAAAATGAGCAAAAAGAGCAAGAAATAGAGAGACTATTTGTTCACTCGGGAGAAAAAGAAAGGTAGAAAAATAGCGGAAACATTGCGTTCAAGTAATGCAACAGACATTTATATGATTCAACGAATGATCAGGCTATTGGAACTGCTGAAGATGCGTTTGAATGAGTCAGGGTGGACTGATAACTTTGACGCTTACACCCGTGGTATGGAACCTAAGCTTAATTAGTTGGAATATATTGGCACTGATATGGTGTACAGACCTTGTTAGAGATAAAAATTTAGAAAATTGCACACTACTTCAGTTAGAGAAGGAAGCAACAGAATTTGGCAGAGGTAATTGAAGACACTGGAGCAGAACCAGACTTTGAAAGATACTAATGTCTGCTGGATTAGCTACTGTCAGCGATTCCATTAAGCGAGAGCTGTTAGAACATATAAAAAAATTTGTGGATACCAATTTTAAATGAAGTTTATCTATAATTTCTATGTATTGTTTATTGATCGCATTTACGGACCGATCGCTCATCTTCAATGGGCTGCAACTTTATTAACCTCCTCAACAATACCACGAAGGACTGGCTTTGTTTCTTTTAAATTCAAGCGCATGGCATATGCATCTTCTCCATCAGCATAGTATTTTTTCTCAATATCATGAACACTATTTTTGTCGTAATCAAATAAATAAATCAATTAGAAAGGGACTTCACAGCAAGGAAAGTCAACTATCACGTACTCGAATTTCAAAGTATCCCTATAAAGACCGATGGCGGCACGGTTTGTCTTACGAACATGTAAAGATACATAGTGAGCACCGAAAACTGTTGCCATTTGACTAGTTGCTTGTGTCATGAGTTTTTGTGCGAGACCTAAACGTCTATAGGTACGCATAACTGATAATGAAGTAATATGACCATGAGGAACATCTGTAGGTTCTTCTTCCCTATTGGAAATGAAATCTACTCGTTACTTTAAGGAATCTCCAATGTAATTCCAACTCTTCTTCATTCCCTACATTTTTGCTAAAACATAACCAACAACTTTCCCATTCTCATCCTCGGCTACAAAAGATAACTGAGGCCATGATAAAGCGTGATAAAGGTCTATAAAAAATAACGTCAAGTTGAATAACATATTCTACTAGCGTTGCAAAGGCGGCTACATTACAATATTTCATTTGGTAATTCTCTGGCAGATCGAGTAAATTACAATTTTGAATATAAATCAAGTCTTCAACCTACTCAAGTCAGGCGGGTTGTTAGTTTCGAACTCGTATCAAACGGTTTGGAATTCTCTGCTTACAGTAGCTTGTCTTATGTTCATGTTGCTTTTGATTTTTTAATAAGTTTTTGGAAAAAGAAAAAATAAAATTCTGTTTAACACAAGCAAATGCATATTTTTGGGTGCTTTAGAAGATTCAAAAGCCACTGCAAATCCAAAGAACATTATATTTCGCTTCACGACTACAGGGTAGGAAGACCTTAAAACATCGATGAGCGTATAATAATAAACTATGCACCCGTCAACAAACTTTTGCAGAAGATGGACCCGTTATCGACTGTGCATTTGCTGACCAAAGACCTTTGCATGGTTTTTACAGGATAGACAAGGAGATGATCTTTATTACTTTTTAGTTAGCAGAAGTTTTGTTCAAACCTTTATTAGTTTGAACGCTATGCTTCACCTAAGGCTTCTGTCAGATCTGTATCACTACTTGAGGTATGACACTTAGTCACGCAATCATATATCTACTTTGATTTCTGCGAGAATCCATAAATGTAAAGTGTCTTTAAATTACGAAATTCTTTCTATTTCTTCGAACATTAAAAAATTAACGAGTGGAAACTCACACTGTAGAGAAACAATTATTATTATGGACTATCCAACAGTTACTCAAGTTGAAACAGTAATATAAACTTAGCAGTAGCTCAACGCAGCGTTTCTAGTACGATAGTTGAATAACTCCTTTTCTCAGCTTATAAACGAGCTTTATAGTTCAAGCGATCCACTTGTCGCCAAAGAAATCCAGGATCAACTTCAGACATTACAGAAGCAACCAATTGCTTGGGAAATTGCCTCTCAACTACTTTTTTCGCAAGTAACTCGTTTTATTCAAGCTTTTATTCTTGTAACAATCGCACAATACTTAAATCCTTTCAGACAGATCATTGT
Organism: Mycotypha africana; assembly: GCF_025528875.1. Lineage (NCBI taxonomy): Eukaryota > Fungi > Mucoromycota > Mucoromycetes > Mucorales > Mycotyphaceae > Mycotypha > Mycotypha africana. Next base: position 891,028 of record NW_026515734.1, on the reverse strand, counting down.
CGGTTTTTCGGTGCACATACGTTTCAAGTGAAAATCACACGCGATTGGTAAGCACGTCAGTAAGTGATTCATGGATTTTTTTTTTTGCTGTTGCCTAAACAAATTTAACGCTCGGTAGGGAAACGCTACCAGAGAATAAACATGAATGGTTAAAGAGCGAACTCCTTAATTGGATAGTTCGGTTATGTGGAGGACCAGCTTTTGTCACTACCAAATTATGCATAGCAGTAAAGCATGGAATTAAGTTAATGCTTTTTTAATGATATCAACTGATTTAAATTTTGTGCATGAATAGTTAATAGCCTATTCATTCCATTCAGTGCCCGATAAATGGCCGCACTTCATCGCATCAACAGTAGAAGCGCTACAACTAGGCTCACAAGCTTATGGTGTGCCAGCCCAAACAATCTATTCAACTATTCTGGAATTTTTAACGCTTGTACCTGAGGAAATATCCAATTCTAACCTTATTGGCGGACACAAGCTACAGCTGATTGGAGAATTAAAAGAAGGCGTTCCGATTGTTCTGACAACCATATCGACGCTACTATTTCAACCTGTCAATTCGGCTGATACACTTCAACATAAATCATTAAGATGCTTACAGAGCTGGATACAGTATGGGATTAATTTAGAAGATGCACATACTTTGTTACAAAAAGTGATGATCTTACTTGGTCACCCGGAATTATTTGAACCTGCCGTTGACGTCTTATTAGAATCTATGCAACAAACAGCGTGGGCGAGGTATCAAAATTATCGAAATGAGTTATTATCATGTTTCACGAGCGACGCCATGAAGGAGAAGTTTGAGACTTGTATTGCAGATGAGGATGAGGAAACTGCGCTTGCGCTTGCAAAGTTGTTTACGACCTTTGGAGAGACATATACAGATTTTATAGTGAAACATTTGGCCCGGCCAGACATAAAGTGGCTGTTGCAGATGATATTACAATTAACAGATTATAAAGGTTACTATCCGATAGATCAGGAAGTATCTGAAATTCCACTCAACTTTTGGTATATAATGCAAGAAACCTTATTTGATGAGAATGTATTACCTTTGCGCCCTATATCGACGCCACCACATCTCGATGAGGGAAATTCAAGGGATGAGGCTGTTTGGATTTATGAGTGTGGGCAAACCTCGTTGGCTATTTATCGTGATTTAGTGAAAATCCTGATTCAGAAAGCTTGCTACCCAGATGAAATGACTTGGAATTCATGGAATAAAGGTTCGATTATAAGAAAGAATTGGTTATTGTTCTTTTAGCGCAGCATCTAATTTATGAGTATTCCAGATGTTAAAGATAAGTTTAAGATCTGGAGACGTGATTTGGGAGATACAATGATCAATCCCTACTTTGTATTGAAAGACGAGATGTTATCAATTCTCTTGGAGCAAGCAACATGCATTATCGAGCAATGGGAAGGCTTACCAAACTCAGCACAAGTAAGAACAGCTACATTTGGACGTATATTCTGTACGCTAACTGTAACAACTATAGTATTTAGAGGCTACGTTATTTTGCCTGAAAAGCATATCTGAAGAGATCAGTGCGAAGGAAAGTGTTTACATATCTCGGTTTTTTGGCGCAGAGATATTAGGAAAATTACAAAGTGATTGTAGTATTCGATTGAAAAATACTGTTTTATTACTTATGGGTAAGAATTTTGCATACGTGTCTTTTATCCAAGGAATCGTAATTTATACAATACTATTCACTATAGGTTCATTCTCGGAATGGCTCAAATCAAACCCCCAATTATTAAACCCAATCATGAACTACATTGTACCTTGCCTGAGTAATCCTAACCTAGCCCCAGCTGCTACCTCTTCCTTTTCAGATATTTGCGATAACTGCCGCGAATCTCTAGTTGATGAGTTAGAAAGTCTGATGCATGTTTATGTAGCTATGGCAAATTCAAGTATAAAGGTATACTAAATTGATGCTGAGCAGAAATCTTGACTATTGTAAACTAATAGCCAATTTCTCAGTCTATTTTCATGCAGAAGGTTGTGCAATCTGTTGCTGATGTGATTCAAGTTCTGCCACCTGAAAGAGCTATACCTCCTTTAATGGTAAAGTTTTTCTGAAGGAATTAACACATTAATTCATATGGTACTTAGTATTACCTAACGAACCTGCTTATTCACGTTTGTAGTCGTTAACTGGAGATATTTTGCAAGGCATATCGAAAGCGCTTAATTTAATAGAAGAAAACCCTGAAGGGTCACGAGACGCAACCCTTGTCCAACTTCAATATCTAACTGCATGTTGTCGTGGTATACAATCACCAAATGATGATTACAAGTCCTTAACAGAACGGGATGAAATTTACGATGCATTTGCTAGCGGGAAATTGACTAAAGCATATATGAAAATTGATGGCTTCAGCGATATTGCTTTTGCCATTGAGCAATCTACTGCACGTATTGCACGAGTATGGGGTGCAGATGAAGCTATTGCAAAGGCCTTATCAACTTTCGTTGACCAAGGTATCAAGTCAACAAGTCCTTTACTCAGTTTGAGTTTTGTAAATTTCGTAGAGTTGGTAGAGGCAAGTTATACAACTGCGGCTTATGCTTGCTGGCTTGACTCAGCAGCACTTGCAATGACGGTATTCGGTGGGCAGGGAATGTACACTGAGAGATTGAGAGACATGCTAGGTACATTGACAACAAAGACGTTGGAGGTAATTAATGGAACAGAAGGTAAGAATTTGTAAGTTGCTACTATATATTGCGAACAAACTTTTTCAACAATTACTTTTTAATAGCTATGGAGAATTATCCAGACATTGTTGACAGTTACTTCGGATTACTTTCAAGGGTAATATACAAGAATAATAAGGAATCGGATTATTTCTAACGCAGTTCACATTGCAGACGTTACGACGTTGTCCTTTAGCATTTTATCATTTACCATTGTCCATGATCAATATGATTTTCTTGATCGTCATTGCAGGCTTAGGATTGCAAGAGCGCTTAGCATTGAAAGCAGCTGTTATGTTCATGGTATATTTACCGTTTGTAAGGAAATGAATTAAGCACACAATGACTAATATGAAGATATTCATGACAGGCCGATTTTGTCACGCAAGATCATCCAGATAATTCAGATATAAGTGAAGTAGCGGACACAATCATGATGAACTTGGGAATCAAAATTATGGAACAGCTATTATTGGGTATTGGTGGTCGTGTGCCTAGGTCTTTTTCAGGACCACTTGTGGACGTTTTACATCGAATAACAGGGAAATATTTGCAACCTAGTCGCGAATGGTTAAGAACATTACTAGCAACTGTAAACTAAATTACTTATACAATATTAAATATGCTACTTATGATTAACTATTTTGGTCCTTTTTCTTCGTAGGATGGTTTCCCTTCTCCTTTGGTAACTCCAGAAGACAAGGAGGCATTACTTAAAGGCGTATTAGGGTAAGTTGTCCAGTTTACTGATTTCTCGTTGGCGAAACAAGCAATATAAAAAGCTAAATAAACGTTGATCTAGGAATCGATCTTTGAAGAGATTTAAAGAGACGGTAAATAACTTTTCCATAAAATGCAGAGGCCTTGGGAACACAACTTTTGGCAAAGTGTAAATGTCCCTCGAATAATACATCTAGTCTGTACGGTAATGTATCGCATACACCATTTTTACTTTTTCTTGTGTGCACTTTGAGATTTATCTTGCGCATTATCCAATAAAATCTGCGTATCCGTAATTTTTTGGTTTTTTTTGCGTCTTTTTATTCTATATCATTTCATTGACCAGTATCCAAAATTTGAAATCCAATGAAATGCCCCCATTTGACCCAAAATTTTGAATAGGGTAGGTACGAGTTGATAATACTGAAAGGTGAGTTTTTTAGACTGAAAAAAAAAAAAAGAGTGCTCTCGAGATTATGTATAAAGCTAATGTGTCAGACTCTCTTAACACTTTTTGTATCCTTTGTTGCATAAATTGTCCATTTGCTAATTGGGTGGTAAACAAAGGAAGCCAAGTTATGACTAAAACTTGATCCTGTCTGAACATATGCTTATGCTAGCTATCATACAATTGTGTTTTAGTGTCATGGTTCGCCTCTTTTTGTTGTAACTCATGGTTTCTTCTGCTGGCCTGGTTGCTTGAGCTTGCTACTACCAATGTATATGCCGTACCTCCTTTCCTAATCAGAAACGGTACATGCGCTTACAGCCGATGGCTGTAATACCTTTTGGGTAAGAGGTATAAAGAAATGAACAAGACTGCCAAACGCCCTCAATAACACTACTTTTCCTGTCAAATGTGTCATTCTGCTTAACTCTAACTTTTGACACTACTCCTCATATGTAAGTATTACAGCATTTCTTATTTTTTGTTATTCTTTTACACCTCTTCACGTACTAATAGCAAATACATTTATCATTTTTCATTGATCTGTCTCGGAATCGGTCTCATAGTTCATATACTCTATCAATATTCCAACTTAGTGTACATTGAAGATTTCTAAGGCCTGCAAGCCTCCATTTCAAAGAAGGACATTGCATATTCAATTCAGCCTTCCAGGTCAATTTCGTAACTGTTAGAGCAGCTTATATTCTTTTGGACAGCTTATTTTCAAAGTTTTTCTGACATCGTCAATTTGATTTTAGGGGGATAGCTGACCAAACAAATTCATTTCTAAATCAAGTTGCCATAATGTATAGAATTCTTTTCGAAGGCTTTTTGGAAGTCAAAAAATATAATTTTTGTAAGCCTGGCCAATCAGTACGACATTCTGTTAATGAGTGTAGTTCAGAGTTATGTAAATACGAATACGATACGAATAACCTCACTATACGGAAACGGGTAACGAGAATAGTTTCATGTCGGTTGCGTATCAATTAAAAACCTTTTTTTTTTTTGAATCTCTATCACCAAAGTAATAGAGGTTTCTTCATAAAAAGATTGTGATTTTGCTTCTATGTTTAATGATATCCCTCTACTGAGCATGTACCAATATTGTATTAATTATTGGATGATCCGGAAAATAATCTCAAAATGCACAAAAGAAGAAGTAAAATGCTGTAAAACTTGTAAACCTCAAGTACCCAACTGAGCATTGCAATTGTACGAAATAAACTATACCATAACAAATATAGAAAGTAAAAGTATTGGTGTAACTGGATACACCACGTCTAATTCTTCCTAAAGTATGAATGCCTTTCTTCTGAACTTTTTTCTTTTTTCTTCTTCAATTCGTCCTTCGTTTCTTCAATAAGACATTCTTTACTTCACCCTCATTTAGAATAAACATCAAGTTAAGAGCATGTCTATTTTAGATACTCTAAGTTCGCCCTTCTCATGTTCTACGGCGCATATAATTACCTCACATAATCCGATACAGCTGGCAGCTATTTCAAATTTTAAACTAGCACAACTTACGTTTGCACCGCCGGACTTACATTCCTTGAGAAAGACAGCAATAATTAAGAACGTTATTGAAGACATATACTCTAATACTCCTTCAGACTGGCTACAACAAATGACTCGATGGCAGTATCTAACTCCAGAGTAAGTCAGAAGTACAAGGACGAAGGACAGAAAGAATTTGTCTAAGCAAAAGCTCTTTCTAAATACAGATCCTTAGAGGAGATGACCCAGGAAGGCTTAGAAGAGATATTTGCTCAATACGCACAAGCTATCGAAGCTTTTCGGCCTGTAAGATCTATTTCGACACTCGCAGATAGCGAAGAGAATGATATTTTTTCAAATGAAGTTGACGACGGTCGAGCTGGGGATGATCTTTGGGTAGCAGATGATTGTAATCGTGGATTTGCACAGTATCAGCAACGAGAGCTTCAGGAAGAAAACCCTATTACGGAAACAAAAGCGTGCTCGACTGAAATAACCAGCCCCGCATTATTTTTACAACCGAATGCCACAATTTCGGACGAATTAATTGTAGCTGGCCGTGCTGCTTCGCCGCTCTCAGATAAACCTCTACCAGCACAACCTATGTCCTTTGATACTTCTGGATCCAACACAGCTTCGGTAGCCATTGCTGTTGTTACGAAAGCCCGAAGGAAAAGTACCTTCGGTGGTAGTAAGAATAGATTAAGTTGGACAAGTGACACTGGTATTACCTCAAGCGCTGTGTCTCAGAATCTCGCAAATGAGATAATGAGCTTATTTGACATGGACTTTGCGATTGATATCAATCTAGACACTGCTCCAAAATTGCCTGAGTTACCTTTCAAGCCTAAAAACGATAACAGAAAATCTCTTCACCGACAATCCCAGGATATGTTGACCAGCTTAATACCTGCCTTTGAAAAAATTGCTTTAGAGACAACAATGGAGTTCAATAATTATAGAACATCTCATTCCACACCAAATCTGAGCCGTGCCATGACTTCTGTTCCTCAAAGATCATCTTCTCTACGGTACAGACAACAAGAACAGAGCGAGTCATTTGTTAGTCCCCTAGCAGTAGTAGTGCCTTCTCCTGCTATTGTGAACAAAAATAAATCCAAGAAGAAGAATATTCTGCGTCTCGCTTCTTCTCTCATGGGAGGAAAGAAAACATCGCCTCTATTGTCACCAAAATCCCAATTAAGTAAAGATAAACTACCAAATAGCCCTGAATTATCCTCTGATTTTATAAAGGAATATTCCAGCTCATCAATCAGTTCAATTGCTAATAGTGTCGCAGATCCCAGCAAAGCATCATCAAGAAAAGCTAGTACTTCAACTGTAGAAACCATTATAAGCTCAACCCTTTCTTCATCATGGTCAAATATATCAGCAGATCATGTCGAAATGAAGGCTGTAGTGAAGCCATTACCTGAAACTCTAAGTACAGCAACAAAGGCAACAGCTCAAGTACACAGTAACAAACGTAATAGCAGACGGAAACATTCGACGAAAAAGAAAAGAAGATCAGCGCGTATCGAAAAAACCATGATAAAACGTAAAAGAGACAGCCATCATCATAAGCCAAACTTGCAAACGGGCGATAGCGAAGCTTCCATTTTAGAAGCAACTGCAACAAACTCTTCAACTTCATCCTTTCTTGTTCCATTTGGTAAAGGACTAAGTCGATCAAAATCCGCGTTCATCAAAATTGGACATGGACTAAAATCCAAAAAAAGCTATAAAAAGCAACTAAGAAGAGTCTCGTCCGTAAAACATTTAAACGAAGCCTTAACAGGCAGCGCATCACATAAGGAGATAAATGCCTCTCAGATAACAGACCCATACGTTCATTGCAATGGAAACGACACTCGTTTCAACGGTAATAAATCTGCACCTATTTTAGTCGCCACTGCTTTTTCTGAAGAACCTCAAGTGAGACGACAGCAGCTACCACTGGAACAACAAAGCTTTGTAAAAAGGATGACTTCATTTCACTGGAAAATGAAAAGTCGTGGTGATCATAGTCGCAAATCTGCAGCTGAGGTTTAATCGTATATAGTTTTCATCATCCTCGTCATTATACCCTTGACTTACTAACACAGTGTCTGAACTTTCATAATATTTGCATTGATCCTTTCGTTAAAATAAAAGCTTTGATTGACTACGCTTTTCTTTTTTCTTTTTTTCTTTTTTTTGGTTTTGCTTCTGCCTTCAATAACAAGTCATTCTAAGTCGAATACGGATTTCTTATGCTTTTTTCAGAGAATCGACAACTCTATTTTAAAAGATAACGATTTGCGCGTGACACAAACAGCAGCAATAAATTGCGCCTATCTCACTTTATTGAGACCAAATTTTGAAGGTGCTTAAATCATTCAGTTACAATTTTTAACTAAATAATTAACAAATTTTTCAATAAGTAACTAGAAAAACCAGCTATGTTATTTCACCTATTGAGCCTTACGGATAGCAACTTTTCTGCTACGCGACGTAAAGGCATTGTTCGCGATTAAACATTTTTTTGTTATAGAGTCATATGCCCTTAGCCGTTTTACGTTGACATAAGACAAAATGAAAGATTTAGCTGCCAACAGTAATGAACATGCTTATTTTATTCTTTCTACTTACTATAATCATGGTTTATTTGACGAATGTCCAAGATGATATGTTGTTGTTCCCTTTGCACCTTTTGGCTTTGCCTTTTACAAAAAATATTTTCTGTTCTATGAAAGAATCAAATGTTAAAATTGAGCTAAAGTACCAAATGGTATTAATGCTATTCCCTTTCCGAGTGGTAATTTTGACATTCGGAGCCCTTCTTTGAATGTTATAACGGTTTGAGAATCGATGCCAACTACGGAAGTTCTAGTATCATGTCTTTGTATCTTATATCTTCTCAATAACTGTTGGGTTGCACTTGAAGTGAAAGTCTCCTAGCAGGCATGCATTTACACTTGTTATAGTAGTAAATAGTTCCTGTACAAATGTATCAAATCACAGTACAAGAGATACGCATACAACGTAAGAAGATAACAATAAAGTCCAATTGCAAGCAAGGAAGTAGAGGGTACGTCTGGCATTGATTAAGTATCCTAATTTGCCGTTGTATAGCAATTGACCTATCGCAACAGTAAAAAGCTCCGTACCCCTCCCCACTCCTTAATGAAGAATAAGAGGAAGCAGATATTCGATAGCAACATTCGATAATATGCGAGGAACCTTACATGACATTTTGATCTTACTGTTAGTTTTTAAATTTACGTCCATTGTATCGAACAAGAGCTGTTAAAGTGTGAAAGTTTTGTATGTATCTATAACGCTGTTAAGCATACCTTTACGCGTTAACATCATCACGACTATGGCTCATTCAAAAACGTTAGCTTAAAATATATAATATACTCGGGTTTTTTGCGGAAGGTGGACGTCAATATTAAGAAGGAGCGTCAATTACAGCTATGGTTGAAGATAATACTCATAAACAATTAATTCTAACTGTTATCAGGAACGAGCAATGCTAACTTGTGGTTGCTCATTTGCATAGAATCGATACAATTATTCAAACAGTAAGCCTGCTCAAGACGCTTCCAACACGCAAGAATAATACCAATACTCTATCACTATTATTTGAGGCCTTCAGTAAAAACGGCCTTCTGTGAGCACAAACAGACTTTGGCTGTGTCTTTTTGTAACGATAAGTTCTTGGTTATTTGTGACTTCCTTAATTTTATTAAGCTATAACACTTTCGTCGCCTATTGTTTACTTTACTTCACTCGCCTTCCTCTACTTCTTATATCGGTCATCAACTTCTGCTTCTTGTATTCAACTTGGAACAGAAACCTGACAAATTTGATACTCATGTTAAGGTATTATAGTACGACCAATTATCATCTGAAGCAGACGTACACACAAAAAGGTATTAAAACTTGCTGAGTGAAAATAAGAAGTACAACGACATCTAATACTATGGGATAGAGGTGGCATAGATACCGAACCGAAGCGAGTAAAGTTATTATTAATGACAATAGTAATAGGAAACTGAAAACGGACAGAGGTTAGCTCCTTGAGTCATTATGATACGATATTTGTAACTAAAGACACTTACCTCTTGATTCATACAAGTTGTACAAGGAGAAAAATTATTTTTAAGCATTAAAAAGCGCTCTAAGACGACTTAAACTCTGAAGGCAGTTGTCAGGCAAACATTCTCTGAAATAACAGCTTTTCCTCCGTTGTATTGGGTCTTAATCACCTTTTAACACTGATACTTTTGTATAACGGACGGCTTCTGACTATGTACTAATCCTTTACAAGCGGCACAAGTGCTTTTCTCTGACAGACTTAGGAACGGAAAGGAAGTTCAACTTATAGATATTATGATCCTCAATGAAAGATAAGTGCTGACGGGATATTCAATATATGATATTTGATATTAAATAATGATCTGTCCGACTACTGTGAGTGCGTAAATATTCTTGTATCTCTAAAATTAAATCTAGATGGCTAAGTTTGATTAACAAACCTTACTACATTCGCAATTATTCTGAACTTACCTTGGCTCCGCAAGGACTGTTTCTTATTTCTAGTTATACATATGGCTATACCTGCCACATGTTCCTTGTAAGAAGGTCAAACGCCAGTTATTTTAAGATATTGTATCAGTGTAACTTCAATACCAAGAATACAACCTTACTTTCATTCCAGTGCAAACAACCCTGCACTATAGTATGCTTATGTATGACACTCCAGCAATAACGATAATTGGAATTTGTTGTGAACAAGTGCTATCAGTCTATAGCCTTTATAGAGATGGTTTAGAAGGAGGACGGTTGCATATTTTGTATGTATGGAAGAAATAGAAACAAACATCCTGTTGGCGAGGCTGTCATCTGTTGATTAATTTATAGAAGTACTTCCAGTCCCTACGTGCTTAAAGCGTTGAGAGAATTTGCAGACCGACCAAGTGAGTATCTAAGTCGTAAAGCGTACCAAAGGCTGACGAGGAAGGCGAGGCGTCCACAAATATCTCGTTAGGTGGTGGCAAAATACAAAACCGATGAAGACAAGTAGTTGCTGTTTAGGAGAAAAAGAGTAACAGAGCAGGGAAACTACAAATTACTGTAACAGTTTAAGCTTACATAACCTTCAATGCCAAGATGAATAGTCTTGTCTTCCACGGATTAGCAAACGAACTTTGTAGTGTCAGTGTTGACCCTGCAGTGCCATACATCCGAATTGAGTGCTAGGGTGAATTCCATTAATTCTGTCCTAAGACGTATGTTCAGATCAAACGTTGAGACCATGACGTGTTAAACAAGGTTTATAGACGTCTGAAAATGAAGTGATTGGAAAGAATAGTTGAAAGAAAAACGTCGTGAAAGAGAAAGAAGTGTTCCACGAATCTAAGGTTATAGATTACAGTATTTAGTATGGAGTAAGTTAAAAGCATTAGCTTGCCTATGTCATAGTCTTGTTTTTGCCGCTTCAACTGAATAAAAAACTATAGTAATATTGAAGGGCACAATCCATTGCGAAAACTGTATTATGTTCCTGTAACCGTGATATTATGGCGGCGAAAAAATGCTTCATATTGCCGAACATGTGCGATCTATCACTGTAAAAACCCGTCAGTTTTGCTTTATAAAATACAAATGCAGAACAACGAATATAAGTGGTTACCATACCAGTAGGAGGTAAATTGACGGTAATCTGTTAATGTTGTATCACCTGGTAACAATGTTAATTAAGCTTTTTGACTATGGTTGTACAAGTCAAATACAATTAACGGAAAGAATTATCTGATATGCTTCTCATTCTTTTCAGAGGTTCCTTCATCCTTTTTTCCTTTTCTTTCTTGTCTTATTAACGCTATCGATTACCACTTTGAATAATGTCGTCAATCCAAGCGCTTCTACCTCCAGAACTAATTCATTCAATATCAAAATTTTTAACTCCCATCGAATACTACCGTTGCCTTTTCGTGAGTCAATTTTGGTATCGTACCTTCAAACAGTTTCTCTACAGAAGAATTTTCATACATTCAGACGAACAGCTTGAAAAGCTTGTAGAATCACTGCAGTCTTCCCCTGGGAGCAAGGACAAGGAGCAATCTTCAAACGGCCTACTAATAAGAGAGCTCTGTCTAGCTCAAAAATCTCTTTCTTGCGAAGAAAATCCAGTGAAAATTAGCACTGACGTGCTAAGTTTAATTGGAGAATTGTGTTCTAATTTGGAAGTGTTTACTTTTGATATAACAAATTGGCAGCATTTACAGTTAACCACAAAGCTAATTGAAGATTTGCGTTGGAAGCATTTGCGGAAATTTGCTCCTATACCACATACTATTTTCGACATCATCCCAGCATCCACTCTTGCCAAATCAAATCTAACTCATCTTCATCTAAGTTCTTCACTGGTGCCTTGGAAGTGCCTGCTGGAAAAGCTTAAGACTATCCCAACAATCAGTCATCTAGCGCTGGAAATTGATTATAATAGTGGGCAGCAGCAAGAGGATGCCCTGATAAGGATGCATTTACAGGAAATATCTTATTCCTTACCATTACTTGAGGGACTCAAATTGATTCGCCGTAAAGTTTCAAGATCTCAAGCACCGTTCTCATCAGAGATTCCCTTCAATTTGACACAATTATTGCAGCCTAGTCAACTAAAATCTTTATCACTTGAAGGATTAGTTGACGACCTATATTGGTTTGAATTCATATGTAAGAGCTATCCCCTTTTAAAGTCACTCTCATTAGCTCAATCTGGTTCAAATACGTTGGATTCAAAGTGGAGGTGGCAGGGGGCTTTTCTCTTAATGATACGCAACCTACCAAAACTAAAATCGCTTTTCTTGTGTGGTGCAAACGCTATGAATCTCCTCTCGGATGGCTTGGGTCACGAGTTAAGAAAAAAGGAGTGTTCGATTGATAGTTTAGCTGTAAAATCTAACACTTATCAACGAATGGACTCGTGCCAACTTCTGTTTTTGATTGCTAAACACGGATATCGACAACTCAAGTACCTCAGATTGGCAGTTTGGGAGGATATGCCTGGGTGGTCAAGTGCACCCTACAGCCTATTAAGATGCACTCAATTGGTTGAATTGGATTTAGCATTCTCGCGGGGCATTTCTTCTCAATACCCGTACACACCTTTCCTAATAGATCGCTGGCTATCTCACTTACCTCAACTGGAACGCTTAACACTGCGTGGAGTAAAGCTTCAAGTAGAGTATAACAGCTTTGATGATTTAGATAAATCTAACAAAAGCTTCGCCTTAAAGAGCCTTAAATTACAGCTCTCAAAAATAGAGAATCATGAAGTTGTATTGCGCTATATATCGTTTTGTTGTCTACAGTTAGAAGATTTAGCTTTCCTCGAGTGCGTAACCGATGAGAAAAGCAGAATCCCAACACAAACATGCCGTATTTTGCTGGAGCAGAGCAGTTGGTTAAAAAAAATTCAATTGAGCCCTGAATTAGCTTGTACCTACAGTCCTACAACAGGAGAATACACGCAAGCTGTCTGTATTGAGTTAAAAGTGAAAACCGATATGACTCTACCTCAACAAAAAGGTTATAAAACTGTTTTAATCTTTTGGTGTACGTTGATAGTGGATGAATCAGATTTTACGCAGCATAGCTTTCAGCTTTGTGAGGATAAGGAACAAATACGACAATTCACAAGCTTATACAAACAGTACATAGAACACGTATCAGAACATTGGAAATCCAGTAGCATGTCTGACCAGAATAACTTGCCTTTTGGCATCATCGCCATTTACACTCAATCAATTCCATCCAAGATAATACTGAACAACTTGCATCTACCTCCGATACACTTACTGACGTAAATAAAGTTTGACCCTTTATTATGCAAACAACAAAAAAGGAAAAAAAAAAAAAAAAAAAAAAAAAAAAAAAAGATAAAAGAGAAAGATGCTCCATCCTATACATAGCAGTAGCGGAGTAGATATGAGAAAATGAAGAAATGATCGGTTAACAAATTAGAGATTTGAAATTTTCAGCAGGCAACCGCATCGTATAATGCGCGGGAACAACATAGAGTCTTCCTTTACAATTTGCATCCGTCCATAACGCACAGTGGCTACTTCCAGTGTTCTGAACATGAGCAGCAATAAAATGGCTGGGAAACTCTGTACATCGACGGTCAGAGCTTAACAAATTTGATTTTGCACGTTTATCTTCATTCATTAAAATCAGGCCTCCGCCTATACCGAATAAGGCCCAGCTATAAGTAGGTAGTAATAAAAAAAATAGAAAGCTGACAAGTCTCATAATATTTGAGTATTGATAATTTTTACAAAACGAAAAGAAAGGATCAAACAGGAAGCGTGTTTATTATAAATATAAAAAAAAAATTATATAAAGGCTGCATAAAAAAAAATTGTGAACTTATCAAGGGTATGTAGTACTCTTACAATTTGATTTGATGTGAATCTGCTGCAATTTTTGGAGGCTTATACAAACGCAATAAAAGGCTAGAACAAACTACACTAATACTTGAGGCAACCATAGCGATACCAGCAATATAGGGAGGAAGGCCTTGACCTACAATCGGATAAAGAATACCAGCGGCAATAGGAATTGCAACTGTATTATAAATAAATGCCCAGAGAAAATTGAATCGGATACGGCGAACAACAGTACGTGCCAAGTCGTACATAGTAAGTAAGTCCAATAAATTGTTTCTAATAAGAACAATCGAGGCTGCTTCAATAGCAATATCAGTAGCAGATCCTACGGAAATTCTATAGCAAATTGTTAGTCATTTAAGTACAATTATAAAGATCGAAAGGACAAAGTGGACAAATTTGAACTTACCCAAGGTCAGCCTGTGCAAGTGCAGGGGAATCATTGATACCGTCACCAACCATGGCTACGACAGTTCTTTGACCCTGTGCTCTAAGCTTTTTCCAGCTGTGTGTACCTCCTGTTTTGCGTTCTTTGGCGTTGAAAACCTTTCTTTGTAAATTTCTTATTCTGTCAGCTTTCTGCTCCGGCTTCACATTCGACAATACATTTTCTGCAGGAAATCCCAGCCTTTGGCCCATGGCTTTCGCTGTGCGTTCGTTATCACCTGTAATCATCCAAACTTCGACTTTACGACGCTTAAGCTCTTCAATAAGAGTTACCGTTTCGGGACGTGGGATATCAGCTATTGAAACTTGTGCAATCACCATGGTTTTTGATGCAGTACAGCATATAGAGTTCGCGACACATTTGCAAATATCGCAAACACATTGGTTTTTGCAGTTGTCATTGTCTTTATGAAGGTCACTTTCAGATAACAGATCGTCGTCATGGACGTTTCCGTTGCTTAGGGGTGATGCTGCTATAATAACAGTAGACTGTCCAAGATTTTGCCATTCCATCAACAAATTTCGGCATGCTTTTGCTTCGCGGGAGTTTTTATATCTTGCATGGTTCTGATTCATCCAATCTTCACTGCCCGAAAATACATTGATCGCTTGAACATCCTTTAAGTTGCCTTCTAAGTATTGGGAAACCTGTGTTCCTAAAGTCAAAGTGACCAAAAGTCCGCGGCCTGCTACTTCCTCTGCATTACTAATCTTTACACCATCGAAATAATCAGTGGAATCTGCCGACTTTTCATCAGCATTGCTGTCATCCTCAACGTCACCAGGAGCGATATCATTAAAAATGAGCTTGTCGTCACTAATAGTAGGATCCTCGAGTAAGGATTTGATTATGAATTTCGCTTTCTTCACTATTGCTCTTGACAAAGGATGATTACTGGCAGAAGCAACTCGTCCAAGGATTTTCCAGATAGCGATCTTCTTCTTTGTAGTGAGTTCAACATCACTTTGCTCCTTCATAGAGATAGAAGTCCAAGCATGTGTTACTACAGGTTTACCCAAAGTCAGTGTTCCAGTCTTGTCAAATGCTATGGTTGTTAATTTACTGGCCATTTCCAAAGCATTACCACCTCCCTTTACCAAAATACCGTTCTTTGCTGCGACACCAGTGCCCACCATAACGGCTGCAGCGGCGAGTAAGAAATAGATACTATTAGAAAATGCAATATACTTATAACACTGGGTACTGTCCGGTTTTGCTTACCTGTTGGACTTGCTAAGCCTAAACCACATGGGCAGGCAATTACAAGAACAGTAACTGCGAGCAGAAGCGAAAAAATTGTTTTGTTTTCACCCATAGGTAACCATTCGTCAGGATATAAGTTCTTCAAACTGACTACTTCCCATATTATAAATGTGATTATAGCCAAAGCTATAACGACAGGTACAAAGACACTTGATATCTTATCCGCAAGATGCTCAATAGGCGCTTTGGGAGAGGACTGTGCATCCTGAACTAGCTGTATAATACGTGAGAGTGTAGTATCTGAGCCCACACGCATAGCCCGAAAATATATGGGGGCACTTAGATTGATAGTTGCGCAAATTACACGGTCTCCAGGCTTTTTTGCAATAGGAAGAGATTCACCAGTGATCATCGATTCATCTGCATTTGAAGTCCCTCTCCAAACCTTACCATCACAGGGTATACGTTCGCCAGCCTTGACCTTAAGTATATCACCGACTGTAACAAAAAAAAATTAACGGTTGAAATAGGATGTGATAAGAAAAGAGTTAGAGGAGCTTATTGAATTGGCAGCATTATTGTCAAAAGCAGTTCTTCTTACCTTGTATATCTGTGGAGTCAATCTCCCTTTCAACATAAGAATCTTGGTTAATCTCCTCGGTAAAGGTTTCATTCAAGTCTGTCTCTTTCTTGAACTCAATCAGTACAGCCTTATCCGGCTGTAAGTCCATTAGCTTGCTAATTGTTTCCGCCGTTTTGCCTTTAGCCAGCGCTTCCAACCATTTACCGAAATGTATGAATGTAATAAGTAAAACGGAAGTTTCGAAATAGTTCATGGTCATGGACATAGATCGGCGAACCATAGCAGCAATTACCGAAGCTACCGAAGCTAAGTACGCAACTGTTGTTCCCATGGCTACTAACGTCTCCATATTGGCAGAATGTGAATAAACCAAAGATTTGTATGCCTTGACATAAAATGGTAAGCCTAACCAGAACTGAACTGGAGTTGACAGTATGAATAGAATGAGATCACCAATGGATAACCCGCTGGTAATCTCTTTAGTAAAAGCACGATGAACAGGTGAAGATGGCGGCAAAGCCATCATGAAGATCATGGAGATAAGGACAACAGGTACGGCAAAGAGAAGAGACCATAGAAACCGCTTTTGAAGGACCTTTAATTCTTGATTCATTGTATTACGCATTGCTTCTCTTTGTTCAGTAAGCGATGCATTTTGTGCGCTTTGAGTAAGTTCAGCTTTATAGCCTAATTGTTCGATCATTTGAGCCAACACACGGGAGCCGACAATAGTAGAGTCATATTTGATAATAGCTAGTTTTGTAAGGAGGTTGACTTGGCAACTTATTACACCTGGCTGCTTCATTAAATTTCGTTCGATAGTGGCAACGCAAGAGGCACATGTCATCCCAGTAACATTTAGGTAAGCTGTAGAGTGCTCTTCATCATCCGAGTTTGAAATACTTGCTGCATCATTCGATTTACTGATCAGCTTGGTTATCTTTATGCTCTCCGTTGAAAGCCCTACTTGTAGGACACTTTGCTGAATTCTTTGGCGTGAAATATAGTCGCCAGTAAATTCAAAGCTTGATTGGCCAGATTTCAAATCGATGACAATGGTATCTGATTTTATTCCGTGCAATGTGCTGAAAGAGTTATGGAGCTTTTGTACACATTCAGCACAATGCATGCCACTGACAACCACTTCGGCTTTATAGACATCGTTTCCGGCTTTTGCTGATTTAGTAGGCTGAGTTGCTTCTGACAAAAAGACAACATTACTGGCCGAATAACCCATTTTTTCTACTGCTTTGATTATAGTCTGTTCGTCCAAGTTGCCACCCTCAACTGAAAGTGTGGCATTTCGTGTTAAAAGATTGACTTTGGTTGATGAGGGAACAACACCAGGAAGTTTTGCAAGCCCCTGCTCGACTGTTCTGACACAGCTTGAACATGTCATTCCTCCAATTTGTAGGCTCACTTTATGCGGAACGGCAACTACTTCTACTTGACCGATCGACACGGATTCTAACGAGGAATCCATTTTATAATTCTTCTCACATTTCTCGTCTTCGAGCCCTAACACAGCCGGTGATTTCAAATTACGTATAATCTGGATATTTTCAACAGAAAACCCTTTTGTTTCAATAACGTCACGAATTTTTTCCACATCTGGCTTTGTTGTTATGAATGTGGCCATTTCCGTTTGTAAACCAACAAATATAGAATGCGGCAACACGTGAGGCAAATCATTCTCCAAAGCTTCTGTCACAGATTTCACGCAGGATTTGCAAGTCATGCCAATGACTCGCATAACGACTTTGCGCTGTTCGTTTTCATCGTCTAAAAGCGTTTCACCAGTTACAACTTCCTCGAGAGTCTCACATGATGAATTACTGCTGGGCTCTTTCGTGTAAATTCCTTTTGTTATTTTTGGCCTTCCCACCATATCATAACCAAGATCTTCAATGAGACGCCTTAACATCTTCTCATTGATCGCTTCATCTTCGTAGGAGAAAGAACATTTCTGAGTTTTTTCGTTCACAATAACTGAATCGCGTAACACGCCCGGTAAACTCTGTATAGCTGAGGTAACAGTTCTCGAACAATGCTGACATGTTAGACCTGATAAGTAGACCTCGATACTTTTTATATTTGTGAGGGTATCATTATCAGAAACCATTTTCGGAGGAGAGTTCGCTTCAGTAGAGTTGAATTCTTCACCAACCATATAACCTAGATCTTCAATTAGTTCAGTTACTTTGGTCAAATTGAATGATTCGCGTGGAACGGTGAGGCTCATTTGTGCTTGAGCTTTCTCTAACGAAACATGGACGCTTTCAGGATCTATTTCTGGTACTTGTTTCAATGCATTTGTTATTGTATTTGTGCAGTGAGAACATGTCATTCCATCAATTGGTATTGTAATTATGTCTGCTTCAGCGTTGGTCGCACTGTCTGTTATGGGTATGAATTGAAATTCTCCACAGTCATATCCTGCTTCCTCTACGGCCTCAGAGATTTTATGCAGTAGTTCAAGTTTCCGGCTCATATCCTCAATAGTGAAGGTAGCTTCTTCTTGTTTCAAATTTACTCGGACTGAAGCGCCTTTCACTTCAGGTACCTGTTGTAAAGCCTTCGTTACAGAGCGAACACAATGCTAAGTGTATGATGATTTAGTAAGCTTGCACTGATATCAAAGCTATAATACCCAAATTGTAAGACTTACTTCACATGTCATGTTCATTATCTTGACCTTGACCGTAACTTCTGTCATTTTCTTTTTGGTTTAACTTTTTTCTGAGAGGCGTGGCGGAAAGAACTGTTGGATCGTGCAATTTCCAATTTGCTTTTATATAGATTCTCTATCCCTCATTTTAATTGGCCCAACTCCCGATCACTTTCTGCGCTTGAAACAGTCAGCTTCTGCAAGCGATCAGCAGAAATTGCTCATTTGGGTCATGGTCGTACAAAAAACCGAATCATAGCGTTTAATTTCTTGCTTACAAGGCTTCAAATTGTCGAAGCTAATTTTGCTTAAAAACAACGTATGACATCCTCTGTGACCGTTTATGTATTCAATGGTACGATCAAGCCATACCATCTTTTTGTAGATTATTTCTATAAAACTATCATTCTAGCTCTGGAAATATAGATCATTTGCATCCCTGACGAGCAATTATAGCTCTACTACTTTTTAAATGTGGCATTATTGTTGCTGAATTGTTGGCACTCATCTAATATCATTTATTCGTTTGTAAAGAAACAGATGCAACAGACTTTCTGATTCTCTCCACTTATTATGTAGAAATTAACTCCCGCATTAAAGTTCGAAAAAGTAAAACCCATGTTCCTTCAAATAAAAAACAGTTTTGAGCGCGAAAAGGCTTTTTTTTTTTGTAACAGTCCTTACATTAACAAATTGAATGTCTTCATTACGTTCGTTTGGCATCGTGGCAGCTCGCTTAAGCGCAAGTCAAGGTGCACGTCCCTTATTGCGCTCTAATGTGCGCTTGGCCACAGTTGCTCGTCGGCATTATGCAGTCCAACCTACACCGCCAGGCAAAGGTGGTTTCAGCCCTCTTTTATGGATTGGTAAATGAACCAAAACGTACCTTAAGAAAATTCTTTCGTAGTTATACTTTCACTGACATAAAGTTATTCGACGTCAAAAAGGTTGCACCTCTCTAGGCGCAGCTTACACCTATTATCAGAAGAAGAGAGCTGATAAGATTGACAAAAAATTGAAGAGCACTACTGAAGAAGAGTCTGAGGAGGCGAAAACATCTGAAGAACCCCAAATAACAGAGAAGAATGCAGGCAGTCTTCCAAAGAACAAAGCTGATGACAGTAAAAAGACAGCGTCAGAAAAGGAAATAGATTACCAGTCAGTTTACAATGATATTGCTGAACTCTTAGATTCCAACGAAGAGTAGGTAGCTAATACATCATACATATGCGTTGGCGATGCATTATTAAGGGATAATTTTTGAAAGATATGATGATGGATCATATGGTCCCGTTTTACTACGTCTTGCTTGGCATTCATCCGGTACCTACGATGCTGCGGACGGCTCTGGTGGCAGCAATGGTGGAACCATGCGTTTTAAAGCCGAAGCAGCGCATAGCGCGAACAATGGTCTGGAAGTCGCCCGTAATTTACTTGAAGAGCATATCAAACCTAAATATCCTGAATTAAGTTATGGTGATATGTATACACTTGCTGGTGTTGTAGCAATACAAGAGCTTGTAGGTTGAGCCGTGAATTTATGATTGATTAAATTTCAGTATTGATCCCATATTGATTTTCTTCTTTTTTTCAGGGTGGACCGAATATCAAATGGAGACCTGGTCGTAGAGATCAGTTTGAAAACAAATGTACCCCTGACGGTCGTCTTCCTGACGGTGCGAAGTTGGCTGATCACGTTCGTGAAATTTTTTATCGCATGGTACGACATTAGTTAAAAATGAAGGAGGATTCCAGCTAAGATATTTTGTTATTTAGGGTTTCAATGATCGCGAAATTGTTGCTTTAACAGGTGGTCATTCCTTGGGTAGATGTCATTTGGAGCGTAGTGGTTTCGATGGTCCTTGGCAAGAAGCCCCCACTTTCTTTTCTAATGAATATTTCAAAGCTATTACAACGCGTGAATGGGTAAAAAAGGACTTACCGAATGGAAAATGGCAATGGGTAGATAAAAACAATCCAACTGTAATGATGTTACCTATTGAAATTGCTATGTTAGAAGACGAAAAGTTCAAACCCTACTTCGAATTATACGCCAAGGACACCGCAAAATTCTTCCAAGATTTTGCCGATGCTTTTAAGAAACTGATCGAGTTAGGCGTTCCCTTTACTGGAGAAGAGAAAGAGTACATCTTTGAAAGAGTCAATATGTAGCATTTAATTTAGATGGAACAATATATGAAAAAAAAAATAATAATTCTGAAAAATGTTGTTATAACATGCAGTAAGCGTATGTCTTTTTGGATGCCATAATTGAAGGTTTGGTTAGGATAAATCGCCTAGATACAATTTTTGAAAGTTATCTACGTCAACTGTACAGTACTCTTTATTATGCTTAATTATTTTGCACACCTGAGATCAACTCCTATTCTTGAGATACCTAATCGACATTATGAGCTACTTCAAATCACGTGACGGAGTTCTACTTATTACCACGAATATTATTTATTGTTTCGCCAAAAGCAAAAGCTTCTATGGCGCAATTGGCTAGCGCGTCTGACTGTTAATCAGGAGGTTGGTGGTTCGAGCCCACCTAGGAGCGCTTTATTTTTTTTCCCTGGTGCAAAAGTGTATTTTTTTTTATCTTTTTCATATTTTTGCGTTTTACAGTGTTGTCGTGCCTACGAGGATAGCTTCTTTAATTAAGTTCTTATTTTCTTATTTTATCGCTACAATCCCTTTTTTTCAAGAGAGAAAAAAAGCTTGACCTTTATCTTTATTTTATATTATACTAATATATTGTTACATAAGGTTACTAACTAGTACCACCTTTTTGAGGGACGACAATAGCTCTTATATAAAAGGTCTTCTTTCTGTTTATCACTTTGACTATTATCCTTAAAGGGAAAAAAAAAAATATCTTCTATATTTCATGTTATTGGTCCTTTTATACAATTTGCAATGTCACATAAGCTTATTAATCTGTATTTCATTTTGTCATAGCTCACGGTAAGGTATTTTTGCGACATCATAATAAATTATAAGCCGCTGTTCGCTTTACAAGGCTAATATATAACTTTCAAAAGTGTTTTGATTGCTTTTACTGTACGGAGTCTTCTTCCAGTCTTTCGGCCTGTAACAGTTGATCTTACGGTAAAGATGTATAACTGTGAATCTCGATGATAATCATATAGCTATTAATTCTGAGAACAAATGCTAAATGATTATATTCAGATTATATTTGATATAATTACTGAACTTGTGAATTTTCTCAATATAGTTAGTGTTTGCAGAATGAAATGAACTGGTGGGTAATGCTTTAGCGCTATTAAACGTAAAGTTGACCTACAGTAACTACTATAGTTCCAGGGAACGATAAAATGCTCCCATGTAATAAAATAGAGGTTATATACCGTTTTGAAGGTATAACATTTAGGGGGGAAAGGAATACTTTTATGAATAAGTATCTCGCAATCACATATATCCAGATAAGAATGTTGCATAGCATACTACATCTGATTCTTAAGTTAATCAAAGCGTTGCTACCTAGTCGGACACTCATCGATTTTCCGTTTTATATGGAATCTTTAAAATAACAATTTATAATTACAATATTACTAATTTTACGTATAATGGTTAGTCAATCATCAATAATAAAAGGATGATGTTCATTTATCTTAAGATATGACTTTTCTTGGGACGATAGCTCCTATTCTTCGGATTTTTACGTGTAACACAAATAATCATGAATTGAAAGTAAACCCAGTCCCTATCCGCCTTTCATCAACAACTTTACGTGTTATAGTAAGTAATAGAACAGCGTGTTGATAACTGACTTTCGTGCCTTTGTATTTGCCCGAATCAATAAATTGATCTATCTCATTGTTTGTCTGCTGGAATCGATACTTTTGCCTCATATACGCTCCAGAATAAACAATTAATCAAGAATTATTATAAGCTACAGCTCAAAAAAAAAAAACTTATAAAAGGCGTCCTTCTTCTTTCTTTTACATCTAACATTTAACATTGAATATGACGTGAGAAACATTATCCTAACTTGGATTGTTCCATAAGAGTGTGTTCGCAGAATTGCGTACACTATTTTATTCAGTATAAAATCTCCAACTGTGCAGGCCTCGCCTTCAATGAAGAAGGGTTTCGAACCAGTACTATCATTTTTAATGTGCGTTTTTGTCTAACAAAGGTAAATGTTAGTCTGGAAAGAAATTGTATGGACAAAACTTTGTAGACTTACAAGGTGTCTATTTTTTGAAGCCTCTGTAAGCCTGCGATTGTACAGGCTCCCAAACCGAAACCGTGACCTAACGTCAAAGAAAAATCTCCATTTGTAACATAACCAATTTGTTCAGCTTTATCTGGTAGATAAGTTGCCTTTTTGTTCGTGGCAAGTACAGGTGTACCAAATTAGAACCCAAGTAACAAGCAAATTTATCAGATTTTCTAGACATTTACCTTATATTTATCAACTATACCATCCGAAAACACTTCGGCTTTTCGTTTACTGTGTGTTTTTGGCAATTTTTGTCTTAAGGCGACTGTATATTGGTCGTATAAGTTTATATCCTCCAATGAATAAATCATACTATTCATTACTGGTTTGCCTCGGTCAATATACTTTAAGCGAACTTTGACCAGGGTGTCAGCTAATGAAATATCCTGTTCTGTTATACGAATGCCACGCTTTTTTTGCAACTTTGTTAGTTCGTCCAAAAAATTCCCCGATGATAATAGTGGTATAATTAATGCTGGGCCTTGTAAAATGGAATAGGTTGGTCTCGTTGGTAAATTGTTTTCCACATCTAATTGCATATGCTCCGTAGTGGATAATGTTTCAAAAGCACATTCAAACGGATGATCAACACCACGCTTTTTAAAATTGACTCGTTTGGCAGGAGGTTTCTTCTGCCAAACAGCCTCGAGTTTTTCTTTGAACAAACAACGATGTCCTTCAAAAGCTCGCGTTCCAGGATAATCCTGAGGAAAACAAGGATAACCACTTTCAAAATGCATAGATCGTACATCATCATATCCTGCTACTCGAGCACCTGCAAAGACAAATGATTTCCAGAAAGGTAGTCCAAAACCTTTAGGGATAATAATTGTCCAACCCTCTACCAATTCTTGAGATGAAAGAGGCTTCTGACTGAACCCAGCTTTATCATTTGAGGGACTACCCCGTTGAATTAGAAGAACAGGTATCTTGCTATCCTCAGAAGTCGGTTGAAGTTTAGTACCGGGAATAAGATTATTTTGTCGTCGTAGGTTTAAACCATATTCAGGTATTTTCTTTTCTAAGAGTGATTTGCGTAGATCTTCGTCCCAAATACAAGTTTCTGCAGCATCCGCTGGCCAGTTTTCTATCAGTTTTTGGACTTCTTTCTGCTCGTCTAGTGTAATTTCATTTGTGCGCGGAGGCACCTTTTGAGGAAATCTATTGACATTGTTAGCAATACATACGCGTACGTTAAAACTACTCTTGTATTACCTTAAACGAGGATCGTTAACTATCAGGCCAATTACAGTGCCGGGTGATAAGGAACAGGATGATCGTAACTGATGCAGATTTTTCCATATCTGATTGCCATTAATAGTCCCATCCTGAATTGGATCAAGAATAGCTTGTAACAAAGCTGTTGAGCGAGGCCCAGTTAATTCAAATCTTAGAACTTCATCACGTAAATCCCTCAACTGAATTGAAGTGGCTTTCTGCTCTTTAATGGCTTTCTTGAGGAACACAAGCGCCTCAGTTATAGCAGAAGGATGAATCCATAGCCATATTGTATCTTGTGAATTGAATTTCCACAAAAATGATATTGGGCAAATAAGCTTAGTAGGGTATCCAAGGTATTCGTACAGGTGCGTTGTACCACAGCGATTGCCTTTAATGTATCTAAGTTACAGTTATCGTAAGCGTGTCAATCATATCACATATCTTTCGCTGACTTTCTGTCTAACCTTTCACTTCCTACGGATGGTAATCCCAAGTCCGTCATAGTGTTCATAACTTTGACAATTTCCTCTTTAACGCCACTCAATTCAATGCATGCCATGTAAGAAGCATCATGTATGATGGAAAGCCGTGTAAAAGATCTATAAATGGTTCGGACAGATTTTGTGTTTGGTCGAGAGGCTATTCTGTAACCCCAAATATCGTTCATTTTCATTCTTTTCGTGTGCCATATGTGCGTTTCCAACCATTTTTTTGATTCTATCAAAAGCAATCCATGATTAGTCTGAGGCTTGGAAAACTAAAATTACCAAACATACTTTGACGTCTCAGAAATTCTTCTACAGTGTTTTTTGGAGTTTTGATCTTCTTGATCTTTTTCCTTATAAGTTTGGAATTGGGGGCCGAGCTATATGCCTAACATTGATAGAATTAACAAAAATTTGACAGCTAGTGAATTATGTATAATACTTACTTCTTTAGCAGCCTTAGCCCTTAACCTAGCAGGAAGTCGGTTGATATTATGGCTGGCGGCACGACGTCGAAGACCTCTGGGCAGAGACTGGAAAGCCAATTCATTAAGTGCATAACTAAGTCAAGTATGGTATCTTAGTAAATAAAATCCAAAATACATCCAAGAAACGGAGGCTCTACCTAGCCTTTTTTATTGCTGCTTGCATATCATTTATTTCCAATATACGTGCTAAAGCGTATCGATCTGCATCTATTGGCCCCGTTACTCGTGGAATATCGATTGCTGGCAACACAGGTTAGAAAATAGAAACCAGTAATACAATGATTCATAGCATATCTTACCTAGCGAATTATCTGTTTTATGATGAGAGCCGATCTGTCTTATTGATCTATTTCGCTCTATACGAAACCAAAAATGTTACAGCGTTTTGAGTTTTTCGCTCATTCTACTTATTGTCATGAACAGCTTACCTTTACGCTTCTGTCTTCCGCTTATATTATTACTGGAAGATTCGCTAGCCATATTAGACACTAATTTGTCTGCATTCATACTTTAATGCTAGATTGTATATGCAATGGTCGAACGCAGATCTACTCGTAACTTTCTTTTTCAATTGGAGTCACGACTGTCAAGCCAAGGTTAATCAATCGCCTCTTCGATTGGCTGAAAATGCCTTGTTCACATTGCACATATTGATTGGCTAAACCTGATTTTTTTTAATTTCAATTTTCATGTCTATAAAAAGGTTTAAAATTCGATTTGATCATTTCCCTCATTGCATTCTGTTAGCCTTCTATTAGAAAGAAGGAAATACACATATAAAGTGGAACTAATATGTCACTTCTTCAATTATTTATTATTCTAATTACTACCAGCATTGCAATTGTAAACAGCACCTTCATTATGACATGTTGCTTCTGAAAGTCATCGATTGCTAAAAGTCAGGGTTTCTGTTTTGTCTATTTTCTTAGCTTCTTGGTTTTCTGCTATTCTGTTCACCAAAACCGAGAGCAAGAACAGAAAACGAAAAATATTACAAAATTGCTTCATCAAACAGAAAAGTGCTAGCACCGAGCATCTTTGACAGCCCTTGTGTAAAACTGTCTTGCATTGTACCAGCCTTTGACGAAAGTAAACGTTTGCCTTCCATGCTAAAGGAAACTGTAGATTTCCTTGAAAGTCAAAAACGTATAGATTCCACCAACAGTTACGAGATCATAATTGTTGACGATGGCAGCAGGGATAATACCATTGACGTCGTCTTGAAGTTCGCTAAGGATGTGCCTGAAGCTGACATCCGTATTCTTGCTCTGGATAAGAATAGAGGCAAAGGCGGTGCTGTTACTCAGGTAACCTAATAAACTTTACCCGATTATTGTAATAATACTCATACAGAGTGATTTTTTCAACATACATTAGGGAATGCTTTGTGCTCGCGGGCAGTTGTGCTTAATGGTTGATGCTGATGGCGCTACGCAGTTTTCGGATCTCAGTCAGCTTTTACGCGAAATTGATCGTATTAAGGATGAAGATAAAGCCGTTGTAATCGGGTCGCGATCTCATCTTGTTACTACTGATGCCGTTGTCAAAGTTAGTATGAGATAACTCTCCATATTATGAATTAAGAAGTATGTTCTAATTGGAATTCTTCTGCTTTCACGTCTATCCCAATTGTAGAGATCTTTTATAAGAAATCTTTTGATGCGTGGCTTTCATTTATTGGTGTACATATTTGGCATACGTGGAATTGAAGATACCCAGTGTGGCTTCAAACTGTTTACAAGAAAATCAGCACAAATCATATTCCCAAACATGCATGTTGAAAGATGGATTTTTGACATTGAATGCCTTATGATCGCACA
Organism: Mycotypha africana; assembly: GCF_025528875.1. Lineage (NCBI taxonomy): Eukaryota > Fungi > Mucoromycota > Mucoromycetes > Mucorales > Mycotyphaceae > Mycotypha > Mycotypha africana. The sequence continues at coordinate 864,041 of NW_026515734.1, read as the reverse complement.
AATTCAAAAGATGCCTATTTCGGAAATTCAAGTGACCTGGCATGAAATCGATGGATCCAAGGTTAATTTGATGGTGGACTCAATGAAGATGGCTATTGATTTGTTATTAATTAGGCTTAATTACGTTTTTGGTTTTTGGACAGTCAATACGAGGAAATGATACTCGTCTCGTTTACAATTAGCAGTTATACTATATCTTTATTACTTATAATTATTGTAAATTTATGTTTATATCTTCGGCATCTGTATATCTGTTTTTTAGAATGAACTCTGCATTTAATAAATCGTTGTTGTTGTACCGTTTGATACCATCCTCCACTGATTTTTCAATGCCACTCTCGTAATGCCGGTTGCCTACTCTTCTCCGTGCTTCTTCCAAGTCTACAGGAATAAACCATTTTTCGTCTAACAGAAGAGGTATTTGCTCCCAGGGTTCAGGACTCTTCAGATGTAAGTAAATACCTTCTATGATTACAATTCTATGATTTGGTTTTATACATATGCCATCTTTAACGGGATCTCCAATTTTATGGTCGAAAGTCGGTGCCATTATGGTCTTGGTAGTATCAGCTTTCAAGGATTTGATAAGTTGAATAATGCCTTCGGGATCAAACGTCCAATGTACACCTCTACGAAGATAAGCCTCTTCCCGGTTGCTCATTTTGTCTAAAGCTGCTTTTGGCAGATGAAAGCCGTCCATGGATATAGCTACCACAGTGTCTCCCGGATGATGTTTGTTGAAATCTTCAACAAACTTATTTACGAACGTAGTTTTGCCAGACCCAGGTACACCACTTACGCCAATGATATATCGTTGGTTTTCATCTAGTTTATCAAGGATTGTCTCTAGCTTTTTGGAAAGTCGAAGCACTTCTTGGTTCATTGATTACTTTGTTTGCGGATTGAAAGAACTGATAGAGAGAGAGAGAAAAGAAAACAAAAATAAAACGAAGGTCTTAACATTTTCAGCATTCAAAGTGGCTGCATGAATTCTGTGTCTTTAGAAGAAAATGCGGGACGGAAAGGGGATGGAAAAAAGGAACCCTCAGAATAAAACGGAAAATGATCCAAATTACGAACTTCTTTACTTTTCGAAGCATTCAGCATATTTCCAGTTATGGCAGCTGTGATAAGTGCCATAGACAAACAGTCAGTTCATAGAATATGCTCAGGGCAAGTAGTACTTGATCTAGCTACAGCTGTCAAGGAGTTGGTCGAAAACAGTATTGATGCTGGTGCAACTTCAGTTGGTACACTTCTTTAAAATACATTCGCGTACCTGGAGACAGACCTTGAGGTTAATACGGTATTTGTTATTTCGCAATAGCTGTAAACTTCAAAGACAATGGTCTTGAAGGTTTTGAAGTTATCGATGATGGTCAGGGTGTCGATCCTGTCAATTACGAATCGATTGGTATTAATGATTGAACAAGTCGAGATTTTTGATCGATTAAGTTTTTTGTCTAATTGGGTTATCGTGTAGCTTTGAAGCATTATACTTCTAAACTGAGTACTTTTGAAGATTTAGAAAGCGTTATGACTTTCGGGTTCCGTGGTGAGGCTTTAAGTTCCTTGTGTGCACTATGCAATATTACTATAATTACTGCTACAAAAGATCAAGTACCCATGGGCAGCAAATTAGAATTTGATCACAACGGAAAATTAATTTCTAAAACACCTGCACCAAGAACAGTAAGGATTTAAAAAAAAGTAGCTTATCGTTCCATAGGCTAATATCATGTAACGATTGCTTAGATGGGAACAACAGTTCAATTGTCTAATATTTTCCAAACCCTACCAGTTCGGCTTCAAGAGTTTAAACGGAATATCAAAAGAGAGTACAACAAAGCATTGACTATATTGCAGGCATATTCAATTATATCCACCAATATCCGTATATCGGTATCAAACCAGTCTGGAAAAAGGTATATATATATCTTAGGCGTTAAAGCCTTTAAACGGGGGTTTTTTTTATAGATATTCAACCATAGTTATTCCAGACCTAGTATAAAAGTGATTTCCACAAGCGGCAACAAGGAAGTTACAGCTAATATTTCGAATATATTTGGCACAAAACTGACCTCTCAGATTATGCCATTCAAAATCAACCTTACTTCCATTTTCGACAAAGGGGCAGTGGAAGGCTACATATCAAAACCCGAATGGGGGATTGGAAGAAATAGTTCAGACAGACAATATTTCTATGTGAATGGAAGACCGTGTATGTTACCCAAGGTACGAAAAGCCATAGTTTTGTAATAATCATTGTTAAAATGTTTGTTCTTATAATCGCGTATTATGGCAGATGGCAAAGACATTAAACGAGATTTACCGCACATACATTTCAAATCAGTATCCAGTTTTGATTGTCAATTTCAAAATACCTACGAACGCCTATGATGTAAACGTGAGCCCAGATAAACGAACTATCTTCATCCACGAAGAAAATAGAATTGTACAGTGTATAATGGAACAGCTTCAAGAACAATTAGAACCTAGCAGATCTACTTTTCAAATGAATGCGCTTTCACCGTCGAAAATAACGCTTAATATTGATTCTACTCCAACGAATATGCAAGAAACTACCCCATCCGACAACGTACTGTCAAACCCAGAAGCATCCTCCTCACCATCGAACAATAGAACATTACCGACGACTCCATCCAGTAGTTCTGATTCGGTGAAACCATTTGCATTGGAAAATACAGCTCTACATAAGGCATCCTTTAATTCTTTGAAACGGCCACTGAATTCACCAACGAAAAATATACTTTCAAACTATGTATATAAAAAACCCAGGTTAGAAGTAAACTCTCCATCCGTTTCGTCACTCGCTAGTGATAGTTTGCATGCAGAGCAGCGGAACATATCAGTGTCCGTTAAAGCGACGGATTCACGAGAATTTGGCTCTTCAGAAATTACTGCAACAGATAGCGAATGCAACAATTCTGAAATTGCAACAGCTATGACAGAACCTGAGATAAACACTTTAAAGGCAGAAGAAGATAATGTCAAAGAGTATGTTGAAACTGTTGTTCAAATCAAATCATACAGTGGGTTATGGAAAACCCTAGGCCGTTTACGAACCATAAAACCTACCAACTTGAACAATTTTCTCCAGCTTCATCGTCAACAATCCCTAAATGAAGACCGTCAAACTTATGGCGACGACAACATTGATAAGTCTATGAACACGACTTTAAAAAATGCAGGCATCAAAAATACAGACCATAACGAAAGAGCCACGAAAGCACTTAGTCGTGTCATTACCAAGTCAGACTTCGCGGAAATGAAAATATTGGGCCAGTTCAATTTAGGTTTTATTTTGACATCTCTGAAAGATAAGGATCTCTATATTATCGATCAGCACGCATCGGATGAGAAGTATAATTTTGAGACTTTACAACAAACCACACAAATTGAGGGACAGAAGTTAATAAGGTAATAGCACTTCTATACCGCATCGTCAAATTCAAACTGAATCGTTAATGGCTAACCTCTTTCTGAAGCCCGCCTGTTTTAGATCTCACAGTTGCAGAAGAGCATATTGTGATGGATAATCTGGAGATTTTCAAGGCCAATGGATTTGAGGTTGAAGTACTATCAGAGAATGAACCAACACAACGCATTTGTGTACTATCTCAACCTGTCAGTAAAAATACAATGTTTGACAAAAAGGATTTCAGCGAGATAATCCATCTTATAAATGAACGTCCAGGGGAAATGGTTCGTTGTAGCCGTAACAGAGCTATGTTTGCGTCCAGGGCATGTCATAGGGCAACGCGTATTGGTGATGTATTAACTAAACGACAAATGACAACGGTAAAGTTTTTTTTTACTTCTCCAATATAAGGTACAACAATTTTAATGCGTTTTTAATAGATCATTCGTCATATGGGAGAGATTGAGCAACCTTGGGTAAGTGAATATTTTCTTTTGCTTTGTTTTTTTTTCTCATTTGGCATTAATTCATGTCCCTTTCGGCCATTAGAATTGCCCACACGGCCGTCCAACCATGCGTCATTTGTTAAATCTTTCTGAATATAGACAAGTGAAACCAAAACATCAAAAAAGACCCTTGGCCTTTTCCGGTACACTTTTTAATGCTTAATACCCACCGTTTTGCCAAAAAACCGACTTTTCCTTTAACTGTCGGTAAGCTGCTGATGGTGCATTCAACGCGGAATAAACATCGTCTATTCCCGGCTCTTTCATCAACGATAAAGCAGCAACTCCCATATATGCATGCAACAAATCTGTGTAGACATCCATTAGAATAAATTATACCGGCTGCATTATTCAAACTGCTGCTACCTTGATATTTTACCTGGAAACGAATCTGGATCTTTGCCAAACCCACCTATTTTGTGTTGGCATTCTAGCAAAAATGCTTTTAGTTCTTGACAATTGACCAATGTAAATGATTCTAGTATGTCCAACGAGGCACCTATCCAGAATCCATAACACACGTCAGGGGATTTGTTGGGTCTGCCTTGAAATCCACTCACTTGACGCTGTAGGCACCATTCAATCAGTTTATCCTTATCCACAAGTCCTTCCTTTAATTTATTCATTAGCGCGAGTGCTGCTACACCGCAGAATGTCGAGCCCCCATGAGCCTCTTGATTCGGACATTGAGCTATAGCATATTCATAAGACTGAATATTCTGTTAATGGCAGTTAAAGACCTCGGCCTAACTATATTCTGTAATTCAATTCACCTGCAGCCTTTTAATATGGTCTGTTGTTCGTTCAATGTCAATACCTGACCAATCATTTAGAATAAAGGATACTGCACAAGCACAAAAGATAAATCTAACATCTATCTCTAGACTTCCATACGTAGGTGCTACACTGTATGATCAAAATCAGAATAAAGAACAAAGAAAAAGATAGTTTTGCCTCTACATACCTGCCATCCTCTTGTTGCAGCTTTCTAATTGTTTTAATGATTGCTTGTCTATTGACACGTGATAGGTCATCTCCCAATAATAACAAATTCAATAAAGCAGTATATGTATTTGCTATATGACTGGAATCGTAATGCTGAAAACTACATGTTGTCTAAGAAGTCATTAATCAATATCTTTCAATTCTTAATTTTTTCCTTGAAATGACAAGTCTTACAGCTGTAGGCTCAAATTTTCTTCCAGACCACGACGAACCACGGAAACCACAGTACGCCTCATTTGGATCAGGTATTTGTCCCGTTGGTAAAACTTGTTGAGCATAGATCCAGTCAATCCAATCTTTTTTATTTTCGGTTGTTACTTGTTCATCTAGCTCTCCTAATAAACTCAAAGCACCTAAACAAAAAAAAGCCAGAGTCATTCTATCGTCGTCGGAAAGGATTAGCCCACTACTCATCCTGTTAGCTAAACATTTTAATACGAAGTACCTATTCGTTTCGGTTCCTGTATAGACGGAAGGTAACATAGACAAGTTGGCCTTGAAGTATTTCACAAGTTTTTCTTTCGAAATCTCTGCCATTCTGGCTGCTCAGAGTACTGGACTGTGAAGATCACAGATAGGCAAGTCGCCAAGTTCTGACATAGAGAAGAATACTGCGGCATTAGAAACCACACATGAGGGGGGAAAAGCTGGTTCCGCTTGCATAAACTGTTTTAATTTATTTCTGTTTTCGAGACAACCATACTTTCAACGATCAAACGATTCTAGACAATGGAAACAGATCAGGGGCCTTCTGTTAGCAACTCAAAAAGCTCTTTAAACTCGTAAGAGGGGTCTCTTTGGTATTTTTCAATCATTTTATGATTTGTCTTATTGAACCTATTTCTTGCAGTGAAAGGAAGAATAATATTGTTGCGGTCTTCGTTGTTCAATTCGATGTTCATAAGGGGAATGTCATAGAATGGCAATACCCTCACGGTACTGAAACTGTTCAGTTGAATATATTTTTAACGAATCAGAAAAAATTCACCATGAGTAAACATAGATATTGATTTGAAGGGCATCGAATTTCAAGCTATCTGTAGCGGTCTACATAAAATTGAGAAAGATACGGTGTAAGGGCTCAAATGGAGTACAGGAAAAGCTCGAATTTTTAGGGATCTAATACGTACTACTATAGATATTTCTATCGTGATGGTTTCTACGGTTTGAGTGTATTCAATAACTTAAAAATCAACGTAGAAAGAGGTGCATATATGAAAGCAGTTGGTATACTAGTGAGGCCCTCAGAGGATACAGTTCTGGGTGACGTTTGGAGCCACGAACCATTTTTGCAAGGTGAAATAAGGTACCTATGCATTATATAGGACTGTGATTGTAGAAGCACTCATATTATTCGTTTTTAACTTAACGGCTTCCAGTAAACACATGAACATCGCTGACGCAAGCGGTCCAGATAGATATGATGCTTTGATAGAATATTATAGAAACAAAAGCCTTAATTCTAAACCTAATGTAGAGGAGAATGAATATACAACACCACTCGAGAATAATAGAATCGCTGGGGAGGCAAGCTCTTCCGTCAACTATAACTTACAGAGGAGTGTACATATCAATGACAAATTCATAAAAAGTGACCAAATGCCACTGAACAATTTGCTTGATCTTGCCGAATATCTTGGCCCTGATATATTTCAACTATGGAAAGCAGCACTTTCAAGAAAGCGGGTCATGCTGATTACAACACCTCCAATGGAAAACGCCTGCAAATATGGTAAATAAATTGATGATATATGAGTTCAAATTAATATCGTCAAAACTAATATTTAATACGTTGACAACTAGTGTATAGCATTTCTCTTTTGGGGCAGGTAACATCTCAGTTTCAGCGACAATGCACAAAGAATATAAAACCAATATTTGCGGTAGGTGTGAATGATATTCCATGTATCGAAAATATAAATGATAGCTTTATAGCATGTGAGTGAATCTATATGTCTATGCCTCACAAATTTGAGAATCTGACACAATTTTTCTTAAGGTACACCGGACTCTATATATCAAATGAAATCAAACTTATACGACGTGGGGGTCAGTTTACCTTCAGATCCGGTCTTACCGCATCTTCAATCATCGCGCACAGAGGCAAATGTCACTGGTAAATTCAGGTTCTTTTCTTCAGCAACGGCACTGGAAGCACACAATTCCGCTGATGTTGTCAGGTATCGTATTCTTTGGCAATTAACATGTCGTCAAACGAGGATAAACTGGAAGAAAATCATAGAAAAGGAGCCAAAAGATGCATTGAGCACAGTGAAGGCGATTACAACCGGCTTTTTATATTGGCTGTACGAAAATCCGAGGACAAATAATAATGCTATATTTGCTCAACCTAAACTGAGATGGTTGGAATTATTTGCAGGAACAAATCACGGAAGGGGTAATGAAAGAAACGCGGGAGCCGCAGGTGAAACAAATTTACTACTGGATGTGGACGATGATGAGGATGCAACATTGATTGATAATAGTAACTTATTGGAAGTTGTGACAAGAACTCCACAAAAGTACACTACTAAACGACACAATGAGCAGCTCATCGAGAGGTATTTAAACATCTAGACAAACAACAGAAATAAGAGGTTTCTTGATGTATTGATTAGCAATTCTATTGAGTAGATTTTTTGTAACTTTGAACACTTTATTATTGACAAAGCTTCAGTCTATATTATCCGTGAATGAAGAAAACGGATTGCAGCTTATTCCTTTATACCCAAAGGATTTGGTACAGCTTGGCTTGGATCCTATTGCAGATGCAGCATTTGTATCAGAGTTAGCACAGTTGTACTTTCAAAAGCGTGTGCATGTGTATGGTTTAAATGATATAGCTCATATCCGTTCTTGCTGCGGCTATAACTGCTACAATTGTGATCGAAACGGTGCATTACTTATTTAATATTCCTATATATATATTATGAAATAAATTGTCTACAACGCCATAAGCTGATAGCTAGGTTCAATGTTCCGGGCTGTTTTGGTAAAGCAAAAGCAACAGGTTCATTTGAAAGTATTCGTACATCGGATAACAGTTTCGCTGCAGCGTCTGTGGAACATAACTTATACATATTATAGCAGGGTATATTCTTTTGATCTCCTATTTGATGATCAAGTTCGCAAAATGGCCGTATATCGGTCTGATTGAAAGATAATATACATTGATAACCCATCGGCGCTAATTGCTTTTGTGAATCATCTACTTCCCATTTTGATTTGGATGAAGTTGGTCTGACAGTATGATAAATGTTAGATGGACATTGCTGCATCTCTGACAATGGTTGTTTGAATAACAACTGCTCAACGTGTTGTAACATATCCGTTCGATAAGTGGCAACACCTCGAAATGTTGCGTTATATGCTATTTTTGATATTTGTCAATTTTTGGAATTTGCGTATACGCAGAACAAAATGTTTCAATACCTCCTTTTTGGAGCGACTCCAATACTTCTTTTTGTAGATGGACGTAATAACCAAGCCCTTTGACTTTCTTAAACGTTGGAAATGCCCAGTACAGCTTTGTTTTAGGATGCCATCCTATACCAAAACGAAGTAATAATTCTAATGCACGCATTACTTCAGTAAAAGAGAAACATGCTGCTAATAACTTTTCAATATTTACTATTTGGAAAAATCCGACTGTAAAAACTACAACGCCGTAAAGGCGAGGCTAAAATGGCAACTGTATTCTTTTGTCAACACTGTTCTTTATTCATCAGGTGCATAAACCGTTTGAGCATACCATAGGGGCTAACAGCTAATCTTGCTTCTAGGGATGAAGACGGATGTATAGACTGAAGTCCCTGTTTAGGCTTAATTGACTTTGTTTTTTGTTTAAGAGCTTCGTTTTTCCAATCATTGATTATCGCAGAAACAGATCTTCTCGACATGACGGCAATCTCTGAAGTTATGATGCGTGGTATCCTACACTCACATACACACAGAAATCTTATTGTCTGGAATTAAAATGTTTGCCGCTGCAACTACAGACGACCAGCATCAATTTAGATTTATCCTGTTAAGCAATCTATATAAGAATGTTAAACCAAACACGACAATAGCATCCACTTTCGGGCAACTATTATTACAAGTAGCTTACTATTAACAACTGGACGTCTCACGGAATTGAAGATAGAATTCGCCAATTATTGTCATACTGATATGCTCGCAACTGGCTTATACACTTATGTTAGCATCATAAGCAACCTTGTTGTGATATTCTAAGTGGCTGAATTTCTTTCTGCCACTTCTATATACAGCTACTTTAATAGAAGTGTTTCCAAAGGTAAGTTTGTCGCACTGATGCAAATGTACTCTAAATATGTGCGCCTTACCGCATCTATTTTATCAATTATGATCAAAAGAAACTTCACGCAGGCAGCATGCTTGGAAGGTATGATTTGCGTATTTAAAAAATAAGTAAACTCTCTTCACTTTTATCGGAAGACTTGTCTCGTAATCCAATAGGTACCGCCTTCTGGATGCTATAAGAATCGGCTTTAGCCATCATTTTGCGTTTGGTAAATGCCAATAAAAAAGTATAAAGGTCAGCGAAAAGGCAAGATTCACTGAGCTTTAAAATAGAGCAGCCTAAATGCATTCAAGAATTATGTATAGCATTATAAACTAGCAACAATCGATCTCGAGTGTGCTTACCTTTAATACTTTTCTCTGTTTTCGCTTTTCCCATAGGTTCTATTTATAAGTACAACCAGTTTTGGCCACAGTAAATGAAGCCTTATAACAAGCGTTTTCTGAGACGCGCAAAACCTTAGTATAGAACCAAAGTGCCTTCCAAAATTTTGAATAAATGTTTATTTGATAGAGGATTATGTAGTGATGCGGCTTACCGCTAGTCATCAATATGGCTTTTTACCTGATTATTTTAATAAAATTGCTGTAATAGATTTGCATTCTATAATCGATATTTCCAAACAAAGACGAAGAATGTACAACAGCTCGGTAGGTTTTCTGCCATGACTCGAAGCCCGCGCGCAAAGCTGCGCGTAGCGCCATTGAATCGCCCAAAGCGCGTTTGATACAGCTCTTAACATCTTTAGTCTCACTTCTTGGTGACAGCAAGCTCAAAAAAATCAACACTTTATCACTACTCAGTTGAATACATTCGTCTTATTCTTCCTTTAGAAAGGCTTTCTTGCTTATTATTTGCTATGTTTAGTACAAAACCTAAAGATATTAGATAGGCAATTTACCTGAGCCCATTTTTATTATTTACTAACTAGATATGATGTGTTATCTTTTACACAATATCCCTCTATACGTAGAGTGTAATTAGATTGCTTCTATTAAGAAATAGGATGCTTTTCCAACGCGTAAAACACAAACTTTTCCATCAATCAAATCTGTCTCCATTACTGTCTGTTTATAATCACTAACACGCTGATTGTTGAAATAGAGACCGCCTGATTTCATTTTCTTTTGTGCATCAGCTGTAAAAGTTATATGACAACAATAAATTAAAATGACTTTGATACATCGATTTGGGAAAAGACCTCAAAATATGAACTTACATTTGGATTTCGCTGCGCTTGTTTTTGCAGCCAATCTATCTATAGAGCATCCAATAACTTCGGAACGCGGCAATCGCTTGAATCTATTATAATCATTTCTGAAGGCTTCAATAATGTGATCCCCTGATAAGTTATCCAGGCTGTCACCAAAGAGTACTTGGGTAGCTGTTTGTGCTTTTCGCAAACCCATAGCTGATAATGATAAAAAAGTAAGCCTAAATCCTCTGCCTTCCCTTTGAATAGCTCAAAGTAAACAATTAAACGTACCGCCATGAATAAGCTCGGTTGCTTCATCTGCTAATGCCTTTTGTGCCATATGTTTTTCTGGTAATCTCTAGTAATGAAAAATAATGGAAATAAATCCATGCGGCTGACAAACCACGGATAGCATCTCTAAAACTTACTTCATGTTCAACCATAATATCTTTTATTTGTTCTTTGGTTAATAGCGTGAACATTTCTAGATATTTCTTCACGTCATCATCAGTGGTCCTGATGAATGTCTATTTTATTCATGACAATGTAGATTAATAAGCGCCATTTGTGCAAACAGCTTATAATCATTAAATACCTGATAGAGATCAAACACACTGGTCATTTTTTCATCTAACCAAATAGCGTTCCCCGCTGATTTACCAAATTTCTCTCCATTAGATGTTAATAGAAGAGGGATAGTAATGCCATATGCCTTCGACTGCATACTATCTTCCACCTGATTTCCATTGCTTTCACTGCATCTCTTTCTTGCAATCATATCGATACCTGCTGTAATGTTACCCCATTGATCATTACCCCCAAGCTATGAAAAAATATACTATTTAATATTCATTGCTTGAGTCCCTTTTCAAATCGAAGCTTTAAGTTGGTGAAGAAAAAAACTCTACTTGAATTCTACATCCATGATGCTTATAAAGGTACCAAAAATCATAAGCTTGCAAAAGCTGATAAGAAAATTCTGTAAAGCTAATACCCTGTGTTGTTTCCATACGTGATTTGACACTTTCTTTTCCCAACATAGTATTCACCCGTGCATATCGACCAACATCACTGAGAAAATCGATAGCTGTCATAGAATTAAACCAATTATAATTGTTCAATACTTTGGGAGTTGTCATGCTATGATTGCTGTTCTTGAGAAAATTTCGTTTTTCAGCATAGGTGGCTCCATTTTCAAAAAACCTGTGTATTTGTGACTCTATCCCTTTTACGTTTTCATCCAAAATATCTCTCGATAGAGGAATACGTTCTGATTTTCGACCGGAGGGATCGCCAATACTGCCGGTGGCTCCCCCGACAAGAGCAATTGTTTGATGACCACGAATATGGAAATGTAGTAATCCCATAAGCGTCACAAGATTACCAAGATGTAGACTTCTAGCTGTGGGATCTACACCACAATAAATTGTGGTTGGTTCGTCTGTTGTTCGAATAATGTCGGGACTGCAAGGACATGGTAAGTTTGAAAGGCTGTTGATTCCCACTTATTAAATTGTCAAACTAAGTCAGGCACTCTATTTACCTTGTATACTTGGATACGAGCCCTCTTTCTGTCATCTCGATGACGACATTAGAGTATGTACTCAAGAGCGATTTATGTATTCTTAAACTTCTGGCACATATTGTGCCTGAAAATCGGTTAGAAAGGAACATGTGGATTTTATGCAGAATGCCGGGGTGGGGAAATCACACTCCTTAGTGCAGAACTGAGAGTATTTTGATTTTTTTAAAAAAAAAGAGGAAAAAAAAGAGAGATAAAAATAGTATGCTGCCAAGTTGATTGAAAATGTATTTAACGATCAAGAGTGTAGACAATCACAGGGTAAAGGGAAACCCTTTGAAAACCGGTCGGCTTAGAAATGTCATTGCTAAAATATAAGTTGATGATGCACCATGGGGCATGGAATGCTGTCTATGGTATACGCGTTTAAGTCACCATAATTCTTCGGTCTATTGATTCACTAATTGTTCGAAAATGCCATACAGCGCTAATCTCTCGTATGTTTCCTCATATATTATATTAGAATAAGTACTCAAATATCGTCATAAACCTCAACCGCCTTGTTCAGGAAAGCTTTATTGTGCAGCGTCTCGAAATGGAGGCTAAAATGACTGCCAGCATCCGTTAGCTGCGCAGCTTCAGTGGTATTGAATGGTTATATTGTGCTAACAAATCATTCCTCGATTTAACATCGTTCTGCTGTCATTCCTCAGTAGCCAAATATCTGCTAATGTATATAATCTATATTTTTACAGTAACTCTAGTATAAGCATATGTTTTCTGTATTTTTCTCTTTAATGTGCAAATAGAATATCAAATTCTGAGTAGAAGCGATTTTCCCCATTTGTTATATGATAACAAGGCTTCCCTTCTTTCAATATATACATCATCACAAATAACACCAAAACATAAGAAGGAGTTACCTTCTATCTGTACTGAGCAACTCTTTTTGTTGCAATGAAAAAGTAACTATTCTTGTCGAGATTCTGTATATATATTTGGCATTTATTACTACAAAAACATTAAGGTACACGAAGTGGAATCTTAAAACAGGAATTGCATGGCCTGGAATAAACTCTCTAACGCCATAGCATTCTTTATAGTCTTCTTCTCATTTATTCTTACCCTTCTAAGCCTCCTTGGTATTACATGTTGGAAGAGTTAAATAGAATGAAACGAGGGATCTGACTTTAGTACGATGCATATGTACAGCCTTTAACAATGAAGACTCCGCTAACACAATGAGCGCTTTGAAAAGCACTTCATTCATTGGTTGCATGAATGTCAGGCTGAATTTGTGGGGCTCCCTTTTGAGTAGCCTACAGTAGTGGAACAAAACACCCGCGTGACCTGTTAAAAAGAGAATGGTCGTCAATGCTAATCTCGAATTACTTCTCTTATGCTAACACAGTCTGTACCTACTTTATCAACATTTGTAAATGAACGAAAGAGGTAGCGCAACAGAAATGATAGCCATATTAGGGTCGATCAAAAAGTATACGTTGTAAATCACACTTCTCTTGCCCTTCAGTAGATTACCAAATTTTACAAACTTCTAGTCGCCAATCGCAACAAACCAAGGCTATTGAATACAGTAGTATACAATGTACACAAGACATTTGTCTTTCGGTTATAAATGCAGATAGAGCAAATAGTAAGTCTGAAAGGCAACTGATGAAAAAGCACTAAGAAACAGGAATCTCACTGATTTAAAGGATTGATACCGTCCATATCAATAGATATTCTAGTCGGTACCGCGATTGGTTCGCTTATAGCTCTATTAAGTCTCATAGTTTATTGCGTAAGAAGGAGGAAGAGAAAATTAAGAGAAGACAATAATGATGAAGAGAATAGACCATTGTTAGGCGACCCGAGTAAGAAGATGCACTTCGTAAGAAGAACATCCACCTATTATCAATGGAACAGATCGCCGCCGCCGCCTCCTACAACTAATACAACAACTTCATTCTATGAGTCCGATAAATTACAGCAACAAGAGCAACGACAGCAACAGCAACATATTTTGGGAGGACAGTATTCAGGACATTTCTGTACAGAAGGGTCCTTACTGGATCAGGAACAATCAAGTATACCAATTAGTCAATCGCCTACTGATGATGAAGATGACCTACGGCGGAAAAAGGACTGGGAAGAGAGACGTAAGGCATTATTAAAAAAATATGCTAGAAATGATCAAGATGAGGCTATCTCAGTCAATAGTAAAGGTAGTAATGAAAACAGTAATGAGTCGTGATTGTCGTATTGTTGCGTTCGGGCATAGTTGATATTCTTTGTAATGAACGTAAGCAATTAGACTTGTGTCAGTAATTGTCACGGAAAATGGAAAAGGGTGTCACTGTATATGCATAATTAAATAGTTTGAGTTCCCTTGAGGATAACTGTACCAACATATACGTAGACAACTATGTTAAACATAGTCATTTACAACTATAAATCAAGATAGTATTATCGCCCCAAATAAAGTTTCTTGTAACCCTAATAACTGTCGCTATTTATATTCAAATGATTTCTGTTCCTTGTCTAATCACATACTTCATTAACTCATCTGTTGATACTGGCAGCGGTAAGTTTGAATTGGACAAGCAGAACGTGGCAGATCGACAGATTCACTGTATACGATCTGCCTCAAGGTAAAGCCTATGTTACTATTTTATTCTACCTATGTAACAGTATATGAATTAATTCATACCATCATTAATAAAACTGAGTCATTTTTTAATTTTTTTCCTCTATTATTACAAACCGTAAGACATAACTGTAGCTTTGAGTGTTCGCTATGCATTAAACATGGTACATGCGAAGGGAGCAGTAACTGTTGAGGTTTTGCTTTCAGTAAATGTTAACCCAAGCCGTCTAAGCCGATGTGTAAATTTTCAAGATGTACGTTCCTTGATAAGTGATGTGCATTGAAATTGATAAAATTATATTACTCACGGCTTTACAAACATCAACTTACTAGTTAGTTCCCCTAAAGTCAATTTGTTTCAGTTTTCTACACCAAAACTGTCAATAATGGAACAAAAAAAGTAATTAATTGTTGTCCATCACCTGAACGAAGAAGTAGAGATCAATACCGTTTTTTCGGTTATTGACCAATTGCAGTGATGGATTTTTGAAGGGGAGATTGACATCGTTTTTTGGCAGCTTATAAAATGGACTCTTGAGCGTTTGAAAGAAAAACCTTTTCTGTCGTTTTCATTGTTCGAAATGGTAATTTGCTCTAATATCAGGTATTTATGAATTCATTTAAATATCTGATAGATCTGATCGTTCTTTTTTTCTTTTCGGTTGCAACAGTGTAATTTGAATGAATGATGTTCGCATCGTCAAAGATAACGTAAATATCAGTCCATCAAGCTTTTTGTTTGACAAAAATTGAATTGCATGCACTAACTGTAATACTTGGCATTAGACAATTTCTTGAATTAAATGTGACGTATATTATATTACTGTATAGCTTTATTAAAGACTTAATTCTCTTCCTTGGTAAATATTGATAAATCTCGAATAAGGATTATTAATGTGTGTCCGTAATAACACATCTCTTTATAGATCGTTCTGCACCAGCCTCGAAAAGGAAGACTATTTCTGAGTCTGATGTCCCATCACTACCCATTATTCATTCTATCAACACGCTTACTTCTGACGATTACAGCAGAAGTAATACGAATGCTCTGCTTGCATCACCTTCATCCCTCTCCATACAAACAACTGATTTACCTTCTAATAATACTCGAACTCATCAGATTCATACATCACCTATAGAAGGAGAGAATGCTACTCATATTTCTCCGTCGCTATCACCTGTCACATCTAGCACATCATGCTCTTCATCTTCTTCCATTATCAATCTCGTTCACTCATCAGCAATCACTGGCACTACTACTTCTGAAGTGCTTTCTTTAACAAAACGGCCCACCACCCGTGTTGAAAAAATCGTGCATATGATAGAGTCCGGTGAGCTCAAGGGCAAAAGGCCTGTTTATCAAGGACGAAGATGTAGCGCGGATTCCCAGCTTTATCAAATTCATCGCGATCATCCTCAACAGCATAAAAAATATATCAAAGTTCGCGAATACAAATATGACCCTGTTAGAGGAGAATGGAAAAATCGTATTTATCACTTTAATACCGTTAGAAACTCTGCTACCACCACCATGCCTGAGTTCAGCTGTCCAATGAGTATGTCTCATTCAAAATCATTCCCAATGTTGTAAGTAAAGCATGATTTACTTTCAAAGCTTGGGTTTCATCAGAAAGACTCGTTTTTGAATCTTAAGATTTATTTATTGCCAATAGATCGAATACAGTCTGTTTGACCAGTAATAATACTAAACGAGAGAGAAAAAGGCTATCCATCTTTGCTAAATAATATAATATAGTATTTAATTAAATGGACAATATAACCCTCCAACTTCTGTTGAATTGATGTTGATTACTGTCGCCCAGCTGATTCCATAAATGTGCATGATAACCTATAACCGTTAAAAAAGAGGAAAATAGATACATACTCAGCTTAACGTTGTAGAATAAAAATGAAAAGCTTAGTGAAGTTTTTACTTCTAATGTAACATTAAGTGCTGGCGGCTCGCTTGGCATTTGTGGCCCACATGCATTATATAGATTCTTGAAAGTTGGATCATCCACGCTATTTGGCTCATAGTCAACATTGAAGAGTAACGACACTTTTGTCTTTTCATGCGCAGGCAATTGTAAAACTCCCGATTTAGACCAGGCGAATGGTTGATGTGTATTTTTATCCTTTAATATGAATTCTATATTCTGCACTCGCGTTTGCACATAATTTCCAGAGTTATTCAACGTCATATTGAGTTCCCATGTGGCTTTAAGCCAAGGTTGGTGCTTGGGACCCCAGTCAGCTGGTTCGCCAATGCGCTCCAATTTCTCGCTCGTGATGACAAACAGAGGTAGCCGAGGCCAACAGAAATATGTAGCCATGGAAAGAATGATACCGAGGCAGCAAAATGTTGTGATGACCCAGCATCGTCTGTCCAAGAATATGCTTCTGGGTTTTCTTCCTCTTTTCTTTATCTCTTGCTGTTGCTGTAGAAGTAGTAATTTATTATTGTTGTCGGTAATTAAGGTGAGTGCACGCTGTTGTTCTTCTCCGTTGAGCATATTCACAACTTGATGAAAGGAGGTGATAGTCATATTGTCTATGTCATCCTCTACGTACAGGTCGGTTGGTTTTTTGGAAGTTGCTTTTCCAAGATCCAGCGCATGGTTAGAATAAGGTAAATATGAATAGGCTCTACCTGGCTCTTGCTGAAACGGTGACGGCGGTAAAAGTTGTGTTGCTGATTTTGGTGTTGTAGGTGAGCTTTCTTCTATAAAATTTCAATCGAGAATAAGTTACAACATGGAAGGCCTTCTTCGAACGTATTAGATACGACGGGTTATAGGATATAGTTATGTAATAAAGTCGGTTGAATACCTCTTCAATGTGGATGTTACATTTCGAAATTAAAGAGGTTGTGAACAGTAGTTTGTATTCACCTTTTGTAGAAGAAGCTCTTCTATTGCGATAAGGATCAGTTAATTCTTCAAGGGAATACGGTGTGTACATAGTATATAGTAATTATTAAATAGTGTTTGAGATTTACTGTTACAACTGTTACTGAACAATAGTAAAACAAGAATGGTACATTTAGGGAAAAAAGAGAAGAGCAATGTTCTGCATTACTTGTTTGCAGCAATGCCTTATTCTTCTCCTTGTATGTAACCATACGGCAACTCTTGAATTCTCGCCTTTCAACTCCCTCTTTTTTTTTTTTTTTTTTTTTTTGTCAAAATGAGAAGGAGAGGGGTATTTACATTTTAAATTTCACAACAGAAATCGAACCAACGGCAGAGAGTTACATAATATAATTTATTTACACCATGGATTAAATATTTACAAATTTTATTTCACCTTTGGCTTCGGTTTAGATTCTTCATCAGTTATAGGATGTAACATGACTTTATTCATTTGACCCTCAGTTGCATAAAATTGATGTCCCTGAAATATTGAGAAAATGATAGGTTAGCATAAGATGGTGAAGTTTTCGTGCAACTCCTTATTTTGTGTTTGTAGTCATTTTTTATACCTTTGTCCAGTCATAACTAATAGCATAAGCGAAGATATTGCCTGTACGATTGTAATTCGTACAAGCTATGGTACCAGCAGCTTTTTGTAAAGCTTTTAATCGTTGTTTGGAATCTTTATCCCAAAATATAATGTTACCATCTGCTCCTGATGTTGCAAAAGTGCCGTAGACAGGGTGAAATTTTATATCATTAACTGAGTAAACCGCCTTGGCTGCGTCGTCTCGGTGACATTTAAAAGAAAAGCTTTTACTACAGTAAATTAAATGTTAATATCCTATTTTCAGCTTCTTCATTTGCTGTCAAACTACAGTTTAACTTACGCTATATCACTATCTTGCAGATACTGTATACCGACACGCCCCTCAATCGACCCAATCGCATAACCTGAACCATCAATAAAGCAGGACACAGTACGCGTTTGCCATTTCAATGGCGATGTCGCATGTTTAAACACAACTGTAGGATTATTTAAATCATATACCATAACATGCCTATCTGCTGTTGCTGCTACTAGTAGACCTTTCTTAGTATCCATTGAATAACATCGTTCCGGTAAGTCGACTTTTGAGACGGGTTGACCTGGGCTTGCCCTCACATCCCAATAACGAATGGTCTTATCCCAACTGGCTGAAGCCAAAATATTAGGTTGGTTTTCGAGAAATTTGATACATTTGACAGGCTCATCGTGGACAGCGATCTGTGTACTTTGGCCTGTTGCTAAACTGTACATACGCACTGCTTTATCTGTACCGCCGGATATTATTGAGCTACCATCCTACAACGGTTCCAGTTTGAATGATATGGTAAATCAATTGTGAGCCTAAAAGCAGCTGTTTTTAGTTTTTTTTTCCTTTTTTACACTTGTCCATTCAACACACAGAACGGGTCCTTCGTGATTGTAAGAGGTTTTGGGTATTGTACTTCCGTTGGGTTGAACTTCATATATGCGTACCTAATTGCAAAGACAACAAGTGGAAATGGTTGGAATCAAGCAGTGTGACGTTAAAATGTCTTTTACACTAACTGGTTTGGAGCTTTACTGCCGTGTCCCAAGAGGAAACCGCTAATATGTCGGCTTGAGGAGAGAATGAAAGCCCTGTTATGCCGTCAGTAGGAGGTGAAGTAACCTTTATTTGAAAAAGAGAAAAGTATAGAGTTTCAGCCTAAATTTTACCACTATAATAAATAAATTAGCCTAGACAATTAAGATGCATACCTCAAAATCCGAAGTTTGCATCATTGTAGTATAATGTAGTTTACGTTGGAATTGAAGAGCCAAAAAAAACCGATTATATTCTGTGCCTCGAAAATTTCAATACTTTATCTCTTCCTCTTTTTTTTCGGTACAAAGCGCACTTTTAACGCGGCGGATCAAAAAAATCACTCCTTTCGTCAGTGATACAATAAGTCAGCGCTAAAGCTCTACCTTTTTTTTTTTTCAACATATCGCTTTACTCTTTGTATAAGAATATGATATTTCTTAGACTACAATAAGTTAGTAGTTATTACATTCAAGGGAAAAATTGCTATACAAGCTATTTCCCAATTTATAATAATACATGTCAAATCGAATGTAAATTTCTGCTGCTCAAAAACGGTTAAATAGTCTTGATGACAAAACAGTTGACAGCCCGTGTTTTTGCACTGTATTAGTACTTTTTAGTTATTTTGCTAAGCTGGCAACAAATATTAGTAGACAACAAATAGCTAGTCTTGTTCTTTAATGAAGACATAAGTGTGAATTTGTTAGAATCAAGACATCAAGTCAACTGACAATTACACTAAGTGATCCAACAGGAAATGGAGTGCTCAAACGCATGCGCTGGGTATATTTCCTCTCATTGATAGTACATGTTAAGCAAATATTAACCCTAGCATAATTGAACAGAACAGCACGAAGAAAATAGGGAGGCCTTGTCAACAAAGAGCATCAGATAGCCATAGAACTGGAGTGTTGATTGCTATTGTCGTCAAGCATGCATGTCGTCTTTGTTTTAGCCTCCTTTATATGTGACGGTAATAAGTGGATGAACTTGACAACATCATTACTAGCTTGCTCTCAATCGGCAGAATGCGCTCTTTCGCATAATATTCATTATTTCAAATGTGATTTCACCAGTCTAAAGGTATTAATGATTAATGTGTACGATTTCACGTTGTACTTTAGCACAAATTACGGAATTCGTATTGTTATAGACGCTCATTAGATCTGCAGGATTTCGGTATAAATAGAATATTACACCACCACCACCATCCCTTCCCCGCTCTCAGTTAAGTCGATCAGCAGCAATAAATTTCTACGGCTGTGATACATTTTGAACCAAACGCAGCAAGTACAGACTTAGAGCAAAGCTAAAAACAAGAATTGTAGGCGTTCCAAAAAGTGTATATTCAAAAGACTTGAAGATTCTGAAGAGGTTTAGGCATATTACACTTGTCACAGCAACAATCAAGCTTTTGAGTAAAGAGAAGTATAAAATTTGAGGTATGCTTAGGTACACCGTTATGAATGATTTAAGCTTCTTCCATGGTCAAATATCCTCTTCAACAGACACAAATTGGACAGATAGACGAGAAAGAGAGCATATCATCTGTCATTTTTATGTCAAAGGGCATAGCAAGCCTTAGGAATCACAGAGTGATAGATAATAAATTATTGAAAATGTAAAAAACGGTTCGCTTGGATACACTTGCCAAGTTGATGAATCCAGTGCATCTCAAATGTGAATAAATTTCTGCCTTTTTTTTTCGATGAATTCGGCAAGCATGCATAAAGAAGAAAACTGTCACAGCCGTGGCTTTTTCGGGAGCTTGGAATTTAATATTTTTCTCAATCAACTGTAAAGCTTCCACTCTTCCCTTAAAAAACAGAGCTATCAGCAGCACAATGGAGGACAATACTGTTATCAAACCTACTGCCACTACACCTGCTATTGACACTTCAAAGTGGCCTCTTCTTTTAAAGGTTAGAATGAAGATTTTTTATTACCCTAGTCAACCATGTTGATCAGCTTTTGACACTTTAATCTTTTTTTGAAAAATTTATTTTTCAGAACTACGATCAACTTAATGTTCGTACTGGTCATTATACACCCATTCCCAGCGGTTGCTCACCTTTAAAGCGTCCACTTGACGATTATGTTCGCTATGGTGTTATTAACCTCGATAAGGTTCGTTTAAGTGCCGAGAAAAGATGGAAAGGAAACGGAAAATATAAGAAATTTCCAGCCTAACTTACTCACCTATTGGCTTGGCTTTATTGGGGGTTTTTGGTTTTTGTTAATAGCCTGCGAATCCTTCCTCTCACGAAGTTGTTGCTTGGATCAAACGTATTCTTCGTGTCGAAAAGACTGGCCACAGTGGTACTCTTGATCCTAAAGTTACTGGTGGTCTTATTGTCTGCGTTGACCGTGCTACCCGTTTAGTCAAGTCTCAACAAGGTGCTGGTAAAGAATACGTTTGTATTCTTCGTCTTCATGATGCTATTGAGAGTGAAAAAAAGTTAGCTCAAGTAAGAGAGCGATAAAGGAAACCCCAAATTTTTTGTATACAGTCTTGTATTGACACTTTCATTCAACCATTTTATATAGGCTATTGAAACTTTGACTGGTGCACTTTTCCAACGTCCCCCTCTTATCTCTGCAGTAAAGCGTCAATTGCGTGTTCGTACCATTCATGAAAGTAAATTAATTGAATTCGATAACGATCGTCATCTTGCTGTTTTCTGGGCGTCTTGTGAAGCTGGTACTTATATGCGTACACTTTGTGTGCACTTGGGTCTCTTACTTGGTGTCGGTGGTCATATGCAAGAACTTCGTCGTGTTCGTTCTGGTACTACATCTGAAAATGTAAGTTTAAGTGCATGACTCTATGTCTCTCTGTCTGAGGGATAACATGAATTCAATGAACTGTATAGCGTTATTCACCGTATTTATCAAACTGCTTTTTAGGATGACATTGTTACCATGCACGATATTTTAGATGCTCAATGGTTATACGATAATACAAAGGATGAAAGCTACCTTCGACGTGTTATTCGACCTTTGGAATCCTTATTGACCAACTACAAACGTGTTGTTGTTAAGGATAGTGCTGTCAATGCTATCTGTTATGGTGCTAAACTGATGATTCCTGGTCTTTTACGTTTTGAAAGCGGTATCGAAGTCAATGATGAAATTGTGTTAATGACAACTAAGGGTGAAGCTATCGCTTTGGCTTATGCTCAAATGACGACTGCTGTTATGGCTACTTGTGATCATGGTGTTGTTGCTAAAGTGAAGCGTGTCATTATGGAACGTGATACTTATCCCCGTCGCTGGGGTATGGGTCCTGTTGCACTTGCTAAGAAGAAGTTGAAGACGGAAGGTAAATTAGATAAATACGGTCGTGTTACTGATCAGACACCCGACAGCTGGAAATCCATGTACATCGATTATGCCAACAATCCTGACGGTAAGCAACCCGAACCTGTCTTTGGCAAGCCTGCTGAAGCCGTCGTTGCTGCTGCTGGTATGGCGCCCAAGATCAGTGTGCTTGATGTCGCTGCCAAAGATAATGCTGATACAACCATGACCATGTCTTCTACTACTACTACTACAACCATTATCGAAGAATCAACCGCAGGTGTTAAGCGTGGCATTTCAGAAGATGCAGGACCAGAGCCCAAGAAGTCAAAGAAGGAGAAGAAGGAGAAGAAGGAAAAAAAGGAGAAAAAGGAGAAAAAAGAAAAGAAGCATAAGGCTTAATAGCATTACAGCAAAAACAAAAATCTGCTTTATTATTATTTTTGGTTTATTATTTGACTCTCATGTATAAAAGTTTTCATATTCTAATTTTTTTTTTCCCCCTGCTTAATCAAATTAAATAAATGTATATCATTGTAAAAATGTTATGGTAATTTAGAGCAATGTGTTTCAAAGCAATTTTCAAAAGGGATTTTGTATGAAAAGAAAGCACTAGAAGGTGCTTAACTTGGTTTTAACTCTCCGCATATTTTTTGGCTGTAGGTTCTGACCCGAAGAAAAGGCAACGTAATCGTCCATCCATAATAAAAAAAACTAGTGCAACAATCTCTGGTTTCCCTTTATCCATCCATCATATATTTCATTGATATTTTCTAGAATAAAAAATGGCTGATACCGAGGAAAAGAAAATCGTCGAACAAGTATGTTGATAGCTTACAGTAAAAAGAAGAAAAAAGAAAAAAAAAAAAAAGGACATTGTCATTTAAATGTTTACATTATTTTGTAACTGGATTCAAATTCGCAACAGCAAGAAGAAGAAGTTGAATCCCCAGATGTTCATTTCGAACCTATTGTCAAATTGGAAGAAGTTGAAGTAAAGACAAATGAAGAAGATGAAGAAGCTCTCTTCAAAATGTAATTCATTGTTTCGACATTGTATGTACATCATCTTTGAATGGATCTCTAATGTATTTTCCATTTTTTGTCAATTATCCATTTAGGCGCGCCAAGTTATTCCGTTACAACAAAGACACTAAGGAGTGGAAGGAACGTGGTACCGGTGATGTTAAATTCTTACAGCACAAAGAGACTAAGAAGGTTCGTTTGTTGATGCGTCGTGACAAGACCCTCAAGGTCTGTGCCAACCACTACGTTGACTCTCTCATGAAGCTCTCTCCTAACGTTGGTTCTGACCGTTCTTGGGTCTGGAATGTTACTGCAGACGTATCTGACGGAAAGCCTGAAGCAGAAACTTTAGCTATTCGTTTTGCTAACTCTGAAAACGCTAACCTTTTCAAGGAAAAATTCGAAGAAGTTCAAAAGATCAATGAAGAATTATCCAAGAAGAGTGACGAGAAGAAAACTGATGAAAAAAAGGAATCTGCCTAACTCTCTCTCTCTCTCATTCAATCAATCTTTGCCGAATATTTAACGAATTACGAAATCCACTCCAAGTCTGTAGCATTTTTTTACGTAAAAATCTTATTCCTATTCAAGTTGTGATGACTCTATCCCCAACCCACCATTATTTTAACCATATCTTCCACGTATGACCGTCTCATGTCATTTAAACATAATTTGGTTGTGAAATAAAGAACCGAAACTTAATCGTTGACTGACAACATGAGCTACTTCGTTTATGAAAACAGATCATTTCAGAAAACATCATAGGATGCTTCTAAAGATTGGGTAATCACCGTGACGAAACTTCCTATTCTCGATAGAAACTGTTGAAAACAATAACATATTTGGTCAGAATCAAATTGAATTGACTATTCTATTTTGACAGAAAGTAGGGCCTATTGTAGGTGTTATCGTTCAGGTAACTGCAACTCATGTAATTGCATATCCTTCCGTGTCCTGCCTAGCATTCGTCATCAAGTTATTCTCAGTAGTCTGACCAAGAGCAAGAAAATACTAGATAATTTCTATCCCTGAAGAAAATAGAGAAACTTGTCCTTATTCTATTCTTGTATGATTTTCTCTCTAGATCTAGTTCTTTTACGAGCTATAAAGAATTATATCTAGTGTCTTGAATTTCATAACAGATATGTAGCATATATAAATCATGAATCACCTGGTTCAAATTTTAAGAAAATAAGGTACAGTCTGGTAAAATGAATGATTCTTTAAAATAGCCATCAAAACAAGGATTCCTTTTCTGGCTATTTTAAACTCCAAGTTATTCCAGTATCATGTAAAGCGTTATATAATGTTTCAGCTTAAAGGTCTCATTCAGTTGTTCGAAGTAGAGATGATTTACCAGTGAAATAGATAAATTGGAAACCTTTCATCTGCCTGCTCGCACAACTTCGGTCCGCATCAGTATTACGATTCATAAAGTAACGTAACGTAACAAACATCTTGCATTGCATTCTCAATTAACTTTAAATTCACACGCCATGATACATTTGCGGTGCTAGTCCGTGAATTGATGATATAGATATAGTAGTTTTACGCTTGAATTCTAATAGCCGAGACTGGTATTTTCTTCCAAGAGTTGTCTTATTAAAATCATTGAGAGTCTTTTCAATCAATTCAGTTCTTTCAATCAGTTTCTATTCAGTTTCAATCAGTGTTTCTCAAATAATAAATAATAAGACTAGCTAAAATAAATATATTATCAAAACTAAACTTAAGGATGTCTATCTATTCAAAATCAAGTTCAAAGATATAGAATCTATTCTCTAAAAGCCCTCTTCTAACTATCAAAAGAATTAATTATTCTTTTATACTAGATCAACAATCTGAGTTCAGGGACGAGGTAACATTCACCTTCCGCTTCCAATAAGAATTCACCAAAAGATGAGCATGACTTTACAATTATCCGGTTCAGCATACTCTCCTTCCGGATCGATCTTCAATAATGCTGATGTAATTTTTCAATATTTCACTCTCCGTGACAGCCATATAAGCTTCTATGGCGCAATTGGCTAGCGCGTCTGACTGTTAATCAGGAGGTTGGTGGTTCGAGCCCACCTAGGAGCGTTTTTTACATTTTTGGTTCCTTTTCGTGAGACGTTTTGCGTTACATGTTATCCATAACTAGGAATCACTTATAACGCATCTAAACGCCTCTTTTAGCCCCCCCTTCTTCTCCTCTTATACCATTTGTCTTCAACTTTACTTTCATCTTCTGTCTTTCTGCTCAAATAAATCGCACATGAATTTAAACAAAAAAAAAAAAAAAAAAAAAGCATCTAAACGGTAGTATCAATGTAGTAAAAAGTATTCTAAAATGAGTGATTGATCTGACATTACCCTTTGCCATATACACTAAATGGAATATGGCTATGAAAAAGCTCTTTTGTAATCACAACTATAACACAGCACAACGTAAATTGTCATACTTTTTGGTAAGTTTAGTTATAGAGTAAAAGTATACCAAAATGATGCAGACTCTGGAGAAAGAATGAATGGTCTTTATATAATGACATCAAATTGTATTACTATACATACAATGTCTCAAATAGTGCAATGATTTAATAGCTTGTTTTGAATCTGTCAGAGTAGCTGGACATAGTTTACCCGAATAATGATAATCCACCATTTGAAGCCTTTCCATTTGTTACATCCTTTTACATAAACTGATTTGTGAAAGTCAATGAACAACAACTATATATACGGAGAGCCGCGTTTTATTACTGACAGAGATAATAAAATTATTGTACATGGTAAATTCGTTAATTATGGATATGTAAGTAGACTGGAGATAACCCTATCTATGTCACCGTTATGTTGCTTTAGTAGACCCAATGCGCGCCAATCATTTGAGCTACCGAATCCCTAATGGAAAAAAAAAACTCGATAAATAAAGAGACGCATGGCTATAAATATTTTGTTAAAGTTTTCCGATTATTTGACTGATTCCTACCATTTCATGAAGATATAATAGCTGACTTTTATAAATAGAATCTTGTTGAGACGTTGAGTTGCAAGACTCATCAGTTTCGGTTACTGCAGGCTCTTGCTTAAAATCATTATTAATCGATGCATCTTGGTCAATGAAGACGAAATCGTCTTCGTCTTCATCTTTAAAAAAACTCTTGCTTTTTCCTTCTAACTTGGTAGCATTATTTTCTTCACCACCTGACGAATAGTCTATATCCGCATCATCAGTAAACTCTATTTCAGACGGAGGTAAACTACTGATTTGGCTGTCTGTATATGTATTCATAGTAGCAGATGTTGCAGGTGAAGTAGTATCACTGTCATCGTTTCTGTTGGTACAAAGTTCATCAAAAATATTGCTTTCATGGCTATCGTTAACATTACCATCGTCAACAACTTGTACTTGAGTACTTGCATCTGTGGTTACTGTGATTTTATTTCGGTATACCGTGCTGGTTGTTGGCGTAGTTTCTGATGACAGTGAAGAATATGTTGATGCAACCGGTGATATACTTCTAGAAATATTATCGTTTGACGAAATGTTTGAGAGAGATTCTGGAGGATTCTTATCAGACTCTAAATTCTCATCTACTCTAATGCTGCACTTCAAGTTATCACCAAACCGTTGTCCATCGGGTGCGCATAAGCAAAAATAACTTATATACTCTCCCGGTGCATCTGGTGCTTGAAGTTCTGCTGTAACACATATTTCATCATTTGGCGATACAACTGGAACAGCAAAGCAATCCGGACGTGATATGGGATAGGGACGCAAAATAGAACCACCATTAAACAGTAAATGAGAACCCATAGGCCAGTCTGCATTTCCTGTATTTTTCACTTTCCACATCTGAAGAAAGAAGATCTAAATTTCGGAATTTCAGAGATGTAGTTCTTTCCAAATCTTACCTTAATAAAGGTTTTTTTAGGCGAAACAAGTGTCCCATCAGGTATATTTAAGTCTGATAAAAACTTAGCATTCAGAACGATACACGTTAAAGTTCTATCCTGCACGGGTATGTATGAAGTTGAGTCTTCGGATGACTGTGTTGTTCGCACCTTAACCAGGTCTTCTGGCTGTTTAATGAGTTTTTTTGAGCCTGTTTTATCGGCTGGTCTTGGATAAGCTTCTTCCATCATTTTCATGGTAGGTAAAGGCTGACGTTTACTACTCTCATTAACAGGTTTGAATGTTGGTAATATTGTTCTGCGCCCAAGGCTTTGAATCGGATATCGTATTTTGATGAAAGCATGTGATTTATCATGAATAGAGAGTGATTGCTGTTCACATATTTCACAGAGGTCATAATCTAAACAGTGACCACACTTTTTTTTTTTATAAAAGAAAGTATCAGTGCAAGAGCTCGCTACAGACAAGTCTCAAGTTGGTTACCTTATAACGTATACCCTCGATATATGCATTGCAGTAATCGCATATAACACCAGGATGCTTCATATTTGTTGAGCTAGAAGTGCTTGTATCAGATGGTGTTAAAGAAAGGTGGTTTTTCCTATCCATGTCTATGCTGCTAGAACTCTTTTGTCTGACTCGTTGCTTTTCTGTAGCAGCGCTTAATTGAGCTCCTACCAGGCGAGTGACAAACTTGTGCTGAGGAGGATGATTTTCCTTAGCAATAGAAAAGCATGAATGACACAAATCAAAATCTAAAAGTGATAGAGCAGCGTTAAGAAAGAAGTCGTACAATTGAAAAGGTGCCATATTTACCTGGACATGAGCCACAGGTATGTCTGATGCCAACAATATCTGAATCACAGAAATCACAAATATAGATATTCTGCTGCTGGAATATATCATAGTCTGGTGTACATAAAGGTCGCTCTATGTCAAAATATCCATCACTAATTCTCGAAGGTGTACTGATGTTTGTGTAATCACCTCTGATGAGCTTGAATCTATGGGCCGGATGATGGTTCATGGTGTCTTTACAAGTATTGCATAAATTAAAGTCATTGCACGTTTCACAACGATACCTTTGGCTGATGATAGTAGTGATAAAATGGAAAAGTGAGTCTAATGTATACCGATTCTATTGACCATTAATAGCTTTGAGTGCCTACCCATGTATGGGCAAATAACAGCCATCGCAGATTATATCAGGGTGCGGTTTTGCAGTCGCTTCCAATGCTGGCCTTAAGGAATGATGCGCTTCTACAACAGCTTTTAGCGCTTTTCTCACAGTGCCATCAGTTGTAATTATTGGTGTCTTTCCAATGCAGCTTTGCAACTCGTCAATAATTGATTCTAATTGCTTAACAGTCGTTTCAATTGTCTCTGATGGTTCACATGAGTCCTTATTGTTATCCTTTTCCTGCTCTTTATTCGGAACTGAGAGAACCGTCCATTTACGGGCAAACGTTTCTCCATAGGTATTCGCAAAGTCGACTAATTCTGCAGTTGTCTTAATTGTTATACCATCTCCATCATTATCCGATAGAAGAAAATTGAAATCCTCTGTCTCGTCCATATCAAACACTTCCCTGGTCTAGTAGTATAATTCGTTGGTTCTCCAACCTGCCCTTTTGCATAAATTATTGCATTGGAAATTTCACTTACAGCATTTTTTATCCTCCGTAAATCGTACGGATTAGACTTTGGGATAGATATTAAGCGAATTTCATCCAGTTTTGGCTGCTTCACCTTAACACAGATATGGGTGCTCATACAAAGTGTGAAATGTGAAAGAACAAAGAAAATAAGCTATGAGTTTTGTAATCGAGAAATGATCAAAAGGGAAAAAAAAGCGAAAAAGGCAAAGATTACAAATGTGTACAACTTTAATGGCCTCATACTTAAGTCACATCAATCCAATAAAACAAACAAATCTCCTTCACAGGAGCTGTAGCTTTATTAGAGCAAAACCAACTTGAAGAAGAGGAACCCTTACTAATTGATCATACTGTTAGAACTCCCCAGAGTTTATCCGGTTATGTTAATGGTTTTGTTGTTGTCTGGAAAAGACGTTAACTGTGATTTAATTCAAGGTTTAAATGAGATGCAATATATACAGGCAAACAAAAAGAGTATAATAGTTCGCATTCAAGTAATGTATAAGCGACTGGGGTATAAGTATACAAGACCCACAAAAAAAAAAAACCAACAGTTTCCTGCCTGTTGATTGATTTTGAGGAATTCTATACAAAAAGGGTTTGTAGGACTGCCTTGGGGTAAGAGTAATATTTGGATAAAAGACTGATAATGATGCTTTCTTCTAAAGCGTTCTTGTTCTATTATATGTCAAAATGGGCCCATCTCCATGCCCTTCACTAGCTGAAAACGACGTGTTTCTTCTCCGTAACATATGATCTTCGCGCTCCTTTTGCTGAAGTTGCTCCGAGGGGAGTAGTACTGCCCTGTCGATAGCAGCAGGCAAACCTTAATACAGGAAAAAATAAGGGTTGATGTCAGCATCTTGACAGCATATATTAACGTATGCTCTCAAACTCTAATTTTACCTCTGTGTCTGCCCCTGTACATTAAAATAATCAAAACAAGTTTGCTTAAGGTATGATATTGTTGTGCTTGCGAAGCCGATGTATTTGGATAGCCTGTAGAAGCTCCCACATTGCCAAATGCAGAAACGCATTCATACATTACAGTTGATATAGTGATGGGTGAAACTGAGAGTATAGCTTCAGATTCAATAACGCAAATAGCAAAAATGCCACCAATAACCCAACATATATCATTCGTTAACTGCCGCTGAATTTGCGTGATGACAAAGAAATCAGGCTTTCGCAATACTTTTTTCGAAGTAGTCATTATGCTGCTAATGGTGGCTTGTCTTTTGAGACGATGAATAAAGGGCGTATTAGTCTCCCCAAAATCGCCACCGTTATCGTCGTCTTCATTGCTGTAAATACCTAGCGCTCTTTCCTGTTGTTTAATGTACCAGCGTTACGTTAGTGATTAATTTCACAAAATTCTTCAAGCATGTTATCTAAATAATGCACACCTGATAGACGTTACTGTTTCTCATAGAAATAGCGACAGGATAGACACTGATGTACATAGCTACTATAAATACAATTTGTGTACCAGGATTCATAGACATGAGGTCAATCACAGCAAAGCCGGCTGTGTAAGAGAAAAGATATAATCCATTTCTTAAGATTAGTCCCAAACCATTTACTAAAAAAGACTCGTTAATAGCTTACCACTTCTTGTAGCTACAGATTGAAATAGGCCATCAAGAATACGGGCACCCCAGTCGAGGTTTTCTAAAACCGGCAACCAATAGTTCAAAGCAATAAAAGTAATGAACTCAACCGCCGTTATAGCGACCAGAACAAGTAATAGCCATTTTGTCTGAGTAGCCGGAAATAAGGTGGTAAAGCAACGACGCGGATGATCAAGAAGGTATCTAAATGTCTCTCGACGCATCACATATGTTTTTGGGGTTATTTTGTATAATATCCATATAATCAGTCTGAGACAAATAGCATAAGCTGTGTTTCCTACAAGAATAAGTATCATTGTCAAAATCAATGCACAAGGAGCTGATTGAAACGGAACCATGCCAGAATCAATGGGTATAAGACCGAGATTGTTGAATGCTGAAAGACTTGTATAGAAGGAAAAAAACCATGGATCAATGGGACCATTTTCATGTAGCGTTTCAAGTACTTTCTGTGCGTAAGATGAAGCTGCAACATATATACGAAAGAAGAATCCAAAACCAACGATAAAAAAGATATAGTAGGCTGGTACAAGCCGTGTCAAAAAGTCAATTGCCCGATATTCGGCACCACCCAAGCGATAGCGTTGCTCTCTTGTCAATTCACTCTTATGAATGGGCTCACGCATAATACGTTTCATCTCTTCATCCTCTGTTTCGGCGTCAGCACTTTGATCGACTGAATAGAAGGAGCCACCGTGTGTCATACTTGTAAGCTCAGTACTATCGCCTGCTATCCTTTGTAGAATATCTTCGAAACGTCTATCCTGTTCCAATCGTCTACGAGCAATTTCTCTCTGTCTCTCAATGTCCTCTGAAAATGCAATCCCCTGAGTGCTTGACTGTACATGATTATTATGAATATTAGAGTCGCAATCATTTTGATTGCTGTTGCTGGTGTCTGCCATTTGAGACGTATCACTTGGATGACGTGGTGCATCTTTATCTATCGCAAAGCATATATTAATGTTGTTGTTAATGTTACTATCACTACAGTTGTCACCGTGACTATTGTCAGAAGTCGTATGATGTGTATGTGCAGATAAATTGGATTCAGTTGTGTTAGTAAGTGTAAGGGGATGGCTTAAATTTTGACTTTGTGATAGATCGTATTGACTGCCTTGAGTTGCTGTAGATGCCAAATCAAGGTTTTTTAATGTTGGGACAGTACAAGAAGAATCATCAAGACGGGCAGGCACCAATCCATCATGATGGGTATCATTTCTAATAGTAGAAATGTTGGAACTGATATCGTCGTCATTATTTCCACTATCATTATCTTTAGGAATAGACGCTGAGATAATGTAACTGCCTGCGTCGCCAATTGAATGATCGTTATAAGCAAAAGTTTCTTCATTAGCATCTTTCAAGTTCTCCATAGGTTGTTCAATGTCTGTTTGAGGCTTATCCATAGAGGTGTTGTTTTTTCTGCGCAAATGATACATTAAATCAAACTGACTAAACGCAGTTGATAGAGGTCGTTGCTTACTAAATCTTCCTTTTTTCTTCATTAAAATATCAGGTGCAGAGGGTATTGAAGCTTCCTCATCAACTGCCAAAACTGGTGATGATTTTACTGACAAAAATGATAGTCGTCTTTTTGCTGGGTGACGACGTGTCAATTTTCCATCATGCATTGCGCTTTTCCGCCTTTGTTTTTCCAGCTCATGAAGGTTTTTTTCAAACTTTCTCCTGTTCGCTTCTTTAATACGTCTAGCTTTATTAAAGAGTAGCACATCCTCGAATCTCTTTGAAAAGTAATGCCTTCTAACGTAAACGATAATGATTGATATCATGACATGTGAACAAAGAAAGGAGCTGAAATAGATAACCAATAGTTGCCACGTTGTTAGATCTGACATATTGATCACATTGAGTCCCGTATTGGTAACTGCAGTTGTTGCCATAAATAGTGCGTCGATGTAACGCCACCTTGTACCAGGTTGAAAATAAAAGCATGCCGAAGCTATAAATATCATCAATAAGATATACAAATAATGAAGTTGTAGAAAATGTATTTTATTGCGATAAAACCAGCTGATGCGCTCCCAAACATCTTCCACTGCTCGAGGCGCCATAATTAAAGCGATATGAAAAGAGAAGAAAGGAGATTGTGAAGGGAAGCCAGATTCTATATGAAATGATTAATAAGGAAAAAATTTTGGTTCCGTTTTATTATTGTAGACCAAAAGTTCTACGTGGTAGGTTTTAGATTTCTGGATCGAAATAGACGCCAATCCAACAGCCTAAATTAATACAGTACTTTTACTAAAATTCAGACAATGTTAATTTTTTTTTAGATATAAAAAAAATTTTAAAATTTTTTAACTTAAATTATTTGGATAAAAAAAAATTAGACATAGAAATCCTCAAAGACGAATTGGAATTGGTGTAATGATCGGATAAAGACTTCATATAATCGTACTATCCTAAGCAGTACCTCTGCAATAGCTTGATTTAGTATGTGTAAATCATGACATATAAATAAGAATATTATAACCATAATGTTCAGCTATTTTGACAAATGTGCTTCGAACTTATGTTATTTGATATAATTACTGAGTTTACTTGACACGCTCACTTCTTCCAATTGTTTTGGTATATTAACCGAAGAACAATTGAAAAGAGGCAAACATCTGTATCAGCAAAAAACTCGAACCGTCACAAATTGGTGTTGTGATATATCTATAACAACTTTGATCTATTTTTGTTGTCTATTCTCTCTTTCACTTATTTTACAAAGCCATGTTTAAGTTGATTATTCTTGAAAAAAAGCGTCAGTTTTTGAAAACGGTAAAGCAGGTGCTTTTAAAGGTAAAAAAGTCAAATTATTATCAAACAACGAGTTTATATTTACAGTATGTATCTCTAGATGCTATAAGTGTTGACTGTAAAAAAAAGGTCATTTCACCAAAGACTAATTCAATTGTGATTTTTACAAAGCATCCTCTGCTGATGATGGTAAATTAAATTATTAAAAATTAAGATATCAAAAAGAAAGACAGTTATAAACATTTGAGTTTGTAGCTGGTTCAAGCAGAGACAAGAAAAGAAGACAGAGCTTTGATGTAAAGAAGCAGAAAAAGAGAGCCAGGATAGAAGAAAACCTGAACAAGAATCAGAATCACACAATTTGCAGTAAATGTAAACAGCCAGGCCACTTATCCGCAGACTCCCTCCGTGCCATGACCACAATCCAAGGGAGACTGAAGTTTTCAAACAGAATTTAGGTGACACTTATCAAGCCTTTGCCAGAAGAATTCCGTTTGATAATTGTCCTTTTGATGATTACAGAGATAGCCTTAAGGAAAAAATAATTGAAGCCTCATCAACTGTCTGTTATCTGGTATTTAAAGCAAGAATATTCATAAACCATTACGTTTTGGGAAACTCAGCATATGTTGTCCCAAGTGTCTGTTCACACAGAACTTTTGGTGTACAGTGATTAAATAACCAATGGGCAAATTGTCAAAAACACATCAGCACTTCCAAATGGGTTTATAGAAGC
Organism: Mycotypha africana; assembly: GCF_025528875.1. Lineage (NCBI taxonomy): Eukaryota > Fungi > Mucoromycota > Mucoromycetes > Mucorales > Mycotyphaceae > Mycotypha > Mycotypha africana. The sequence continues at coordinate 829,863 of NW_026515734.1, read as the reverse complement.
CTACAACAACTTTAAAATCAATTACCTGTCATTTACACGCTCCAAAACCCTCGTACCAGGAATCAGTCAGTGTATTTTTTAAAGCCTGTACGGAGATCGCTACTTCCTGCCTCTACAATATTGTCGAAAATTTTGAACAAAGGCTTGTATATTTTTTGAAGTTCAAGTTGCAAATGATGTTTGTGGTACGTTGAGACTGGAGCGACGCATTATGCTTTCTAAGTACTCACTTTAATCTGTACGTATTATAATCAATGGACCCATCACTGGTCCATGATAATGTAACTCGTTTCTGTTATCAAGAGATTTGTTGTGGAAAGCCCCAATAGCCAAAAAGCAATTACCTCACTGACAACATCAAAATAATAATTACAAATTACTGGCAATCTTGGAAGAGACAATTTTTTGTCTTTTTTTTAGTTTACAGAATGCAAGAAAAGTTTAGCGTAAGTTTGGTTTCTAAAACTATGTACTTTCATATTTCTTTTACTAACCAAAATGATATAGTCACTACCTTCTTCACTGATTCGTAAAGTTGTGAACCTTTTTTGCTATCAAGAAATTGTTGGAGGAGAGCCATCATAGCCAGCGAGCATTTACCTCACGGAAGAGGTAAATCAAACATTATCGCCTTTTGTCAACCTTGGAAGCAAAGAATGGGGGAAAGGATAAACTTGACTACTCTTAGTGTAAACCCTGGTTGCTTTGTCTCCTTTTTATTTCTGATCAATGATGAGCTGGAGAAAGAGCATGCTGCCCACAAATCCTACGATGTAGGAAGACTCCCTTTATCAAGATTATTCTCTGTGCTGCCAACTGCCTCTATACGATGGCGATTTGTCACTGTGAGCGTGAACGCTCTCTCTTGTTTTATAAGGCAGAAGCTACCTCATGGTTGTCAAGATCAACTAGAGCTGTTTTATCGTATTCTTAAATTCCAGTCTCTGCGTTATAGAAAGTAGGTACAAAACATACAGCTGTATATACTCATTGTACTAACATTCGTGTAAATAATAGTCTCTCATCACTAACTCCAAATGGAAGCAACACAGTGCTTTTTGGCAACATAATGAGAATCGATGGCTTCTCAATAGACTTTCTATTCTTCAAAAGACGACATGTTACCCTTGCATCTGCATACAAAACTTTAGATTTATCTCTGGATGATTTAGTAAATCTGAAATCGAACAAACATACGTTCCCATTTTTATTGACCCTAATTGGAGATCGTTATCAGTGCTACTGTTGGTATTCAAGATCAGCGAATACGAAAATGTAGCATGAAGGAGTATTATCATTTGACAGGGTCTACCAGCCTCTCTAAAAAAAAAAAGTAAAAAAAGAAGTGAAGGTATAAATCACGTTGAAAGCAACATCCCCTCACCCAGAACCTCCAGTTTGTCAAAACATCATGATTATGTCTCATACATCATGTCAAATATCGATACTCTTTCGGAGTTCTACGGGTCCAGTGGCGCTAAAGATCGTTTTACGCTGTATCAAGGCAAGCAAAGGGCCATTCAGCTGATGATTAATATGTTGACGCACGGTACTTTAAAATATGATCAGTCAAGACGAAATCGTATAATAAGGAAGAAAAAAAGGAGAAAGAAGCGGAAGAAGAACACCAGAAAGAAGAAGGGAGCATGTATTCTGACCAAAAAGTAAATCAGTAGTTTGTTTTTGATTTACAATCAAAGATGGCTAATGACTCTTTCTATGTAGGACTAGGAAATGGAAGCAAAGTCCCTTCGAACAACCCATGGACAAGGTTCCGCTGGTTGTTTTTGGGGCTGGTATGTTTGGGAAGGATAATGTGAAGCTCAAAGGTTTAAGGTGTGGTGTTGTTGGCAGATTCTTTAAAGCACTGAAAGAAAAGACGTGAAGCTGAAGATGGCTTGATTGTTTTAACAATCAACGAATATAACACCTCAAAACTCTGCAGCCTCTGTCATTCCACTTTGCGTACTGTCGATACTAAAGGCTTTAAGGGAACAGGTGTTTTGTCATGCAAAGGATGCCAAACTGTCTGGCAGCGGGACGTTGACGCATCTTTGAATAGGGTGACAATCGTTGTCGATTTGGTCAAAGAAAGGAAGGCTAACAGGATTTCAGCCCTATAAAAAAAGATCACCGTAGTAAACACGGCTTTTTCGCAAGAGATTTAGATCATTACATGTAAAAAGTCTGAACATAAATTACTATTCGTCTCCAAACTAACGGTCTAATTTTAATTTTTTAATTCATCCCCAAAAGGTAAGCTAATATTTAAAAAAAAAATACCTTTTATTTGTTCAAAAAAAAACTAACATCGTCTGAATGGAAGTAGAAATACTGTAATTTATAACAGATAAAACAACTGCTATTTTTGTGCCAGAATGGTAAATCATCTTTTTGACCTTTTTTCATTTGACGTGGAAAGTAATAGAAAATAACGGAATTATTTGTAGAACGAAAATTGTGCTTACAGCTTCCGAATTGTTTATGATTATGCCTGTATATGTTGAGCAGCAGGTTTAAATAGGACTTTCATAAAATGTAATTGTGTTCTAGGATAGCGGAAGGAAGAAGCATATGTAGCTAAATTTTTCTTTTCGACCGTTATCATGGGTTTAGGAAGACGCTATCAAGAATACGTTCAGAATACCGCATTAAGCTGGGCTGAATATGGTTGACGATCTGTAAGAAATGGTTTATTGTATGTTTGAAGCGGAAAATTGAGAGTTAGCCTTTCCGCCAAACCAAGTGGCATCGCTAAATAGAAAATCGAACATTTAAGTCTTGAATGATCTAACAGAAACACTATCATGAGGAACCCTTCAAACTAGTCCTCCATTAAACTGATTCTAAGGGTGATATTAGCGGACCAGCCTTACACGTTGATAACGTCCTGGCAGTTGGTCCTCATTTATAGCTTACATTATCTTGAAAGAGGTACATATTTATGCAGCGATTAGGTTTCACTGAGATTTGAAGAAATTCAAAATAAAGCGGTTAATGCTATTTGAAAAAGAGTCAATTTACGCAAGCCGCTTTGAGGAAAGTATAGGTATATAAGCCAATATGTAGATACGCTTGGTTTATGAATAATGGAAAGCATTGTAAATAGACTTTGCTTATATTGATCGCTTCGACAGCTCACATCATCAGGCTTCTTTCCGTAAACATCGTGTAACCATTTAGAAACCAGCACGTTTTCATCAAGTACTTCAGTTTAACAGATATTCCAGTTAGGTAATAAAGTGTTGATCAGGCATTTTTGAGCCATTCGTATGTCGAACAAGGATAATTGTATCGACCCGTATGCTTTCAGAAGGTATACTATAGACATACATCTTTTGCATAAGTTTACAGGAGAGGGAAAAATTGTGTGACGTCTTGAGAAAAATGCATCCTTGAGTTGGGTTTTCTGTTCTTTTACTCTTTTCGTTTAATTAATGACTATTTCATGGAGCCAATAGACAAAAGAAATGAGGGGAAATCTATGGAATCCTCAGAAGCAAAAACTGCTATAAACAATATACCAGACTCTCTTTCCTTACTACAGCCTTCAGAACGAACAACTGCAGCACCTGCTAGTGTTACCACTGTTACAACCGCTGCCGAAATCACAACACCGTCTTCCTTCAGTAAAGTTCGAAGTGTTCCTATTCCACAGCCTTTGATACTGAAACGCCGCACCAGTAGATCATCCATTTCTTCCAGCGATGACTTTTATGATCAGCAATCACAGTCTATATCAAAGTTCTCCACGCCTATTCAATGCTCTTTTACAGATTATACTAACTCCAGTTCACCCACAAGTTCCGTTTCTGGAGGAGATTTTTCACGCAGAAAATCCATAGTAGCAGATATGGACCCTAATAGTGGAGAGCAACACAATATACCCCAAAGCATCTCTTCTCAGGGATTAAGATCACCACCCCCTACTACATCGACGTCTTCGTCGTCATTTTCACCAAGATATTCAAGCCCTCCAGCAGGAAGTGGAGGGAAGTATATGATCAGATCTAAACGCGCCAGTTGGATTGATGGCTCTTCTTCTATCACGGCTCAGGACTCAAATACAACACCGGCTGCTCAGGTTGAACACCATAAAGTTGCAAGTAAGGCTATACAGGCCCCGCCCCCAGCAATAGCCAAAGCTGTACAGCTACAGACAGTTTCAACAGACGATGTTTCTTTAAAATCAGGTTCTCTATCCAAACTGAGAGAGGATAGACAATATCAATATCACAATATCAAACGCGAGAATTCTTTAGATAGTGCAGCGCCTTTATTAGCATCATCGCCAGCAACAGATAACAGCTCACGTTCCTTCTTTATGAATAAAAGCAGGCATCAATCTGAGGATAGCACAGACATGGAGGATTCATCCCTTGAAACGTTGAAGAAATTACCGTCAATAAGTGATCGGAAAGGATCCATATCTTCTATTATTACTGACACGAGTTTATTGAGCGAGGACCTTCATTCATCTACTTCATCCCCTCGTAAGTATCAACATCATTGTTATCAATTGTACCAATTTAAATTTATCTTTTCTATGTTTCCTCTTCAGACCGCCAAAGGTCCAATAGCAGTACAGCTCCACGCTCAGCATCTGCTTCACCCTTAGTCCTTCATACCCCCATTTCCAGTTCAACACCACATACACCTATCGGACACACTCAAAGAACTCGGCGTCGGTCCTCAATGAGCATATTACGTAATATACCAAGTTCTGAACTTGCTGATATTATCAGTGGAAATTCACCTAACCCTATTTTGGAGGCTCCCACGGCTAGTCTCCTAAAAACTAGTCAGTGTTCATCTTCGTCTTTAAGCCGTTCAGAAGCGAGCCCAGCTGATAATCATTCGAAAATCGCAGAGAACTCACCAACTGCACATTCAGCAGATAATGCGTCAGTTTACCAGCATTCTTTACAATCACTGTTGAAAAAACAATTGTCCGATAAACGTAAACCCATCAAAGATCGTAGATCTATACCTAATCAAGGCAATAAAACACCAGAAGCGGATAAAGACGTGATTGAAATGGACTTGGATGCTCATTCATCTTTATCAATCGATTTACCACGAACGGCAGAGTCTGATTATCCATTCCCTATGGGCGATAATATAAGAAGCCCAGTATACCCTGCCATGCTACTTAATGAATCTCGACTAAAAGCCGATGAGCAAAGTAACATACGACATTCCGAACGTCGTTCATCCAATTTACATTCTTTCTTCTCACCTGGCTCGTCAAGCCAAACGTCAGCACCGGAGACAGCTAATTGGAACCATCATGACAATCAATTGAGCGACTATTTTTACAACACTCCACTTACACATTCATTAACTTGTGAGTAACTAAGATAAGGATGACAGTTGAAAGCCTATCAAATACTAGACTTCTCACAAGTATTTTGTCCAATTATAGCCAATTCCACAGTTAGAAATAGTAGTCCATCGAACCTACCGCAGAGAAACAGAATATATAACTCTTCGTCATTTTATGGCTCTATTGGCACTGATGAAGACTATGCTAAAAAACTAGTAATGTCCCGCTCAGCTAAGGTTAAAAGATGGTGTACGTTGAAGACTGTCAATCCAGATGATAAACTACAGTCTCAAAGCCGGCGTCGACGCGCCAATAGCGCAGCTAGTATGAATAGTCATACAAGTCAAGGGCAGTCCCTTCCGAAAGTCAATATTAAACAAAACCGTCAAGGAAATCTTCATAAGCCCACCATTTTCGTAACAACTGCAGATGATAATTTCGGACAATTGGAACTGTTAAATAATATCCCATGGGTTGATTGGCTTGAAGAATATCGATTAATTAAAGCAAGAGAGATACGACGTCGATCTTCCACACAACATGATGCGGTGAATAGTCCAGGATTACCCCCGAGCAATACACCGTGGAATAAGTTGAAAAATCCTTTGCCCTCACCTTCAGTTTCTTCTATATCATCCAGCACGACTGTGACTACATACAACTCTGTTGTAAATAAAGTCTTATCTAAATGGTGGAGCAATGTAAAAACTGGCGTAGAGCAATATTCAAATTCAAATCAGCAAGCACAGTCTAAATCTGCAGGGAAGTTTAACAGCGGAAGTGCTGATAAAAGTAGACGATTACCTTCAAAGCAAGTGACACCAACAACATCCACATCCACGCCATTATCCACCTCACAGGGGAAAAATCAAACTGATAAGCAAACACAAACACAAACACAAACACAAATACAACCTCAAATGAACAAAGGAAAAGGAAAAGCTACCTTGGCTTTGAGTCTCGACTTACAAGACTTGCAACATCCTTTAGAGGGTAAGCCTTATCCAGGATCCGCAAGTACATCATCCATTACTGGAAATCCATATTGTAATACCGAGCGACGATGGTCAACGACTCACATTGATACAGAAAGCATGTCACCCATGTCTCTTCATAATGATAGTAGTCCATTATCGTCAGTGCCTGATAGTCCTTCTGGCTCAACTCATAAAATCAGTATACCCAAGAACCCGATAACTCAAAAAAGGCTGGCCAGACGTGTTGGTTACCGCTTTCATAAACCTGGTAGCCATATGGGTGCCTTTGGTCGTCTAACGCATATAGTAGGTAACAGCTACGATACCAATGATGATACTACTAGCGCACGTATACAACATTCCATAAAAACACGTTTACAGTTTGCGAAAGAAGCTTGCAATTCAGAATTGCGCCATATTATCGATGGATTAAATGAATATGTCGAAAGAGGTTTACAATATGTGGAAAATATGGATGAAATTCTGGAAGAGGGTGTGTGCTCGGTTGGAAGTGAAGAAATGGAGGATGACGAAGGCCCTGTTCAACAGCAGCCAGTGGAAGATAAACCGAGGATTAACAGTTCTCCTGAGAATACATACAGCAAAGATAATATCTCATTGCTCCAATCAGAAGTGTACAAACAGCAACTACCCAGTGTTGTAGAATTAGATGAGAACTCATTATCTCTTTCATCGGAGCAACAACCGGATAAATTGTTGCCAAAGGCGTCAAACACTAATAGTCTACCACATAAGCGTACTCTGTCCACTGCAATGGCAGAATTCCATGACACCTCCTCAAGTCCTCCCAAATCGTCTATCAGTTCACCAAACGCTTTACCGTCAACAGAATTATCTAAACCTATAGTGAGTGCAGCAATTGCTGCAGATAAGGATAAAAATGCGCAACAACGTTCATCAAGCACAAATACCATAGTGGCCTTCATTTCCGAGGATTCTTACTTACCAACACCATTTATTCTGACGCTTCAGGATCTGATAACAATCGCACAGAATGTAATGGATACTTCGCTGGACGACATCATCGATACTGATGGAGCTTGCGCTGATGCTGTTGCCAAAATACAAACATTAGGCTCTCAATGGGATATCCACCCAGAATGGCCTTGCCGCGAATGGTATGTACGATTACTGCTAAGTATAGCAGCTCTTAATCGTGTGATAGAGTGGTGGGCTGCGGAGAGGGGCTTCTGGGTGTCTGCACCTGTTACCACAAACTCTTCTATACCTCCAAGTGACACAGAAGGAGACGAAATGGAAACAGCTAGTAATTTATCACGGATGGAAGAAACGGATGATGACTACAGTAATATGTCCTTGGATGGATCCGAACATCATCCCTCTAAAACTACTGTGAGTCATGAAAGTGCTGATAGTATAAGCGCAACTGCAGCAGCTTCATCTATTAAGCAAAGTTCGCTGGATGTCACTTTAGATGAGCAGTTAGGTAGCCTTCAGTTGCAAGAAGAAGCAGAGCGTAGTCAAAGTTCGACTATCATTGTTGAGTTAAGCTTAAGCACAGTGGCCATACAATATGTAAGCCCAGTATGGTTTGATGTTGTTGGGTAATACTTCGAGAAAAAAAACGAAGAAAGAATAATCCATATGAATTGTATGCCTCATTCTAAACACCATTTTTATTTTCAAATAGCTCAAATCCTCTATCCGTGATCGGTCATAGCATCACGGAAATACTATCATCCGATGATTCCCAAGTTTTCAAAGCTGCCACAGAAGAACTTTTAGCAGATGACTCTCATACTGTAGAAGTGCGGTTTAATGTTCGCAGTAGCGAAAAGAGCCTTATCGAAATGGAGGGTAAAGGGATGCTTATGTATAATCGTGTTACGGGAGAACCTAGTCATACTATGTGGGTTTTGAAACCCACTGTACCTCGCAAATGGTCATATATTGATAGGTCATTTACTCCTCGTAATGACTTCAAATCTATCCACTTTAACGACACAGATGATCATTTCAGTAAAAATAAGACTGGCGATTTGGAATTGCAGAAGAAATCGGATCAAGAAAACTGTATGCTCACTGATGATGATGAGTTCAGACCAAAAATGCGTACAAGAGCCAAATCAGAACCTGCGATAAGGACACCTCCACTATTACCTTCAACTGATATTGAGCACGATGCCAATTCTGATACAGTAATGAATGACCAAAGCATAGCATCTGTATCACTAGCTAGCTTGATGGCCCTTCCTCCTGTATTATGCAGAGTTTGCGAAAGATGGGTAGTTGCAGCATTTTTTGAACAGCATTCTGAGTTATGCGTCGAGATACATCAAAGCGAAATGGACGTGAATGGTTATAACGACAGTTTGATTGACATTAAACATATTATTGTCGAGAATATAGAAACAGTTCAAGCGAATATTGAAAGTTTACAGGCAGGTAATAACCCCAGTTCTGTTCAAGGTGAAATACAATCTGCAATGGAAATAGCGGATAGCAGTGATAATGATTCTATATTCGGTGAATGCTTGCCTCTCGAAAAACAAGTAGACCCTTTAGAATTGAAACAAGCAGAGATAATTCAGTACAACGATTTGCTTGAGATAATTGATGTTGCACTAAGCATTTCTATGCCTGGAAGTGTTGATGACAAGAGCGAGAGAAGCGAAGAACAAGAATCTCTGAGCCATAACGAAGATGACAGAAGCCCCCAATCACCTCATTCCAAAGATAAAATGATACAAATTCTTTACTGGAGGCCACCTACTTCCACTGACCCACAAATGTTGACTTTGATTAAAGAAGTTGAAAAGCTAACTAAAGGAAAAGTTGAAGCTGTTAATAGAATGCGAGATAGGCTTGAATACAATAGTCGTGCAAGAGCTGATTTCCAAAAGTTGATCCAAAAAGATGAAAACTGGATAGAGTTCGTGACAGACCCTAATGACCATAAGAAATTAGATGATGAGAGGAATGTTGTGAAACCTGTAGAGCAAAAAGACGAAACAGTTGTTTGGGAGAAAAACTCAAATTTAAATTACTCTAAGAATTTCCTTAACCGTTTAAGAAGCTGGAGACAAAGACACTCCACGTCTATCGTAGAGAGGCTATCTCGCAGGCTAAAATCAGTAACCCCTGATACTTCGAATACACCGATTGTTGAAATGGAAACAATAGAAACGCCAATCAGCTCGCCAAATTTACATCCCAGACCAGGCATTAGCATAAAGCAAGACTGTCATTTAACTACCTCTCAAAGCTCACAAAATGGTTCGAAGGATACTGATAATAAGTCTTCACCGTCGCAACTACATGCAACCAGTGCATCCCGCTCAACTTACCCTAGTATTAGAGATTTCGACATTATTAAACCAATCAGCAAAGGCGCATTTGGTTCTGTATTCTTAGCGAAGAAACGAACCACAGGAGATTATTACGCTATTAAATTTCTAAAAAAATCTGATATGATTGCTAAGAATCAAGTGACTAATGTTAAGGCTGAAAGGATGATCTTAATGTCGCAAACAGACAGTCCATTTGTTACAAAGCTGTATTACACTTTTCAGTCAAAGGACTATCTCTACCTAGTATTAGAATATCTCAATGGAGGCGACTGTTCATCACTCATCAAGGTTTTGGGCAGTTTATCTGAAGACTGGACAAGAAATTATCTTGCGGAAGTAACATTAGGTTTGGAGTATTTACAGAGTAAAAATATCATTCATCGGTAAGTTAAGTCAAACAACTATTCATAACATTAGCTAATTAAAATTTTATACAGCGATCTTAAGCCTGATAACTTACTGATTGACCAAAATGGGCACTTAAAATTGACTGATTTTGGCTTATCAAGAATTGGGTTTCTCGATCGTCGTGTTCGAGATGAACTCAATACAATTACATATCATGACCGTGCACAGCCTGTTTCACCTGCTCCTTCTCGATCAGGCACGCCACCTCAATCGCCAGATGAGCAACCCCTTACTCCTAATGGGGGAGCGTACAGACACTCCTACTTCAGCCTACTATTTGATCAAGACCAGAGAGAACCTTCTGAATCCGCATCTTCCGTGATCAACGAAGAGTCTGCAGCCATTAATCTAGCATCACCAGATTTGCGCAGTACTGAGTATAATCATTACCGCCATATTTCTTCTACACTATCTGAGTCCTTGTCTTCAGGCATTTCCTTAGCTAACAAATCCAGGAATGATAAGGATAATAAGAATGACTCCTCTTTACGTCAAGCTGTTGGAACTCCGGATTACTTGGCCCCAGAAAGTATTTTGGGAACTGGTCAAGATTCGATGGTTGATTGGGTGAGTGAGTCAATAGAACTGATTTAGTGGTATCCGACTAATACAAATAGTAACACACATAGTGGGCACTTGGTGTTATATGTTACGAGTTCTTATATGGTATACCTCCTTTTCACGCCGAAACGCCCGATAAAGTTTTTGAGAATATATTGTCTAGAAGAATTGACTGGCATGAAAATGAAGTGACTATCTCACCAGAGGCCCGAGATTTTATGGAGAAGTTGATGACTTTAGACCCAGAAAAGCGACTGGGATACAACGGGGCTGAGGAAGTAAAACAACATCCATTCTTCAAGAGCATCAATTGGAAAACTTTATTGACAGAGTCACCTTCATTTGTTCCTCAACCTGTCGATATGGAAGATACAGATTACTTCGATACGCGAGGTGCAACTATGCAGAATACTTCCGATGAAATCAATTCGTGCCATAATCTTGATCAGTCAGCAAGGGATCAGGTAGAACGAGCAAAAGCTATTATCCAAGAGCAAAATCCTGAAAATTTTTCGAAAACTGCAACTGAGAAAGGAAAGCATACAAAAAAAGATAAAGTGAAAACAACTTTAAGAAGGGAAAGCCAGACTGATGAGTCAGATAGTACAGATTTTGGTACCTTCACGTATAAGAATTTGCCTGTTCTTGAAAAAGCGAATGAGGATATGATTAGGAAAATCAGACACGATAGCATATCTGCTAATTCATCTAACGAAGGACAGCAAACAGGGAAGTTGCTTCAGCGCAAATTTCCAAACATGGCTGTGAAGCCCAAGAGCAGCTTAGTAAATGAGACTTCGTCTGGCCAATGTACGCCGTTCACTGGTACTTTTAGTCCCTCCATCTCTTCATCCACATGCGAAACGCCCGTTTCAATGTCACCTTCAGTTTCATCGAAAATAAATACAACACCATATACAGGACGAAAAGCAGACTCTTCTACCCCAAATATACCCAGCAAGATGTCTACTATGTCATCATCTTCTTCCCTAAAAGAAGGCAGTCCTCAGCGGAACCGTTCATTATCTACACCATCAATTGACCCTGCTAAAGCAGCAGCTGCAGTTGCGGCAGTTGCTGATCAAAAGCTAGCTTCAACCGCAACAATGTCGCAAACTGCTCAAGGCACTCAGCATATTACATATCCTACAGCTTACAATCCTTGTCAAGACGATAGTCTTATTGCATCAGACTCCTATCAAAAACCTTTGATTGCTTCACCTTTATTTAGGCCAGAAAGGAAAACAATATCAACCGTACATATGGATCCTATGAGCTCAACAAGAGCGGAGAAATTAATTCCGTATGCTTGCCTTGTAGCTGATGACAATCCTATTAGCTGTAAAATCTTAGAGACAATTCTGCAAATGCTATATTGCCGCTGTGTTATTGTTCGAAACGGGGCTCAGGCTATACGCTCAGCAATGAGTGATGTTCGATATGATATTATTTTCATGGATATTAGAATGCCTATCAGTAAGTTGTTCTCATTAAATGCTTACAAAAACTGTTTATTTACAGTATATTTTGTCATTAGTTGATGGAGAAACAGCAGCTCGAATGATCAAATCAACAAACAATATTAACCGAGAAACACCAATTATTGCAGTAACAGCTTACGAAAGAACTGTTCAACTTGCTGGTGCTTTTGATGATATAGTTGGGAAACCGGTGACAAAAGATGTGATCCTACGAAGATTACATAAATTCTGTAAGGCTAAATGTGAATTCAAGACAACGCAACAGTCGGCTGAGCCAGTTCATAATAGTACGACAGCATCGAATTAATAATACCTTCCGATATACCCCTCATTGCTCTTTATCCTACCATCCAAAACATTGAAATTTATGCCATGAAATAAATTTATCATTCTTTAAAATATTCATATGAGGCAGATTCAGCCAAATGGACAATCATTGGCATTTGGAGCTACACAAATGTTAATTTGCAAAGGTGTAATAGGAAAAAAAAGGCAAGCTTTGTCCTACCTTAAACTAACCATTATCGTTCAACTGTTAAAGAATTCAACATAACGACACTAGCTAGGACGCCTTTTCCTCTCTTACAGTAACATTGGCTGTAAGAGTAGCTATCCCTTCCAACCAGAGGCACTTATCTGTTTTTTTCAGCAAACGAAATCACAACGATTTCTTTGAATCAATAACTCAAAAAGCTTTGGCAGTGGAACATTTTGTCATCAGCAGGTCAAAATGAGCCCTGGAGCACAGTCGGTAGCTGATCTCACAGCAGAAAGCAAACCAACCACTGGTGATATCCCGCCTCCTTTGGTAGGTGCCTCAACGACTGTAGTAGACGATGAGGTTTATGTTTTCGGTGGTCGTCTGGTATCGTCACGCCAAATGACAAATCAACTCTACATCTTAAATTTGAGAACTTTGGTCTGGACACATTATGTCGCCCCGCTCGACTCAGCACCACCACCGCAAGCAAGATATTTTCATACAACCAACCTATTTGAAAAGCACTTGATTATATTTGGCGGCATGAGTTATTCTGGTGGACGCCGTTCTTCACAAACTCTTTGCGCACTGGACGATATATATTTATTCGATTTAGAACGAATGGTTTGGATTCATTTGGATATTCAACCTAGCTTATATGCTCCACAGGCTCGCTATGCACATTTATCTGTTTGCTTCGGGAATAAGCTGGTTGTCATGGGTGGCCAGGACATGTCAAATCAATACATCAACGAAATCAATGTATTTGATTTAGAGAAGAATGCATGGATTCATGGCGGTTTTCTCGATCAACAGTTCGGCGCTTATCGATCAGTTACATTTTCTCCTTTCGACGTTGATATGGGGACACTGCCTTCGCGCCCATTTTGGGAAAAGCAGCATATGATTAATGAGCTACCATTATGTACATACTCTAACTATAATTTCACAGATGTAACTCGCGACCTACAAACATTTTCACCCCTTACTTCTACAATTGAGTTCAAAGACCATTCAACAGACATGTCTGGAGCAGCATTACCTCCTGGTCTTCGTTTTCCGTCTGGTAATGTTTTGGGCCATCATTTGATAATAACAGGAACCTATCTTACACCAACACACCGGTCCTTTCATATATGGGCCCTAAATCTTTCAAACCTAGTATGGCTGCGAATTGACACAGGATCTGTGCTCGCTCAGGGCTCATGGAATAGAGGTGTGTTATATAAAGATGAAAAGAAATGTGTAATATTCGGGGATAGAAACAGAGATTTGCTTGAGGATTACAATCATCGACAAGTGAATTTTACGCATGTTGCCATTGTTGATTTGGAAACGTTTGGAATATACTCATATCCGAAAGAAACATGCACTCCGATTGCACAAGAGCTAGGATTAAGTATGCTTAATGAACCAGGCATGGCTGATGTAGAAATTGTCACAAATGATGGCCGGACCATCCCTGCTAATTCAAGCGTAATTGCTCTTAGATGGCCGTATTTCCGTGAATTATTGGAGGCCCAGCCTAAGAGTTCTGCAGGCTTCAAGAAATTGGTGTTCCCTGAAACATATTCGGTTACTTTAGCATTACTGCAGTTCCTTTACACCGACCATCTTATGACAGCACAACAGCATCAGCCACAAATACTTTCACGTTTATTGATTCTTTCGGACATATATGAGCTTCCACGACTAGGTGTTTTGGCAACTCATGCCTTGCATCAAAATTTGACCATCTCAACGGCTAGTATGGTTTATGAAACCTCTGCGTTGACCGGACGGACTGCACTTCAAGTCCGTGCCCTACGAGTGATGATCAATGCAAAGAGGATGCTGCAACAACAACAACAACAACAACAACAACAACAACAACAACAGCAACGCCAACAAGTAGGGATAAATACAGCTGATTATTACCAAACACTTCCCGATTCTTCATCAACTGTATTTTCGTCAGCTCTGGCAAGTAAATCTTCAGGCGAAGAAGAGCGTAGCGTTTTTCAAACACAAGCGTCTCCAAATCTAACCACTTTAAGACGCTTAACCGCATCCAAATCGTCAACAACGTCTTCCTCCGACAAAAATCATACCATGCCACTTACAATGCCATCTCCCAAGCTATCAAAATCAAGCAACCTGTTACAGCAAAGTATAAAATTCAAATCCCCACCTTTATTTTTTGACAGGCCACGGAAAGGAAGCTTAATACCGTTGCCAAACATGATGACGAACCCGAATTCATTGCAACATTCCATTAATGGATCTAACACAGGTATACGTTTTTGAAGGGTTCAGTAAGCACAGTAGACAAAAGCAATAAATAAATTCAGCAGCATCCCTCTTTTTATACATAACATATAGCACAACATTTAAAGATCATTTTGTAATATCATGTTAGGTAATAGCTATGATAATAAACTGTTTAGTAACAATAGACTATATAAATACTAACTGCAGTCTCTAAAAGCCGGTCTTGTTGAGGGCTTTTTATTTTTTGTACCGCTTGCATAGAGCGCTCGCACGTACAAAAAGAGCGTAATGAAAGACAATGTACTATCGGATTTTTTGAAAGGCAATCAGAAAAAGACAAAGAAAGTACATTTACTTAGCATATTAGGCGTCCAATTACACTTCTAATTGCATTTCATCTACTGACACCTTGCAGTCCACACTACTGCAGTTTGAATAAGATCTAAAGGGCCTCTTGCACAAGATTTCTCTTACAGTTTTCTCAGCCACTAATTTAGAATGGCAGAAGCAAGTTAGAATGTATCACTCAATTTGTTACAGTGTAATAAAATTAGTGAAAAAAAAAAAGCCAGGATTTTCCGCTATAAAATGGATATGTATTCTATAAGTTATGTAGAGCAAATGAATATAGTAACAGCCGAGGTTAAGGACAAGGCACGAATGGTGAAAGAAAATGTTTTTTTTTAAACTTGCATTAAC
Organism: Mycotypha africana; assembly: GCF_025528875.1. Taxonomy (NCBI): domain Eukaryota; kingdom Fungi; phylum Mucoromycota; class Mucoromycetes; order Mucorales; family Mycotyphaceae; genus Mycotypha; species Mycotypha africana. The sequence continues at coordinate 814,348 of NW_026515734.1, read as the reverse complement.
CAAAAGAGATCCTGTAGTAACATAATCATGTTTATTCTTTGTATGATCAAGTACCAATGGAGCCTTCTTCCCGTAATTTTTGAATTTTATCCTTTGAATAACAAAGGACTTCAGACAATATTTCATTTGTATGTGCGCCAAGTAATGGAGGTGGCAATCTAATTCCTGTCTTTGCATTACTATATTTTACGGGCGGACCAACAAGCTTGATCTTCCCAGCCCGTTCGTGTTCTATCTCTTGCACAAGTCCCCTAGCTTTCAGTTGAGGATGGTCAAAGGTTTGTGCAATATTATTGATAGGTGCAAAAGGGAAGCCAGCACCTGTTAATTTCTCTAGCCAGAATGATGAATCTTCTTCTTGCAGACGCTTTTCTAATAACTTTACCAGCTGTTGACGGTTTTTTACGCGATCTTTATTATGCTTGAATCGTGTATCTTCAGCCAGATGATCTAAACCTATACGTGTGCATAACTTGACAAACTGTCCGTCATTGCCAGCACCTATCATGACAAATGAATCCTTAGTAGAAAATACTTGATAAGGAACAATAGAAGGATGTGAAGTGCCCATTCTTTTTGCTTCTTGACCGCCAATCAAATAGTTCGAGGCAATGTTAACTAATGATGCTACTTGTGATTCTATCAACGAGCAATCGATATGTTGTCCTTTTCCAGTTACTTCGCGGTGGATTAAAGCAGCTAGAATAGCATTTTGAGCGTAAAGACCAGTTGTCAGATCTATGTCGATCGGTCGAATCAATAGGCGCTTAACTTCTGATTGAATCTATATATTGCGGATATATTCGATGAAACCATTACCTGTGATTGCGACACCAACTTTTACAGGTGGACCGGTTGGTTCGCCTGTAATATGCATTAAACCAGCTTCTGCCTCAATAATCACATCATACCCGGGCCTAACAGAATAAGGGCCGGTCTGTCCATATCCTGTAATTGAGGCATAAATCAATCTCGGATTGATTTCAGCCAACTGCTTAAATCCTAATCCCATCTTCTCTAACTTCCCAGGCAAGTAATTTTCTACCAATATATCGCTTTGTTTCACTAAGTCGTGAAGAAGTTGACGTCCGCCTGCTGATTTCATGTTCACTGTGATTGACTTTTTGTTTCTGTTAGCGCATAAAAAATATGCAGACTCGCCGTGCTCTTTATCATTTGGATCTGCATTTTCAGCGAATGGAGGTCCCCAAGCTCGAGTGTCATCACCGCCCTCTGGATGTTCTACTTTGATAACGTCTGCTCTAGTATAGAAGAGTAAGTACTTAGTCTGCCACCTCTTTTATTACGACCATATTTCCTTCTATTACAAATATGTATGAAATTGAATCTACTTACCCTAGGTCGCCCAACATCATCGTACAGTATGGGCCAGCTTTGGCGGGAGAAATATAGCAATTGGTTACCAAACGTAAGAACTTCTTATCATATGTTGTAGATTACTTTACCTAAAACTCTAGTTAAATCTAGTACACGTACGCCCTGCAAGGGCGAAGAAAGGCTGGGAGATGAATCATTTGCTGGTTGATCCAAATTTCGCAAATAAATTTGACAAGAACCAAACGAACGCCGAAGTACGAACTTGGACGTTTGAAAAAGATTACGTTTCGTTGAAAGAATTGTCGGCAAAGTCATCGATTTGCAAATATACCAACTGAAGAGTGAACAAAAAGGTTCAGAGGACTCATTCAAGCATCAAATGCTTGGTTTTAAATGTGGAAACTTAATCGGGATTACAAACCTTATTTCTTATTTTCTGTAAGCTTTCCCCACAGAAGCGATTTTATTATAAATCTTTGGTGTGTGAAATCATTTTTTGTCGAACTGTTGAGTTTGAATTTCAGAAAAGTATCCGTTGATCCTCTTCCAGTGAGTAACATTCCACGGCCCTTTGGCAGGCGAAAACAATATTAAATCCAATATGCTTCTATGAAGGACATTTCATTACAGTAGTGGCTTAACCGTATTTACAAAGATTAGATGTTACAAGACAAATTTGATCGAGTCTTTTTCTACCTTTGAACTTTTAAATCGACGCGTACGAGTGAATTACTAACATTTTTATCTATTTACGCTGTTCCCAAAGAACACCGTTGACACTTACAAATTGCTTCGGTAATTGATGATTTAGTCTTATAGTGATCAAAAACGCTCTTGGTCAATTGTTTGTAGTACTTGCATATCACTTCAGCTAAACAGTAAGATATCATGTATTAGGGTATGCATCGTCTGTAAGGTTTACTATGTGTTTCATCATACTTTTCTTTACGCTTCCCTTACCCTTTGAGCAATAGACTTAATTACTTTAATAAAGAAATAAAAAGAGACTTTTGATTATGAAAAATGAAGACCTGAAATATAATTTTATTCGACTGATTGAGTCTGAAACGACAATATTGGTAGTAGTAGTGTATGAAAGGGAGACCAAGTTTCTGTGCCCACAGCTGCATGCTATTTTACTGTACTGTACATGTAGCACGTCTTCGTTGTAAAATTCCGATAACAGCATCTGCTTGGAACCGCACGAAACCCACAATTACAACAATTTCTAGCGATAGATTTTTAGCCTTGTCAGGGAGCGTTCGGAAGTAAGTAGTAGTGGCCTTTATGTTTATCCATTGAACATCTTTGCAGATGACTGATAGCCGCTCGCTTCTGTTCATCAGCCCAATCGAGATGCAGTCTTTTATAAGAAAACGGTTCTTGTATCAATTCCTAGCTTTAGTATATGTTTGAGCCTGTTAAGTTCTTTTACAATTTTTGATTTTTGATTTTGAGAGCTTGACAAATATTTTGCTCTAGTATCTTGGCTGCTTTTACAAAAATTGTTACCCTAAAGGGTGTTGATAAAAAATTCGCAGAAGGAAAAAAAAAACTCCAGATTCTAATCGAATACACTGTAGCAATGGCTGGTTTTTTAGATAACTACAGTACATTTGAATCTGCCTTGGGCAATTTGGATAATTTTCAAATCGCGTGTGCGATTTCGATGATGTTCGTTAGGTGGCCAGAACTTATAGAAATTCTTGACTCAAACTTTATTTCCGATAGCCTCTTTCACCTTACAAGCTGGTTTAATGCCGTAATAGTAGTAGCAGTGGTAGCAGCAGCATTATATAATGGTAATTCTTATACATTAGCTGCAGAATTACTACGTTTTTTTCGTAAATCCAAACACTTGTTACATCAATTTATTCTTCTTTAGCAAGTTTAATAACGCCAATGAGTATTTTGATGACAAGACTTAGCAGCTCTTTTCAACGCCCCTTGTGCAGGACTATCAGCTATCAGATTTCTGTATGTTTCGCAGAAAATAAGTTCAGCACATTTAAAATATGAAAACGCTACAGTGTAGCACTGCTATTCACAAAAAAAGTAGCTTTTACGCCTTCCTTATCAAAAATATTTAAAAGCTTGAAGTTGTATTCGCTTGGGCCTTTCAGAGATAAGAGAAGCGCAATCAGATAAGCAATTTTTGATAATAAATGAGGTAAACGATGCGACCAAATTTCTTATGCCAACAGTACTTAACAGTACACATTAAATACTAAGCATCAGGTACAGTACAACACGATAAATAGCTATTACGACAAATTTCATTGGAAGATATACGTCGTACATAAAATTCTCGCTTCAATATAGTATTTTACCTTATATTTTAGACGATTTACAATTTTTAATGGACAATATACATTTTTAAATTTAGATTTATTAAAAAATATTTTTAGAATAAAGTTCATAGTATTTTGGATAGCAATTTGGATACTTTATTATTCAGTGATATCCAAGCAGCAATAAGGATGACACACAATCGACCCAAGAAATGAGTCTCTATCAGCAAAAAAGTCGCCAATAATGGTTTTATTGACGTTATCTTGCAATAAATTGACAACTTTTTTATTCAATGACGATGTATTCCGAGACCAACCGATATTTGTCGGTGCCTTTTTTGTACAAGAGTTCCAAGAAAGGTCAACTTTGAATTGATTGACATCAAACCATTGATAGAGGGCTGAGGGTCATAGTATAACAGATACCATAGCGGAACGGGATGGTTATATTATCTGTTGTCAATGTTTTTGTATGCGTTCATGGGTGACTTTCAAAGATAAGCACTATAAAATATATTGCTCTCTTATAGTCAAATGTTGTCTCTTTCACTTTTATTTCACGTTTTATTATACATACTATGACCCATATTATGAAAAGAAAAAGCAAATTTTTGAAAAGAAAAAATCAAGTGCAGTTAATGGTAACTTGCCATTTGAGAGCTTATATACCTGATCATATATATTCATATAGATCAATCATCGTGTACTGTCAGATGTAACATGTATTGATTGCGGTAAAGGAGGTCATTACACCAAACAATACTTTAAATGTGAACTATATGAGTCAGAAACAGCAGATCAAGGTAAGGCAGCTCAGGTGGCTTTGAAAGTTTGGTAAATCATCATTAGTAAGCGACCTCATTGTACCTATAGTTGGTTCGAAAGGCAGAAAACGCAAACAGAACTTTGAAATCAAGAAAGAAAAGAAAAAAGCAAGGAGAGAGAAGAATGAAGACAATGCATATTGTACCAAATGCTAGCAACCAGGACATAAATCGATGCGTTCAGAAGTGGAAGGCTGATAAGTACTAGGAATCCCCTAGAAGGGTACCCCTAATTGTGTTTGGTGCTGGAATGTTTGGCAAAGATGCAGCCAAGTTGAAAGGGCAACGATGTGGTTTTGTCGGTAAACCTTTTGCAACTCTGAAGAAACGTGAAGCTAAAGGTCAATTGATGGTTGTCACAATCGATGAATTTAAAACCTTTAAAACATGCAGCCTCTGTTTTTATGATGATATGCAAATTGTTGATACTGCTGGATTTAAGGGTACCGGCGTTCTTCATTGCAAGCAATGTCTGAAGCTATGGCAGAGAGACGTTAACGCCGCTATCAACATGATGACTATATCCCAAGCAGTTTGGTCTGGAGCGGGAAGACCCGACATTTTCAAGCCAGCGAAGAAGAAAAAGTATCGCCGTAATAAACACGGTTTTCCTTATATTTAAGGATTTAGATCATTACAGGTGAGGAATAGTACGGGTTTTTTTTTCTTTTTTTTTTTGTTTCGCACTACTGACAAGTTTTTGGAATTTGAATTATTGTTTAAACGGTTTATATTTCGTTTACAATACAATTGCAACTCATCTTAAATGAAAATATTCAACGTCCAAAAAAAGTATTTCATCTAAAATATTAGTTAAAATACTGTATGCGTTCTGATATGCTTATATGCTTCAGTTGACCATAAACGGATATTCGATATGTACATAAAGCACAAAACCATATCGGAAATAATTTTTTATATCTATCTGCAAATAAACTCTAGGCAATCGAAAGGTATTGCTTCGAATGATTGCACTTCTCTTAAGAATAGCAGATACATAGGTAATTAAAAGAAAACAAAATGTTCCCAGCTTGTCCTAGTTTGTGCAAAATTACAGATTGTGTTCCTTTTGACCAAGATTCGTAGTTTATTGAATAATGTATGGTATTTTACAGGGTGAATGAGATAGATAATACAGATGACATGTTGAATTACCGTCATACTGGAGTTATTTTTTGGTGGAGAACCTGCGTCAATGCTTATTTTGACAGTAGTAAAAAAGTAATTAATTAAATGTGAGTAATCGGTGAGTCTAGAATTTACGAACAGCAACAACAAAGGAAAATAAGGAGCGAAATGAAAGAAGAACAAAATGTAATAAAATGCAATGCTTGACAGAGATGTCGATTTTTTTTTACTTGTATGCAGATTTGCCAACGCCTGTGGGAACAAAGTTATCAAATACAAAAGGGGATGAGTTTGTGCACATGGTCTCCAGATTGGCATATACGTGCAAAAGGAGAAGAAGCATAACTTACATTCAGCGACGGTTGCAAACTTGAAGCCTCTTCCTTTGAAATATCGGACCATTTCTCTTGTCAACTCTCCAGTTGTTTGTTCAAAAACCTAATAATGAAAATATACAAGTCAAAGATGAGAAAACAATTACAAGAGTCTGCTTTATCGAGAAAATGGAAAGATATTTTACATCATGGGCGAGGACAATATAACCCTCATCAAGAGAAGATACAGATTCTTCAATATTAGCCATTTCTGATTCAATATCGTGTGTATCATAATCCTTGGTGTCTGTTGACCAGAGGACTACAGAGTAATTTTCAGACTCAAGTTTCTCGACGGTATCATAATCTATAGAACCGTAAGGCGGTCGAAGAACTATAAGCAGTATTAGTATCGAGATTTGGTGATCATCTTTTCGATCTATCTTTTGAAACTTGAGGATGAAAACTTACAAGCAGGCTTTTCATGAATGACTGCTTGAATAGCATTTTCTAATTTGAATACTTCTTCATCGAATTTTGTTTTGGATAAGGTTGTTAAGTCTTGGTGCGACCAGGTATGACTGGCAATTTGATGACCAGACTCATAAGCACTTCTGAGAGCATTTTTTGCTTCATAATTGCTTTCAATATCTCTACAAAAGCACGCAAGAGGAAATTAGTTCTTGTTTGCAAAAGGAATAAAGAAATCTGTACTTGGATGAGGATATTTATGACTTACAAAAAATTATCGCCATTGACAAAAAAGGTAGCCTTAACGTTGTTTTGATTCAAATAATTGATAAGATCGGATGTGTAGACGTTGGGGCCGTCATCATAAGTAAGGGCAACAAATCCAGGTTTGCAGTTTTCAATAACATTATAGGCAGAGACGGAGGCAGCTAAGCTGGCAGCAAGGAACATGCGGCAACATTTGGTTACGGTAAGCATTGTTATTCGAATATTCAATAATAAAAAGAGAAGATTGGAGTAAGATTAGAAGAGAATGAGAGCAATACGAATGCTAATTTATATAAAAATGTATTTTGTGGGGCTATGATTATGTACTCCACACCAAAAAATAAAAAAAAAAAAACTAAAAATGTTCTGAAAACGGAATGGAAAGCTTCTTTCACGAAGAGCATGTGTGAGCATCAATGGTTTGCATATTGCAGATTGGTATTATTTGTTGAATGTACCTACATTACAAATGATGCATAAGTTTGAACATTGGTTAACAAATCATTTGATAGAACCGACGTAAAAGTATCATTTTTTCAGCGCCTCGTTGCTAAAAGATTGACGTTTCCAGACTTTATGCAACCCCTTTGATAACAAGTTTTTCATTATTGGAAGGGTATAACTTTAATATGGCGACATACAAAGGAGTTAATAGTTGCTTTTACACACGGAATTAAGGGGGTTCAATAAGAATAAAAAAGTAAATATTGTATTTTACTGACAGTAGTAGTAATAGAGTGGAATATAAATGATTTGACAGTTCATAGCATCTCCTTCTCTGTTTATACAACTGATACCTACTTCTGAGCCTATACAATCCATATGATATCTAACTATTGCCGTTTGGCGATGTAGATCATGAAACTTACCTGAATAAAGTCAAATTCAAGCAAGTCGTCATTAAGAATTTTGTAAAAGGAACCGAGTACCAAGTAGCAGTGCGGTTTCCAAATATGTTATAACTCATATCATATTGAGTGAACTGATAGCTACAGCGTGATTTTTTAGTATTGAAGAACTTCTTATTGTAAACAGAACAATAAAATCTACTTGCCGCCTTTTTGGTTAGCTTGTCCCTCTTTATCAGGCAACATGATATAGTCAGGAGTACTTCAGACAACGTCGCATGCAACCCTTCAGGTAGCTGTCAATTTTATCCGACATACATCGAATCTTCGCGTTATGTTTACTAGGAGGCACCTGATTTTGTTCTAGCTTGGTATATAATCTTTTCTTCCGAAGTGATTTTCAATGAATATGATCAAATAGTGCAAAGTTATGTATAAAGCTGCTCTTTCACATCAAATTAATATGATGTGATGTGCAGTTTATATATCTTAAATCAGAATTTCTCAGAAGTCGCTTTCTGACCACATGTGCTACTGCAGTTATTAAGATCCTGATTACATAAAATGCAATTATCATAAATTAGACGTTTCCGTATGCTAATACTTTTCATAGTAAGTTCGGAATGAAGAATTCTCTATTTATTTGTTTATTTACAGAATTTCAACATCATTCCAAAAAGTTAAAAATATCAATCAAAATTACACACGTCAAGAATTAGGCCAAAGAGAACAAAAAGCATTCATCATTATTCCTGCATCATAGTATGACAGGCTCGAGTGACGATTAGATTATTCTCAGGGTCATTGTATCTTGCAATCGAACATACAACGATATAATTCGTACAGTAAGATATATGCTTTCCGTTTCACCTGCCATAGATGGTATATTTTCATAACGTAGAGATATGTCAATCTATACATCAAAAACAAAAAGACCTAATATTTTCTTGATTGCAATTGTTAGACGGTACACGGAATAAGTGGGTTGGATGACTAAGGCTGCCTATACTGCAAAAAACTATGCCAATTATATATACGGATCAAGTTAAACTGTTATAGCACCATTTTGCAGCTTTTATGAATATTTTATATTCTGGTAACATTCCAAGCCAACATACAGCACCATAACTTAAGACCACTATAACTGAACCTCCCATGAACGCAAAATAACTCGCATTGATGGGGTTAAAGGTATTAACAATGACTCGGTTGTTGAAGAAACCATGCGTAGCTGTAACTCTAGCTACATATATGTTAAGCTTCTGATAGGATGTTCTTCGACAAACCTGCTAGTGTTTGACTGCTTTTTACATTAATGAACCCTGCATCTTTTTTTATATGAAAGTAATACTACTTTTGCATTCATGCTTTTGGTAAGCTCAAAAAGTGAATTCTGTGAAGTAAAAGACGTGTTTTCAAGTGGGGAACAATGGTTGAACCATAGTGACCAGAATTTTTTAACTCCAGCAAGCAACAGCAATGTGAAGATGACATTTTATTGAATTTTCTACAGAACGAAGGTAATGACTACTCTAATGTTGCCGTACCCTTGTAGTTTATTCCGGCTGTGATATATGTTCTGGTCTTTTGCAAATAGGTGCTGAACGATCCGTGCATAATTCTGTCGGATTGACGTAAAGAGGGTATTCTGTATTTGTATTGGTCAGAATCTCTGTTATAGCAGTACTAATACTGGTGTTCGTAGTCGAAGACGTTGGGAGGGGATTCAAAGTGCTGGCGTTGAACTGGGTATGCTCAAAAAGGTTTTGCTGTCTGGTAGAGTCGATGGTCTGTGCTGTAATGGAATTAGTGTTTATCAATGAAGGCTGCTGTTGGATCTCCAACTGACTCAACTGATGATAATGCAACACTGAATGTTCATCAAGAAGAGGGACGAAGGGTAGATATAGCATATTGTGCGGATGTAGCGAAAGATCGTACATCGTTGTAGTATCGTAAGAATTGGTAGTATAAAATGCATGGTCATTTTGGTAGGCATCCACTGGCGATGAAGCGAAAGAGGAAAATTGTTGCGTGCTATTTGCTGTTGCTGCTGGCGGTATGTAGGTATTATTATTCACAATATAGTTAACCTGTGAATGCTGATTGGATAAAAACGAATCAAAAGCACAGTAATTGGGATAGTCTATATCGTTGTGAAGTATTTGCATTTCCATTATTTCATTACAGGGCGCATAGAAGGGCGGAACCTCCATTGTAGCATGAGACGGAAAGCCCGAATTTCTCTCCAAGATTTGACATTGCTGGTAGTTGCTATCCTGTTGCTCTTCAACTCTTTTTTCTTTTCGTTTGTTTTTGGCGCGTCTGTTCTGAAACCACGTTGTTACTATTTTGCGAGGCGTGGAAATTCTATTTGCTATAGCTTGTATCATTTCTTGATTTGGGCTTGAATTCTTCTCATATTCTTTCTCCAATACCCTAGTTTCTTCGGCTGTAAATCTTCGACGTCGTTTTATGGCAGGTAGCCATGCATCTTCTGATGAGGAAAGGTTTTGTATAGGCAGCTGTTGCTGTTTAACAGATTTTTTCTCGTTATCTAGAGCCGACGAGTTAATAGTAGAACTTTTTTTTTTTCTATATGAATCCATTTCATCAGAATACAACTTCCAAAACACAAGGAAATGGTAAGATTAAGTAAAAGCATTTATTCTGATCGCAAATCAAGACAATTGTAATTTATATACGTCTGAATTGAAGTGGTCTCTGTAGAGTATAAAGTATATATAAATAATGGGAAAGTGATAGAATAGTCAGGGTCATTGCTATGCTGTCAAAGAAGGGAAGCAAAAGGCTCAATGATGCATTGGTTGTCCTAAAACATCATATAATTTGATAGATTATTACATCCGGATATCTTAGACGATGTACATATAACAGACGGCTCAAAGAAGTGATTTCTCTTTATCCTCCCTATGCTGGCGAAAATCTTCCTTATTGAATTCAAAAATACGTTTTCGTATATGGTGTAAGACACTCGCCCAAATCCATGAGAAGAACAGTAAGTAAGTTCCCAAAACCAGACCAAGTATGAACAAGCAAAAACATACAAATGCAATCCCAATCCATTTTGGAATCGAGTGAAACCTTATAAGAGCATCCAAACGAAAATAAAGAATATTCGATATCATAATCAAAGTTCGGTTTAGACCTATCACAAGACATACACCTAACAGATAAACTAACCCTAGCAACGCTTCTCCAGCAACGCCTGTTGCAAAATGAACCATATTCAGCCATTCGACAATTTGAAGCATTTCATGGTCGTGCCATGTTTCATCACCGTCCAACTTGGGACCAAACTCTTCACCTAAACCAAGCTCATCCAAAGCTCTGCCTAGATAAGATAGACCGAAGATCAGTCCCACTGTAGACGCTAAACTGAGTAAATGACACATGAGGCAGATACAACGAGCAATACGTAAGAAGCGTCCCGATCGATAGATAGAGTTACATTGGCCACAGATAAAGTCTGCCGTTCCGAATTCTTTGAGGCAAGTGGGGTGAACTCTATGTAGGCAAGGGCAGATCAAGATAAGAGTAGGCTGTGAACGGTGGATTAAGTAAGGTCCAATATCTTGTGCTGTACGTGGTAAGTTTCTGCTTTTACAGATATAACATATACGATTGTGCTTGGGACGACGTCGGTTAGAAGACGAAGAAGAGTTTACATTTACATGATATCGCTGTGGTTCTTCTTGATTGTGATGTTGCTCTTGTTCGGCATTACTTCTTTCTGCTGTTGCCTCAGTGGCTATTATATCGTTTGTGTTCCCTGTAATAGAGAGAGAATGAAGTGAGCTAGCAATTATGAAGCTTTCAGTGTTTAGAGTTTGTTGTGCGTATGGCGGTGGTGAATTTGTAGATAAAGAATGATTACGAGGGAAAGCAGTGCTCATATACAAATCAGAAGCATAAAAAATAAAATTACTGATGTAGCAGGTAAAGAGACTTAGATGGAAGTGAGAAGGAGATTGTCTTAAACGGATAAGGAGACGCTGATCATGAATAAGGGGGTTTTATTCTAATTTTTAATGATTTTCGGTTGCTTTCATTCATTTAATTGCTATAAAGCAGCTGCTCTATAATGAGATGAATTCAAAATGTCCCGATATTTATGTTTAGAGTGTCCATTGAATCAAGTTTGATAGAGTTATTACACATGAGCAACTGGTCTTTGATAAATTCTGGGGCAGAAATTGAAATAATAAGCATAGAGCAAAGAATAACTGCTGCTTTATATTGACGAACAAATATGTTCAAGAGTAATAGAACCATATTAATTTCAAGTCCTTCATTAAAAATCTAAGCTCCATTTAATTATGTTTTGGCTTTTATACAATTACTAAAATCCATCTAAAAACGTCGAAGAAAATTGATGAATGTCAAACGCTAAAATAATGTTGCCTTTATCACGCTAGTATTAGACTTTATTTAAAGTTCAACAAAGAGTGTTTGATATGCCATTACGGTAAGCTGAGCTTCTGTTTACATATTCACAAATTTAAACCACGCAGGAACTTTGAGCGAGTCCAAAAGAGTTGATGGGGATGTAGCATAATCATTATTTCTTAAGTACGCAGTTTCATATAACCAAACTGTGTCAGGTTGTTGCATTGATAACGCATGAAGAAGATGTTGACAAGCTTCTTTTAATTGTACATGAACGCGGTTATGATTCGCTTCATCAAAAAAGAATTTTGTTGCCTCCAAAATCTCCTTCACCAAGCCATGTTTCAAGGGAACATTATAAGCAATTTTTGTCAATGTTTTTATGACCGAAAATTGTGTTTTATGATAGAGTGAGTAGATGGAGTATCCCGTTGAGTTCGTATCCGTCATTGCCGTGCTGACGCCTTTTCGAAGCACTTTTTGGAATTTGGGCCACAAATCCTTGGTAAATTTCTCTGACAAGAAATCGGTGGACAACTCAGATATCTTCTCAACTAATAAAGCTGCGTTCATCACCACATAATTTTGAGGGTCGTCAAAACGGTTCACGATAATAGACCACAATTGATGAACAAATGGATTCAAGTTTTGCGTATTGTCTGACAGTATTGTGACTCCTGCTGTTAAAAGAACTAGTATCTGCGACCTGAGTTGCGGTGAAGAAGCAGTCAGAAAGTGGCTGGCATTCATCATAATCTTCTTGGCCATTTCTTGCTCATGTGACAAGGGACGAGAATCATTCTTTGCATTTTCTTTAAGAACAGGTTTGCTTGTACCTTCCTCTTCCATATCTTCGGGCATATCAATGGGTATATTTTGATCTTTGAGAGACTGTTCAAGTGTCAAATTGTCGTGCAATCCCTTTTGCTGTTTCTCCAGAAAATATTTTCCAATTTCCTCCATGGATTTTACTGCCTTATCTGTATTATCTTCTGTTGTCTTCTGTTTTTCAATAAAAGACCTTACCTCCTGAGACATTCGATACTGTTCCTGTACAGTTTCTACAAAATACGCTGGGCTTTCGTTCGTCTTCCCTTCCTTTGTGGTGGATACAAAATGCCTTTCTAATGCAAGAACAATTTCGTATAAAACACCACACAGTTCAGACGTGAGCCACTCATTGTGAAAGTAAGCTTCTAATACATCAAATATCTCTTCCACTGTATCATCCAGGTATTGAATGCAAGGGTAACCGCCAACATGAATCAATGCTTTCAAGACTAAGGGTAACCTCAAATTGCTGTTGATTACAGAGATGCGCTGAGAAATAGCATTGATGATGTAATCAATATTATGGATTGCAAGCTCTGAGATAGAACCCGTGTCACACAAGGAGGCTATAGACTCTAAAGTGATCAGAGAATAAGTATGTATATAGACATGAGTGGACCCCAAGTAAGAGAATAGAGGATAGAGTATATAAATAAGTTGATCTTCAACAAATGATCGACCAAGAATAAAGGTAGTCAGGTTGACAAGTTTTAGCGTAAGGCAAGTAGTCAAGATATGTTCAGTTTCAATATTTAACTTGTTGGTCATTGGCTTAGTCATTGGCGTTGTCAATGAAGTACTTCCTTGGATGATAAGAGTGGATTGTGCCAATAATTCCATGACATCATTAAAGAGTTGCGTTGCTACTTTTCGTACTTTTTTTGTTTGTACATCGCTGGCACTAATGTCCTCGTTAGCACTTATCCATCCAACAGCTAGCGTAGTATTAAACGTGTCTGGATCATTAAAAGAAGCGCCGGATAATAGTGAGTGAACAATAAAAGCGGCTTGTGGATCATGGCATTCTTTTAAACCATCTGATAAGTAGCGCATGAAATGGCTAATCCAAATAGGCAGATCACAGTATTTACCAATTGTGTTCAATAGCCTAGTAAGCTTGTTGGTTGTAGAATCTTGGATGACATATTTGAAGCGAATTTTAGGGTATAAAGGCGCTGTTGCTGTCGATGTTGGAGTATCACTATGCAATTGAAATTCGACTAGTTTATTTGACTGTTGGCTTTCCTCCATAATGTTCAAGTTATCTTCATCGAATTTCAAGGCTGTCATCCAGCCATCCGAAGCGCGTAATAGCGCCATCGACAGTGTGCTCTCAGCCTCTTCGCGTAGCAGAATGAGTAAACCTGTCACAAGACAAATAGCATTTATTTTTTCTTGTTCACCCCTCTTGATAAGATAACCAGGCAATTTCATCATCCAGGTGTACAGTTCTTCTTTCAAAATGGGTATCATGGTGTTTTCAAAAGAAGGCGCTGTTGAGAGTAAATCCATGTAGAGTTGACAGGTATTGGCAACTTGGTCATAGCCATCATCCATATGTAAAAGGAGCATTTCCATCAACGGTTGTATACAATTATCTAAAGTTCGTGCGCATCCTTTAAGAACATCATAAGAAAATTTGATGAATGCAAATCGCGTATGCCAGTCCGGGTAATAACGAAGCTGTAACGTTTTCTCTAATAATGGTCGTAAATCTTTTCTTGCTTTCGCATACCAAGCTTCACTCCTGACCTGTTGCTTGGTTTTTTGTCCAGTTTTTTCCTTGTTGGCCACCTGCGAAACAGGGAAAATGTTTGCGAAAGATTCGAAATTGATAAGTGTTTGGTTCTTCTCGTCGTTGAATACCGCCGTAATTAATTCACCCAGGATATCTAAAGTACTGCACATAACCTGATGGCTTTCCTTTTCAGGCTTTTGATAAATGATTGCCATAAGTTTCGAACATGTGCCAGGTATTACTACAGAAAGTATGTCAATGTCCTGAATATTATCGAGTAACATTTGGGATAATGTACGCAAAGCGTCTACTCGAAGCTGCAAATCGTGACCGTATTGAGCGGCATTGAGTAAAGCGACAATAGCTTGACTGGCGTACTGCAAAAACACCTCCTCCCCTTCCTCCTTCATCTTTTTTAATAAAACTGCAGATGGACTTTGTTGGAACGAAGTGAGATATCTGCCTTCTTTATATTGAGCTGGTAAAGTGAGTGATAAGCATTGAACAGCAACGTGCTTTACTTCCTCTGATAATCTTGGTGCATAGACTTCTTCTTTCTCAGTTGGACTTGAAGCAGAAGCATTTTGTTTGGCGTAAAAAGGATGGAGGGAGGGATCGATAAAGTATGTGAAAAACGGTATAAGATCCCTCATAAATTTTGGATTATGAAGCAACTTTATCAATGTCCTCGAAAGCACAAAGTGCAAGACGTTCAACCCTGGCAATAGCAGGCTTTCATATTCAAAACGCTTCTCAATGGGTAAAGCATTCAGCAATTTCAGTAAAGGTAAGATGATGTGGTGCGCGTTGACGGTCAGATTGTCTTCTGGGTTTTCAAAGCTAGATAACGTGCTTAGTAGACTGTTCAACAATTCGGCAGCTTGTTTGATAATAGCCCTTGAAAAGAGAGTGGCAGATAGCTGCTCGAGTGAATTGCGGAACTCAATCAACTTCTTTAAGTATTCTTCTTGGATTCTTTCATTAGCATTGTTAAACATGAGGACAGCCCAAAAGAGCGCTTGTTGACGAGTGCATGAAATTGCTCTCTTCTAGCACCGCTTCACTCAGTATTGGCCCTGAAAAAATCTAAGCCACAAATTATGTTTGAACAACTACATAGTATTACGCATAGCAACATAGATATAAGCCATATCCCTACTGTTGCTCTTGATTTCCATAACTACTAATTATACAAGCATCAGAATAGCTTTTAACTTTATTTTGTATGATAAATCAATTATTGATGGTAAAGAAGTATTTAAGCAATGGTGACTTCAACTTCAACTCCGGGTTCAATGGAGATAGAGGTGATTTGCTTAACAATTTCGGAGGGAGAGTGTAAATCGATCAAACGCTTGTGAATTCTCATTTCGAAACGATCGAAAGTTTCGGAACCGTTACCACAAGGAGACTTACGAGTGGTGATACGGAGGGTTTTAGTAGGGAGACGAACGGGACCCTTGACCTTGAGCTGCTTGTCCTTGGCACGTTGGATAAGATCATTGGAAACCTTTTCAAGGTTCTTAACGTTACGGGAGGTCAAGGTGATACGAATACGGTGGATCCTATTTCAAATCTGCTTTAAGCAATCTATTCTAATTTAAAACGGACATCGATCCAACTTACTTGGCTTCGACTTGTTCTTCAAGACCAGGCTTGGCACCAGACTTAGCCTGTTAAGGTGAAACATACAAACAGAATGAATACATATACATTTAAATCAACTTCCTTGATTATAGACCGTTCAATGTGTTTAATATAATACATACAGCGATAGCAGACATTTTATAAATGTGAAAGAGAGAGTTCAATCAACTGCCAAAGTTAGGAAAAATTTTATATTCAAGAAGGAAGTCACCAAGTATATACAGCACTGTTTGTCAACAAAATCAGTAAATGTAAAAGCTCCGCCACTGTCGCTACGCCCTTCGTTGTATCGATAGACCGATCTTGGTAAATTATATTAACAGAAATTGCTCTCAAAAAATTGTGTATAGCAAGCTGGTAACTGGATTGCTAGGTCGAGATAGTATCATGAGGATGCGTAGGCCCTTGCACCTGACCCAGAGAAATATGCCTTTTATTGTTTTCAGTTATTTTAACCACCACCCCCCTCCATAACTGTGTTAACTGGAGGATGATGCAGTTTCCAAAATAATGAAAAGATATGCTTTAGACATCATCTTCTCATTAACTATGAAAGTAACTTGCTCGCCCTGCAGCTTTTCTTTCCAAACTTCAACATAGCTTCAAACCTCTTCATCCTTCAGTCAGCGATGGTGCAGTTGGCATCTTTCGTCCTCTGCTTCATCGTAAACAGCACACCTTATCAGCACTTTATTATCTAGAATTGTTAACAGGCTGACTCCCCTTCTCCGTATAATCAATGAGTGTGACAATATCATTTCGATCCAAATTTGAAAGCCCTCTTTTTTTATTACGCCATGGCCTTCGTCAGTATTTTTCTTTGCTCCCCAATCTTTCATGCTCTTGTTGAAGAGAGTATCACCCTCTATATTCTCAAACCACTATAAGACGGTATATTCAACAAACTCATTTGTTTTAGTCTTAAATCAATTGATTGCTATCGCCTTCCTGGAATATCTTTGAGCAGTTGATTTAGTGTGTAAGACCAAAAGGAAATAAACCCTCTTTTATTCAAAGAAGGCAGTGCTTTTTGATGGTATCAAGGCATTTACCAGTGAAATGGTATTGAAAGTATCCACACAAAGCTCGATTGAAGTAGCCTCCCCTTTATATACGCCAAAGTGCCGTGAGCTAAGAGTATTTTTTGAACGGCATAGCCTACACAATGAGCCAATTAATTATTGTTGGCTAGGGTTATTACTGGAAAGTAGAGGTACTTTGCTTCTAAAAAAAATATTTTGTATGCTTATTTACCTATCCAATTTTTTTTCATAAAACGAAAAATCTACAGAAGAAAACATTGTAAAGGTCAAAGATTTTGTTATAGTTAACGAAAACAAAAAATCTTACTTCGCATCCGATGACGTCTTACTTATGGAAAAAGCAATATTTCATATTATACTTTTATATTGTAGCATTCTGTCTTAATATCATTGAAAGGCCTTTTTTTTTTTTTTTTGTTCTTCTACCAGCATCTGCATCTTGAACTCAAAAGGCGTTTTAGATATTCTTCGTTTGACTATCACAGATCACAGTAGGGTAGGCACAGTACGCTCTATCTTTACTTCTGAGATATGTTTTTGAACAGAAAAAACATTGGGTGAAGAGGTAAAGCTACACTCAAGCAACAAATTGACGTGCTGCAGCAAGAAAGCGCTGTGTTTGTTGTCCCCTTGGTGCCCGCCCAGGCTTAATTAAGCAGATCCCGAACCGCGCCCAAAGTCTTAGCCTACCAATTATAATGATTAGTTTAGCCCCCTCCTCCTCCCCCCCCCCATTTAGATAGTATGTTTTTTGGCCCACCACGGCACCCTGACCGACACTATGCATCGCTCTAATCTCAAAAAATCGAGCTGCCCCGGGCAATTTAGATAACTTTAATATCTCGTGTCCATTGGGCTTTAAAAAAAGTAATAAAAATCCTTGTTTAAAAGTAACTTATGCATTTTACTTGTGTGCTATACTTCAGAGAATTCTTTAAAGCTGAGTTTGATATTATTGCAAGAGGTTCAGGATCAGATGCTAATCGAGAGTAAAGTGCAACTGACTCCACATAGAAGCGTTCAGATGTGATCGAGTTGTTGTTAGTTTCATCCTTCAGTAAGTTTTTTTTTTAAAAAAAAAAAGTAATTGTCGATCTGCTGTTTACGATTATTACAATCCAAAGAACAATGCATCAAAAAGTTGGTTTAAGTTTTAAAGCGCTTCTTTTACTCAGAGTCGTACAAGTAAATGTGATTTACAGGAACATCGGATCCCCAATATTAGCCTTTTTTTTTTTCTTTGTTGACGGGAACAATGAAAGAAGGCTTTCTTCCTATTTTACAACAACAATAAGGGAAGCCGCTAAAACTATGACGGCTACTAAAATGGTCGAGCGTGTCCTGGTGTCTGCTCCCGGAAAAGTTATATTATTTGGTGAGCACTCTGTTGTCTATCAGAAGGTATATAAACTGGCCCATTAATATTAACTCTCCTACTTTTCATGAAAGCTTAATTCTCTAACTTTCCACTATTTGTTCTTGTTGGCAGATGGCTGTGGCAGCATCGTTAGGTCTTCGAACCTACCTCTGTATTGAGAGACGACAAGATAATCTGATCAGACTTTTGCTACCTGACGTTAAGGCTGACAGAACTTGGAAGTTGGATGAGCTTCCTATAGATGTTGATTTTACAAATTGCGGTACGAAGAGAGATCATTCAGTCATCACTGCAACAAAGACTTGTATTAAACCCCACTTTTTTTTTCATCTTATCAACTTCCACTGCAAATAGATACCCGTCATCCTAGTGAAATGCCTGAGAAGCTTCAGTCACGCCTAGTTAAATTAGCAGACGCTGATGCTCAAAACCCAACAACTCAAGCCGTAATGGCTTTTTTGTATCTCCTCGTTATCATACAAATCAAAGCAGCCGGTACGCCTCTCGACCACGGCTTCACTATCATTGTCAGATCATTTCTGCCTGTGGGTGCTGGTTTAGGCAGCTCCGCCAGTTATTCTGTTGTTATTTCTACAGCTTTATTGATTCTATACAATTTGATACCCGTTGATTTTAATTCTAGTTCTGATCGGGAACTTCATCTTGAATTAATCAACAAATACGCATTCAAAGCAGAGGAAGTCATTCATGGTAATCCTAGTGGAGTAGACAATGCTGTAGCAACTTTTGGTGGAGCTAAATCGTTTGTACGTGGCCAAGGATTCTCAACCTTAGAAGGATTCAAATCACTCAATTTACTATTGACTAATACTAACGTGCCTCGATCGACCAGCGCACTGGTAGCTGCTGTAAGTGAAAAGAGAAAGAAGTATCCTGAAATAATAGAACCCATTCTTGAGTCAATGCACAATATCGGTATACGGTGTCGTGATGCGTTCAAAAAGTTACACGATGGAGCTATCACAACAGAAGATTTGATGGTCGAGATAGGGGATCTGGTCGTTTTGAATCATAGTTTATTGGATGGCCTAGGCGTGAGTCATCCTAGTTTGGAAAAAATTCGATCAATTACAGCGCAACATGGACTAAAAACAAAGCTGACAGGTGCTGGTGGCGGCGGTTGTGCAGTAACTTTCATAGGCGATGACATAGTGCAAAGTGTAGTAGATGAAGTTATGTCATTTTTAAAAGATGAAGGTTTTGATTGTTATCAAACTTCTATTGGTGGTATTGGCGCCAATGCTGTTCCCTTGACAAACAATGAATCCAGCCAGTGGCTTCTTGAAACAGATAGGTCTACTTTAGAACAATACATGTAATACATCAATTTCGATACGTTAATAGCAAAAGAGCTTTCTTTTTATGTCTATTCAATAAGCTTGTTTTCATATTGTTTGGACTAGCGAATTTGTCCCCGCACCTGTGGCGTTTTAACGATTTTTTTCCTTCCTTTTTCTTTTTTTTTCTTGCTTCTTCGTAATGTCTCCTTTTTATGCCGAAGAGTTACAAAACATTAGTACTCTGCGTGCATGTATATCAGTCAAACCTGGTTACGATGTTGCAAAAGAACTGAGAGTGAATAACAATGTTCTGACGTTAGGTAATGCTGTTGTTGCCGATTTCTCTTCTGTCAAAGTTACCGTAACTACCGATAATTTGATCGTGGAACAACCCAACACAGCAACTTCTGAAAAGGACAAATCTCAATCTTTGGTGCCCTGGGAAATTAAACTGAATTTAGTTCGCTCAACAGATCCTCAACAGCAACAGATTGAAGTGAGAGAATGGTGGACTGCAAAAGATCTATTAAAACTTGGTAGCCACAGCAATAGTACAAATATTCGAAATGTACAGTTACAGTGCCGCTCCTGTTTCGAACCCTTGGTAAATTCTCAAGCCAACTATACTATCAAAGACTTGCCCTCCGAGCATTGGTACGAGCTTATTGAATGCTGGATTTGTCATGAAGCAAAGGCAGGAGAACATAAATCTCGTATGCAGCCTATTCTTGCCCGACCGAACACTTTACTTGTAGGAACAACCTATTTTTTGTTACATACGGACAATATTTTGAAAGATAGTATAGAGGTCGATTCCACTGTGGCAAACTGTTTGGATGTAAGTAGGAAAAAATGGAGAAAAAAAAATTAAGCACCATATATGAATTTTCCACGTAATGAGAGTCATAATTATAAAAAGTAAACGGATTTTAAGAAGGTCGACGATTCAGTAGAAATAATCGGTTTGATCGATACAAAAATCCAAGATTAAAATTGGCATTCAACAGTTTTTAAAGAGAAAGCAGTGCTCTTTCTGGATAAACTACTACGATGCTAGACAAAGACCCTCTATTACGTGGAATAACATGCAGGAACCATGTACTTAACAATGTATTTTTTCTTTAGTGGAACCGTGGTACTAAGACTAAATGGATTACATTGAACTGTAGAAAATGTAAACATGCATTGGGTGAGGGGCAGTATACCATAGAAAGCAACAACCAGCTCAGTCTTTTAGCTGTAAAACTGTTTAAATACTCTACTTTTCCATTGTTGGAAACCAAAGTATTTCCGCATCAACCATCCTTCATTGATTTCTTTGTTTCTGACTTAGTGAGCACAGCTAGGGTTCACGCTACTCACCGATTTTTGATTCAAGGACGACAAAGTCATCGCATATATGCATTGGTAAGGTTTTAGTGATTTGAACAAACAAATGTATAATCTGACGCGGTTCATTCGTAGATTTGGCTATTCAATTGGGATACCCATATTATACATAATAATGGGTTCGTTGAGGAAAGCGATACTTGTCATAAGCTTCAACGTCAAAGAGTGATAAAGGTTACTTATTTGAATTGTACGAAGGATGAAAATGCTGAATTAGCGCAAAATTATATTTCATTATGGTCTCAGGATAAAACAACAGATCATTTGTTATATCCAGACATATTCTGTGTTGATCTTGTGCATACCTTAAGCTGTTCGACACTCATTCTACCTCCTTTTATGCGAAGAATAGATCATCCAGCTATGATCTTTACTCGAAATTTTTCGATTGGTTTTATTCCAAGAAAGGATGTATGAAAACCCACCACCATTTTTGTATATAATTAATTTGTTTAACGTCTCTGTGTATATTTATAACTGGTATTTCTGTTCTACTTGTTGTTGGCCCAGTCAATTTGTAAAGCAACTTATCTGCGGCGCTAGTTGTATGCTAATCAAAAATTTGCGAGTAAACTGAAACTTTTTGTTCGTAAATGCTAAATAGCCATGTAGCAGCAATTGGCTAATCCCTTATGCTTATTCAATTTTTTTGCACTCCCTCTTGATCTCTTTTTGTACATTAAAATATTAACCACGCTTCCTGGTATATTTTGCATTCATTGATCTAATCACTGCATTTTTTTGCAATATTTTCTACGAAAAGAATGCATTTAGAACCTTGAAGATAAAAAATAAAAGGTTATAAGTAAAGCCTTTAACAACAGTGATCGAGAGTCATCTACTTCATTGATGACCATCCACCATGTGCTTTGCTTTGGTTAAGATCCCACTTGAGTTAAGTTGCACTTCTACCTCACAATCACCTGTCCTATCATATACCAATATCATCCCAGGAATAATTAGTGACTTATTGCTTGAACTTCCTTATACGTTCTAAATATATCCGCACATTCGAAGGACTCACATCATGCCTTCATTCAGCTAATAAGTGTGATTCGTAAATGTATTAATTATGAGTATAACTTTTTTGTATCTTTCACTTACGATTTAAATCAAAGCAAGACGTGATTTCCCCTCTTAAGGGGAAACAAAAAGTTCACGCGCGACCCAAAAAAAAAAAAGAAAAAAAAATGAGAAAGGTTTCTTATCCATTCCAAACCATTCCAAACCGTATACGGTCTAAAAAACCACAAAAGTAAATATTACAGTGAATTTTGAATAGAGCTCTAGCTTTAATCATGGTTTACAATTGAAGAACGCTAAATCTGATGGGCACTCTTTCATAATTGCATTGCTATATTATTATTATGTCCCTTGAAATACTCTTCAAGATCGTTTCACAATGAAATTATGGAAAAATAGTACTAAACAGTATTTAGATTGCTCCTGTAAGATATAGTTAAAAATGAAGTCTGATATGAGTTTATATGAAGACTACTCTCAGATATATCGTTGAAACAAACAAAAAAGAAGACACAACTGTATAATGATAGCTCCAAGAGCATCTTTTTCTCCATTTTGTTGACGAATTTAGAATTTATTAGTTTGAGATACGTTCAATGGAATGAATTAACCATCTATCTTATTCATGATCCTAATTCGGATTTCTTATCAATTGCCAATAGGTAATTGAAAAAAAAAAAACGGATAAAACAGAAAAATTCCTGTATGCACCACTTGCCAACGCTAATAGCGTATAATAATAGGCATCAGAAAATTATAAACTTTCTGTTGGCTTGGCTTCCTGAGTTTTTCTTTCCTTCTTTTTTAGTCTTTTATCAAAGTGCTTTATTCTTAGAGAGTTTGAAAAAACAGAGCCTAGTGTTATAATGTAAAAGAAGTGAGGGTATGAAAATGCAGACAGATGTGAATATAAAAGAATCAGGTCATTTGAAGCGACTTTTGTGTAAGACATGTCCAAAAGATAATAGCTCATCAGATGTAACCTCAATAAGTAATTTACGCGTAGGCGGAAAGTATCGAACTTGCTACTTCCTCCATCCCATCCTTATGGAGTTGGTTAGGCACAGCCAGTGCGCAAATCTAATAAATCTAAGGTTTATAGTAGACTGTGTTGAGTAACGAGACTGTAACAAGGATCATTAATCGTCTTTATTTCGAGTTAACATTTGGATCTCTTTTATATCTTTTGGAATGAACGATTTGTTTTGAGAAAGTGCATGTCTGAGACTTTATGGGTGGTGTGGGGAAAATAGGAAAATACATGTAATTTAATTGGATTATCGCGTATATTTGACCTAGATTATTATTAAAGACATCACACAGTGTATCGTCAGAAATATCCAAGTCTTCATTATGACCAGAGAAGGCGATCAGCAGATCACGGTTCGCAGCTGTTGTATTTGCTTAATATAGATAGACCGTGGTAGAAATGTATTCTCTACCTGGTTGTACGTACTCGAGTATTGTAGTTATTATCTCACCAAACACGTCAGTAGCATGTAAATTACTTTAAATACTGCAAATATTATTTTATTGAATCGAAAACCGCAAGATTAATTGAGTATCTACAAAGGCTGGAAATCAAAAAGCTCATTTCTAGGAATATAGCCAATACATGACTCATCCTATAGAAATTATTTAGGGATAATAATGTAAGGTAACCTGAGTAAACGTACTGTAGAACTATAATAGAAATAGTGATTTTAGAAAATAGTCAGAGACATTCAAAACTAAAGAAATCATTGAAGAAACTTTCAGAGAAGGCTTCCCCCCTGCAGTTTAGCTATAATAAAAACTATATTATATCTAAACCAGTCTAGATTCTACGTTCAAAAGAATCTATCCCATAAATTGGGATGAGGTTCGCTTTAAACTTCTCTATACATATGCATCTACAGTATTATTCGCATTCTACCTCTACGAAGTATATCTTAATTTTTCTGATTATATGCTTTTGAAGCTATTGAACTCTTAATATAACTAGTTGAACATAGATACATCTTTCCTTACTGTTAGAATTATCATGAAGTCAAATATAATAGTCCAACCGTATCAATTTACTTTGAAACATTGAACTAAAAGTTGGTCACTGATAACCTGTGGTGCCACTTTATTACAAGGTCTCTTCTCTATATCTATTTATACTTTACTTCTCCTTAAAAGTAAAAATAATAAATCAGGATGTTTTGAGGGTAGTCCACTAAAGTGCACTTAACGTTGTACAAAAGAGCCATATACTGTGGAAAAATAGGGTGTCTATATCCAGTGATGTCAGCTTCTAACAGTGTTGTGCCACGAAAAAATGTGTATACAAATTAATAAGCTTATGTAACAATGTGGATATATAAAAAGATTAATAATACAAAATAAAGAGCGAGATCGATCTTTTCTCTTTCTTTTGAAAACAGGACCCATAGTAATAATCAAGTAAAGAAGAACCTTGATAGAAAAAGCTGTTTGATTAGACAGTACAAGTAACCGACAACGGCACAAGAAGAGAACGACAGTTGACACCTATAGCCAAAAAAAAAAAAAAGACCATCGACAACAAAAAACTATAGGGTGAGTTTTTTTCTTAAAAAGAATGCCTTCTGGCGGAATCGAACCGCCGACCTTCTGCTTACTAGGCAGACGCTCTGCCAACTGAGCCAAGAAGGCTTGACTGTTATGATGTGATCGTAAATAATTGTTGTGGAAATAATTAGAACTTTTAGCTTCAACTTTATACTTTATACAAATTTTATTGGACAATATATATATTTAATTTAGATAATTTTGAATTACTTTAGGATGAAATGGTATAATATTCTTGGACGATTTATTGAATAAATAATTGGAGACATTATTTTGAAGGTCAGTGGACATTTTTCAATGGATGGTGGCATTACGTTAAAGTACTACGAGACTTATTGAGTATTTTAGTGTGACACAGGTCTTATGAGCAATAGATACAGGGTTGTGGTTTACAAGACTTTATTTATGGACCATATGAATTGAACTACGCGTTAAACTGATCCCAGACACGTTCTTCCGCCACGTAGATAACGGTTGTTGTTGTCAATCGTAATAAAAAATAAATGTTGTCAAATTCAAAGAATTTACAGAAGATAACTTTGACATCTTTCTTTTGATTTCCACCTTCTTCTTGTTATACTTCTTTCATACTTTCTTTCTTCATCCTGATAGCTACTACTCACCATGTACAAAGCCAAAATCTTGCAAAAAATCAAATCGGTGGCAGAAGCCCATAAGAAGAAAGTCAAAGATGAGTCCTTCCGTAAGTAACACATGAGCGCGCTGCCACAAATAGGTTATAGTGGTAATCCTCAATTCATGTTTCGTATGACTAGTAAGCATCGAGTGCAAGGATTGCAAAACACGCGGACATTTCAACAAGGCATACCATGAATGCAAGTTTTACAAAGCAGTTTCTGCGCGTGATGGTAAGTATCATGCTCTCACTGCAAGACAAGTTCATGTTTGCTTAACGGAAATTTAGTTGGAAGTAGCGGCAAGAAACGTAAGCAATCAGCTACAATCAAGGAAGAAAAGAAGCAAGCAAAGAGAAAGAAGAAGCAAACAACTGGAGATGTCAAGTGTATCAGTTGTGGCTTAAAGGGTCATTCTACTTCTCGTTCTCTCGAATGTCCCAATCACATAGCTTCAAAGGAAGAAGTTATCAACTCGACGCTTGGAGAAGGCTCCACTGTATTCACGAGGAAGCTCCCTCTTACGTCTGCTGTGAAGCCTGCGTTTCGCGAACAATTCCAAGAAAAAGTCATCTCTTGCTGCTCTGACATAAGGAGAATAGTATTCTCTAGTCAATTATTCGTTAACTCGTACCTCATTCATTATCAGGAGAATAGAAGGAATGCTAACAAAGGCGACAAGAAAGACACTGATAAAAACAGCAACAAAGGCAGTAAAGAAGCCAACAAAGAAGACAGCAAGAAAGACAGTAAAGAAGCCAACAAAGAAGACAGCAAGAAAGACAGTAAAGAAGCCAACAAAGACAGGTCTATTCCTGATGTATTCTGCCAGCAATTCTGGTATTCAGTAGGTCAGCTAGTGACGGGCAAGCAAGTTACTCACAGAACGGCATTATCCGAGGA
This sequence comes from Mycotypha africana, assembly GCF_025528875.1. Classification (NCBI taxonomy): domain Eukaryota; kingdom Fungi; phylum Mucoromycota; class Mucoromycetes; order Mucorales; family Mycotyphaceae; genus Mycotypha; species Mycotypha africana. The sequence continues at coordinate 787,995 of NW_026515734.1, read as the reverse complement.
CATAAAGCAGTATTATACAGACTTCAAGGCAAAGTTCCCTACTATCGAAGTAAACCACAAGCTGACCGTGGGATATAGCCAATGCCTTACAGAGGCAGCAAAGGAATTGAGCGTCTCTTACACGAACTCCATTGTAGAGCGCTTCGAGCAGCGCTTAACAAAGTTCCTTACTTACAAACTGAGAACTATGCTCCCGGTAAGGCTGTAACCGAGTACCTTCTTAATGCTCTGCTGTTTTATTCATTTTATTTCTCTTTATACACATTCTAGAATATCAAACGCACTGATGTACAAAGAATTGTACAGCTGTATTGTTACCAATCTGTCTGCCATGGTCATCCTCATTGGCCAGAAAACCTCGAGCTGGCGGCCGTTGACAAAAACCGAATTGAAGTACTCTGCAAACAATTTGAAGAGTTCATTCCAGGAGAAGTAACCCTCGTTTCTCTTTCTGCTGCTCCTGCAAAGTTTGTTAATGCGTTATGGAACATACAGTTTGCGTACGAGCAAGAACATATACAGCATAAGCCGTACGATGTCCGTGTCCTACCACTTCCTCAGAGTTTCTTTCCCTTTCCTATTCCATCGCTGAAATGGCGTTTCATCGCGATAAGTATAAACGCTCTTACACCCTTCATGTTTCCCGGAAAAGTTGCCAAGGGTTATACAGCCCAACTCGAACAATTCTGTAAAGTCTTTGACTTCAAAAAGGTTGGCTTTAAGAGGTAAAACTAGAGAAGAACTTCTTCAGCAAAATTATCCCTAATAGTAAACACACCCCTATTTTTGCTTCTGTCATAGTCTAACCGCTTTGAAGAAAAGTTCTGATGTAATGTTTCGAAACATGGTTAGGTCGGACGGTTTTACTGTAGACTTTTTGTTCAGCCGCAAAAAGAAAACAAAAGAAGACATGATCATTCATAATCACACCTTGACTTTGGAAGATTTTTCTTATGACGAAGTACAAGACAATTACAGACCCGCTTTCCTTGATCCAGGGCGAAGATCTGTCTTCACAGCGGCAATCGGACTAGACCGTAACAAACATCAAGTACGCAGCTGCTCTACCAAGGAATATTATCATATGACCGGAAGTACCAGATACGCTGCAAAGCTGGAAAAGAAGAAAGCAGGCACACTTAAAATGATCGAAAGTGGCATACCAACCGCCAAAACTTCTATCATCGAACAACATGATCGTCATGTACAATATATGTTGCAGCACTTCGAAGCCTTATCTTCTTTTTACGACGAGAGAACTGCTGAAGACAGATTTCGTTTATACCAGGGTAAAGAGCGTGCTGCCAACAACATGGTCAATTTGCTTATTAATGGAACCACAAAGTACAATAAGCAATTGAGGTTGAAGAAGAAGAAAGATCGAAGCAAGTGGCCAAAGAAGAATACCGACAGAATGGCCTTTTGTAAACGTAAAAAGAAGAAGAAGAAGAAGCAAAAGGTTCCAGAAGAGAGGGAAAAAGCAGATGCGAGAGAAGTAAGCGATGTTCTCGCTAAGAAAGATAGGTAAGGTTTTTAAATGATAAGCAATTCATCCACTATTCGCAGAAATATTGATAGAACTCATGCTTTCTACAGCAATTCCCTGAAGAGCAAGTGGAAGCCTGAACCCTTTAGTGTAGGCGACACTAAAAAGATCCCTTTAATTGTAGTTGGTAATGGCATGTTCGGGAAGAGTGCAGTGCCCATCAAAGGCCATAAGACTGGTGTCGTGGGAGTTCTTTGGCGTGCCTTGAAGCGAAGAGAGGCTGCTGGCGATTTACTGACGATAACAATTGATGAATACAAAACCTCTCGAATATGCAATAATTGTCATTCCAACAATCTTGAAGCATTGAAGACAGTTCCCGGCCAAAGTATCCTTGCCTGCAAAACCTGTTCGATACTTTGGAACCGGGACGTCAACGCTGCTAAAAACATGTTGACAATTAGCGTTTCGATCTGGAAGTCAACGGGAAGACCTGCGGAGTTTTCTAGAAAACCAAAATCACCCGCAACAACCACTTAAACACCATCCTCTAATCGCCAGCACGAAGCTGGTTTGATTTTTACAGGTAAGCGTCTCAATTTTTGTGTAGCTCGATCTTGAAATTATAACTTGATGGTCTCAAAAATTTACTTTTTTCGTCTAGTTATATTGCGGCTTCGTCTAAACCCAAAGCTAAAAAACTGTAGCTCCAGGTGTCGGTCGGATATCTCAATAATCGGAGTTTATAGAGAGAATAAGGTGTGCAAATATAATTAAGAAAGCGTATATAAAGAGTAATTTGATCTAAACAATAAACGAGGCCTTTACCTGATTCTAACTTTTGTACTATAAACTTGACCTGGAGTTTATAACACTCTTTCACGATATTAAATATATCATTATTTGAGAAGTGGCATTTCTGTGAGATCGGCTCGACTAATCGGAGTTTAACTGTTTCTACTGTATTTTTGGTATATGAGTGATTTGGTCGCTCTCTTTCCTCGTCGGAGATTACACCTCTTAAAATTTCCATTCCTCCAAATTTGTAAAATTCATACTCGATCAAATTTGAACAACGTATTTGATCTATCTATGTTCCTATGTCACAACCCATTATGTTAGTACCCCCATATACATTATAACCGATATTTAATTTAAAGATCAGTGCTTATAGATGAGTTAACAAAAAGTATAAGTAGCGACAATGTAAATTTGAGAATAAAAAAAAAGGGGCTTTTCCACTTTTATATTCTTTTTGAGTACTTTTAGAGTATCGATTAGATCGTAAATAGTAATATATAGACATTAAAACTAGGTTGGTTACAAAAGAAAGATTAGAGTAATGAATTCCTGTTATCAAACCGATAACATATACATTTGGTGACGGCATATTCAACAAATCTGCCGTTCATCTACAAGGCGTTAGAACTGGTGTACTAGGCATTTCGTGGCGTGCTTGAAAAATTAGAGAAGCAGCTGGTGATCTCCTCGCTATGACAGTTGATAAATATCGAGCATCGCGTATATGCAATTGTTGTCGCTCAGGCACATTAAAAGCATTAGACACCGTCCGTGATTTAGTATCCTTGTCTGAAAAACATGTAAGGCACTATGGAACCGCAACGTCAATGCAGCAAAAGACATGAATGGCCATCAGCATTTCTATCTGGAAAGACAAGGAACGTCCGACGGAGTTCAGCTGAAAGACATCGTCTCAGTCCTTTCCTACTTTCGCCAGAACGAAACTGGCTCGATCTTTACAGGTAAATGTCTCCATTTTAGTGTAGTTCGGTCTTCAACTTCAAACTCAAACGTCTCAAACTTAGTGGGCGGAAACTCTTAACATTTTCTTTGTCCCATCCTCCGCGATATGTGACTAATTTTGTATTTTCAAATGAAGTTATCTACAGAAAAAGACCATGGCTCTTCCACACTCCCAACACTTTTCGTTGTCAACGGATTCAGAAAGGACTTCGAAGATCAAAGGCTCACCCGAATCTCGTTCATATGCCCAAGTGATAACTGCTACAAAAAAGGTATCCTTGCTGTATAATAAAGTGTAATATCTCCCTAAATTCAAAAAGATAATTGACTAAGTTCCGTGAAGGCTAGGTGACTCAGCGAGATCGATTAAGAGTTCTTGATTTTGTGCTTTAGAATTTAGATGGTATTTTATATGAATTCGAGGTAGCACTGAGCTTATAATGGAATTAAGGAAGTAGTGGTGACAACCGAGTCATGCCGTTCCTGCTAATGGAATTACAACGCCACTGCGAGATATCGAGAGTACCAGTAAGGTTAAAGTGTGCCTGAAACCTGAATTATTCCCGTGTACTGTACCTCATTTAAAGCAGTAAATCTTAAGGATGTATTTATAAATTATAGGTCAAAGCGCGGCATAAAGGCGTTGAGACCCCTCTGATTTGGATGTAGATACTGCCTATAGTGAATTTCATTCACGCGTTTATCGCGTTTCGCGCTCTTCTGGTGATCTCTTATTGGATCTCATGGAAGTGCGCAAGTATTACACGGATCTTGAGTGCATGCAACTTATCAAAATTCAGCACCCTAATAATTCTGAATACATCTTGTCCTATTCTTTTTATCATCCTTATAGTTGAAATCAGCGAATACCACACTACGTACATTATCCCTACTCTGTACTAATCTTAACTGTTCTTCCGGAATCACTACCTTCTCATTTATTGACCCATCTATTTAATTATTAAAAAAGGAATACTTAGTATGTATTGTTGTAGTTCATTTATTCAGAGTATTTAAACACTAACTCTTAATCTTGTCTTATCTCGGGAAAAGATCTCATAGTCAGCTACGTAAGCCACTTGCCGTTATACTTACACAATGATGGTAGCAATCGCCACCTCCATTTATACATCAGCCATGACAGCAACGACTTTATCAGTGTAGTATAGTTCTCTATGTAAATTATAAGTGTTGTTTTGTAGAGTCACAAATGACAGTAAGACGATCACAAAAGTCAAACTTACGGTGGGGTGTGTCGTATTTTAAGGAAGATGATATACAAATATTAGAGGTGGACTTTTCATGATACTGGTAATCATGCAATATTACAGACCAGAAAATTAATAGAAACTATATAAACTCTAGTTATTATTACCGTGAATTATGTGTTGTGTTTAGCTGACAGGATCATATGAAATGCAATTGTCTCGTACACATGTTGTACGAGACCTTCATACCTCTTTCATATAAGGTTGAGCAGGTTATCATTGAATATTTAGTTTACTTATTCTATCAGACTATGTGATATTCGAAGATTAGAATCGACGTTAATTTGATCAATAATTTGAACTAAGTGATTGAGTCTCTTTCATCCTTTATTTATAGCAAGATGGAGAGCATTCATCGAGCTGACAACTGTTTATGCTTGAAATAATTGCGGGTAGTTGAATTCTTATCTGTGACGTGACATCTTGAAATAAACCCCTATTAGCAGACTTTAATACATGTGTGTTTATCATGTCTCATAAAGCTAGATCACAGTATCTATCAGGTTGTGAACTAATCCGCTTATTCTATGAAGACTAATATAGATATACGGCAAGTAATGCGTTACAGAAAGCAGCATCGCGAAATTATCATGTTCTGTTAAACATGAAAAGCTTTAATAGATTATTGGAAAGTGCAAAAATTGGTAGTTGCAATTGTCTGAAGTTATTCTTAGAAATGGATAATGGAGCTTGGAAACTATAGCTTCTCAGTAGACACCGTTAGGATCCCAACAGAAGCGATGTTGCTCATACGTATGGATCTCGTCAAGCAATCGCATATCCTATACAAATTGGATGTTTAATTTACGGTACCATTATTAAAGAAGATTTTCTTACCTCTTTAGAAAGTTCGAAGGAAAATACATTTGCATTTTCTCGAACTCTGGCGGTTGAACTTGTTTTGGGAATTATAGCTCTACCATGTTGAACTGACCAGCGCAAAAGGACAAGTGCAACACTAACATTGTGCTTTTTTGCAATATTATCCAAGCATTCAATCTTGATTTTACCATTGATTAAAGCGCCTTCACCTAAGCTAGAATATGCTTGTATTTGTATATTGTTCTCGCTGCAAAGTTTTAATAATTCGGGTTGATGTAGGCATGGGTGAAGTTCAAATTGATGTACATGAGGAACAACGGAACAAACGCTTAGCAAGTGCCTTAGATGTTTTTCAGTGTAATTGGAAACCCCGATGTGATTAAGCTTTCCTTCGTTGTATAATTGCTCCAGAGCCCTATAGCTATTTGTACGGTTTTCCTCATTTATAGGATCCAATAACTTCGTTTTAGAAGTGCTATTAATTAAAGTAATTATTTCGTTTAGGACACTAGTATGAGTTATCCAGTATAAAAAATCAAATTGTACCCTGGCCAGTGGATCAGATAAAGATCGAAATAATCCAACTCAAATCTATTCAGAGAGTCAATTACAGCTTTGTAACAGGCATCATACCCTTGATCTTTTGGTGCTATATGCATAAAATAAGTCGTAGAAGAACATTTCAAGTACTAATAGGTTTTCCTTACCAAGTTTGGACGTTATAAAGAGATCACTACGTTTGATGTTAAACTGTGGGTCAGCAAATACTTCTTTTAATATCTGACCTAAAATATGTTCATTTCTGTAAACGGTTGCCGAATCTTTCCAGTTATTAAGATGTCAGAATGCCAATGATTTTGAGCTTGACAGATATTGAAATATGATATGCTCACCTATCAACCGATAGCCAGCGCGTATAGCTTCAAAGACAACAGGTCGTAATTCTTCAATGGTCTGCATCCTATAAGTCCCCACTAAAACAATTGCGTTACAAATAAAACTTCATCAATTTTAGCATGGTGAATTTACAGCCTAGTACAGGGATGTTCGTCCCGTTATAGAGTTGCTTGTGAACTGTCATGTCGGAAAGAGAACAACAAAAAAGAAACAGGATTTGAACGACATTTTGGTACTGTTACGAAATTCGTATAATTTATTCTCCGCAAATGTCAAACATGTTGACTTTCATGCCAAATTTAACTAACCTTATTCTCTCTTTCGATTTCATCAATTAAAAAATCTTAATTAAAGATGAAGTTCTGGAAGAAGAAAGATAAAAGCAAAACAGACACCAATAATCCCTTCGATGAAAAGGGTGTGGATTTAATGCTAGCATCATCGACCGCATCTGTTGCTAGCGAATCAATCTATGAAGATAAGAACAGTTCTGCTCCTTCAAGTACAATAGGCAACCGAGATTTCGAACAGAATAGGAACGACCTTTTTGGTGGATATAATGATGAAAGAAGCCCGAACAATACTTCTAAGGCGCATGATAACAGTGCTTTTGCTGAAGAAGAAGATCCCGAGGTACGACAGATTCAGCAACAGATTCGCAATGTCAAACAGGACTCATTAGCAAGTACTCGTAATGCACTACAAAAAATCAACGAGGCTGAGGCCTCTGCTGTCACTACGATGAATATGTTAGGAACTCAATCAAGTAACCAAATAAACAAAAGAAAGGCAAAAAAAGCATGAAAGAGAATCAGATTGATTAACTTTTTTTTTTTTCTTTCTTCGCGTAGCACAAATTGCAAACATAAACCGTAATATGGATATATCTAAGGCCTATACTGACCGTGCTTCCGCTCAAGCTGGAGAGCTGAAGAAATTAAATCGATCAATTTTCATACCTGTTGTGAAAAATCCCTTCAGTAGAGATTCTAAACAAAGAAAAGAAATCGAAAAACTTCATGAAGAACATATGGCCGAACGGAATCAAATTCGTCAATTCGAATACGACTCTTCTGCACGTATAGCAGAAACACAAAGACTAGGCTCCAGACAAACAGAAAAGGAAGGTTTTCGTAAGAGTCGCTCTAGAGCAGATCGTAATAAATACCAGTTTGAAGCGGATGAAGAAGACGACGCGATTGAAGACGAGATCGATCAAAATCTTGATCTTTTAAGTGATGCTACTTCTCGTTTGAAAATAATAGCCACCGGTATGAACGATGAGCTTACCAGCCAAAATAAGCAATTGAACAAATTAAACAAAAAGGTTGATCCTATAAACGCAAAATTAAGGTCTACAACCCATACTTTGGATTCCACGAGATAAGCACCAATAACTCATTGCCTACGCAAATTCACGATCATAAATAAAAAGCATGTACAATAGACTTAAACGTCCAAATATTCAATCCTTTTTCAGTGTTATGGTTTTGTTTTTTACTATTCTTTTTTTATTAGTGCAATGGGTCGGAATTTTGAAAATGTGGTACTTCTTGTACGGTTTACACTCATTTTTGGTCCTCTTCCATATACTCTGGGTTCTTTCGTAAAAGTACAATACCTTCCAACACTGGTGCCAGAGGTAAATCTAAGGAAAGAGAAAAATAATTAGTACCAAATAAATTGTTGACTGTAAAACACTATGGAACTTACATTCTTCGGTCGCAAGCTCAGCACGTTCTGAGTGAGCCAACAGGACAGGTGTTGAGTGTGTTTGAAAGCCTGTAATTGTCCTAGGACGACCAGCTTGACCGACAACATCTACGGCTTGACCGACACGTACAGTAACTGGCAAGCTTTCCACGGATTCATCGAATGTAATCAGGAATCGTGGATACATAGCAGTAACCAAAGAGTATAGTAAGTAATGATGTTTTCCGAACATAACTAAAAACAAGATGCGTCGACAAATAATGTTAATATCGAATATCGAACGAAGTAATAATGTTGATCAAGGATAGTTACATGTCTTGTGATCTGTGAATGCTATAATACTTGTCATTAAACCAGCGATGGCGACAGGAGACATGATTTGACGATCAGTATGAAAGGGGTTCAACGTCATAGTTCCTTTAGCCATGTGCAAAAGACCCTGAGCGATACGAACCATGAACAAACTTGGAGCATCCTTATGGTAAAAACTAGCAAGTTGTCTTAACATCTGGGCAAGACGTGCATTATTAGTACCGGCGCCAACAAGGCCCATAGCGAAAATAGCACTGATAGCAACATCGCCGTCGTTGTCGTGAGAGTATTTACTAAGTGTATCAAGAATGTTTACTTGTGGGTTGGAAGCGCAAAGCAGACCATATGCTAATGGAACTGCTTTTCTAACAACAGGTTCACTGTAATGCATCTATCGGTTCATAAATCGGGCGTCAATAAAGATAGCCTAATTCTCATTCAATATAACACACACATGGATGAGAGACCTACCAGGTGATTGAATGTACGCAAAGACATCTCTGAGCCGATATCCTCACCCATAGCGATCAACGCAACACCCAAGGTAGCAAATCCTTGAAAAGTATCGTCGTCCTTTTCCTTATCTAAGTGATCATTACATAGATGGAGCATCTTTTGAACCTTCAACACATTGCCTGTTCCAGCATATGATAACGCTTCAACCAAAACTTCAGCCTGCTTGCCCAGTGGATGTTCGATGGCTTTCAAAGTTTCTAAAGTAGCATCCGACGCATCCTGTTTACCAAGGTATAATAAACCGAGACCAAGAGCCATGAAACGGGACCATGATTCCTTAAGATAATTGTCTTCACGCTCCATCATTGTTTGTAAAATAGTGCTAGTAATATCACCATCACAAGTGCCAACAAACACTAAACCGAGTGCCAAGGCAGCTAATGAGGAAATCTCCATGGAGAGAGTAGTATCACTAACCAATGGTAGGAGAAGGCTTGAAATCTCTTCACGGGCAGAGCCTGCATAAGCGAGACCAAGGCTATAATATATGTTAAGGTCCATTACAATATCGCTCACTGACAAAAAACCTAACTGGAATAGAACTGTAAGCTTACCCGAAAATTGCAGCTTGCTTGATAGAAACACTGCCAGTTTCCAAATGTTCGGACAATAAAGCCAAGGCAGGATCTGATTCTTCACGGACACCAGTATTTAAAATACCAATGGCAAGTAAAGCGCCAGCCTTAATGTGATCGTCGGTTGAATACATATATTTGTCGATCAAACTTAAACCATTTTCAATATCCCAAAGACAAATCATACCCAACGAAGCAGTGGCGCTGGTCATACCATGCTCCTTGGTCTTATAAATCCAAGAAGAATCGCTTTCATCTTCTGTTACCATAAGTTTATCTTTACAAAATGCTGCGTTGACAAAGGCGTTGACAAAAGTAGATGCTAAATTGTTTCGAGCGGAATCGATATTGCTACTGAAGGCAGTTCTATGATTTTCTAAATGACTTTTGTAGATATCTTCTGGTACTTTGGGTTCCATTACATCTAATTCACGAGCAAGCGAAAGGAAATAACTGGAAAGATTGGAGTTATTAATGCAAGCGTTGAGGTCTGCATCTTCTGTTTCTATATATATTTGCTGACGTGCAAGTTGGAATGCCATTTGTTTTTTTAATAAACTATAAGTATAATATTTTCCATCAATTAGACCTTCCATCCTACAAGACTGCAATCAAGGACAAAACTTACGGATCAGGGCACTGTTCGAAATCCTCTCTAATCAAATCCATATCACCAACACGAATAGAGAGGGTGAGTGCTTGTGCCCATTTTTCTTGATTGCGATAAATTGCTCGAGCTGTCTTGAGAAATTCAAGATCATCGGGAGGTGCTAACAAATTGACACAGCTATAAAGTAACGTTAAATTACTTGAAAGGAAGTAATAAAATACTAATTTCATTCATATGTATAAAACAATACTTACCCAACCATATAAAGACATACTCGTTCATAAGTGTTCTTGTCTACAAATTGAATAATTTGACAGATGGATTCAACTTCAAGTAAAAGATCAACAGCATCTGCTTCAGCATTGTGTTTAAGAAAGAAAGGTACAATTTCAAGAGCCAAGCGAATCAATTCGTCTGTAGGCTGATCATTCTCAAGTCGTGATTGATATTCTTGCATTATTTCGCTGGATAAATGTCGAACATACTCATGTCCCCAAGAACCAATATCCTCTTCATCCGATCCAATGAATCTATACTTTAATGTTTCACGTTGTCCTTCTTCCCCATAACTCATTGAAAGGACTGACAAAATATCGGCAAAGAGCTTTTTGTCGGAAGAGTCTGACCAAGATTCATGAAGTTTCTTCATCAAAGGATACCATTTACCCAAGAATTTCAAAGGTTTTGGTACAGATGTCATCGAGCTTGTTGAAGTGCGGATAGCTGTACGTAAGTGTTCAAGTGCAGGGCGATGAAGCTCTGTATTTTCATCCTAAAGATTATAAATTAGCAGACCGATGTTAGCTGTCGAATTTAAGGAACGCAAAAAAAGTTGTAGATGCTTACTTGCAAACGTTCAACCATCAATTCCAACTCATTTTTTAATTGTTGGTCTTCTTCTGACTAATTTATACAAAACCAAATGTAAAATCAGTAGGGTTCATTCAAACTGAAGTGTTTTCACGCTTTTACCAGTTCTTCTTCTTCTTCAGCCTTCTTGTCATTTTTATCCTTCTTTTCGTTCTTAAGATCCTTTTCATCACCTACGGCCTCTGAAGGCTTTGATACTTCATCTTTCTTTTCGTTAACCATTATTATTACTTTTACAAATTTGAAGCGTTGAGAGAAGGTAAAAGGTGCAATCTCTTTGTCGTTTGCCTCGCGTTTCAATTGAATATCCTCGGAAATCTGACAGTGGAAAATTGGGACGCGCAACACAAAAGCAGCGCATGCGTCATTTGGTGCGTCACTCCGCTAAGCGTCACAGACAGTTTTGCTTTGAACCTTTTTCTTCCTTTTTAGGTGCAATAGATAAAAAGAATTATTACTATGAATGCGATGTCTATGAATCCTTTACGACAAATTACTGTAGGCATCAAATCAAGATAAATTTCGGACGTAGCTATTTATTAGGATCTGGAAGAAGGGCAAAGTAGCAAAATCTTGTAAGTATTATTAGGGTATATTATATTGCAAACATTAAGTTACGGAGTAGAGCATCTTCAATGTCATGGATGCCTTTTAAAACTTTTGATTATGGAGGATAAGGTTAAAGAATGACGGTGGTTCTTGTTATGAGAATGCACTACTTCTTCTTTGAAAAGACTTCCATAATTATGGTGCGCAGGTTTTGTAGTTGTAGTCGTATTGGGATTATTAGGCTTGATAACTGAAGCACTCGTTTGTATTGACGAAGGAATATTATCTACCTTCAAAGGAGACGTGGATGAAGGATGCCGATGCTCTTGCATTGAATTCCGATATTGCGTTTCAAAATGCTCTCGACAACTTGACTGTACACGTTGGCTATGACATTTTGACAATAGGAAAGTGGGTTGCTGTGGTTGCTGTGAAGTTGGTGTGGGTGGCAGTGGGCTTATTGGAGGAGGGCTTTGCGGTATTGCTGTTTGATCAACAAAATAGGAATACTTGCTTTTTAGCGAAAGTGAGGTTGGTGTTTGTCTTAGAGTGGGTGATTCAGGCAAAGTTGGAGTTGATGATTGAGCAATCCTTGCCAAAATATCGATTGAGTTTACACTGTCTCGTTGTTGGTCGTCTTTCAGTGTGATTTCGTCATTTACTCGGTTTTTGGGGATGCCTATTGTTTCTGCCGATGACAAAGTTCTGAGTTCGTTCACTTGTTTAAGTAAACCATCACGTTCATCAATGAGGACGGACAGCAATTTTTTTTTATCCTCCAATTCAATTCCTTGAAGTTCCAGTTGCGCTTTCAAAAGTTTCTCGCTATTATGTATTGATTGATATCCTCTACGCCTATCATTTCGAGTAATATTTGCTGTCGATGGGCTATTATCACTCAATTTCTTTTGTAGAATAGAGATCAGCTTATCCTGCTTTTCAATTAACTCCCTTAACGTTTTATTTTCGAGTCGTTCTTTTTCTAAACTACAAACGTATTGAGTAATTAAAGTTTGCATAGTTCGCTCATTAGCCTCCAGTAATTGCCGTATTTGCAGCACATCATACTGTGAGTCTTCCTTATCATCCTCATGTGTATCTGTGTAATTATGAATGAGATCTGTTATAAAGTCGTCAGAAAATCGCTTTGTTCTCTCGCTTTGCATTATTTCTATCTGCTGATGCAGTTCGTTTATACGCTGTTCATACATATTTGACTGTACATTAAGTGCCAAGATCATTTCACTGTCTGACTTTTTACATTTTGTTTCAGCAGCGTTGTATTGTTGAAGAACATCTTCAAACATTTGTGTCAATTCAGTAGCTAAAGTATTGATTGTTGCAGCTCTAGATTTTGCTTGTATTTGGTTACTTTTGGTACTTTTGATCGAAGACCGCAAACGGTCCTTTCGATTGGGCGACGATGGCGGTGTATAAGCTGTAAATGAGTTGATGATAGAGTTAGTAGCAAAACTACTCCTGTTATCTGCATAATAGCTTGTTAGATCATGGCTCTTCCTAGCTCTTGTTTTATAAGGAACTGCTGCTGTTTTACGATTTCCTTCGCTATTGTTATGATGCTGTTGGTAGAAAGGAATAATTGTTCCAGTATTCAATTTCGGCAAGCTTGTCAGCAACTGAATTCTCGACTCCACTTTACTCATTGAATTTGCTATAACTTCTTGAATTGATAATAATGCTTGAATATCTGTTTCAAAAAGAAGGGTGATTGAGTGAATTAAATGTTTTGCTTATGGCAAAGGGAAAATCAAATCTGCTACGGTTTAATTACAATTTAAAGGACTTCTCATTCATTTTCAACTCAGTTTTATCAGCTTCATTTAATTTTCCCGTATTCGTTTGATACTTTTCGTTCCGTTATTACGAACCAATCTAGTATTTAAAGATCTAAGACGCTGTCGTGGACTGGAAGAGTGGCTAGTTTGAGAGATATTATTCATTGGCAATCAAATGGATTTTCCTGTGTATCGTGTCGAGAGGACATGCTCAATGAGATTGTCAAACCTGTCTTTCATAAAACAGCTGCACACAAATATTGTGCTACCACAGTTGCATTGCCGTTTGCATGCTGACTGTCAATCATTTGATACCATAGAGCGCAAAAAATTTGTTCTCTACACATTCGATGCGCATACTACCGATATAGATGGTATTAGAGTATTCAAAAAAGCAATGACAAACATCTATGTGTCAAATTTATACTTCGACAATGAAAGTTTAATTGTAATTCCAAAAATACATTATGTGTCGATTCATAGATAAGGAATTAATTTTACGGAATACCGTTTTAAGTTTGCAAAATAGCCTCAACAGCAGTTATAATACGTTGAAGTAGTAATTATATGGAGGTGTAAATATTTGAAAATTTGTTCGAATTATTGATCATTGTAAAAAAAGTTAAAAGCGTTTATTTTTCAGCACTTTTATTAAAATCGAGTTTGACAATTATCCTATTTCATCTAATTTTTGAAGACAATTCACTCAAATAGAATGTGTATCTGTAAGCTTCTCTACAAAGTCGAAACTGCGTACAACAAACTGCTATACAATTCAGCCTTGATGGCGACTTGATTAATTTTTGTTCGATTAAGAACGGCTTTCACAGACACAACCAAAGTACCGAGCAGACATTGGTGAAACAGCTCGCCAGGACGAAATAGATCAGAGGAACAAGTTTACGCTTTTCGAAAAGGTGGACTTGGTGTTCTGATAGATTTTTTTTTTTTTTTTTTTTTTTTTTTTTTTTTTTTGTATTTTGACTTGGTATACCTATGTATCATCTAAGGCCATCTAAGTAACGTTAAGTCATAAGAAAAAAATTGATTACTTATTTGCCAGTGCTATATCCTGAATTAATGCAATAACCAGCGATAATAATAAACGAGACGCTTGAATTAACAAAGATCGGTGCTGGTTAAATTGTTGAGATTCCCTTGGAAGGCATAGCTTCGGATCTGAACTTAATGGCAACATAAAAGGTTTTGCGCACTAGAGCCTAACGAGAGTAAAGCCTCATTTACGTATTCCTTATTTTTTTTATCTTTTTTAGTAGGGATATATCAACTCTTTTAAGAGATTATGGCATATAACCCATCGAAAGGAAACCACTTATTCTGTACCATTTGGAGTGGTATTACTATAGGAGTCAGTTCATATCTGTGAAGCATATGCCATGAGTATATAACTGTAAACGGAAGGTCAACTGTTTATGTTGGTGATAGTAATAGGAGGTGTATCTTATATGACTTGCAATTGGATGGAGTCTGGAAAGAGCATATAACATCATTCGCTAGAATAACGAAACCAATGTGGCAAAAATAATATAGAAACTGTGAAGTTGATATTTACAAAAGCATATATTCTTCAGGAAATATACTAATTGTTACGATTAATTGCTGCAATTGAAACAGCAGTATGCATATAAACAGAATAATGGTAAACTGCTAATAAAGTATTTGTCGACTGAGCAAATAGAATTGAATTTGTCATCATGTCAACCATAAAGCTTCTGGAAGTCAAAAATGTGCTGCAATAATGAATTGATCCCGAACATCACGAGTAAGTAAGACTCTTCACTCTGTTTCGATCATTTAAAAGGACGGTTACAGCCGTACCCTTTTATGGCTGACACGCATCGAAAATTGTCTTTTTCTCGGTTTGAGAGTAACAATTACTACTGTTACACTACATCTAGGTTACACTTGGGCTTGCAAGTTTGCAAAACAAAAAAGCCATTATTTTGAATTCGTATTCTACTTATTAGACTATGAATAGCTGCTTGTTAATATACATGCATTTCTTTGGAAACCAACAGGCTTGAATTATAGCAATCTAGTGAGATGTTATTATTGTATATAAATAAGGTTGTCTGTTGTAAACAGAAAGCAATCAATAATAAGTTGTTAATGATCATGTTCTACAGTGAGCGATCAACACCGATGCTTTATTTAGTGAAATACATGTATACATTGTGGGTAAAATCAAAAGTGCTTGTTTTAAAAGTAAATAAAAGCCCAAACTTTATATTTAAGGTTATTTGACCTCTTTTGATCCTCTTGCTGTCTTTCTTTTCTGTATTAGATTCACTTTAAATTTGCTGATCTCCATCAATTAACAGAGCTAAAATGGAGCTAAAGGATAGTCCACTATTCCGGTCAAAAGAGTCGAGTGTAATAATATGCTTGGTCACCTTTGAGGCCTTCATCATTAGCATATTGGAAGGTATGGTGATAATGCATCATCTAGGTCTAGTACAGAACTGTAACCCAGACTCAGCAGGAATTGGTATGAGAAGCATTGAGGCAGCAATAGTTAAAAGACTACAATATCTGATCAACACTGCTATTAACTAATACCTTAGGCGTAAGCGAGTCTGATTTGATTTATCATTCCTTGTTCATTATCGCACATATATTTCAGGTTATCCTATGTGTGGACGCGTTATATCAGAGAAATACAGGTACGTAATCTGTAGAAAGCAAGAAAGCAAATACTACAATTAAAGAGTTTAGTCAGTAATTTTACCCACTGCAGAAGCAACCTTTTAATCATTCTTTTCTACAACTTTAGCTCAACTTTGTGCTTTAATCACATTTGGCTTATTGGTCGTAGGTACGTAGATCACACTTTAGCCAAATTATTTGCAGTTTAGATTGTCAATTGTTATAGTCTGGTTTCTAACAAATTCTCTGCTTTATAGTGTAAGTGAGACTGATAATGATGATCCTTACTGTAAAAGTAAAAATACAAAATGACTGAGCAAGGTTCCTTGAAAATAGTTACGCAATCATTCAACTTCAACAACATGTTATTTTGGAAAATGCAGTATGGTCAGTAACTCCACCTAGTCACTTTATATTTACAGATTAGACAGTAAATGCACTGACGATGTTCTATCCATAGCGGTAATGAAGCTTTTTGGCATCCAGTAGATTCACGCTGGCAAGACAGTTTATTCGGAATGGACTCAGCCAAAGACTTCTATAGAAGTATTATGAGACCAATTGAATACACTATTATTGCACTTATTCCGGCATGCTTCTTAGCTTTGGCATACTTCGGATGGAGGTTACGAAAACAATTTGCTTGGGATAATTACAGAAACTTTTCAGCAGATACACGGTAACTACAATAAGTGCAAGCTGCTAAAAGCCAGAAGCAAGGAAAACTACAAATTCCGATTAACCAGGTAGCATATTTCACTAACTATATGATTCAACATCCAAATAGAGTAAGAAGTGCTTTGATTCAGATGAGCTTACTTTTGACCCTGCTCAAACTGGACTTTTTCTTTGTGTTTGGATTTGCTGCTCAGTTGATCCCTTCTAAACTACTAGGCTACAACGACTCAATTACTGAAACAGTTTTGGTATTTGTGTTTGGTAGTATCGGTTTATCACTAGCTTTAATTGCTGTTTATCAAGAAAACTTGTATGCTATGGGAGCATTCATTTGTGGAGGCTGCTTATCCGTCATTTACTTCATTTATCGAATCGTCATTATTGCTAGACCCCGTATAAATGGTTATGATCCTTACTTGCATACAAGGCAGTTCCTTATTTTTACCACAGTAATAGCTGCCGTGCTGATTCTGATCACCATAACGGTAGCATTCAAATGCCTCATCAATATCAGAAAAGGAGTCTACTTATTCCAAGGTAACTCAATTTACAAGCGACGACAAGTCAATGACAAAACAGATCATGAAGCTATCGATACAGAGAGTCTGCATGGTTTCGAAATGAAGGGTAGACAGATAGAAGAGAAAACTGCAGCATACAATGAAGCAGATGACGATCGTATTGGATTAAAGCAAAAAAATGAACAGTCAGCCTTGTGGACTATCGAATAGATTGTCTTATCTTTACAGTATAAAAGAAGAATTGCTTTTAAAAGAATTGCCCGTATTAAAAAGTCCTATGCTATTAATCATTTGCTTCGCTTATTGTTCTTTCTATTTATTTTAATAAATTTCTTCAGTTTTAGTTGTAAAGCATTTTTTTCCCCCCTTTATACTGAGAGCTGTACTGGGTTCGGTTTTTGAAGCAAGAGCACTTAAGTTTATAGAAGGCAAATATTATTTGGGCGTAAGACTTATCAATACAGTTCATCGAGAAGCAAATTTGATGGCCAATCTCATATGAGCGGTCAAAAGATATATCATTTGTTACTTATTTACACGAAAATTTGATCTTTTCCTTCCTAGAGGTTTGTTTTGTATTGTGCCTAAATGTGTGTAAAACATAATTAGAAGTCAATATAACCAGCTTTTTATTATCAGGAGTGCTAGATCATTGTCGTTTATCATATCTTCTAAAAGATCAAAAAGAAATCCTTGATGAACGTGCCCAAGCTATATTGGCAAAGAAGATACACTCATCATCAGTGATATCATCTTAATTTGTTTATGAGATGTAGCAAAACTATTGTTTGCGCTTCGTCCAGTTTCAAGTTAGTCACTGATCCTTATCGAAGCCGCTTTTCTTATTTACCCAGAAACATTGCCCATACGGGATGAGTAAACAGCGCAATTGTCAATAGAATTCATCGGTTAGTTAATGGTGAGATCTAACTTTCCTGCAGATATAGCTATTTTCGTCCAAAGCAAAGTAGACGTGCGCTGTATAACATCAATACAAACGCTGATCCTAGGGAGGTCTGGATGCAATTTGCAATTGATTATAGCAGATACTGAGTCAGTCCACGTTAAATATTCTATTTCAAGAAGGGCCTTCTTATTATCATCAGTTGTGGTCCAAGTTATGTATCAAACTGAATACCTTGAACATTTATATAGCTTGTTGGTAAAAAGCAACAATCACAGTCAGGAATTATACTGTGAAACCGTAAAATTCAAAATAAGTGTTGCTTTGAGGATGCACTTTACTTCTCAATGTCTATAGAATTTGTCGAAAAATCGGTCCACTGGTATTAGTCATAGTGAAAACTCGTAAAAAGGCATTTCGAGATTTCATTGGTCATCAAATAGTGTTCAATTGTGCATGAATTGGTCAATGCCTTTTCTGATTTGCTTCAGACAAATATACACATTGTCTTTTCGTTCACTATAAATTACTCAGGTACTGTAATTGCTTCTTGATTTTGTTTAATCCTACCAAGTACTGTTCATATCAACACCAGATCCAAGCTAAAAAGGATATTTAATCTTGATCTGCTAATTGTTCAATGACTATGAATGATAAATGTGCCCTTATACAGAATAACGAAACCAATTACAGATACTATAAACGATTAAGCTTTTTCAATGGAAGAAGCGATTCGTAAATCTGCACACAGCCAATCATAACGTACAACCATCAAAGGAGACAAAACTTGTCATCAAATTGCCCAATCAAAATTAAGTTCATGCCTGTTTGTGATATAGATTATTGTCTGTTAGAGAACTGAGAAGCGAGGATATAGCGTTCCAAATAAAAGAACAAAAAAAAAAAAGAAAAAAAAAGGTCACCTCTGTTAACAGTTTGTAACTGAATCTTGTTCTCTTCCATATCTATAAGTTTTACTATATTACCAACGCAGAGCATATTTTTTTCACCGTATAAAATGTCCTCAAAACGCGAAGAACAGACAGTTTCCATAGACCATCCTATCCCTTCGTCATCTTGGAAATTGGATAACAATTCCTTGGATAAGTGGTTAGAGGATGACTTGGAGCAATCAACTCTTTTCAGCCAAGCAAAACTGATTAAATGTGAAGAAAACAGCGCTCCTACAAATGAAAAATCTAGCTCCAATCCTGCCTCATCATTGCCTTCTCCTGATGAAGAGCGTTATTCAACTTTTGAACCGTCGCAGTGCAGTGAAAAACGAAATAGCAATACCCATACACCGATAGACACTCGCAAGTTAGATGGTCAACAGCTGTTGCCACACAGTTTGCTGTCCTTATTAAAAATTTATTCAATATTGAGTACAATTCGATTACATGAAAGGCAGCAACAACAAACACCTAACATAGGAACAACTGATAAACAGCCATTGTCACCCAAACAATCATCTACAACAAATATTCTTTATACTATACCACTAATCCAACCTCCTCCTTCTTCGTTGCCTTCACCCGTACTGAGTGTAGAGAATGGTACAATCAAGCATATCACCAGCAATAACAAAGGAAAACGGAGCCGCCAGCATGCTGATAGGTCAGAAAACAACAACTTACCCAGCATCGACTCCGTTCTATTAAAAAGACAGCGTAATACAGATGCGGCACGTAGGTCACGGTTACGAAAGCTGGTCAAAATGGAAACGTTAGAAAAGCGTGTTGAGGTGCTTAGAGCTAATAATGAGCAACTAAAAGTTAAGCTAGCTGTGCTGGAAAGTGAAGTGATTCATACAGCAGAAAAAGAAGAACGTAACAGACAAAGAATTCAAGATTTGGAAGCTCAGTTAACTGTGGCTCATAAGCAATTAGTAAATGAGTATCAACCAAAAGAATCAAAGCTTGAAGAAGTTACGACAATTGAAGATACAAGGAAAAATTGACCACTATTCTATGTAATTCCCCTTTTTTTGGTTGTTTGCGTTATACTGTAGTGGAGCCCATCATCGCATGCATAGTGCTGTAATAGTATCTCCAAACCTACACATTCCATTCCTCTCTGCATATAAAAAGAAAGAAACGAATAAAAAAAAAGCTGTCTTTAAACAGAATTTGAGCTTACATCGTAATCAACAATACGCTATTAGTGCTTCCCAGAATAGTAGTAGTATATGCTATTTAAATAATCTGGTCATAACGCAAGAATATGCTTCATGTTCACTGTTTCTAATTCGGCTCGCTTATAACAGCAGCACTGCGTTTCAGGTACAGGATTAAAAATTCTTTTTTTCGCGTCTTCTAAATCGAAAAAGGAAGGGGAGACACTGAGTTCGAATAAGAATGACGTGTTCTTGAGAAGTCTACAATTCAAGCAAGAAACGTAAGCTTCTGCTTTTTTCCCTTCTACACTGATTCTCTCAACTTAAAGTAATTATAACAAAGAATGTCTGACGGATCTCTGGAGAAAATGGAAAAGGACTTCAGTCCTCAGGTTGACGCCTTGCTGCCTGAAACTGAAGGATTAACTAAGGTACATTGCGTATAATTAGCTTCAATGGAAACTTAACGATATCAAAGTACGCGCTTATTCACCTTGAACTTTCTTTTTGTCTTTCAACGATGAATATTATTAGCAAGGCAAACTGAATGAAGCACTTGAAAAATTGTTATCTTTGGAAAAGCAAGCCAGAAATGTATGTTAACTTTTAAACAGATGCACTTCAGCAGATTTGAAAAACAAACAAACTAACCTTCCCCGATTTTAACTTTGTCTATGCATGTAGGCTGCTGATCAGGCGTCGACTGGTCGTATCCTTGTTCAAGTTGTTAAATTATGCCAAGAAGCCAATGAATGGAAACTCATGAATGAGCAAATTGTTTTACTATCAAAAAAGCACGGTCAACTGAAAGCTGTAAGCATTCAAAACGACAACACAAAAACAAACAACGAAGATGCCAAAAAAAACCAAACTGACTTTTTCTTTGAATTCAATCAGGCTACATCTAAAATGATTCAAGAAGCAATGAGTTATCTTGATTCAACTCCTGATATGGATACTAAACTCGAACTAATTGATACACTTCGTACAGTGACTGATGGTAAAATTTATGTTGAAGTCGAACGTGCCCGTATTACTCGTCTTCTCTCCAAAATTCGTGAGGATGAGGGCAAAATCACAGAAGCTGCTGATATTTTGCAAGAACTCCAAGTTGAAACATTTGGCTCCATGGATAAAAGAGAAAAGGTCGATTTTATTCTGGAACAGATGAGACTTTGTTTAGCCAAATCCGATTATATCAGAACGCAGATTATTTCTAAGAAGATTAATACCAGATTTTTCCAAGACAAAGAAAACGAAGTAAGCAATTTACTGATTGGATTTTAATATAGAAAAGAACCAAAGACAACTGATGCTCAGCTGCCTAAATATTACAGGATCTCAAACTTAGATACTATGAGTTAATGATACAACATGCTTTACATGAAGATCAATATTTAAATGTTCACAAATTCTACAAACAGATCTACGACTCAGAATCAATTCAACAAGATGAAGCTAAATGGAAAGCCGCACTTCAAAATGCAGTTTTGTTCATTGTGTTGGCACCTTATGACAACGAGCAATCGGATTTATTACACAGACTTTATGAAGACCCCAAATTAGCTTATATCCCTGAGTATCAGCAAATTGTCAAATGCTTTGTAACTGTCGAGCTCATGCGTTGGACTGAGATAGAACAAACCTACGGCCCTCTTCTTACACAACAGCATATGGCTTTTGATAAATCCACCCAAGATGGACAAAAGCGATGGAAGGAGCTTCATCATCGTGTAGTTGAGCACAACATCCGCGTAATTGCCAAATATTACACTCGCGTCAGCACAAAACGATTAACGCAGTTGTTGGATTTGAGCGAGAAGGATACAGAAGAGCTTTTGTCCAAGTTGGTGGTTTCAAAGACAATTTATGCTCGTATCGATCGTACAGCTGGAATCATCAATTTCCAAACAAAGAAGGATGCAAATGAAATATTGAATAATTGGTCGAATGACATCAACACATTATTGAATTTGATCGAAAAGACTTGCCATTTGATCTCAAAGGAGGTAATTTCAACTGAAAGATTCAAGGATGGTGATAAGAAACTAACGTTTATATTTATCTCAACTTTTATCAATAGGAAATGGTTCATAGCATAGCCAAAGTCAAATAAAATCTCTTTCTTTGCACTTGACTAGTGAACTACTAATAAAACATCTTTATTCTTCCTGAGTCCATTTAAGCAAAATCCAGGTTTTTTGCCTCAATTGAGCTTTCAGCTTGGAGCAAACAACGCGGAAATTTAAAATGAGAGGGATCCTCATTGTTCATGCAATTTTTCAGCATAAATTTGGTTAATTGCTTGACACTTGAATTATTGACAAACATATACGGGATTATTAGCAAGCTTAAAACCAATCTGTGACTATCTGCTGTTATTAATCAAAACAAACAGTGTACTGGCCTTGCGACTACTGTCTTTTTTTCCTTTGAAAAGAACGGGAAATGCCTTGCTTTTAATTGGTTCCTGAACAAATGTATCAAAGTACCTTTCACTCAAAATAATGACACCTTCCTTCTAAGTTATTTATTTAAAGGATTAGTAAGAACTTGAAAGTTGATTTTTTAGGAGTCATAAAGTTCAATCATGCGGTTTCCATTGTATCTAAAGTTCTTATCAATTTCATTTCTAGAAAAGAAAAAGTGTATTATTCATTCCGCATCTTCCGCTAAAGTTAACAAAATGGAAGCGACGGGATAAACGTAACTTACCGACGAAAAGAAGAGGGCTGAAAACGTCAACTAGAAGAATGATATAACATTCTTTTGGTGTGTAAACAAAAGATTAGTGTTTCATTGTTATATGTTGTTTTAACATACATGCAAACAAACAGGTTGAATTCAATCTGTTACTGCGTTAATAGATAAAATGCATCAATGTTGCAGAAGGCAAAAATACCCATGCTTTCAACGCTCGCTACTATAAAAAGAGAAGCTTTCGTAATCAAGGGTTTCGTTTCCTTTTCCTTCTCTTATCTACTTTCATATCTCTCGACTATAAAAACTGGCTGAAGAAAAGTGGAGTTTGGATACAAAATTTATCAACAACGACGGATTTCCAGGCCTTCACACAGAAAAAAGAAAATGGCTTACTCTTCGTCTTCTTCTTCTTTTTCTACTTTTCTTTCCTTTTCAGTCAAATTCATCCTTTTACAATTGTTGAGATATATTATGCGTGATTGGCTTGCTCTTCCATTATCACCTAGTACAGTCAGTCATACTAATAACGAAGGAAGTCTGGCTACTACAACTACCGCAACTACAAGTGATGATGACACACAAAATTATGATATAATAAACAGCAAATCAGCTAACACCACCTCAACCGACGGTGAACTCACAGAGAATGATGAAAGACCTGAACGAAGAAAAAGAAAGCCAAGTTGGTTTTCTATTCTGAAAGTGTTTGGTGTTTCGAATAAAGTAAAGAGCAAATCATCCAAAGCAAGAAAGAAGCTGAGTATCAGTAATAGAAGCAACTCTAGTGCAACCGTTTCATCTATAGCTTCTTCTATTGCAACTACAGCGCCAGAGCAACCCATCTTTGAAGAACGTAATGATTCAAAACAAAGTGAACAAGCACAAGAAGCATTAATGGGAGAACAACAACAGAAACAAGAGCAATCATCATTACTTGTAAATGAGATTATAAAAGAAGACGAAGGAGAACACATACAAAAGCAAGTAACACAAAACGCAAGGACCATCTTACCTAAAGAGTTTGGTGAAAATAAGGCATCTGAGCCCATTATAGTAGCAAAACAAGAAGAGGAACTGCAAGAAGTGGAAGAGCTCGCGGTGTCCTCATCGCCTTCACTCCATAGGAACAGTATTTCATCAGCAAATAGCAGCATCGTTTCAACAGATGTTGACTCTGATGATAACTCTACACCTTCTAATTCGCAGATACTGTCTGCACCTACAACCGCTGGCAATGACTTGAATAACCAAAAGGCCACCGCTGAAACAACAGTATACACTAAGGTATAGCTCCGTCTTTGCGTTAATTGCCTTTATTACACATATTCTCAGATTACTAACACTTGTACGCAAGCAGGTTTGTTGGAATCACGGTGGTTATAAAGTTCAAGTTACGGGAGAATTCGATAATTGGTCAGGTATACTCGGGACTCCTTCCACTTTTTCTTACACTTAAAAAAGAAAAAAGACGGACGGACACTCACATGACTGTAATACTTAAATAGTCTCCATCAATATGATCAAAGATACTGAAAACCCCAATCGTTATTTTGCAGAAATACCTATACCTAATGTGAACAAGGACATGGAATTTAAGTTTGTTGTAGATGGAGAATGGAGATACGCAGAGGAGTTACCACACCGCACTGATTGGCGTAAGTCGTATAACAGCAAAAAATCCATAGACTCATAATTAACCATCTCCTTTTCGCATAGGCGGTAACATCAACAATGTTATTTATAAAAGAAAAATCTGAACGAATGAAAGATTTACAACATTCTGACCTCTCTGCCTTTTCTTTCTTTTTGATTTTCGCCACAATTTTCCCACTTATATCCCACATTGACTCTTTTATTAAACATAAGATCAATATGACTCTCACTACTATGTCAGTTTTCCTACAAAAAGAAAAGGAGAAAGAAAAAAATAAAATAAAAGATCAGCATAAACAGATTGCATTGAAGGGTATATGTTGGATAGGAGCTGATAAAATGAATTGATCTTCATCAAACACTATCAGTCGCGTAAAGTATCGCAAAAACAATCACTAAAATAAGCAATATAGTGCTAAACCCTATGGACATGATTTGATTCAACTTTTGCCAACGGTCTGCCATTTTACCGCCCTTTTCTAATACGTGTTTTGGCCAGATTGACCCAATCCACCAAAAAAAGGGAAATAAAAAGCCCAATAAGAATAGTAAGCCGCTGATAGAGTAAAAGCCATCTCCTTCATCCTTATCAGCCACCCACCAGACAGGTTCAGCAGCATCACTAGTATCTTCGGTGTCTTTGTTATCACCGGCAATGCTATTATGATCATTCGCCGCAGATCCTGGCCGCTGTTGTTTATCAACACTATGAACATTGTCTACATTCAAGCAATTATTGAAGTAGTGAGATGCTTCCACATCTGTAATATCTTTGTCGTTTAACGTTGGTGTTGTTACAGTAACAATATTATTGCCGTTTGTCACGTTTAGATTTTTTTCGGCCATTCTATCTGTTCGGCCTCTACTAAAATAGTCACCCAAATCCCCTTGCTGTTGCTGTTGGCTGTCTGATGGTTGACTCGCAAAAGCAGACGAGTTCCGTAATGTAGTTGCATCTGATAACCGATTTTTTAAAATGGCAGCATTACGTTCGGTAAACTCACGATCAATATAGTCCTCATATGCACTGTTTCTCTCATTAAAAGGCACAGCAGTATTATGCGACGAATGTATAATCATTGCTTCAGTTGATAAAGAAGAAATGTAAGTTGTTGACGTTGGCTGCTGCGTTGGTAATCGTGTGATTTTTGCTGCTTTTTGTGTTGCATTATTCTTATTGTCTAGAAACTGTTCTGTCAGTTTCAAACGCCAGTCAAATGCAGTATCGCTATTCTCTTGCTCGTCGTTTTTGCTATTTTCATTCATCATTGCTGAATATACTATTGCAGAAAAAAAAGAGAGAACAATTGAAAAAGGCGAAGTCAAACGACGTAAAAAGGGGGCCGTATCTTACAACACAGGTTTTTTTTTTTTTTTTTTTTTTTCTTAAAACTGCAAAAACAAGAATATTTGTATCACTTGAAGTGACCTAGATTTTCCCAGATACAATTGTGTTAACTGCGACAATACTAAGAGTACCATGCAATAACACAACAGCTTTTTAAATAATTGTATACTCACCTATGAATTATGGCTAAAACCCTCAATTTGACACTATTTTTCTGCATTCCGAAACCGAGAAGAATAGCTCACTCACTACTAATAAAGAAGAACTTGGTTTTTCAACATGCAGTTATAATATAGAATTGATAAGATCTAATAACAATTTTTTCAAAGAAATAGATATTTAATATCTATAATAAATAAGGAGCCGTATAGTTCGGGTCAAGAATACTATCATCTGATAGTGAATCATCAAGATCATAGCCTTCTTCTTCATCTTCTTCGTTTAGTTCCTCAACAAAATCCCACAATTTTGCCAGCAATGTTCTATTACAAGAGAAAAGATCTAATTGTATGCTACCATCTATATTACGATACAAAGAAAACATTAAAGTTGAAGCTTAACATTCAGGTAATGCTGCGCCGTTAAACTTACCAGGACCATTTTTTAATATGACATCGTCGGTTGCATATTCCACAATCAACCTTTGGAAATCTTCATTTTGTTCCGGTGTCAGCGTAACAAATCTTTTGGCCAATTCCAGCATATCCACCTGGACTGGTATATCAAGTTGCTGCTTTATTTCTTTGGACAATTCAGCCTGATCAACGAAACTTAATCCATACACATCCTTTAAGGTATATATAACATTTGTAGATGTTTCTGACGTTGTTACTGGCGCGTCAGAGCATACACTTGATCCATCCTCATTGTCCGTGGTAGAAATAAATGAATTCTTCCTTTTGCTTGACGGCAAAGGCGTTTTCATTGCATTATGAGCTTGTTCTTGATATTGATCATGGCCTTCTTGAGTAGGTTTAATAGTTGTGGCATCAGAGGGTTTTCTTGAAAGCGCATGAGCTTTATCCTCTTTTTTCTGGGTAACAGTAACTGAATCTTTTGCTTTGCGAGATGACTTAGCATTGCTAATACTATCAAAAGATTGTTCCGGGAATTGATGATGTTCTTCTTCATTTGTTTTGATAGCTATGTTATCAGAAGTTCGTCTGGGACGTCTGGCAGCTCTTTCCTCCTCTTCTTGTGCAGAGCTGAATGGGTTCTTCCTTTTACTTGATGGCGAAGATGGTTTAAATGCAGTACGGGGTTGTTCACGATATCGGTTATAGTTTTCTTCAGTATTGACAGTAGCAGCGGAGCGTCGTCTTGAGCGTGGAGCAGCTCTTTCCTCCTCTTCTTTGGTAACTGTATACGAGTTTTTACGTTTTCTTGATGGCAAATGTTGCTTGGTTGCGCTAACCTTTGAGGGGCCTTGATAATGTTCATGGTCTTCATCAATATCGTTTTGATAAGCAGCAGGAGATAGGTTTCCTGACTTGTCAATAGAAGAGCTCCTAGTAGCACCATATGGTTTCTTACCACCCTTTCGTGGACGGCTTGCATTTGGAGAAGATATTTCTGATGAAAAAGATGAAGGTTCACCAGATAATAACTCGATGAGCTCGCTAGAAGCATTGGGAAACTCTAGAGTAATGACCTTAGAGTAGGTAGGTTGCGCAAAGTTGAGATCAAAGGACAGAACTTGAGGGTTTGCAATATCATTCTTGAAGTAAAGAACAATCTTCAGATCAAATTCACCCCAACCTTTCTCTTGCAAAACATAAGGCTCAACTTTCCTGGCTGTGAGGAAATAAAAAGAAATTTAGCTGTTTGGTTCAAAAAACGCGTTTAGAAGAGAGTAAGAGAGACTTACTTCTATGCGGCTCTGAAAATGTAGGATGTAGAATATATTGAATGTAATTAAGAATCATGGAGAGTTTTCCTTTGACTTCTTCACCATTATCCATAGCAACGAGAGAAATTTTCCAGTTTCTCCAAGGATGACCATCTTCAGATCTGGCTTCTGAACCTTTAAGAACGTGATTATGGCAAGTTACTTTTATGTCTTGCGTGGCTGTGGTCTGGTTTTAGTGTGAAAAGCAGTTTAAGTAAGAGATATAGCCTTTTCTTGTCCAAATAAAGGTGACAATACCATTTTCTAACGTTCCTGGAAAGCTTTTATGGTCTGCTGTGGGGTAAATAGGTTGAAGAAAATTGAAGAGAGCGATATCTCGGAAAATGAGCCGCCTTTTATCCTTTTGAAAATAAAATTTGATGACGTGTATTGGATAGATAAATGGATGACTTGCGCGGGAAATGAACCTGGAAAATGTAACATCATCAACCCTATAGATTAGAACAATAAGTGTATGCAGCGCATAAGAAGTACACACATCATTAACAAATGTATTTGTCTTTTGTAAGCAAAGTTGTAATTGTTGGTTCGACAAACGAACATAAAAGTTTAATTGGCCAAAGAGGCATTCGGTCTAATTTACTGCTTTTTATATCCATCCGCTTCCCAAAGCAGATAATTTTATACACAAGTATGACATAGAAAAGTCTGTTAAAAGAACAAATATGTAAGGAATTAGTTACTAAACTTTGGCTTAACAAAGCAGAGATATCGAACAGAAGAGCGTAATAGTAATGTGTTAACTATCGTTAGTCACTATGATAGTAATCAGGTAGGACTGTTCAAATTATTCCCTTAGAAACCCTTCTTACAAGAACATTACTTTCCGCTGATGATAATTATACACTACTGCTAACAAAAATATGTAGGGTGCTAAACCACGTCTTATACAACTGGTAAACATTTTCTCTTGATGAACAGACTCTAAGAACTGTAGCAAAGCTGTTGAAAGAAGATATGCATTTTTCTAGAGCCTACTATACACTCAAAAGAAGACGATATCGTTAGACTATTATAAACTTTATGACAAATATTCTTTGCAGCGTTAAACTTTTTCATACACTTGTTGGTACAATAAGTCGTTTAAAAGTAAAAAACCAGTCAAAGAAGAATAAGAACTACGGAATAGAATATAGAGAAAATGAAATCAATGACTACAAACGGTGAACAACAAGAAGCATAACTGGTAGAGCTATCTTAACGAAAATTCGCAAGAGCAATTTGGCATTTGGATACTCTTAGAAGGGCTCACTGTATTGATTAAAAAAAAAAGCCCTTTCCGTCTAAATCGGTAATGGTATGCTCAGCAAATCAAGTATCATCTTAAAAGTCCATAATATCGATATCGTACATGCCTTATGCGGAGCATGAGACGCTTGAATAGCTTGGGTAGCTTGGGTAGCTTCGGAAGCTATATGATTGACTCAATGAACTTACGATAAACATTTGTACCTTTTTGAAAGATGTTTGGACTTTGATTCAGCGTTTTACTCAACATGATATTCACTATCAAAGTTGTGTTAATTTTTGATTTTTAAGGTTAATTTTGGAAACCTAAGGGTTTTCTAGCAGCTATACATACAGTAATACTGGTGCTCACATGTCCCTAACTATGGATCTGAAGTTTAACCAACTGACCAATTCTCGGACAAGCTTAACTTCTCATTTGAAATGATAACCCGTCTACACATACACAATTGTCAATAAACTAAATTCCTACTACTCCCTCATTATGTTGGCGAAGGTCTTATATTTTTGGCGTCTCCCTTTTGCAGTATATTTGCCTGCTTGTCTGAAGTTATAAATCATTTCTCCAATATAAAGTAAGTGCTTGAGCCCTTAATGCCTTCACTTCTGGGAAGTTGCTTAATCACTGTGATATGATTTTCAAGAATACTCGACGAGTTCTTACTGAGTATTAAGTAGAACAGTGGAGAATCCGACGTGCTTTCGTCTACTATTCCCTCAGCGCTGGAATGAAGTATACCGCATACCGCTGAAGTTCAGGAAGAGCTCTTTCTGAAGAATTTTAAGAAACTGTTCGTTCTGCTCTGCTCATATTTTTTTTTTTTGTTTTTTGTTCTTTGTGCTAATTTCACATTTCTCATGTCGACTATCAATTTTTTATCAAGATTCAAAATCAACAGCTTACTTAGTCCTCCGAATCAACTTCTTCAGTGTCGACTTTCATTGTATACTGCGCTTGAAGTAAAGGTTCATTTCAGAATTGTAATTTACTCTGTACAAATTTTAGGAATTTCTCAATTTTTTTTAAATACCGCGAATACGCATTGCCTTTTCACACTTGCCATACTTTAACCGTTGACACTTTTACTCACAACTAATCAACAATTTTACAATAATGGACAATATTGACGATCTCATTTTATCCTTAACTGATAAGCAAATTGAAGAACAAAAGAAGGCTGCTGAAGACAAAAAACAAGCCGAAAGAAAAAGTGGAAAGCGAAGTAGAAAAGAGTAATGGTTAATTATTTATCTTCAATAACCACAACATAGACTCATTATTTCCCCTTTGCATTAACACTTATCGTGAACTGCATGTACTCATAGTGCCTCTGACTCAGATGATGAAGACGCTGTATTTTCTGAAGAAGAAGAAATTGATGAGGACCTGGACGACATTAACGTATATGGTCCTGATCTATATAAGGATGAGGAAGATCGTCGCAGGTAAAAAGAAGAAACTTCACTATTTACCCTTACGACAAAACCACAACACCAACAATGTATCACACTAGGCTACAAGCATTACCTGAAGTTGAAAGAGAACGAATTCTTGCTGAACGTTCAGAAGAAAGGCAAAGGCATTTGGAACGTCTGGAAGTTAGAAAGCTGTTGAAAGACGGTAGAAGAGAGGATGTTACAAGACGTAAGAATGCAAACGTTGCAACAGCAGTGCATTTGAAGAAAGCCATTTTGAATTAGATATTACGTTAATTTTTAGGCTCTACAAGATCGAAAGCAAGTGGTACTGCAAATGCGTTGACTGAATTAGCTAGGCGTAGAGAAGAAAAACATAAAAGCCGAAAGCAACGTCGTGTCAAATCACCTAGCCCAGAAAGGAAAAGCCGTAGCAATTATGATAGTGATGTCGATTACAGCCCCGGCGAAGAGTCTGAAGAAGAAGTAGAGAAAAAAGTGAGTAAAAACACTTTTACAAACGCTAATCAAGTACAAAACTAATTATATCGAGCATTCTAATGTTTAGGCTCGAAAGAGAACGCCAACACTAGACGAAATTACAGCTATACAATTTAAAAGAAAGGATATAGAGAAATGGTTATTTGCGCCTCACTTTGATAATACAATTATCGGCTGTTTTGTTCGTCTATTGATTGGTGCTGATTCGAGGAAAGAATCAGTCTATCGACTTTGTGAAGTATTGGATGTTGTACCATGGCATAAAACCTATAAAATTGGTGAAAATACATGGTGTAATAGAGCCCTTAAGCTAAAGCACGGTAAAGCTGAAAAAGATTTCCCGATGGACATTCTATCTAACTCACCTGTCACTGAGCACGAATACCAACGCTTTTTGGCAACACTTGAATACGACGGTGTTCGACCGCCCACCATCGAGCAAGTTGAGCAAAAACAAGAGGATATCAAACAAGCTGAACGATATGTATTGAATGATAAAGAAGTGAACGAAATGATTGAAAAAAAGAGGGCAGTCAAAGGAGCTTCTGTCAATGCAGTTATGGAAAGGGCTAATTTATTAGCTCGAATGGAGCACTTTAAAGCTAACAATGATACAGAAGGATTCCTAAGAGTGCAAAAAGAATTGAAAGAGCTGGATGAACGTATTGGTCTTGCTCCAGATAATATTCAGGGTGACGTTTGGGCCAATATCAACAAGCAGAATAGACAAAGAGATAGAACTGAAGCACATGAAGTCGAACGTCGCGAAGCAGAACAAAGAAGAAAAAATATGATAGAGTCTGCCAGAGCAGCAAAGCAGCAAAGACAACAGATGTTACAAGTCAAAGCAAAGTAAGCAATTTTGAACCGCTGGAAACTGGTATTATATTGCATTTAATAAACAGGATTTCTATTCCTTTTTCTCTACAGTGAGCCTTCAGCTGCATCAGATTCAAGCTTGTTGTCTGTGGGTACAAATAAGAAACCAGCATTGGCAATGCCAAAGGTCAGCAAAGCGGCTTTATTGCTTGGGCAAACAAAGAACAATCAAACGGAATACGAACGACTTGTCACCAGAATCAGTAAGCAAATGAACTTTTGTATTAGACTAGATTAATGATGGTTTTATTACATTTTAAACGCAAACAAACCTGCAAAATATGTAAATCTTTCCTATATAAGAAGCTACGTACATGCTCATAACATTCAAACAATATAATACATGAGCTCTGTTTCATCAACCGATGATGCAACTCTTCAAAATGAAGTCTTCAATTTTCTAATCTTTTGTGATGATACAGAAAAATTGCTCCTTCCATCAACGAAAAACTTTGACACACTTGGGTTTCTCCATACACTTACTCATGCTATTGAGGCACATGAGGATTTTTTCTCATCAAAAAAAACACGCCGGACTAAAGACTTATCTGATAAGACTTCATCCAATCAAAACATTCAAAGCGGAATTCTTTTTGCATTTTGGTCGTAGCAGGAATATAGAAAAAAAAAAAGCATTTTCTTTTCCTTTGGAAAACAGTTACGAATAACAACAAACGCAGGAACCGCAAGATGAGACTACGTATAAAGCATGCCGAGGGCACGTCTACGTTAACTGATATTGATTCAAGTGACACTTTTTTAAAGTTAAAGGACCAAATTAAAAAGACGATTGGTTTGAATATGGTCCAAGAGATACAAAGTAGGGATAAACTACTTTTAAATGCGTACAAACCCTAGCATATTCTCGAGAAGACTGACCTTACGGCCTCTTTCTAAAAAGTTTCTGGAGGGTACCCTCCCAAGGCGATAAATGGATCCGAAAATGATAGTCTATTTAATATTGGAATAAGGGATGGAGATAGTTTGAATGTAAAAGTGACGGGCACAACAGTGACAAATCAGAAAGATCAAACTCAACCATTGCCATCAAACGGTATCATAGCATCAAGCAATAAGATTATAAGCAACAACGCTATTAAAGCGGACGATGGATATCTTATTCTTAGAGTATGATCTTCCCGTAAAATTAAATTTAATGATTTCCCACTTACCCTTTCCTTTCTGCTATCCATCGAAAACATTGGCATTAGGTTATGGAGGATGACAATTCTTGTTTATTTAGAGCAATGGGTATTAATTTTCATATAACTTTAATGAAATTTCTTGCCAGACGTAATAATCATCTTATGTTATTTAGGGTAATATAAGTGATCCAAAAGACGTAGCTGTAATCACAACCCATATCACACGAACAGTCTAATCAAACTTATCTCTACAACAGTTATGTATTGCAGAAGGACCCGAAAATCGCAGCAGAACTTCGACAAGGTAATATGCTTTTATGTATATAGAAAAAGAAAAAGAAAATATGATGACTTACTAAAATATTTGTTTGTTTGCTTAAAAGTGGTTGCCAGTGCCATCCTATCTGATCCAATAACTTACAATGATGTGACACTCGGTCAACCCAGAGAGAAATATATGGAATGGATTCAACGAAAAAACTCATGGGGTGGTGCAATTGGTAAATGATGAATGAAAAAAAGCTTTCAAATCGAAATATTTAAGCTGAATGGTTATATGTAGAATTGGCGATCTTTTCGAATTACTTTCAAGTTGGTAAGCTGAATCATATACTCATCTTTCAATCTTTTCGTTAATGGAAGCTTTTATTTGTTTTTGGCCTGGATAATCAAGAAATCGATAGTATCGATGTACAAACTGGTAGAATTGACAAATTCGGCGAAGGACTTTACAGTGAAAGAGTCTTGATTGTATATAACGGCATACGTAAGATAATCTTTGACCAAGGTATACCTTTTCAAGAATAATCATATTAAGATATTCTGCTTCATTTTGCAGACTACGATGCCTTAGCTCTTGCCCCCGATCTGAACCTCGATATCGGATACGATCAAACCCAATTTCCTACTACCAACAACAATATATTGCTTACGGCCCAGGAATTAGTGAGTCATTTCAAGGCAATGCACTTATTTACCGATATTGCCAACTTCAGCATCCGTTGTGAACAATGCAAAATTGGCCTCAGAGGCGAAAAAGGTAATGTTGGTTTTTATTATTAGGTTTATTGAACGGTCGAAGTGTTAACGCTTTCTTTTTTATCCCATTTTAGATGCGCAAGAGCACGCCACAGTAGGTTTTTATTAAGCATATATAACTTGCTGGATCAGTACTTACCTTTTTTTTTCCCCCAAACAGAGGACAGGTCATACAAGCTTCGTGGAATACAATACCAATAAATAGAATAAATAGCCGACTGAGGGCCTTATTAGCTAGATTTTGTACAGTCTATTTTATATTAATAAATGATAATAAATGCGCCGCTTTATTAGTGAGCATTAGGAGTATATTATATGATGAAGGTGTTTTAGCACGATATAAAAAAAAAAGGCTCTATAATCAAGTGCTTATAGTCCCTCTCAAGCAAGCTGGAATGCCACTATGATGCTTGAATTATCGTCAATATTCCAGGCAAAAGAAGTGGGCCATTCATCATGGGTGGTTGTTTATCTTTTTTCAAAATACTACCATCTTTACTATAATAAAAGTCGCAGTCATTTTGGCCTAATTTGCTTAGATCTAAGGAATCTTTCATTTTTGCAGACATTATAGCGGGCCCATTGAAGGATGTGGAGAAAATGCTGAAAAACAGCTAGTAGTTCTCAATGTTGTACGCCACTGAAGTATCAAACAACACCCTCTCACATACTACGTTAGACATGATCAGCTATGTAGGGCAAACTAGAAGTGTTAAGGCCGAAATGGTACAACTCAATAAACGCCGTCCAGAAGGAACTTAACATCGACAGTTAATAGACTTACAGTAATTTTCTTCTTCTTTGCCTCTTATTAATTGATATTCCGGTTTATTACGTTGGCAATTGAGAGTGAAAGGCTTGACAGATAGATTCAATTAAACAGACGTAATTCAAAATGCTCATGTCGAACTTACAAAAAGAGAGGTGGTTTAAGCTTGTGCTACAAATACCCTTTTATTTTATTTTATTTTATGTTTTATTTTCTTTTTTTACTCATTTTGTGCCTACAACAGTTTTATTATACAGGAAATTAGATCTGTTAAGGAGAAGCATAGAATTGGTCTACTTGGTAAAATGCTTTATACTTGTATGAGAACCATCAGATCAAAATACAAGGATTCTGATACTTGTTGTAACTTTCTAGAGCATACCAATATTGAGACTACTATCAACTGTCGATCCAGGATTAGAAAGGAAAAAAAGCCAATTGTACGATAAAAGAAGTAGAAAGCAATATGCCGAGTAGCAAAACAGGCTCGTCGCGTGATACTACTTACACACTGCAACAATTAGAGACCCTGTTCTTATTCTACGGGCCTGGTATGGTTGAAACAGGATTCCGGCTGTAACAAGGGAGAAAGCGTACTGTAAACATGATGGTGAGCATGCTTGTCGATGGAGGTATAAGATATCGCGTGAATGCCATTGTTGCCGCTAAGACACATTAGAAGCATTAGACACTGTCCGTGGCTGTAGTATCCTCGTTTGCAAAACTTGTTAACATACTATAAAACTGTAATGTTAGTGCAGCAAAAATGAAGGCTATCAGCATTTTGATTGGGGAAGATAACATCTTCCTTATCCTATTACCGACAGAAGGAAACTGGTAAACACATCCATTTTTAGTTTAGTTCGGTCTTTGAACACAAAATCAAACGTCTCAAATTTTTGGTACGTTCTATCCAGTTATATTGCAGCTTTGTCTAAACCGAAGCTAAAAACTGTAATTCAAGAGCAGAGAATTGGATCTACCCCCACATCTGTTTAATTTTATGACAGAGTTTCTGCCTTAGATTGATGAATTTAATCTCAACTCTATATGAGAGCTTGAGACTTACTTAAATCTATCTCTCATCTACAATCAAAAAGAATTCATATAGCGTTTTATAGCAATTATATATGGTCTGTGGACTTCCCCTCATCCATATGCACTTTTTCACAAATAAAAACTGTATTTTTAGCTTAAAAATCATGCCATTATTGACTACTTGTCGCTGTGGCTTAAAAATTGATATGACTCAGACACCCCCACAAAATCATGTAATTAGATAAGTGAAATTCTATTCTTCACTATCTTCTTGCTTTATTTGTCTCTTTAATTTATACAAACCATGGCTTCTGGTAAGGTAGATTTACTATGTGCACAATCCCTCAAACGATATTGAGCATGTTCCTTTGATATAGACAATTTGACACTTCTTTTGGTCGGTTCTGGCGGTCGTGAACATGCTATCGCATGGAAACTCGCTCAGTCAAAGAAGGTACAGCAAATTTATGTTGCGCCAGGTAATTATCTAGCACACAACCTCAACGTACAAGCTGAACGTATACGTCATGCATACTTATTTAACAATTCGTTTTGAAGGTAACGGAGGTACTTCAAACAACAATAAAGTGACAAATGTACCTATTGGTGTTGGCGAGTTTGAAAAGCTGATCGAATTTGCTATTCAGCATGAGGTAAGTATAGTAGTATTTCTAAATGGGGCTCAAATCCTCAATGATCTAATGCTGAGGTTAGGTTGATATGGTTATTCCAGGTCCTGAGCAACCCATAGTAGATGGTATTCAAGCTGTTTTCAGAAAGGGTAAGATAGAATAGCGCAAGCGTCGAATTTATAGGAAATGTTAAGCTGAAGGGTCGTATACTACTTTAGTGGGCATTCCTTGTTTTGGTCCTTCACCTAAGGCTGCTCAAATGGAAGGTTCCAAGGCATTCTCGAAGGACTTCATGAAGAGACACAATATACCTACAGCAGCATATGAGAACTTTACTGATTATGAAAAGGCTAAAGCTTACATTGAATCTATTGATCATAAAATTGTGCTGAAGGTAACATTTTTTGCTTCTCAACAATCAATTGCAGAATAGGACAAAATTCTGACCTTCATTATGATAAAGGCATCTGGATTAGCTGCTGGAAAAGGTGTTTTGATGCCTGAGAACAAAGAAGAGGCACTTGCAGGATTGGAAAGTATAATGTTGAAGAAAGAATTTGGCGACGCAGGAAAAGAGATTGTTATTGAAGAATGCTTAGAAGGTGAAGAGTTATCATTTTTAACTTTTTCTGATGGATACACTGTCGCTTCTTTACCGCCGGCTCAAGATCATAAGCGTGCTTTGGATGGTGATCTGGGTCCAAATACGGGTGGTATGGGCTGTTATGCACCCACACCAATTGGAACACCTTCACTTATAGAACAAGTGCAGCGTACAATTTTGCAGCCTACCATTGATGGCATGCGTCGCGATGGCTTCCCTTTCGTAGGCATGTTATTCACAGGCATCATGCTGACCGCTTCGGGCCCTAAGGTTCTTGAATTCAATGTTCGTTTTGGGGATCCTGAGACTGAAGTTGTTTTACCACTTCTGAGCGACGATACCGATTTAGCTGAAATTATGTTGGCGTGTGTTGAAGGCCGACTTGATGCTGTTTCAATTCAAACAAAGAATGCGTTTGCAGCAACTGTTATCATTGCATCTGGTGGATACCCAGGCGCTTATACTAAAAAGAAAGCTATTGCTATCCCTGAAAACACAGAAGGTAAGTCATTAAATGACGAAACACTCACCAACAGCATGAATAATTGCTTAAAATATTCTTAACACAATTGCATCGTACGTAGGCTCCATAGTCTTTCATGCTGGTACTGCAGTCCAAGATGGTCAATTAGTAACTGACGGAGGGCGTGTACTAGCAGTTTCTGCCGTTGCTCCAACATTGCGTGAGGCTGTTGATAAAGCCTATGCAGGCGTAAAATCCATTGATTTTGACCAGATGTATTATCGTAACGATATAGCCCACAGGTAAACGAATTTTTTGATTCTCGAATATCAATATCATGCTTGACTTATTCGAAATTTGCCTACAAAATTAGAGCGTTTAAACATGCCGAAGAGAGCAGTGATAAAAAGGGATTGTCATATGCAGATGCAGGTGTTTCTATTGATGCCGGCAATCTACTAGTACAAAAGATCAAACCTTTAGTCAAATCGACGAAGCGCGTGGGCGCTGATTCCGATATTGGTGGTTTCGGCGGTCTCTTTGATTTGAAGGCTGCAGGATTCGTTGATCCCATTCTTGTTTCCGCAACTGATGGTATTGGTACCAAGCTTAAAATTGCTCAGGAGTGTAATATTCATAATACGGTCGGCATCGATCTTGTTGCTATGAATGTAAATGATCTTATTGTGCAAGGTGCTGAACCACTGTTTTTCCTTGATTACTTTGCTTGCGGTAAACTAGAGGTTGATGTTGGAAGAGATTTTGTAGCTGGTGTAGTTGAAGGATGTCTTCAATCTGGATGCGCGCTTGTAGGCGGTGAAACAGCCGAAATGCCTGGCTTATACGCTTTGGGTGATTATGACGGGGCAGGATTCACAGTAGGAGCTGTGGAGAGAGACCAGATATTACCACGTCTCAATGAAATAAAACAGGGAGATATTGTGCTTGGTTTGCCGTCTTCCGGCGTGCACTCCAACGGTTTCTCACTTGTTCGTAAAATTGTAGAATCTCAACCTGCCTTGAATTACAAAAGTCCTTGTCCTTGGGATACCTCAAAGACACTAGGTGAAGGCTTATTAGTTCCTACTCGTATTTATGTCAAGCAACTATTACCTATTGTAAGAAAAGGATTGATCAAGGCCATGGCTCATATTACAGGTGGCGGTTTTCTTGAAAATATACCCCGCGTTATGCCAAAAAATCTTGGTGTAGTCGTTGACGCTAGATCATATGAGTTACCACCCATCTTTAAATGGTTGAAACAAGCTGGCGGTCTCTCTTCCCATGAGATGTCCCGCACTTTTAATTGTGGTGTGGGTATGATTTTGGTCGTGAGTCAAGAAAATGTTGCAGATGTCACTCAATTATTGCAAGAAAACCATGAAGAAGTAATTAAGCTTGGTTATGTTACTGACATTAATGAGTTGAATGGTAAAGAAGTTGAAGTCCGTAACAGTGATACTTGGTAGGCTAAATGACTACGCAGATCAGCTCTTCGATGTACATATGTAAATGGGGTCTTTGTGTTCGACATAGCATTACTATAGCATGAAGGCTACTATTTGTAAATCAATAAAATTGGACAGTTAAGCATAATGATGACATTCTCGCGTCATAAAAAATAAGGCCAAAGAACCATTTAGATAAGTGCCAAGGAGAAAGTCAAATGACATTGCAACACAATAAAAATGACAGCTAACTGATAAACAACTACCGTTTCTTGGCAATTGCACTTGTTGCGGAAAATATCAAACTGCAGAATAATATTCGAAGCAATACGTACATTAATCATAGATATTTATTAGCAAAAAAAGATAGAACACTTTGAAAGATTTTGATAAACAGTAGAGATATATATTATATGAAAGTATATTAACAGTTGATCGATTAGAGAATAGTTTAAGTCATTATAAAACTAGTGGCTTAAAAATGATGGATAACCTGGTTGTTGATCTGATTGTTGCTGTGGTTGACCTTGCTGTGGTTGACCTTGTTGTGGTTGGCCTTGCTGGCCTTGATCCTGGCCTTGTTGGCCTTGTTGGCCTTGTTGGCCTTGTTGACCTTGTTGGCCTTGTTGGCCTTGTTGGCCTTGTTGGCCTTGTTGGCCTTGTTGACCTTGTTGGCCTTGTTGGCCTTGTTGACCTTGTTGTCCTTGTTGTCCTTGTTGACCGTT
The DNA here is from genome assembly GCF_025528875.1 of Mycotypha africana. NCBI lineage: Eukaryota > Fungi > Mucoromycota > Mucoromycetes > Mucorales > Mycotyphaceae > Mycotypha > Mycotypha africana. The sequence goes on along the minus strand of NW_026515734.1, from coordinate 748,412 downwards.
GTTCCTGACGGTACAAGTATCATTCAATTGGACAAGTTGAGCATTATTAGAAACGGCTCTTTGAGGTAAGAGACCAGCGGTTCTATTGAAAACATCAGGACTGATAGTAGCATTCTTTGTAAGTAAAACACCATAAATGTCATTATGATCATCTCTCTTGGAGTTTTGATTGTTGTTATTGTTGTTATTGTTGGTATTGTTGTTGTTGTTGTTGTTATTGCCACCACCCAAAGTCTTTGCATGGGATCCCCAAATGAAAATGGCATCAAAGTTGGTAGAAGTATTTGTGCCAGGTTGAGCGTTGGTATCAATCAATTGAGTGTAAATAGTAGCTTCGACGGGCTTTGTGCCGGGAAGGGGTGTAGCGCCAGTGGTTGCATTGTTGTTGTTAGCATTGGACTGATCTTTTTGGGTAAACTTGTCCCACAGACCCTTGTTAACAAAGACTTGGGACGTGTAGGCTTCCCACAATAGTTCATGGTTCGAAACATTGGTTTGACTGTCGGGGTTTTGTAAAATGAGGGAACCAGCAACTGTAGCATTTATACCAAGGTTTAAGGTGGTCTGATTCAGGAAAGCAGAGGATAATACATCAAGTGTTGAGTTGGACGTGGTGTTGACATCGAATTGAGCGCAATCAATTTGGATATTGAATCTTTGAGAGAGAGTTTGATAAACATCCCAAGCATTTTTCGTAGCTCCAGTTATATACCCTGCGTATTATAGCTACCTTTCAGTTCAAATGTTCTCGATTCGATTGTGCCTCTTACTTAAGCTAGATAATAGAACTTACATGTGCCATTAAAACTGTTTATATTAGTTCCTTGTGGATAATGGGATAAGGCATCAGCAGAACCTTGTTGCTGAGGCTCCTGGTTATTGGCTTGAGGCAGGCGCCAAGCAAAAGATGTTGATGCGAAAACTAAGATTGCAGCAGAAATGTATTTCATGTTTCAATAATTCGATAGATACGACAAAATGGAATGTTTTAAGAAGACAATTGAAGTATACTTCAAGGCAAGCCAGCTATTTATACTGATTCAGATTTCAGACACTGATAGAGGAAGTTATGGGATGATATATCTATGACATTATTTAAATGCTTGGCTTTGCCGTTTTGAAAAATTTATAAGCTTATGGTTACCTAGAAAACGTCATGCATGAATTACGATTTTCATTCTCATTTTTCAGCTTGTCTTAGACTTTTCCAATAAGAGGTCTTTTTATTATCATCTGTTAAAGAGGGGACTGGACTCTTAAAAAGTATAAGCCTGGTTTATGCATTTAACAAAAACACTTGTTTCATCGTCGGATCATCAAATGTTTGGAGATAGACATCTGCAAGAATTTTGGCAAACTGTTTCTCCGTGCGCCGATTGGGCACAGATGGATTTACTAAGTTAAAAATCTTTTAGAAGAAATCAGCTAGTCTTTTTTAATTTACCAGCCAAGAAAAACAAAAACACAGTAGTATAGGAAAAAAATGTGTCTATTGCCATTAAGACAATTTACAGGGAGATTATGCAACGACTGGCCTTGAAACTATTTTGTGCGGTTTGACATAAAAGTGCGATTTAGGTTTGCTTAGTCATCATCGAGGAACTTTACTCAACTTCAATTTTTAACTTTCCTTTTTTTAAATTAAGTCTCAAGAAGATGCTGTAATGGAAGAGGCACGTCGTAATCAGTTAGTCGTACTTGCCAAACGAATAAAAAGTGCTGATGACAAAATTAATGAGTGCTTGAAAAAGTTGGGATGGGAACGCGCAGAGTTGTTGCAATGGTACAAAAAGCAATCGCAGAGTTTATCAAAATGTCCAATCAATAACAGTCATGTTGTTCCTACTGATTCCTTACAAAGACACTCGAATATTTGCTTACTGAAAACTAAAGGATTCGATGTCAAACCATCAGAAAGAAAGCGCAAAGTGAGACCATTTGAGTTTTATAATGCAGGAGTGAAGTCTGAAGCCTAACATCAATCACCCGTTATTCATTAGACGGCCAAATATAATAGACGGCCTTTATCATCTCTGTTTTTTTACGAGCAATCCTCACAAATCACTTCGTTCCTTGGCCCTCCGCCTCTTGCTTCAAATTTAAAAAGCACTAGTCTGCCTGACGAGAGAAAATATTTGATAAACACCACAATATTAAATGAAAGTTCCTCAAATTCGCACAGAGAGGTTTACGATAAGATTGTCGCCGAATCCAATCAGATAAAGTTACAAAGAAGCAACAAACAAGCTATTACAACGATAGATAGACAAGACTTGAAGTCAGGCATTTCTGTGCCATCAAAAAAGAGAGTATTGGAGACTTTGGATGAAAAAGGAAACAAAAGACGGTCAAAACAGTATAGATATCGTTTGAAAAAATCAATGTCTCAAAGTGAAGTAAGTAAAGGAATAAAGTAGAATTATCATAACAAAAGGTAACTACCAACGCTTTTATTTATGATAGGTACAAAGAGAATTGATCAAGGGTTTCATGGAAGAATTTTCGACAACAGAATCACCTGTTGAGGATAACTTCGGTCAGAGGTGATACGGATGCTAATTGTTTGGTCAATTGCAATGTTTGTTGGAGTTCCTCTTTCATATTCAATTTCATAAAAATAGTATTAGAAGCAGATAAATAGTGTATAATTTGCTGGATACCCCTAATTGAACAATACATATCTTCGAACGCGTTACATTCTAAAACAAGTTCAGTTAGTTGCCTAATGTGTAACGCTGGTTCCTGACAGCGGTTGAGGTCCAAATGTTGATAAAGTAAGATCATAGTAAAATTGCATATAAAATAAAGAAAGCATGTTGTATAGCGCATATTTTGACGTGTCGGCGGTGGGATTGTGGATATAATCAGATTAAGTGTTGTGCGTAGTTGACTTTCTAGCGTTTCTTGTGTGAGTATATGGTTGTATATAGGAGCAAAAGGCGATATTCTGTTGAATTTATTGTGTAAATAATGTAAAATATTTGCTTGGTTCTGTAATATTCTTATGTTCATAACAAATTGCAGTATTTTTTGGTGCTCCATAAACGATTCAATTGTATCATTATATAATATTGTTGGCAAGTCTTTTTCGTCAATTTCTGAGATGTTAAAATGAGGTAAAGTGCCACTTTCCGCACTAAGTTTGTAAACGATTTTGCATATTATTAAATTGCTATTGTATCGCATAACAGCTGTTCCATACCTTAGCATGACATCGTAGCAATAAACGGCCCAAAAAATTCTCCTTCTTATCTCGGCATCTACTGTCGATGTGGACCTTGGTTGCTGCACATTGTTTTCAATTGTAATCGTTGAAGAAGGTTGAAGCCCTAGGTCTGTACACATTTGGATGAGGATCTGATGATAGTACATTGTTCTCCAAATAAAACCAGGTCTTCGCACATGTTCACTGTACTTCAGCAATAGGAATACTGCTTGCATTGTTGCTATATTCGGCTCAGATTCTTTATCTAGCAATTTCACAGCATTTTGGTAATAAATCCAACCTCGTGGTTGATCCGTTGTGGGCGCTAGATAATACTTAGTTATAGATACGTGCTGATTTGCAGCGTCCCAGCGGGCAGATACACAGTATATTGCATTAAGTAGTAGGTCACTTATTAGATTATTTTGTAGCAGATGAAAAAATGTTGGTCTGTCCAGTATAGGTATGATAGGATCTATGTATTGAAAATATATAGATATCAAATGGAACAAAACAGGTTGCCTGTGCTGGGACTCTAAATACTGCAAGTGTTGTGTTTGCTGCGATTTAGTAGTGTATAAACCTTTGCCTGACGGCTGGATGCATAATTTTTGGTCTATGTAGGAAAGAACACCAGCTTTACATCAATAATGCCTATTTCAATAAGATGGTTTTGCTGCCGTACCTGGTCCTATAATATCCTCGAATCGCATTTGATCGCGGTTAGCTAGTAGAGGCGCGTCGACCACTTCATCATTAGCTGTATCAAGCATAATCGAAAAGTGCTTGAGAAACTGCTCAATTCTGTCAAGCCTGGCCTCATTGATGTCTATGTGCTGCCTAAGGGCAGAATCTTTCTTTTGTTGTGGTTTATCGTACACACAAGTCGTATCTGCCTTCAAACATCGTTCACATGGGAACAAACCATCGCATTTAACCTTTTTAAAGGATAAGTCCGAACGTTATCAGTAAATAATTATAATTATATGATAAAGGACGACATCCATTCCGAAGTCCCACAGTATTGAACAGTTTTTTTGCTTTCTACACTGATGACTGCTACCTTTCTTTTCCGGCAAGGTATGCATGCTCTAGATGCTTTTTTCTTTGCATTATCATTTTTCAATGTCTTTTCTTCTGTGGTTGTACTTTTTGACTTGGGAGGCATATCAAATTTAATTTCATAGTTTCATGACAAAAGACGACAATAAAAAAAAAAGGGGGAAAAGAAGAGTAAAAAGTACAAAAAGTGAAATTTGATAATGGAACGAGAGGTTTATTTCCAAAACAACAACGCGCGCGTAATACACATGTTTACTTAAATATAGAAACCACCAATCTTTTGGCACACACAACGTAAACGCACGTACAAGCGGAAGATTTGCAATAACGAGAAATTAAAAAGATGAAAGGCGGCTCTGTGATACAGAAAGAAACCTAAAAAAGGGCTGTTAGCAAGCCTTCTTTTTAAACAAAAAATGAGTGAGAAGGGCTTTTTTATTTTAAAAATGCTTGATGAGACGTTATACAAATCGCACGACACTTTGTATTATATTCGCCTAATGGTTCAATAGCTCCTTCTTGATTGTTCGTATCGTTAGAATTGGCGAGTATATCATCCAGGTCCCAGCATTTGACTACACCATCTGATGACACAGAAAAGAGTAAGGTTTTTTCCTCCAACTCTAATACACTGATTGCTTTAACTCGGAGCTTATGCCCTTGTATTTCTTTTATGCATTTGCCTTCCTCTGTTGATAAATCCCAAAGTCTTAGATATTTGTCTTCACTGCCTGTTACAATATAGTCCTTATTTGTCGCTTTTGAATGGAAAAACTTCATTGTGTTGAATCTTGATCTATGACTGATGGTCACTGCTACTTGTGCATCTGAGACGTTATATATTTGAATTTTCCTATCAAACATGACAGCATACTGGTTGCCTTCTGTATTCCATAAGACTATCATTGGCTCCTCTATTGTTGTACTGAAAGTGTCAGACACTCTTAACACCGAACCCTAACACAATCACAATCTCTCTTCACTTACCTTTATCCAATTTGTTTACACTTGCTTTTCTCCCCGTCATTAAATTCCAAACGATGGCAAGTCTATCAGAACCAACAGATAGTGCAATTTTACCAGTAGGATGAATAGCCAAAGAATTGATCTTGCCCCTATAAATTGTACGATCAATTTTTGACAGCTCGATCTTAATGCTACATTATCAAATGAATTTACTTGTGCCCTTTCAGGGTTTTCAAAAATTCCCAATCCTTCGTTCTCCACAGATTGATCGTATGATCCTCACTTGCTGACAGCATGTATTTACCATGGAATTTGATATCCGTGATGTCGCCTGAATGATGTCCTCCCAAGGACCCATACTCCTTACGTTTTTTCACATCATACAGACGAATAATTTCATCTGAACTGCCAGAGGCCAAAAAGTGACCACCTACAGATACTGTGCGAATACATCCAGTATGTGCAGGAATAATAAATACAGGTTCCATCTTTACTTTTTTCTTCTGGAGACATTGTGTAGAGTTTAAAAGAGTTATTATCTTCTACTTAACCAAACAGTGTAGCAAGAACAAACAAACAAACCTCTTCTGTCCAATAAGCGTTTACACCAAACAATAATCGCTCATAGGTGCCGATTATAACACGAAAATCTTCTTGAATGTCAAGCAAAGCATTGGTAGGCAAGAGAGAATTAGGATCACTCACTTTCTCCAACATTTGCTTCTTTTTTGCTTGTGATTCAGTCATATCTGACTCTTTTGATCTTTTTTGCGGCGCTGCCATGATCGATCTAAAGGAAAGTGGGAGATCTAACACAGAAGAAGAGAGAAAAATTGGCCTTTCTTTTTTCTATTTGACGGAAGATCAAAAATTTGCGGTGGGATTTCCTCACCTACTGAGAGCCGTGCGGTCAGAAACCAAAAAATTAAAAGCAAAAATATTCTACTTACCAAGAACTTGGCAGTTCGAATGCGCTAGCTGCTTGGAAGCTGTAACTTGGATGGAAGCTGCCAAACAGCCAGTGAGAAATAGCTGTTCATTTTTCTTTTTTATGAGAGTTAGCGGGTCACGTTTTTATAAATGAAGTATTGGCAAGGACAAGTTCTGCCTTTTTTTTCCCGTTTGTTTAAAAGCTATTCTAAATATTTCAAAAAGCTTAGGAACAATGCATGATCAACCAAAGTATTACAATAGCTGCATGCCTTTTTTTTTTTCTTTTAATACTTTATTGGTTGTGGCTTCAACAATAAGTTTTTTTTTTTTTTTGTTTTTTTCCTTCGTGCATGCCTGATATCATTCTTTACTTGGAATAACATCGATGAAAGACAGTGTTTACCATAATGTTCGGGGAAGAGAAAACAGGTAATATGTTCATTGAAAAGGGTATAACAATCACACTCTCTGTATGGCCTGACAATCGGTTAAAGTAAGGGATTCAGTACGATTTCCAACAGTATAAAGATAAACTGCATGTTACTGCAGTAGCCACTGAACTTACAATCTTCTTGCTTCGACTATTTGGGTTGCAATAGAATTAATTTCTTTGTTTTTTACTTTTATTCTACTGTTCTTCTTTCTTCATTTTTTATACTGTTCCAAAAGCTATTCTTGCAGTAAGAAATAAAAGATGCGCAACGTTTTCATGTGGTTGACAATTTCAATTATTATTTATCAGCAATCCTACATACAGTTGCCAATAGCAGTCCATGCTAACATCATCAGTAAAAGAAATGACGCTATTTTTCAAGACATTGTTGTTTTTGGTGATTCCATGACGGATAATCGATCGTTTGATTACCTTTATGATAATATGGCAGCCATAATAGATCCTAATAGGTATATAGAAACTGCTATGTCTGGACTTTATACAATTACGCGCAGGGAGTTGTGTATGGCTAAAATACTAAAGAGAGTTTCCTTTGCAATTATGTATAATCTAGCTTGCATCCATATACCGCAAACTTTGTAAGCATGACCTTACTTCACTGCTCTAACAACACACTCTGCATATTTAACTCCTGGCTGATTTCACTCCTTTGCTTAGATCATGCGTAATTCGGACGGTCCGCTTTGGGTTGAATACTTAACAGCTATGCTAAATGATGCTGATCTATATACCTTTGCCCGTGTCGGTGCAACTGTCAATAATGTAAGCTTGGAACATTAATGTTGATCGTAGTAGCAGCTATCTCAAATATTGCAACAGTCTCTTGTCTTTAGGCCTCAGCCTGACTTTTCCGGTCAAGTCTATCGATACACGCTCACAGAAGATACTACTGAACCAAAATACGATAAGCTTTACTTCATTTGGTTAGGGGGAAATGATATAGCCGAGCTTTACAACAACAAAAAGTATCCCAACAATAACGTGGAAAGAGATCGCATTCTGAATGATACTCAATTTACAATTAGATATAATTTGGTAATTCTCAAACATAAAGCGTGTGCAAACATTATTACTCAGTGATAGGGTAACTAAATGCTTAATCGTTTGCGTTGTACTCCAACGACATTTAGGAAAAGCTATACGAGACCGGAGCTCGATATATTATTTGCTTGGGTGTGAATCCAACACATCTTTATCCAGCGAATAATGACAAAACAGAGGAATTCAGACAGTCTTACAAAGAGTCAATCATGAAATTTAACGAACGATTACAAACGAACATAGAGGATCTAAATAGCAGACATAATGATTCGAAAGCAGTTTTCTTTGAAACATACAAACTATTCTATTCGTTTTTTCCCGAGCAAACTATAATGGAAAATTCAAAGTGGCATTGCAACTACAGTGCAATATGCAATGGGTAAGGTATACCGACTGTACAAACTTTCTTTAACAAAATTTTGACATTTGAAATTGAATACGTACGCATAGAATTTACTGGGATAAAGCACATTATTCCACTTTTGTTCACGCACGCATAGCGCAAGCACTCTATGACCATATGTTTACGCTTGATTGGTATTAAGAAAGATAAAGTGGGGGGGGGGAAGATGTTGGAGTGTCTACTACGTTGATCCATCAATAAAAGACTGTAATACGAATGTAAACCGATCACAGAGAACTACAAGGATGTCTTATCGTGAAGCTCAATCCCTTCATTTCCTAATCTGTATAAAGCAAGCGATTTGGCATATTTTGGCCATTTTTTATTTGGTTGAATTATTCCCATAATTTATTTATTCGTCAATCCATGAAACGTAGCCGCTCTAATGATTCTCCATAATGGTCCCTCATAACGTACCTCTATCGGTAAGTGCCAACAGGCTACATGATTTGCAAGCTCTTCTGATTCCGTTTTTATTGCAAATTGGATTTATTGGCTTCGGATATAAGAGTTATGCGCATTAAAAAAGGTTATACGAATGTTATGCGCTCATAATGAGCATTTGTAATACAAAATTTGGTAAGCTTGGCTGAAGCTATAAAAAAAAAATTCAGCAAAATGAATTTGCGATGACTTGGCTATACCTCGTTTCCAAACAAGCAAAGCAGACTTTACTTTATGAATCTAGTCAATAGACCAGCATATTCATCTTGTTTATTTTTAATACGATTTCCGTTTCTCTCCTCTTCCTTCCATAGAGTTTTATTTGAATCATGAGCGAAACTAATTTTATACCCTTCAGTTACGGCTGGAAGGACTGAATTGTTTCAAATTGTACGTATTGCGGGGCAGCTTCTCCTAGGCGACTGTTGTTACAGGGCGAATTCACAACAATGAGCGGGAAACGTTTTTCCTTTTTTTGAAATAACTTTAAATGATGTAATCAATGCGAAAAGTCTATCTCTGTTGGAATATTTCAAAAGACCATTTTCTCTCCTCTCGTCGGTGTCCCCTCATCTTCTTCTTTTTTTTAATACTCTACCTAGTTACCTTATATCCTACTCTTATGCTCTTCCGTTCTGCTTTTATCAAAGGCACAAGACACTCCCAAC